>NC_081412.1:423550730-424190730 GCF_030272615.1 Cryptomeria japonica
TATATATAGAAATATATGTATACATGTATATATGTATATATATGTATACATATGTGTATATGTATATATATACATACATATGTGTGTGTATATATATATATATGTATGTATGTATGTATGTATATGTATGTGCGTGTGTATGTATGTATGTATGTATGTATGTATGTATGTATATGCATACATACATACATACATATAATATAGATCAGAAAAAGGGGGATAATCAATTTGAAAACCAAAACACATACAATTGAATCTAAGCTAACCACAAAACTTGAATTACATGCTAACTTTCCTAATCTTACCAACAAAATAACTGAAATAAAACATAAAACATATACAAACCATCCATCTATGCTTCTTTAGTTAAACTTCATTGCTCCTCCTTTCATCTCTAATGATGATATGTCACTCTCATTATGCTAGGTTCATGAAACAAATGAAATAAAAGGGATGATGTTTGAGATTTACTAGGAATGTGTGGTTAAAATGATTGCTAATTGCTAAATGCTAGTGATTGATCAGAATGTTTTAGCATTAATAAGCACAATAGTTGACAAGGAAGGAACTGCAACTTTGAACAGTGACAAAGCTAGTGAAGTCATATTATAAGGTCAAGAAAAGCTTCAACTATAACTTATTGTTTGTCAGGCATGTAGCTTGCACTAAATGACTAGAAATACTTTTGTGTATAGTAGTAATGAATGAAATTTGGTATATTGCATAACCATTCTGATAGTAAATTATTGTCATGACTTAACAATGAAGTCATAGTATACTTAAATGTAATGCCCCGCCAGGAACTCTAAAGGAAAACAACACAACTAGGCAACTAAAGGGTGAAATAATTTTTTTTTTAAAAGATTAAGTGCATTAGATATAATAATAGCATGTTTAATAACATAGCGGAAGACTAACACATGATTTCCTAAGGGTTACCAATGATGATTAATTCACAAATTATATTAACACCATGGTTAATCCAATTGTCCATTTAATTAGGTAAATTAAATGCTTAAGGTTAAAACTACACATACATCTAAATTCCATAATGAAAGAATCAAAGTATTCCAATGCATTTATTTATCCATATTTCAATTATACATAAGACCAAAGCAATTGAATTAACATACATTCCACCGACATAATATTACAATATACATAATTACATGGTCTCCAAAAATACCACAGAATCCAAAAGTTACAATATCAAGGTTACATAAAAGTCATATACAATGACCACAAGGTCTCAACTGAACAATGATCACGAACAAGAGATGGTACATGAACCACGAACCAAGAAACACCAGTGAAGCCTTTCCTCACTTGAAGATACAATCCAGAACATCTGATGGGAAGTGGCACTACCACCCGACCATGTGATCCCGAAATGGAACCACCTCACTGTGCTAGGAGATAGTAGAAAACCCTCAAGCAAGCAAAATAATACAAGTATGAAAGAACTACATGACTCCGCAAAATATCCATGTGACTCAACTCACAAACACTAGTGACACTAAGGAAAGAGTGTCTTTGCATGGTTTACGGTGGTTACCATGGTAGGCCTCCATAGGTCTCGGCCCCCATCTTGGGTTATCCTGGTAACCTCTCCCGAACCTTCAGCTCCATCTAAATCTCATGTGGACCCTACCAATCCTTTCGTGAAGACAAAGTGGTAAGTTTGTCATTCCAGGCCTTCTCACAACATTATGAGCCTTGTACTAGCACTCACCTATGCACGAGGTACATTATCTTAATTAATATTTAATCTACCCACCCCCTAATCAATTATTAGGTTATCACTTCTTAACTAACTTTCGACGAGTTATCCTGCCATCCACTTCAGGCCCGGCCCTTGCTCGAAAGCCACTCTCTCTCATAGGACACTAACAGGAAAGGTCTCTCTATGAGAACTCTATGGCAAAACAAATAGCCATATCTAATCCTGACAAACCACAGGTGAAGGATACACAATCACTAACCCAAGATTGACCATTTGGACAAAACACACAATGGCTCACATCAATGGGGTTATACAACAACACCTGACCAAGGAGACATAATAACATATGACATAATGACAACTCAGCCAAAATTGCAATGAAATTAAGCTTGACTACAAATACCATTTACACAAAATCCTAACACAGGCAATCTTTTCTTAAAACAGCCAAAAGCATAAATAACTTGCAATTAAAGATTTTCTAGAAAATAAGAAAATACAACTATATTAATACAAATAAATCAATTTTGTCATTTGTCCAATAAGGTTAAATCAATCACATAAAAATTAATCTCCTAATGTGTTTCCAAACATAAATATAAAATCTAAAAATTACAAGCTTTACTGAAAACACCCAAACTCTAAATTATATATATATATATATATATATATATATATATATATATATATATATATATGAATACCTATACATACATCATATATATATATATAATATACTTATAATTATATTACAGAGATATATATGTCAACTCATAAATTAATTTTCACAGTATTAACACCCATAATAAAAAAAGAAACAACTTATATATATAAATAAAATTAATTAATTAATAAATAACCAAAATACACAACCCCGGGCACGAAACCCGAAAGTGCCATGTCAAAGTACGCATAGGGGAATGTAAAAACAATAATTATTTGCTACCCTGCATGGTAGCACATGCTACTGTAGGTAGCACATGCTACCGTCGGTAGCACTGTTACCGCACGCTAGCAGGCGATACCGCCGATAGTACTGCTACCATACGGTAGCCATACTACCGTCGGTAGTGTCTACCGGTGGTAAATATATATATTTTATTTTATTTTTAATTAAATTTTATTTTTTTTTAAATCACAATAACTTTAAAACCAGTAAATTTAAATTTTTTTTAACCAGAATTAATTTCCAAACCAATTTATTTCCAAGGAAATTATTTAATCCATAATTTCTCCAATAAAATAAAATAATTTCCCTTAAATTTTAATAATACAATAAATTTAATTAATGAATAAATTTATTTCTATAATAACTAATTATATCACAAAGATACACAAATATTAAAAAGGACTATCATAGCCAAATATCGAAACAAAAATCAAACAAGAGGGAATGGTTTCTCTGGTAAATCTCATTCCTCCCAAATCTTGCAATTTCCATGCACAATAAAAATCTTGGCGAAATTTGCCATAATAACTTTTCACAATTTTCTCCAAATTTAATCTACAAACACCCAGGAAATAACTTCTTTCTATAAACTAGAAATTAACTTCAGGAATGGACTTTAGCTAAGAACAAGAAATAATCAGACAGGATTTTAGATTTGACAAACATCTTAACACACACATCATTCAGAAAGACAGAAGAAATAGAAATATTTTCTTTAAAACAAACAATCAAAAGAAGTCACCCAACCTGGTATAGCTTTCCTAGAAGAAATTTGTAGAAGAGAACCAATCCTTCAACAAGCTTCCAAATAAATCTCTTCACCTAAATCCCCTGACCTGTCTCTTATGTCTGCCTAAAATAAAGACCTATTCCCCTTTTTAAACTAAAATTCTAGGTTGAATATATTTTCCCCAAAAACCTAAATTTAGTAATAAAAGCAATTTTCTTTTCTTTTCTAATTTTCTAACAAAGGATAAGTTCACATGCAAACATTAAAAATCATTTTTCTTTCTTTTCTTTTCTCATGCAAATTAATTAATTTTCTAAATAAAGAAATTACAGCAATACTATAATTCTAATGAATTCTTTTATTCATTTATTTATTTATTTATTCTTTTATTCTTTTATTTATTTAAAATTATAGGAAACAATAAATGCAATTAATCTAATTTATTTTTCCACTAAAATTTAAAAAATATATATTTCTAATATCATGCAGCTTGCAACTTAATTTAATAACTTCTTTTAATTAACTAAATTTATAATCTCAATGCATAAAATACATAATTCCCAAGAATACCAACTATGAGATAAATCCATAAATTTAATTAATTAATTAAAACCACTAAACACACAACTGAACAAACCTCAAGCAAATACTTATAAAAAGATCAAATGACAATACACGATGGTCGAACAAACTGACAGGACGACCAACTGACGACACTCACACGAGTGTAACTAAGTAAAATAGGGTCAACTACTATCTCCTCCACTTCCATCAGACAATATAAGGCACGCTCAAACCTGTGAAGCCAGGTGGAGACGATACCCTGTACCTACCTGGTACTTGTACCTACAAAATCTTGCATCATCGAACCACACATGCATATATACAATATAGAAAACACGGCATACACACTGATGAAGGAGAATTGCGACGTTCCATGTCTCACTGAAATGAGTGAATGAAAATCGTCCCCTTGCATCTAATACACTTGCAGACATACAACATATAATTCCACATTGCATAGATAAAGTAAAGTGTCAATACATAACAATAATCCATAAAATGCCATAAATCACAAGTACTAAAATGTTGCAAATAAATTATGCATCTCATATCCAAATAAAGCATGCAATAATGTCATATAAGTTTGAATAACACATCATGGTAATATATCCACTGAAAGTAAACAATAATAAAATATGAGTCTAATGAGTTCACACGAGGAAGGGTACTACATTAAATATTTTCTTTTGTGACCTATTTCTTAGTTGGAAATGAAAGGGATTTTGTTTTAAATTCTATAGACTTATTTCCTTTGTTCAAGCATTTCATATGTATGAGCTCATTCTGGTCAAGCTCTATTAAAGAACAGACCATAAAAAGTAGGTGGTCTTCAGGAAAATGAACTAGAATTTAGTAGAACATAAAATTGAGAATACAATCTCAATTGTGTGTTTGGGACAACGAGGATTTAATATGAAAACCTCTGCTCTCTCTCTCTCTCTGAGATCTAAGTGTACAATTAGAATATAATACCAGTTTGGAAGAGTGGATATGAACTTATACAGATTTATTATAACCATGACTGGTAAGAAATTTAGAAGGAATTGAGATGTAATTTTGAAACCAAAATTAAGAATACTTTCAATTTAAAGATTAGCTAAATGAAATGAAACATTACATATATGTTTAATATACTCTTGCAATAGTATGTAAGGATAAATACTTTTACATGCATGTTTCTTGTCAAAAGCTTAGGGAAGCAAAGTAATCCTATGGAACTAGAAATCTGAGTTTGATTTTAAATGCCACCATGAATTAAATACACAATGTGACTCTTGAACAGTAGAAATGTTTGTAGTAAGTATGGGTGGAATGAATTGTTGGTATGTTGTCATTGATGTCAACATGCTTTGGTTGTCATCAGTGAGTGGTTGGTATAGTTGATGTTGATATTCCTATGCAGTTGTGCTAAGAGATTTGCTCCATGTCTCTTCTATATTGTACATTTATTCATGCGGTTTGGATATGCTATTGACTATTGTTTAAAGATGTTAAATTAAAGATTTGGTGCTCTATATTTTAGTGCTAAGGAATTCACATTCACCAATGTGTGAAGGTGTTTGACAATGTTTTCTTGTGAAATGCATGCTCTGCATTTCTCCACTTTATGGTTTTTGGTGTTGTGGTTTTGGAGATAAGTTAGTAATGTCCTTAACTTCATTCTACTTAGTTAGTATGATTTTTTGGGATTCAGATGCATTGTTTCAAATGTTACTACTTATCAAATTGCCATTAGTTTCATATCCAAAGTCATACTATATATTCTAGTCGGTTAGTATTACCGAATCATGCAGTCGGTACACATAGAGAAGTCGGTATGAACACTCTAGTCGGTTACAGAAGAAAGCAGTCACAGAACACAGTATTCATCGAGTTGTTTACCGAGTAATGTTTCATGGCTACCGAACAGTAAACTTAACTCACTGAGTTGATATTCACCGAGTGAAACGTTTTACCAGATACATTGAACCTGGTCATGCACATGAAAACGTGTTACAAGATCAAGGCACATCTAACTGTTTTACATTGGAAATTGCACTAGGAGATTGTGTATGATTACAAGGTCAATCTGACCAATGAAATATTTTGTTTAGATATTCATTCGAAGAATCTTTTTGTAAGATCGAAGCAATGAATTAGATCACCGCTGTAAGAGATCTATTTATACAACATGATTTTAGGGTTAGAAAAAAAGAGAGATGTGAGATATGTGTGTGTATGCATGAAGGAAGACTGTTACAGAGACACAGAGAGGTCACCGAGAAGGTTATCAGTGAACAGTTGAAGAACAGAGTAAACAAAAGGGTTTATCGAGTTACAATATGGGTTACCGAGGTATGCTACAAGCTAGGTAATCTTATTCTAAGCACATAGAATCTGCTATAACATTTTAGATGTAAAGTTGCAGATATTTGTAATGATTTTATTGTAAAATTGTGAAGTTGTAAGAGAAACCTTTAACAGGGTAAAAGACTCTAACCAAGTCTATAAATTGTAAATCCTATAATCAGGTGTAGCATTTATATAGTGTTGTAAAATCCTTTAGTAAGGTAGATCTAATAGATCTTGATACTCCTAATAGGGTAAGCTATCAGAAATAGCTAAATGTAGCTCTAACCGAGCAATCTTTATTATTGCAGTAGTGAAGTTGTGGGTGCCATCCCCACCGCAGTTTTTCTCTCTAACCAAGAGTTTCTGTGTAACCAAAATATATGTGTTATGCAGTGAATCATGTATGATTGTTATCTGTTTGTTTTAACTTTATTTTATGTTACTACACTATTCTATTTATGCATAACAGTAAGGTTATTATTGAAGAAAATTTTTTGAGTACTGATTCACTCCTCCCCTCTCAGTACATTAGCTTTCCATATTGGGCCTAACAATTGGTATCAGAGCTTGAATCTTGGAAAAGGGTTTAACTACCTAAAGAGAAAGATCTTAGCAATGGAAGGCTACAAACAATCTCGAAGGATTGTGTATCTATGAGAAGAGCTGGATAATGCAAATCAAGTGATTGCAGACATGCAAAGGCAAATGCAAAAATCTCTGAAAGTAAGGAGAAGATTATCTGATGACTTGCAGGATTCTCCAGAGCTAGTGGAACAAATCAAGACATCATCTGAGAACAGTATATCTGAAGAGACTGAAGAAATGATTGGAATGTTGAAAGAAAAGAACAAAGCATTGGTTGATCAACTGAAAGCAATGAAAGAAAGGATAGCTAGGGATAAAGCAAGAGATCTACAAAGAGAGAAACAACAGCTTGAAGTTCTAGTATCTGATAAGGATGATGAAATCATAAGGTTAACTAGTATTCAACAAAATATGATAGATCAACTAGGTTATGCACATCATGAAGCAATTCTGAAGAATGATGAAAATCAATCATTGAAACTTGAAGTATCAAGGTTGACTGGTGAACTTGAAACAGAGAAGAAATTCAAAGAATCATTGGAGAAAAGATATGAAGCATCAAAGATGTTGGATGAGCAACTGAATACAAGAAGACCCTTCAAAGATGGAGGACTCGGTTACAAAGGAAAAGAATCAACCAAGAAATGAATTCATACTACCAAGAGAGAAGAATCATCAAAGCAAGTTGGAAATAGGAATAACATCAAAAGGAAGAAGCCTATTTGCTACTACTGTGGAAATCAAGGTCATACTACCAACATATGCCAAATCAAAAAAGGTAAGCAACCGAATATCACTAAGTCCAATGGATATTGTTACAATTGCAATAAATATGGTCACACATCTAATCAATCTAGGACAAAGTCTATTAACAACTATCAGAAGGCAAAATTCAAAGGGTTTTGTAGAAACTGCAATAGATATGGACATAGCATCCACACTAAGCAAACACTAGAGGTTACCGAACTCACACAGATCCTCACTGACAATATGCAACAGTACCATGGGACTACAATACAAGGATATGGTGCAAATGTTGTGGAAGATATGGACATATTAGAGCCAACTATTTTATAAGATTTGGAATGAACAATCAAAGATCATGGAGAAATCCTAGTATGGCATGTTTTCATTGTCACAAAGTTGGACATTTAGCTGGAGATTGCAGAGATCAACCGAGAAGAGACACTGAAGAGATAAAAGAAAAATTCAAGATGATTTGGAAAAAGAAAGAAATGATGTCAGATGAAGAAAGCACCTTACCTACCGAGCTAGGTGCACCTATTTCAAATTAGTCAAGAAAAGGTATGAAGGGATTGCACTCTCTAAAGGTTAAATCATAACAGTTCCTATTCTATTATGTACAAAATTCAAAATCTGCATAGTTAAGATGCAATTAGTTAGTTTATATACTATACAGGAAACCTGTCAAGTCGGTGTATATAGGAAACCTGTCAAGTCGGTTAATAAAAGAAAGTTAGTTACTCGGTTAAAACAGAAAAAGGTGTAAATCAGTAAAAGGTGAACCAAGTGCATTTAATGTCTTGACCTAACTTGCACAGAGCCCGATAAGGTATTTTTGAGTCCTTAAAAGTGTTTTCATGGTCATTTTCATTCACCCAAGTTTTTGAGAAGCAAAGCAGAGCGAATCAAAGTGATCAAACTTCATTCAGAGCAAATTTTGAGGTATTTACATCAATCTATTCACACTGTTTAGCTGGTTTCCGATCTAGTCAAATTGCTATTGTCTACCGAGTGTGAAGCATCAGTCGTTTGTAAACCCTAAGGATAATTTGTCAAATCTTACCCGAAACCTACCATGGTGCCCAAGATCCAAGACCCCGTAGTTGTCTAAAATGTGGAGAAGCCCTCGCTGAAATATTCTCTAACTCCCAAAGTTGCCTCAGAACCGGATGACAAAACTGCATTTTCACTCATCCCGGATCGAGTCTTTTTAGTAGAAGATGTCAGATTCTTCACCAAATGTCGTGTTGAGGAACTCGGTCATGTAAAGATTATTGACACATATGATGAACTTTGCACTGATGGAAAACTGGATAGCAAATTTGAGCATCTCAAAATCAAGGGATTAACTAAAGCCCTAGTCTATCCCCGTGTGTTCAAACCCCAGTGGGTTAAGTTTGTCTTGAGCAGAGTACATGATGATTTCATGTGGCTACAAGAGCAACCGTTTAAGATCACTAAGGAAATCATTCACCTGATCACCGGGTATCCCATCTACGATCATGCACGAGCACAGAAAATGATATCACAAAAGGAGCTAATCAGTCTAACCAGAGTAGAATCTGATTACCGAGGACTAAAATTGAATAATGTCACTGATGCAGAACTCAAGTTTGCAATTAGAGTTATCGGTTACTATTTCTTCCAATCTGCAAGGGAAAATAGTGTACCATGTGTTGCAGTTGACTTGGCCTACAAAATAGTGAAGAAGGGAATGAAAGTAGACTTGTGTGAAGTACTACTAAAGAACTTGTTTGAGAACCTGAACACAATAAGGAAGCCGAAGAAGAACAACTCGGCAAATACATTAAAGTTTGGTTCACTACTTGTATGTATGTTTTTCTACTTTGAGAAGTTCTTTTCCTCAGTCGGTAAACTAGTATGGGAGCTACACTGACCTATCACCCATCAGATCAATGACTTCATCAAGAAGTTAGGAGATAAATTTAATGATATCATGGATGATTACTTTAGCAAATTCCAAGAGAAAATGCACAACAGGTACAGGATTCCATCACAGCTGGTAGAAAAATACAAGGACAATATATGTTTTGAGGTCGATACTGATTATTGTTATGTGAATGCTGTTGAACTGAGGACTCAATCGTTGCAACCAATGGGTTATGAGATTGATTATGATATAACACAGCAACAAATTGATGCCTATTTACCATTGCCAAGGCATGCAACCGAACTAAGGTATGGAACCTATGAAGAGGTGAAGGAGAAAGTAAAAATGAGCATTGTAGTACCTAAGGCTACAAGAAAAGCTACAAAAATGATAAAGGTTTTATCTGAGAAATTAGGAGAAGAATCCTCCTCTACAGCTGTCAAAGGCAATCTTGCCATTACTGAAGAGGAATCAGAAGCTCAAGAGGCTACAATAACATTGAGCACAGAGTTGCCAAAGGGTAAAGTTTTGAAAAGAAAGAAACAGGACATCACAAAGGCCCTACCGACTCCACCAACAAAGAGACCCAACACCAGAGCATCAGCTGCATCACTGAGTAAGAAGAAAAAGAGTGTTACTACACCAAAGGTAACCAAGACCTATAAGAAATTTACTCGGAGACTTATTTTGGCAAAAGAGTCGAGTGATATAGAGTCTGATGATGCAAATAAATTCCAGATTGTGAAAAGAAAAAAGGTAAATATTCACAGTGTTGAAAATTTTTGTGCCAATCTTAAAGAATATGGTGGATTTGCAGCATTTAGATATGTTAAGTATGAGACTAGGAATAATGATGAGAAGCGACAGATTGAAGAAGCTATCATCTGTACACTTCTGAAGTTTCGGCTAGCTCCATTAGAACTAGCAAAGTCACTTCCGAGTGAACTATACTTACATATTGATAACAGATGGAAATATGAAATGGACTCATAGAGACAAATAAGAGAAAGAATTCTAGTCCATCTATTTCCTGACATGTCCATAATAGAAATCAAGGAGCATTTGACCACATACAATTCTAAATTTCTTGTGAAACAGAGAGCCTTAAAATTGATGAATGGGCTATACATTGATGTGGAGAATGAGACAAAAGCCAAGTGGCATGAGATCTTCAAACAAAAGGATGTCGATGAACAATCTCAAATTGAAATTGTTGATGTCACCGAGCAAGGTCTAGACCCGGTTGACACTATTCAAATTGATGAAGATGTAATGGATGAAGCAGCACCGGAGCAGGAAATGATTGAAGGAACTACTTATGCAAAACTTGTCTCTAGTGAATCTGTCTTAGAACAAGTTCAGCCTTATCTACCGGTGAAGCCACCTGTCTCAACTGAAGCTCCTAAGGACACCGAGCAAGGCACCGAAGGTAACAAATCTGAAGTTGTAGGAGATACAACCAAAGATCAGACATCTCAAGCACAGACAAGCACTGCAAATGTTACAGTTGAGACCCCTAGCACCAAGCCACCCAAAGACACTACAACGGCTACAAGAACTGACCAAAGTGTGGCATCTACCGAGCAACCTACCAAGGGTCAGCAAGCCTCACAAGCACTTGTCTTAGTGCCACCGACCAAAGTAAAAGAGAAGAAGGTGAGAAAGCATGGTTTCAAATTTGACTTATCTAAACCGATCGTGTTGCCCAATGTAGACATCTCCAAATTGAAAGGGCAAGCACTCACTGAATTCGGTGAACTATGCAAAGCAAAGGCCAAATAGGAGAAGCAACTAGCCATACAGAAAAAGAATAAAGTACTTCAGAAGGTTAGGACACTACTCACAGAAATGCTACCTTCAGCAACAGTGTCACCCAATGCAGCCATCCATATTCAACTGGATGAACTCCTAAATTAGATTGAAACATCTGGAGTTGATGCATCTGAGTACTTAAGCAAGCTCAAGGATAAAGAGCTACTGCTAAAATGATAGAGGAAGTACAGAAATCGATTGTTGTTGGCAAGGTAAAACTTGTCATATTCATTGTTGAGTTGTCCCCTCAACTCAAGCATATTCTTTATTTATTCCAGAAACTGTGTACATTTTCCTTATTCATTAACGATGTCAAAAATAAAACTGATGCAATTGAGAAAGAGATCACCAATCTCTCAACTAAGTTGACCACCGAGCCTAATTCAGTTTAGAATTTTTATACAAAGCTTCAACAGCTCATGGCTCAACAGTTAGAACTGAGGAATGAAGAGCATAAAATAAGGATGGATATAATGACCCTTCAGACATTATTCCTTCCTCATCTTTCATCAGTACAGGAACAGATCAATAGAGCTACACACCTATTAACTACACAAGAGGGAAGCACTCTTGATGGATTAATATCACTCTTATCTGATATTCAAGCACAAAATTCATTAATGGAAAGTGTAAAGGATTCACTCTCAGTCGCCCTCACCGACGCCCAGACCAAGTATAAGTCTATTTTTGATCAGTTACCGCCTCCGGATGGAAATTGAGTTTTTGATGTTTGTCAAAAAGGGGGAGTAATATTATGATACTACATAGAGGAAAGTAATACCCAGCAAAGTGGGAGTAATTCTATATTTGGAGAGTAATACAGTTTTGATAACACAATTTTGAGTATTGTATACAAGGGGAGTATATCGAGCAAAATATACAGAGCATTCATAGCACACTAGCATAGAACAGAACCGAACATGCAAAATTCAGAGTTATGTATAGAATAACAATAAAGGGAGTATATCTACATATACTACTTCATTGACTATTGTATATATTGTCAAGTATAGTCATTTTGCAAGTATATAGTTTTTGAGTTATGACTTTGAAAGTAGTTTTTGTCAAACATCTCAACTAATGTCAAAAGGGGAGATTGTTACTACTTATCAAATTGTCATTAGTTTCATATCCAAAGTCATACTATATATTCTAGTCAGTTAGTATTACTGAATCATGCAGTCGGTACACACAGAGAAGTCGGTATGAATAGTCTAGTCGGGTACAGAAGAAAGCAGTCACAGAACACAGTATTCACCGAGCTGTTTACCGAGTAATGTTTCATGGCTACCAAGCAGTAAAGTTAACTCACCAAGTTGATATTCACCGAGTGAAACGTTTTACCAGATACATTGAACCTGGTCATGCACATGAAAACGTGTTACAAGATCGAGGCACATCTAACCGTTTTACATTGGAAATTGCACTAGGAGATTGTGTATGATTACAAGGTCAATCTGACCAATGAAATATTTTGTTTAGATATTCATTCGAAGAATCTTTTTGTAAGATCGAAGCAATGAATTAGATCACCGTTGTAAGAGATCTATTTATACAGCATGATTTTAGGGTTAGAAAAAAAGAGAGATGTGAGATATGTGTGTGTATGCATGAAGGAAGACTGTTACAGAGACACAGAGAGGTCACCAAGAAGGTTATCAGTGAACAGTTGAAGAATAGAGTAAACAGAAGGGTTTACCAAGTTACAATATGGGTTACCAAGGTATGCTACAAGCTAGGTAATCTTATTCTAAGCACATAGAATCTGCTATAACATTTCAGATGTAAAGTTACAGATATTTGTAATGATTTTATTGTAAAATTGTGAAGTTGTAAGAGAAACCTTTAACATGGTATAAGACTCTAACCAAGTCTATAAATTGTAAATCCTCTAATTAGGTGCAGCAATTATATAGTGTTGTAAAATCCTTTAGTAAGGTAGATCTAACAGATCTTGATACTCCTAACAGGGTAAGCTATCAGAAATAGCTAAATGTAGCTCTAACCGAGCAATCTTTATTATTGCAATAGTGAAGTTGTGGGTGCCATCCCCACCGCAGTTTTTCTCTCTAACCAAGAGTTTTTGCGTAACCAAAATATATGTGTTATGGAGTGAATCATGTATGATTGTTATCTATTTGTTTTAACTTTATTTTATGTTACTGCACTATTCTGTTTATGCATAATAGTAAGGTTATTATTGAAGAAAAGTTTTGGAGTATTGATTCACCCCTCCCTTCTCAGTACATTATCTTTCCATATTGGGCCTAACATCAAAGTTTGATGGTGTTTACTCTAGATTTGGCCGACATCGAGTGTTTACACTTCACATTGTTGTTTTGATGATTATGGATCAATGTGTAATGTGAATGATGTTCATTTTTCTCTTAGTTAATATGTTTTATGGCCTACTTTACATTCTTTTCCACCATGGAAATATTTAGTGTCAACCTAGTTTAAATTTTGTTTAGTTAAGGTGCTTTGCCAACCTTGGGAGATCTTGCACATGTAAGCATGATATAAAAAAAGGATAATTTGTTGAGGATGATATATGTGAGTGTGTGCAGTGGATAAGAAAGTGTGAGTCATGGAATGTGATGAAGGTGAATGAAAGAGGATCTATCTCCCTGATTGTTTGAGTTGGCGATAAGTGGTGTTTGAGTTGGTAAAAGTGTTGAGTGGTGTGGACTTTCATGTGTTAGCTACCAAAAGAAATGAGGTTAAGGTATCTATAGATCATACGATTGCAAAGGTGTATCAGTGGTAGACTCTTTCTCTTTTATTCTTCTTCCTCTAGACAATTTGCCCTCTGGTAGTGAGTCTTTCTTTCTTTCGATTAGTGAACCTTTCTTTGTAAAAATCACCTTAACTAGTGTCACCCTAATAGGTGTTCATATATTGATAATAGAATTCTCTATTGTTTTTCCCTTAATAGGGTTTTCCACATCAAATTTGGTGTTTCATAGTGTATGATGTGTTCTGCTTTTCATGGTCTTGCATGCTCATATCTTTTTTGTGGATTAATTGATAAAGTTTAGTTATTGTGCATCTAATTTAAGGAAAATATTTGTATAGTTATGTGGAGAACCGATTCACTCCCCCCCCCCTCAATTGTCTTGTGCATAAGAATATTCAACAATTGGTATTAGACCTTTGGTTCCTTGGAGAAGAGGTTAACCACTTGAGGAGATCCCGATGGTGCACAAACTAATAATCCCTATGTTTCATGGATTCGACTATGCTTTCTAGAAATTGAAGATGAAAGGTTACCTGATTTCTCTTGGTTATGAAGTTTGGAAGTTTGCTACACAAAAGTACATCAAATCGTCGACTACAACTCTAGATGAGATCAAGGAATTTGAAGATAATGAAATGGCAAGGTTTTCTATTTTTAGTGCTCTTTCTAAGACTAAATTAACAAAAGTTGTATCTTTGGAATCTACTCATGATATTTGAAATAAATTAGAAAAGACTTATGAGGGAGATGATATAGTCAAACAAGATAAGTTGCAAAATGCTAAAACTAAATATGAATGCTTGTAGATGGATTAAGAAGACACTATAATTAGCTACCTATAGAAGGTAGATGATGTTGTAAATGAGATCAAAGGTCTTGGTGGTAACTTGCCGAAAGATGAAGTTGTGAAAAACGTACTCAGAACTCTTACTAAGCCCTATATCTCTAAGGTTTCAATAATAGAAGAATCACATAATCAGAATAAGTATACTAGAGAATACTTGTAAGGCTCATTACTTGCTTTTGAGATGAGAGAATTTGGTAGGACTAGTGCAATAATAGAAACTACATTTAAGGCTACTAAATTGGCAAAAGATGAGGAATTTAATGAAGAAAACTTTGATGAGATTAAGGAGAATTTTGTGAGAAGAATGAAGGAACCAAAAAATATAAAGGTAAGTTGCCCTTTGAATGTTTCAGTTGTGGAAAGATAGGACACTATGCTTCTAGATGTCATAACAGAATTGCAAATCAAAAGAATAAGGAAAACAAAGGAAAGTTCAATAGGAAATCTCATTATGTTAAAGAAGATGTTAGTATTTCTGATGATGAATCTGATTATAAAGAAGATAGTGAATTTTTGTTCTTGGCAGTAAAGGAAGAATCTTGTTTTGCTAACCCAGGCAAAATTGTGAAGGAAAAATCTCTAGAAGATGCTATTTCATGTATCTACTTTTCATGCTAAAAGAGACAAAGATGAATGGATTATTGACAATGGATGCTCATATCGTATGACTGGTGACAAGAGTAAGTTTGTAAATCTTGAAAAATATGGAATTTTTGTTAGATTTGGAGATGATCAAATGGCTAGGATAGTTGGAATTGATTCTAATAGTTTTGATGGAAAACATAATACTGACAATGTTTTCTATGTTAAAGGATTAAATCATAATATTTTGAGTGTTGGTCATGTTAGTGTAGGTTTTTTATATTTATTTTTCCTACACATTATTAAGCTTACTTAGGTTATATTAGGATGGTTTATATGAGGACAAGTGACATAGTCCTATATTTACATGTGTCATTCACACTCACATTTGGGTGGTTGAATGTCACACCCTCTTTTTAGCTCATTTACCAACTCCCCATAACCATTTGTTTGTCCATGCCTAAGTTTTTTTTCCACATGCTTAGCATTTTCCAAGTAGGCACAACTCCCACCTAATCTGGTTATTTGGGAGTTATTATTCCTCTTGGAATTATGTGCCCACATTTGGCTATATAATCAGCACTTACCTCTACCTGATGAGCTAATTCAGAGCTAATCTAGATGAGCACATATCAACTCAATTAGTACAAGGGAGTGTTGATCCATATTGTATCATTTGGAGTGTGATACTATCATCTTTCTGTTATTGCACCATATTGTAGCATTTCATCCTCTCTGTTTCTCTCATGTAGAAGGTTGATCTTGGGAGATTGAGTCCATTAGTGACTCTAACATGATATCAAAGCTTCTAGATCTGCAAGCCCTTTCTTGAATTTGGGAGAAATTCAACATTGAGATTTTGCTGGGTGCATTTTTAGCTGAAAAGGACATCACGATCAAGTCCAGAATGCTAAACAAATAAATTTTGATATAAAATACTCACTATTTTGCTAGAAATCATATTCGAAGCAAAATTTTAGCCACTTGCATAATTACAGTATGAATTTGAAAATTTAAAATATATATATTTTCTTCATTATCAAAAAAATATTATTGTTTCAAAAATTATAAATCACAGTTTTTCATATTTATTATAAAAGTTTATTTTTTATATTTTAATATTTGAAAAATCTTTTGTTAAAAAAAAAAAAGAATCATCAAAAATAAAAAATAAACAAAATCAAAAAAGTTTTTTTTTCAATTTTTTTTAAAAAAGGAATAAATATCATTTTTGGTACCAAGGGTATCGACCCCTGTCGGGCCCCACTCGTAGCTGCAACAGGCATACCAAGAGGTATGCAGGGTATCTCCATAGGACCCCACACCCCCTTGGGCCTTGCACAACAACCCTCGGCCCCCACACTGCCTATGTGGGGTTTTGAAACCCTTGTAGGACCCTTGTGTGGGTTGGGTGAGGCTTCGACCCCCCATTAAATGTTTTTCAATATATTTTATTCAAAAATTCAAAAATGAAATCTTGTCTTTCATACCTGCTTCAGCCTTCATGCCTGTAACTTGCAGTCCTACCACACTTAGTGGGTATTTGGCGGTCATTTAGGCAATTTCGCCAATTTTAGCTGAGAACTAAATTTAGTTGGATCTGGCAAACTTCCAAACTAGCTGGTGCTTTCTCTAAACTTGGTGACATCTCCAAATATATCAGTAGTTCAACTATTTTTGGTGGTACTCTACATTTAGCAACTCTCAGGCCTGCAACTTGCAGTCCTACCACACTTAGTGGGTATTTGGCGGTCATTTAGGCAATTTCGCTAATTTTAGCTGAGAACTAAATTTAGTTGGAGATATATTAAATTCGGCAAACTTACAAACTATCTGGTGGTTTCTCTAAAGTTGGTGGCATCTCCAAATATCAGTAGTTCAACTATTTTTGCTGGTATTCTACATTTAGCAACTCTCAGCTAAATTCGGAGGCATATTTTTCAAAAATTGGTGCACCCCCATAATATTGGAGTTTTGAATTTTGCACCTCAACTTTGGAAGGCAATATCTCATTCATCCATGCTCCACTTTGGGAGAATTTTTTTTTTATTTGGGGTATAATTTCACTGGCTTCATCGTAGTGTCATCATTTTTTATGAAAGTGATCCATATTTTCTAGAAAAATTAATGTGTTTCATGATATCTAAAGGACAATCCTTGTTTTTCAACTTCAAATGGCTATAACTTTCACATACGAACTCGGATCAAGGTGCTTCTTTTTTTTTAAGTTGATATTTTTCTAAGCACGACATTTTGGTACTATTTTGAGGTTGTAAATATTACATTGTATTGTATCTTCAGTATTTGAGTCCACATTTGGACATTGTAAAACACTAGAATAACTCCAAGATTGTAAACACACTGATTTATAAAGTGCCACCATCATATTTTTCTAGGGGGGATCATTGATCTAGTGAATTTGGGGGGGTGATCTTGTGTTTTTTCTTCTGTTGTGTGATAGTATAATGGGGAAAACTCGAATTGAACTCCTAACTCCATATAATTATGAAACATGAAAAAAATTAGTAAGGATTTATCTAAGGGAAAAAGGTTGCATTGGTTATGTCAAAGAAACTATTCCTACACCTATTGATGCTAATGCTCTTCAAGCATGGGAGATCAATCATAAGGGAGCTCTTGTTTACATCTATTCACTAGTCTCTTTTGATTTAAAATTTCATCTTGAATCATTCAAGACACCAAAGGAGGCTTGGGAGACTCTTGAAAATTTGTATGGTAAAACTAACAAGATTAAGGGTTATCAAATTGATAATACTTTGATGAATCTTGATCCAAAAAGTTTCAACAACATCCAAGACTATATCTCCAAGATTAAGCAACTAAGAACACAACTAAAGGATTGCAAGATTACTAAGGAGGATTTACAATTAATTTTGAATGTGTTATCCAAACTTGATCCTGAGTATTTTGTGTTTGTTTTTGGCTTTCATACCAATAGGGTTTATGTGGGAACTACATATGTTCAGCCCACTTTTGATGCATTTTCAGATCTTCTAGTCCAAGAGGAAGCAAAGCTCATTCAATTGGGCATCATCAAAACTTCCAAGTCGCAAGCATTGGTGGTTACTGAACCTAAGGTATAGAAAGAATTAGGGTATCCTGAGCATAAACAAATTGATGAGTTGAAGAATCTTTTGGCAAAGAATAAAATCAATCTACCATCAACTATGTCAAAGGATTTAGCATCTTCATCTTCATCTAATTTAAAGTCAAAGAAACAAAAGGTGAAAGCACTTGTTGCAGTTACAAATTCTAAGTCAAGGAGATGGATCCTTGATTATGGAGCTTCACATCATATGGCTTCATTACAAAGTATTCTCTCTTCATTTGAAACTTGTTTGTCACTAAAAATTATAATGGCTAACAACACATATGTGTGTTCATGAGAAAGGGTCTATTGACATAGACAAAGGATCATTCAATGATGTCCTTTATGTGCCTTCATTGTCAGCAAATATCCATTCTATCTATCAGATCACACATGGTGGGGAAGGGAAAAGTGTTGAGTTCACTCCAGATTCTGTGATTATTCAGGATTTGCATAGTAGAGATATTGTTGCAGTTGGTGAGGTATATCATCAATCTTAAGTATACACCTTCTCACAATTTTCCTTGGTTTTTCCTTCGACTAATGTACACACTCAGGCATCTAGTGTGGACACTTTTGAGGAGATTCAGTATGGTCAAGTTAATATTGGTATCCTTTCAATTGAGGTTTAAGAGACATGTGTTTCATCTCCTACATCAACTGTTATTTTTTTATGATATTAGTACTACTACATCCATGGCTACTATTGATTCAATGCAGCAAGATATACATCATCTTCCAGATCTAGTTTTGTGGGATGACTACTTCATAGATGTTGTAGGTTTGTTTATGGAGTCTCATCATCTAGACTTGGAGGAAACTATTGAGTACATACATCTTCTCTTTGATGAATTTGCTTCATCTTCTTTAGATGTTGAGGGGGAACCTTTTGACCCTTTTGTTCATTACCCACATGATCATTCCTCACAGTTTGACATGATTGTGGCCACTATTGAGTAGCATTTGGAGGAGGCACCTTTGTCTTCAGAGGAGATACCTTTGTCTCTAGATTTTGTTCCACATCCATCTCCACTAGGTTATGGATTGTCATCTTCTACAATGTGTCTTAGAATACCTATTTTGATGGTGACAACTTTTAGCGTCAACATAGGGACACCTAGCTAGAGTTTAGAGACAACATACATCTTCATCATTCTTCCTACACATTCCTTTCAAGAATGGGAAGATACTCTAGATTCATCCTTTGTTTTATTTCTTCCTAAGGGGAGGAATATTGTTCAGTGATCTTAGACCATCTATAGCTTCTTGTATCAAGCATTCACCAATGATGCAGGAGATTCTACATTGAGGAACTACATGGTCTTTCTTCTTCACTCTTGGGGGAGAGTTTTGTCCTATGGGTTTTCTCTTTCTCATCTTTTGAGAGGTTTCATCATTGTACGTGGGTACCTAACATGGCCTTGTAGTCGGGACCCAAATTTGCAAATTTTCACCCACCTAAGCTATTCTTAAGAGGGGGTGTTAGTGTAGGTTTTTAATATTGATTTTTCCTACATATTATTAAGAATACTTAGGTTATATTAGGATGGTTTAAATAAGGACAAGTGGCATAGTCCTACATTTGCATGTGCCATTCACACTCATATTTGGGTGGTTAAATGTCACACCCTCTTTTGGACTCATTTGTCACCTCCCCATAACCATTGTTTTTTCCCTACCTATGTTTGTTTGCCACATGTTTGGCATTTCCCAAGTAGGCACAACTCCCACCGAATTTGGTTATTTGGGAGTTATTATTCCTCTTGGAATTATGTGTCCACATTTTTATATATAATAAACACTAACCTCTCCCTTATGAGATATTTCAGAGCTAATCTAGATGAGCACATATCAACTCAGTCAGTACAAGGGAGTTTTGATCCATATTGTATTATTTGGAGTGTGATAATATCATCTTTTTGTTATTGCACCATATTCCAACATTTCATCCTCTCAATTTCTCATGTAGAAGGTTGATCTTGGTTTTATAGGTGATCCTAGGAGATTGAGTCCATCAATGACTCTAACAAATCATATGTATGGAAATGGATATAATCTTGTTTTTTAGGATGATGGGTGTTAGATCAGATTAAGGTCTGGAATTGTGATTGCAATAGCAAAGAGGACAGATGGAAATGTTTATCAATTGAGGACAGCTGGTGGATATTGCCTAATGGAACAAATTAATGAGAGTTAGCTATGGCATCGGAGGATGTGTCACATTAATTTTGATAATATGGTGAGGATTAGTTCAATTCAAGCTATGAGAGATTTGTCAAATATTACAAACCCTACTAGTGAATGCCAAGTTGGAAAACAAACAAGAAGAACTTTTAAATTTAAAGAACAATCTTCTACCAGATTGTTGTAATTAGTGCAAATTTATCTTTGTGGTCTGACCAAAATAAGAAGTCAACAAGGCGATAGGTATTTCATGCTCTTAATTGATTATTACTCTAAAATGACTTGGGTTACTTTCTTAAAAGAAAATATTGAATCTCTAGAAATGTTCAAGAAATTCAAGGTTATGGTTGAATATTAGATAGATAGAAGAATCAAATGTTTGAGGTCTAATAAAGGTGGAGAGTTTACTTCTTATGAGTTCAATACTTTCTGTGAGAATCATGGGATAAGGAGGCATTTATCTGCTCCTAGGATGCCACAACAGAATGGTGTAGTTGAGAAGATGAATAGAACAATTCAAGAGGTTGTTAGAACAATGATGAATGAGGTAAGTCTACCAAAAATCTATTGGAAAGAAGCAATACATATTGTACTATACACACTTAACAAAGTATAAATTAGAAGAAACTATGGTATGGAAGGAATTCATCTATGAAATATTTCTGAGTTTTTGGAAGTAAATGCTATATCAAGAGAGATGAAGAGAAATTGGGAATATTTTACAAAAGAGTTGATGAAGGTATATTTCTTGGTTGTTCTACTAAAAGAAAAGCTTACAATTGTTATTAAAAAAATGAGAAGAATTGTTGAAAGCACAAATGTGAAAGGATTGTCCTTTAGATCTGGCAGCACTAGCTCCACTCCACGGCACACACTTCTTGAGCATGCCAGTCTCTCTTACCCCAAAGATCTAAAGATCTTATCACTGAGGGATTTCTATCTCATAATGCAAGGTACATGAGGGGTATCTATGGGGTACGATCCGCACTCCCAGAATCACTGAATGTAGGATTTAGCCTACTAAGTTGGTTCTTATTTTAAAATTTTGAGGGGTCCCAATCCAACGATGGATTATCAGAGCAAGCCACTTAAAACTTTAGTTGAGCTTATCAGTGTAGGGAAGGCCCCCACATACGTCGAATTCACTCAACACTCTAGTCGCCTGACCAGTACATTTATATAGCGGCTCAAAAAACCCACTCAAGAGTACGTTGGGAGAGATGATATCCTCAACGCATCCCAATTTGAATTACCTCTGTGGGGTGATGAAATCCCTAATCAAAGATACCCCTCAGTACTAAAATAAAAAAATTGGGTGTTGTTATCACCTTCTCCCTTTCTCCCAAGACCCCAAAGGCGGGTGGAAAGGAAGTTAATGCAACAGTAGGTCCACCGCAAACACGATAAAAAGTTATTTCCCTTAAGAAAAATGAAATGTGAGTTATTCTATTGAGCAGCCTGATTCACGTCCATTTTAAAATCCAAATATAGGTGTGAGATATGCATGTGCATGTCAATTTTAAAACACCAAACTGAAATGTGAATGCATGCATGTCAATTTTAACCATTGTTTATTTTAAGCCCAAAACTAAAGTGTTATAACATGCATGTCCATTTTAACCATTGTTTATTTTAAGCCCAAAACTGAAGTGTGAGAGCATGAGTGTTTATGATTAAGCAATAATTCGATCCTCTCTGTAAATTTTCCACATGTTGCAAATAGATAATCATTAACCCAACAAAACCCACAAAAAACTAAACTATGAAAAACAAGAATGCGTAATGATACCTGATCGATTGCATAAATCTGACAAAGTGATTGTGTAATTCTGACAGAGCGATTGTGTGATCTTGACAGAGTGATTGCATGATAGACAGACAAACTAAACAAAAAATAAAAAAGAAAGCTAATTTTGATCTGGAACTTGCAAAATATATTATGATGCCCTAGCAAGATCTCTCATCATCCACTCTATGTTAAGAAAATCATATTTTACTCTATATGAGAGAACTAGGTTGTTGTATCTGTCGATGGCTGGTTGGTCCTCTAGATCTTGTATCTTCTTTTCTGCCTTTAGGATTTGCTGATAGTGTTTGACTTGTCTTCTTTGTTCTTTCATCCTCCTTGCACCTCAAACTATGAATTGTACCTTACGTGCCATAAAATGTCATAATTAAGCATAAAATAAATGTAAACCGTATTCAGATTTACCAAATTTCGTACAAAATTTAATAAAACAGAGAGCAGGAAATAAGAAATAGCAAATAAATAAACATAGAAATAACCCTGACGAATGTGCTATAGTAAATGAGCGAATGCGTGATAGAGTAAAGGCTTTTGTGTGATGGGGTCCACACGAATGTGTTACCCTATGTGATCAATTGTGTGAGCCTGTCTATGCGATTGCATGATGATGTAAACGCGATTGCGTGATTCAAAATTTATTCTACAATCCGTATAAACCTGCAAATAAAAAATTAAAAATTCCATACGATCTGCAAAATCACACAGAAGAAAAAGAAGGTTAAATTGTTGTTAATTCACTTCGGGTTCACCAAAATGTCGTATGCTAAAATTCATTAATCAAATCAACTAGGAATGAAAGGAAAATCATGAATCCCTATCCTAATTGGAATTCAAACAAACAAACATTGGAATAATGCAAAACAAGCAAGAAATTAGAATATAAAGTTTATCAATCAAAATTCCCTATTCCAAGATTGCATATAGCTTCCATTGATCTTCTCCTCTTTGTGGTATGGTGGCTCTAAGATATCGTGTTGGCAACCTGCAAGTGACACAAATATTCAAAGTTCGTGATTGTTGAGAATGGAGATTGAATGCTCAATTTATAGATTATCGGATGAGAATTGAATGACAGGTGGAACAGATTGATCGAGAGGTGGAACTCAGGTGAGCTCACATGTTGAATTTGAGGTGGAACAAAATAGATTGAATAGATAAAATAAGTCAATTGATTGAGAAAAAGCTAACTGAATGATGAAAAGGAATGATTCCAGGAAATAAAGAGGAGGAGATAGTTAACTGATTGAAAGTTGATTGAGAGCTTTATTTAGAAAAAGCTAACTAAAAGATAGAAATAGAGATTGAAGAGATAGTTGAATTAATTAATTTAGCATGTGCTTGAACTTTAACTTGGATTTTCAATTTAATCTTTGCATGAGATTTAATACAAATATTGAATTAATTTAGAACTTGACTTTGATTTTCAATTTGATTTTTGAAATCATGCACATGTATTTGAAACTGGGAGAAATTAGAAATTAAATTAAATTAGAAGAAATATGAAATTAGAAGAATTGATTAAATGAAATTAGACGAAATTAGAAGGATTTGAAATTAAATTAAATTAGAATTTGGGGATTTGGAACTTGAAGAATTAATTAGCTAATTAAGTAATTTAAAGAAGCTATTTAATTATTTAGAAATTGAATTTAATTAAATAATAAAGATTATTTAAATTAAAGGAATTAAATCACAATAAATTAAATAATAAATATTTAATTAATATTTAGAAAAGGGTTTAAATGATTAAATGATTAGAGAGAAATTGAAAATGAATTTATTTAAATAATAAAGATTATTTTAAATTGAGGGATTAAAATCATAATTAATTAGAATTAATTAAATAATAATTTTTTATTTTATTTTTTTTTAATAAAAGTGGATTGTTCCACTAAACTTTTTTATTAATATTTTTTATTTTTTACACAGGATTCAAAGAGCATACCAGAGGAAAGAACCCTGGGAAGAAAACCTCCAGTCACAACTCATAAAATAAACCTATAGTATCTAACGGATCAATTTATACACCACACCCAAAACCACATACAAAATGCAGTCACAACACATATAATATCAATTTTGCATAGAGCCCATATGACAATTTGCTAAAAAAACCCATCTGATAATTTTCAAATGTAGACTCCATAGCTGCTATCAATGGAAGAAAACAAAAATTTCCAAAGCCCTGTGCCAAATCCCATGAGCCAAAAACCTTCCTGCCAAAAAAGAAAGTATCAAAAAACCTTTGGAAAAACACTATTATATCAAATACCATGACCTCAAACTCTTCTCCAGGCAACGAACATGAATACTTGAAATGAAAGGGGAAAGCGTGAATAATTATCATCATAAAATTTTACATCGACATTACTCAAGAAAATCATATGACTATTGTTATTTAATTAATATTAGAAAATGGTTTAAATGATTAAATGATGACAGAATTGAAAATAGAATAATTAGTAAGATGATGAGGAAATATGAATTTAGAAGAATAAGATTAATTAACTTAATTAAAGAATTAAAGAATTATTTAACTAATTAGAGAAATAATTAGTACATGATCAATGAGACATTTTTAGGTGTCTATATTTGCCCCTCTTTGAGACAAAGTTAGAATAACATTGTTTCAAAGAAAACAAAAAACAATTGCCCCAGTATGCCCCGGTGACGCTTAGGGTGCAATGCTCCCTCCAGAGATTGTTTGTGCATTAAAGACATGAATGATCTCTCAAAAAAAAAGAATGTGAGATGAAAGATAGAAGAATGGTTAGTTGATTAGAGATAGAGATAGGTAATGTGAAGATGATATTGAGATAGAATATGAGAGAATAGATTGATAAAAGAATAATGTTAGATTGTAGAAAATGATTTAGAAAGAGATGATGAAAAAAGAATCAGCAAACTAGAAATAAGCAAATGAGATGAAATGAGAATGATTGATTTACGAACCTGTGTCATTATTTATTGCGCAATATATATTCATCACTAAGCCTTATTATTGAACAATGGAGTTTAGCACATCTAAGTATAAGGAACCAAGATGTAAAGATATCTCATTGAAGAAACAAACACATAGCAGACAAGGAGTGAAACCCCCCATTCTGGGAAATACACTAGGGGTCGAGGTATGTGTGATAGTTAGAAGCATAACTATCCTTGACTTTTGCATCGGATATTTGCCAAATTAACGTACCAACACAGACACCAACTAGAGCAATTTCCCTAGAACTTCATTGGTTCACACCACAAACAACAAACAAAGAAAAAGATAATGCTCATCATGGCTCCTCTAGTCACGTGTGGACATCCTTGAGTAGCATAGGAACACAATTTGTCGCCAAATGATAAAAGATAAACATTGACCCGAACAAAATTCAGTAGCTATACCGATCTTGTGCCTTCATTCTCAGTTGCTTGATGTGATAGTTGATAATGTCTTATCTCATAAAAATGTGGACCCCATTTAAGACTGACCTATCTCATTTTGAGTGTATCCTCTTCTGTTTAAGACAAGATAATGATCACTTAATATGGATATGATACGATTGATAAGATAACTTGATCAGTTGATTGCAGATGTTTGACTGGATAGTTGTATCCTTTGTTAACTTCATGTGAAGTGTTTGTTGGATATCTGCTAAGGTATTTGTTTCTTGTGAGACATTTTATTGCAAGTTTTTTTATTGATTTTTAAATATTTTTGTATTTTGTGGATCGATATTTGAATGTTTTTGGTTGATTTTTTCAGGACATTTTAGGATTTTGTCAGGACATTATATGGATGTTTTTGGTATTTTTTTCTTTTCATTTTTTTTAATTTTCATGTTTTTCGTTGTTTTTTATTTTTGAAAGATTTTTTAATGTTTTTGGATTGTGTTTTTCAATGTTTTTGTATTTTTTCAGGACTTTTTAGGATTTTTAGGATTTTTTCAGGACTTTATATAATTTTTAGGATTTTTTCAGATATGCCCCCAGTGTGCAAACCTATATGACATGATCATCTAAAGAATGTATGTGAAGACAATGAATTTTTGACATGACCTATGTTAATGCAATATACATGATGAATATGCATTTCCTATTCGAACAAGGATGATTGTGTTTGTTTATTATTTTGTAGTACACCAATTGAATTGGAGGTACAAAACATTTCATAGATAAACAGTCAATCGATCATTAAGGTCCCTTGGAACATCCAAATTAATACACTTAGTGACTAGGATTTACAAATGGAGACACGAAAAACATCCCCATTGGTTCTTGAAACTTTGATCTTCTTTTTCCCATGTGTATGCAAATGAGTTAATTCCTACTCTTGTGCTCACTAAAGATACTTAGCATCCTATTGATGAATAATGATGAACCACTAAGGTCCTAACCAGTACTAAGAGGGAGGAGTGAATCAGTACACACAAAAAACTGCTTCAACACTTTATCATATTAAAATGTAGCTAACCGGTTGCCTTCACCATTGTACTTAACCATAGCAATACCAGTTAAATAGAAATACTTCAGACAACTAAATAGGTTAAACAAAAATACTTCAGACAGCATTCAACAGATATCAAATCTTGATGACTACTTCACTGATATAATCATGCATGAGTTGTATCAATAATACCACAACCATTTAACACTCAATGCATATCTAACTTAATCAGAATCACGCAATCATCACATGAAAAACTCACAACCCATAACATAGATTTTTCATGTGGAAACCCAAATGGGAAAAACACGGTGGGGATGAATACCCACAATCTTGTTTGTGAACTCTTTTGAAGTACACTATGTTAGGAACCTAGTCTGGTTAAAGACTTTACAATAAAGGTTTTGTTAGGACCCAATCCTATTAAGGATCACCCAGTTAAGGGATGGCTATATACCCTATTAAAGGTTGAAACCCTGTTAAGAGTTACCTCGCTAGAGGATTTAAATAACTCAATGAACTTGAGCCACCTGGTTAGAGGATTTACAACAAATCCTGTTAAAGCTACCCGGTCAAGGGATTTACCTTCTATTGAAATGGTTAGAGGACAACAGGTAAAACACTCCAATCTGATAACAACACTTCTTGCTAAGGCAAATCCTTTTCAGTTCCTCTCTTCTGCAATCACACTCTGTAGATTCCTCACTCTGGTTTGGCAAGTATCAAATCTCCAACACGCGGACACAAATACAACTTTTGCTAACCACTGCATTAACAAAACTCATCAACCTTATAGAAAACAACTAGGTCGGTAGCATAAACCCTAAACCCTAAATATTTCAAGTTTACACTTACAAGCAGTCCATCCTGACCATCCAAACACATTACATAGAATGAAACAATCTAAAACATATCTCAATACATTCTGCATTGTCCAATCTTCACCGCATCTAGAAATCAATAACCCATCACGCGCTCTTCACACACCACTAAGAAAAATGCTCATTCCCGAGGTAATAATTCAATGCATTCAATCTTCACATGCAAGAACCACAAACAAATCCTTCACGTGCACACAATTGACATGGAATCTTGATCCTTATCCTTATTCCTTACCTAATTGGTCACAAAACATCATCGATTGCACCGCACAAGCCAAATCACCAAACCTGTAACCCTAGAGCCAAGACTACCAACTGGTAGTCACACTTAGTGAACCCCAACACCGGTCCACTCCATTTCGGTTGACCATAACTGCTTCCGATCTTCATACCGGTTCACCTGCTTGAGCACTTATTGACATCAATGACAACATACATTATCACCATTTCATCATATGCCAACAATCTCCCCCTTTGGCATTGATGGAAATACTCAGTGTATCATTGCTCAGTATCTGCAGCATGCTCAATAACATATACTGATTGACATATACCGGTTCAACTTTAAAATATCACCACCACCACCTAGACTGGTTAGTGTGCTCTTTGCACAATCACTTCTCACACTTGCATATTATCCTTCAAAAATATATCTTCTCCCCCATATATCTTCATCATCAGACATCTTCTCCATCATATATCTTCATCATTAGATATCTTCTCCCCCTTTAACAATAATGCCAAAGTGGAGGCACAAGCTTTCAGTCTCCACTATGTTGCTCCCCCTATGGAGTAGCATCCTTCAACATATCAATCATGTAAAATCTGACATGGTAGTACCTAACTGATGTGGAGTACACAACTTTAATTTACTTCATGAAGGGGCAAAACCCCTAATTCACCTCTCAAATAGGTAAATGTAGTCTTCGGTAAGGGCTTAGTGAATATGTCTGCTAGCTACTCCTTACTGGAAACAAATTCTAATACAACCTCTTTATTTGGAACCTTTTCTCTTAAGAAATGATACTTAAGCTCAATGTGCTTGGTCCTAGCAGGCAATACCGGATTTTTGGAAATATTTATTGCAATGGTATTATCACAAAATATACTCACCGGTTTAGATATAATCACTTTGAAGCCATTCAGTACATGCTTCATCTAGATTGCCTAAGTGTAGTTCATAAATGTTGCCACATACTCTGCTTCAGCTATAGACTAGTAAATATAGCTCTGCTTCTTTCTCATCCACAAGACTAGTCTTCCACCAAGGAAGAACGCTCCACCTGTTGTTCTCTTTCGGTCGTCCACATTACATGCCCAATCTGCATCGGTAAACACTTTGAGATCAAAGTCATCATTGTATGGATACCACAATCCATAATCAACTGTCACTTTCAAGTATCTAAGAATCCTCTTTACCGCAACCAAGTGGGGTTCTCTTGGACTCTTCTGAAAATGGGCCACTATGTCCACTGCATGAGCAATATCCGGTTTGTTGTGCACCACATAGTGCAACTTACCAATGATTGACCGGTATTCCTCATCCACTAACGTTGTATCATCCTCCTTTGTTAGTTTGTAGCCGGTCACCATCGGTATTCCAACTGGTTTTCTCTTCTCCATGCCAAAGGTCTTCAACACCTCTTTGATATACTTGGACTGGGTAATAAAGATGCCCTCTTTCATCTGCTAAATCTGTAGACCAATGAAAAAATTTATCTCTCCAATCAGAGACATTTCAAACTCCTTTTTCATCTCATCTGCAAATGCATGAATCATATCATCATCTCCATCAAAGATTATATCATCTACAAATACTTAACATATCAAAATCTAACCACCTTCAGATTTTAGGTAGATGTTGTTATCCTTGCTTGTTCTCCGAAATCCTATCTTCACAAGATGAGAGTGTAACCGTTCGTACCATGCCCTTGGTGCCTATTTCAATCCATACGGTGCCTTGTGTAATTTGCACACCATTTCACTATCTTCTAACAAAGAAAACCCATCTATTTTTTCAATATACACTTCTTCCTCCAGGATTCCATTCAAGAAGGCAGACTTCACATCCATCTGGTATACCTTAAATCCCTTAAATGCTACAAATGCAAGTAGCATTCAGACACCTTCCAGACTAGCCACTGGAGCAAATGTTTCTCCATAGTATTCTCCGTCTTCCTGAGCATATCCCTTGCATACAAGTCTTGCCTTGTTCCTTACCACTATGCCTTCTTCATTTAGCTTATTTCTGAAGACCCATTTGGTACCTATGACATTCTTGTGTTCTGGTCTGGGTACCAAGGACCATGTTGCATTCTTCTCTATCTGGTCCAACTCCTCTTCCATTTCCTTTATCCAGTCTTCATCAGTAAGTGCCTCTCTAGCAGTCTTAGGCTCAAATCTGAAATCATGCAAGAATTTACTTTCACCTTTCTCCTTGTAAGTATTCCTGCATCTTTGTCTCCTATGATCTGTTTCAGATCATGATGCAGTCTTACATACCTAGGAATGACCGTAGCAGGTTCCGCTTTCTTTTCCTCTTCTTTTTCTGCTTCATCTTCTTCACCCATTGAAGCTTCTACTGGTACAGAAACACTGAGGTCTTTGTAGTGTTTGTCACTTATTTCTTTCTTAACCGGTTCCCAGAAGGCTAAACCATGTTCATCTTTTGTTTTCTCACTGCCGGTTTCCGCATGCTTCTCAAGGAATTCATCAACCCTGACATTGATACTCTCAACAATCTTCTGAGTCCTGTTGTTGTAGCACTTGAGAGCTTTTCTTTTAGTGGAATATCCCAAAAATATTCCTTCATCACACTTAGCATCAAACTTACTCAGGTGCTCATCTCTCCTGATATAGCATTTACTCCCAAACACTTTGAAATAACTCACATTGGGAGTTCTCCCGTTCCAGTACTCATAGGGGTTAATGTCTTTACCTTTCTTAATGAGTACCCGGTTCATGGTATAGACTGCAGTGCTCACTGCTTCTCTTGAAAATGTGTGAGCTAAATTTCCTTGGATCAACATAGTTCTGGCCGCTTCAACCACAGTCCTGTTGTTTCTTTCTACTATGGCATTCTATTGTGGTGTCCTTGGGGCAGACAATTGCCTCTTAATCCCGTTCTCCTTGCAGTACTTATTGAATTGATCAGAAGTGAATTCACCTCCCTGATTGGTCCTTAGGCATTTTATCCTTCTACCACTCTCCTTCTCCACCAATGCCCTTAAGGCTTTGAACTTTCTAAATGCCTCAGATTTCTCTTTCAAGAATGTGACCCACATCATTCTTGAGAAATTATCGGTAAGAATCATGAAGTACCGATCTCCCTGAATGCTTCTAGTTTTCATTGGACCACACAAATCGGTGTGCACTAGATCAAGTAAGTTCTCCATGGAAAAAGACTTACCTTTGAATGTTGAGGAAGATATCTTCCCAAGTTGGCATTCTCTGCATAAGGCATTCTCCGGTTTGGTCAGCAAAGGCAATCCTCTTACTGCCTTGATCTTACTAGCCTTTACAATATTGTCAAAATTTATATGACAAAGTCTCCTATGCCATATCCAACTATCATCAAATTTTTCCATCAAACACTGACTAATCTTGGCATTTAGCTGAAATAGGTTTCCTCTGGTCTTCTTACTGGTGGCAATAAGTTCACCACTCTTTCCAATTATTCTACAGACTCCACCTTTGAATTCCAGTATGAGTCCTTTGTCCTTCAGTTGAGCAACACTCAACAGATTATGCTTAAGGCCTTCCACCCAGTAGACATCATCCACACTGCTATTTCCATTTAGTGAGATGGATCCTTTTCCTTTCACCATGCAAGGTGCGTCATTGCCAAACCGGACAACACCACCATCATATTCTTCAAGAGACGGAAACTTTCTCCAGTCACCATTCATGTGGTGAGAACACCCGCTATCAATGATCCACTCGTTAGAGTTGTCAATATGTGAGACAAGGGCTTTCTGGTCAGACAACTCTTCCTTGACAGCCACAAACACTATGTCCTCATTCTCTTCATCCTCAGATTCCTCATTGGTAACACCTTCATCCACTGCAACAAGATAATTTCTCCTACCTACTCCTTTATACTTCCTAAACCTCTCTGGTTTATCCTTTTTGTCATTGTTAGGACAGCTAACAGCTATATGTCTTATCTTATTGCAGGAAAAACACTTTAGAGGAAGCTTACCTCTATATTTTCCAGTGCCTTTTGGAAGTCTCTTGGCAAGAAGAGCTTCAAACTCCATCAGAATCTCCTCATCGTCCATATCTCTGCTTGGCCTAGATTCATAACTGGTACTGACCTCTTTTCCTTTCCTATTTGGTGCGGAGGGAGCAGACGCTCTAAAGGCTGATTCGATCTTCTGAACACTACCATCATAACCATTCAATTCATGTGCAGTCAATTTTACAATAATAGAGTCTAAAGATACCTTGGTTTTTTTGATAGACCTTAGCTCCTGAATAGCGGCAACCCTAATTGCGTAGACCGGTAAAAGTGATCTCAGAACTTTACTGACAATAGTGGCATCATCAATTGTTCCACCAGTGCTCTTGATTTCACCAACCACTATCTTGATTCTTATGCCATATTGTTGAATGGTCTCTCCTTCAACCATCCTCATATCTTCAAACTTTCCTCTAAGGCTTTCTTCCTTAGCCTGCTTGACATGTTCATCATTGCCATAAATGGATTCCAGTTTGTCCCATACTTCTTTCGAATTGTCCTTATCTTGTACATCAGTGAACTCTACATCAAACAAGATGCTAATAAGGGTTTTGGGACTCATTAAATTTGGTCAAGTTTTGAGGCCCATTTCGAAATTTTGCATTTGCATTTTTCAGGAAGGCGCCTAATCTCATTCAGGTGGCCTAGTTAGAGAGAGGGTAAAATGAAGCCAGTTAATCATCAAGGGGTAAGGTTTTGGAAACTTATTGTACACCTTTCATTTGGCCTATGAAGTGTTTTGCAACTTTCAGAATTCAATTTGGATTAGTTGATCAGGTATCCATTTCAAGGGGTGAGCTGAAAGTGCATGTTAGGTGCAAATGCATATTTTATTAAGTGGCCTACTTTGAGTGTCTATAACTTTTTCCCTCTTGATTATCATGGTGAAATTCAAAGTGCACTGAATTCTATGCATAAAAGTGTGCCTCTATGCAAAATTTCAAGTCTTTATGAATCCATTTTCTCAGTTTAGCAGGCTCAATCCGTTTGCAATTTGTGTTGTTTGACAAGTCCCTGTTTCGGCAGCTAGTCGGACCCCTGCTTGGCACCTTTGTAAAAGATTCCCCGGTGAATTTCATGTCAAAAAAAATTTTCTGGGCTATTGCTGGTATAAAAGACAAGCTATGTTTCAAGTTTCAAGCTCCTGCCAATCCGTTTGATCGGTTTTCAAAAGGGTTTCTTGAGCCACTTTATTCAAAGTTTCATACTTTCATTGCTACATCAGTTAATATGGTCATTTTCATGAGCACGCCATTTGCACCCAGTAAGAGTTTTGGTCAAACTAAGTATTCTAAGTTTTGATATGTACTTCAAGGTACCTATGCCTCAGATTTGAGGGTCTACGGAGATCGTTTGATATTTTTAAGAAAGGCATCATAAGTTGCCTACGCATTGACTTCATCAGGTCCGCAGTGCTGACAAAGCCAGTTGGTCATCTTTGACCATTAATATTTCTTCACTCGGGATTCATCTTGAGAAACCGCTTGGCAAAGTTCATGTTTGTATATCAGAGTACACGCCTATCAGTGGGCAAAGTCCGGAAAGATGTTTTGACCAGTTTGAAAATTACGCCTTTGCAATTAAATGCAAAAATGTGGCGCAAGTGCCTGAAAGTTGCAAAACTCAGTTTGATGATCCGAAAATGGTGCCGATCGATTCCAGAGTTTACTCTGGAGTAGTGGGTTTAGGAATTGTATATTATGTTCAAGAAGTATGTATGAGGATAAAGGGGTCTCTATTTGCTACTACATTCATTCCATTGACAATGATAATTTCAGCAATCATGGATTCCATTATTCTTCATCAAAATATCTACTTGGGCAGCGTGGTTGGAGGAGTGGTGATTAGTAATAAGGATTGTATGGTGTTTGGAAGGAGGCAACACTTCCAAGCAAAGGTATGACAGGTTAAAGTAAAACTCCACGATCCTAGCATCCAACCTCCCTCTGTCATGGCATGTCAAAGGCCATTTTAAACTTTCTGGTAAGTTGCAATTGGCAAATGAATGCCAGTCAAACCCCCCACTCTCACATGCTGCCCAAGTCCTCCTTGCCTTGTGGTTTTGGCATGGTGGATGGGGAAAAGCATTGAAAACAATAGCAAATGCCATTGGCCAGTGTAAAGACCAGATCTGACGCCCTCTGGCATAACCCCCTCCTCTGCGCATAATGTAAATAGGCGAGGGTAAAATCTGAAACTTCGAAGCAAATGCTATTGGCAGAATTCTCCCTCTGTGTGGTATGATGTTTGGAAGGCTGCAAAAACTCTCAATCAATTAATGCCCCTACGTGGAGAGTGGGGAGGGTTAAAATGAATAGCAATCGACAGGTTTAAAGCATCCAAGTCCTCCCTCTCTGTGTGGCTTTGGCAAAGGCTTCAAACTTGTATGCAAATAGCAAGATGGGTCTCCCTCCTCCCACGCATGGTATAGAACATAGAAAAAATTTCAAACAAAGGCATTATGGTAGGTGTAAAGTCGTGTTTTCCTAGAGTGTGGCGTGGGAAAGGCGTTTGAAGCCTTCAAGTAAATGCAAAATGGCAGCCTCCACCCTGTGTGGTGTGTGGTGTGTGGAGTGTGGCGTGGAGCACCCTTGCCAGCATCCTTCCTTCACATGTGAAGAAAGGTGAGGAAGGTTGCAGAAACTTTCAAGCAAATTCAATTGGCAGGGCCTGCACTGGATGGAGTCTCAAATCTTAAGAAAATGCAAAGCTCTCATTAAAACTCAGGTAAAACCTTCAGAAAGTGCATTTCTGGCAAAACCATTTATCCCACATTCACTGGGGAATGGAAGTTTTTGGTATTTAAATACAAATGCACACTCATTCATAGTGGCAAAGCATTGAAGGCTTTTGACACAAGGTATCGGTTGGGTGCCTAGTGGACCCCATGCGCGCGGGCGTGAATCCTGAGGCGACCGAGGAGACAGTTGGTGACCAGGTGGACCCCACGTGTGCACAGATCCCGAGGTAGGTGGGTTTTGCAAAGAAAGAACAGATTAACTAGTGAGCAAGTTCGCAGCAGATCAACGCACGCAGTTTCGCAAGATGAAGTTGCTTGAAGAATAACCATCGTGAAATGGCGAAAAGAACGTGCGAAAAAGGGATGGTAAAGATCGTGTAGGTTTATCAAGATCCGACGACCGCTGTTGTTTCGCAAGCCAAAGTTGCTCGAGGATTAACCATCGTGAAATGGTGAAAGATGATAGAGCAGTCCTGTGGCGTACAGGTGGCAATGACGGAGCAGTCTAGTGGTGTACAGGTGGCAGTGATGTGGCAGTCCAAGTGGCGAATCAGTAAGGTGTCATCCTGGTGGACCCCATTAGTAAATCGTAGGCTACCACGTGGCAGGGCGTCAGGCCAAAAAATGGTGAAAAATCAAAGTTAATAATAAAGTCTTGACTATAGTAAAATCAAAAAATATAAATGATGGTGCACATAAAAAGGATTAATTCACCCATTAGTTAATTTTTTGCCAAATATGCAAGTATTATATATCACCGAAAAGGTCTCGGAATGAGAAATTCAGTTATGAAGTTTGTTTCAACAAAAATCAGATATTTTGAGAGCATTTTCCATGATAAGGAAATGAAATTCAGTTAGGGAAAGAAGACACATGGCATGTTCTGATGAAATCTGATCTTTTTCCCTCTCCTTCATATTCCCATTTCTTCTCAATTGTAAGTGTTCCAGAAATTTGGAGGAAGTGCTCCAAATTTCATGACTTCCAATTATGAGTTCTCTTCAAAATTGTACAGGGCAATGTCCTTTTCCATAGAATAGATTATGATTCATGCTATAGGTGTTATTTGTTGCAGGTTCTTTTGTATGTAAGGCATGCACAAATTCACATAGAATTTGTCTCTGAAATGTATCTTCATTTTATTCAAATATGATTCTTCAGGAGGATCAAGTTTGTCATGAGCAGTTGTGTCTGTGAGTGTAATGCTTGTTTGTAGGTAATCTTCAAGGAAAATTTTAAACTCTGTGAGCCAACATTAATAAAATAGGGTTCATGTTTCTGGATCTGATATTTTCTATGGATAGGCTTAGTAATGCATTTATGCAAGGCATTAATGCAGGAATATTTCATGATAAAGATGGATTTGCAATTAGTGTTTTCATTTGTAGTTTGATGTATGACTCTATTGCCCTTGGATAAGGCACTAGTCTTGCAATTTTGGGGATTCTCAGAGATCTTGAAATATAAAATCAGAATACCTTTCTTTTTTTTATGTTTTGTGGAAGTGTTCCACCTATCTCATGTTCAAACTTGTTGATTTGTAAATGCAAATTTAGTCTGTCTACAGTACCCTCCTTGTTTTGAACCTCTTATGAGATCTATCTGTGTTTATTGATGTTGCCATATGTGTGTATTGGGTCTGAGTAAATGCATCAAAGGTATACCCACCTAGGTTTTGCAGAGCCTGAAGTGTAGAAGGATTCATATCCTTGTTATGTTGTCCAAGCCCTAAAGTTTTCATAGATTTAAATTGGCTATTTCATAGATCAATTGCAGGTGTATTTGGGTTAACCAGTTTTGGTGAACAACAAAGGGCTTCCATGACTTGCCCATTTTATTGTATCTCTCTTTTCTGATCATCAGTTAGAATGCCAGAGGGGGTTACATAGGCATTCTCAACATAGTTCTAGTGTTGTGCACCCAAAATCTTGATATATATCTTCATCCTATTGTTCCATATTTTGAAGTTGTCCCTGTTGAACTTAGGACCTTCCTTCTTCATCATTAAAAAAGGATATTTTGCCTCAAGCGGTTAAGCTTATATCACCGAAGACCTGGATGTGCTCTGATACCAATTGATGAATAATGATGAACTACTAAGGTCCTAACCGGTACCGAGAGGGGGGTGAATCAGTACACACAAAAAAATTGCTTCAACACTTTATCATATTAAAACGCATCTAACTAGTTGTCTTCACCACTATACTTAACCATAGCAATACCAGTTAAACAGAAATACTTCAAACAGCTAAATAGGTTAAACAAAAATACTTTAGATAGCATTCAACAGATCTCAAATCTTGATGACTACTTCACTGATATAATCATGCATGTGTTGTATCAATAATACCACAGCCATTTAACACTGCATGCATATCTAACTTAATCAGAATCACACAATCATCACATGAAAAACTCACAACCCATAACACACAGATTTTTCACGTGGAAACCAAAATGGGAAAAACCACGGTGGGGATGAATACCCAAAATCTCATTTGTGAACTCTTTTGAAGTTCACTCTATTAGGAGCCTAGTCGGGTTAAAGACTTTACAATAAAGGTTCTATTAGGAACCGATCCTATTAGGGATCACCCAGTTAAGGGATGGCTATATACCTTGTTAAAGGTTGAAACTCTGTTAAGAGTTACCTCACTAGAGGATTTAAATAACTCAATGAACTTGAGCCACCTGGTTATAGGATTTATAACAAAGCCTATTAAAGCTACCCAGTCAAGGGATTTACCTTCTGTTGAAATGGTTAGAGAACAATAGGTAAAACACTCTGATCTAATAACAGCACTTCTTGCTAAGGAAGATCCTTTTCAATTCCTCTCTTTGGCAAGTATCAAATCTCCAACACGCGGACACAAATACAACTTTTGCCAACCACTACAATAACAAAACTCATCGACCTTATAGAAAACAACTAGGTCCGTAGCATAAACCCTAAACCCTAAATATTTCAAGTTTACACTTACAAGCGGTCCAATCCTAACCGTCCAAACACATTACATAGAATGAAACGATCTAAAACAGATCTCAAGACATTATGCATCATTCAATCTTCACCGCATCTAGAAATCAATAACCCATCACGCGCTCTTCACACACTGCTAAGAAAAACGCTCATTCCCAAGGTAGGCATTCAATGCATTCAATCTTCACGCGCAAGAACCACAAAGAAATCCTTCACGTGCACACAGCTGACGTGGAATCTTGATCCTTATCCTTATTCCTTACCCAACTAGTCACAAAACATTATTGGTTGCACCGCACAAGCCAAATTGCCAAACCGGTAACCCTAGAGCTGAGACTACCAACCGATAGTCACACTTAGTGAACCCTGACACTAGTCCACTCCATTCTAGTTGACCATAACTGCTTCCGATCTTCATATCAGTTCATACCATTTCACCTACTTGAGAACTTATTGACATCAATGACAACATACATTATCACCGCTTCATCATATGCCAACACCTATATGACTAGCTACATGGATTATTCTAACTTCAAAAGCATCCCGAATAGAGCCTCGCTGCCAGCAAGCTTTTAGAGCTCCAACTAGGTTATAGACTTTAATTTCTCAAATATTTCTCCATTGCCAATAGGCGTTCATAGCCCTGATGGAGTTACTCGCATGTTCCCATAGTCAAGCTTTTTATTGCACTTTGTATGTGTGATATTTAAGTTATATATCATTTCTCTTTTGCCTTGAGATGGATATTTGGCATAGAAATTTTTCTCTTATATTTTCTTGCCTTGACTTGTAAGTAATGAAACCTACTTGGGTGTGACAATTACAGCAGCGCTGAAGTAGAATTTGGATTTTTCACTAGTCATATGATCAACTAGGTGTCTCAAATGAATTAGAGATTTTGTTAATGTGTTTGAGATATAACAATTGATAGATTTTAGGTCAACAAGTCTTAAATAGAGAAATCATTGCCCAACCATTAGTAAAGCGTCATCACAGGGTAATGTTCAAAATGTATGACCTTAGGACCTCAAAGACTTCATGTCTGAATATCTAAGAAAGGAGATGACCCTTGTTTCTCTTGAATGCAAACAGGTGATAAACTTGGATAGTTGCCTTGTTTTATTGATGTTGCTATATGTAAATGCAGAAATTTTGTGAATGTGATGCATTTAAAAAGGAAACTATATGTGATGTCATGCTTTGAATAAGATGATATGAAATGTGGAAAGTGAAATCTAAACTAACCCTGCCCTTAGATATAATATCATTTAAGGTGCATCTTGTTCATAGGGTCAGGGAGTGGATCTCCCTCCATGGTAGCTAAATTGTATGCTCCATTTCCTATAACTCTTGTTATGATAAAAGGACCTAGCCAGTTAGGTTCAAACTTCCCTAGCTTTTCTCATTCCGCTAGGTTCCTTTGGAGCTCCTTGAGAACTAGATCTCCCACCTCAAAATTCCTTGGGCGTACTCATTTATTGTAACTCCTCAATCTGTTATGGTAACCTTGCAAATGATTTAAATCAGTTTGTCTCTTTTCATCGAGTGTTTCAAGCTCTTGTAATCTTGTAACCCGATAGTCTTCCTCTGATATAATGTTTTTTAAGGAGTCTCTTAAAGACGGTATTTCTATTTCAATAGGTAGTATTTCTTCTGTACCATAGACCAATGAATATTGTGTTGCTCCTGTAGGGGTGCGTAATCCTGTTCTATAAGCCCAAAGAGCGGGATTTAACAAGAGATGCCAGTCCCGTCTTGGGTCAGTGACAACTTTCTTTAGGATCTTCAATATTGTCTTGTTTGTTGCCTCTACTTGTCAATTTCTTTGCGGATAATATGGTGTTGCAAATCTCTATTGTATTTGAAATTTTTCACACAAATCTCTCATTTCTTCATTTTTGAATGGGCATCCATTGTCTGTCACTATGCACATTGGAATCCCCTACCGGCAGATAATGTAATTAAGCATGAACTTTTCTATTTGCTTACTAGTGGTCTATATAAGGGGAATTGCCTCGACCCATTTAGTAAAATACTCAGTAGTTGTTAAGATGAATTTGTGCCCATTGGAAGTGTTACCTATTTTCGCTACAAGCTCAATATGCCTCAGAAGGAGAAACAAGTGTTAAGTATGAAAAGAATACATTTTTTTTATCTAACTTGTTTGCTTCATGTACAGACACAGGGAAACTATCTTTTTGTTCATTGAATTATAGCATGTGGGGTAAAATGTGGCTCCCATGAGGGTTGAGCCTAGCATGCGGAGGGAATGGGTGTTTCTTTGCAGTTTTTTGAAGTTTTGCCTTATCGGCGAGATCTACCCCGATCGGCAAGACTTACCTTGATGACCTAATGGAAAGTGAAAAGAAGTGTGTGAAGTCATCAGCTATCAGAAGGAGCTATCTCAGGTTATCTCAATGACCTGATGGAAAGGCCCAGGCATAGTCCATTTATCCCACATTGGCCGAGTGGAGGAAATTTATCGCATTTATATGCAAGGCCACATATATCCTTAGTGTCAAAGCTTAAGGGCTTTTGGCAAGGATCAGCTTAGTATTGGTGTGTCCCCCCGCGTGCGTGCACATCCCAAAGTTGCCAAATTTTGTAGTAAAAGGGTAGATTAACAGGAGAGCATGTTGCAAAGGATCTGACAGCCATCGCTATACCACTATGTGAAAGTTCTCAAAGGTTAATCTTTGTGACTTAGCTATTGGTGAGGTAGCACCCAGGTGGATCAGGTGGCAAAATAGGGGCTGAGACATGGTGACATTATGGCATAAGAGAGAGCCGCTCTAAGAGACTAAAGATCGAGCAGATCAAGGTAGATCAACGGTGATCAAGAAATATTTGACGTTTGTCGCTATGTTGCGATGGGAAGATAATCGCCAAATACTCCCTATGACTTGGTGACAAAGCACATGCCAAAAAGGGAAAGTTAATGCTTGAGAAGATCGAGAGATCCAATGGCAGATCGAGGAAGATTGGATGGTGGAGTGACATTCTAGGGCTATCCATGACTGTACATGTACCGCGGTTGTGAAGTGCCTGGAATGGTCAAGTGGTGTTGAGGTGGACTCTGAGAAAATCACAAGGTGACATGTGGTGACACACAGTAGATAGGTGGCATGTCATCAAAGTGAATGTCAAAAAAACCTTGGTCATGATAGATCTCTAAATGGTTTCACTGAATGCATCACTTTCATCAAAATAAGAGGTATCGATGAAACTGCAGTTTTGATGAGACATGAAAACTGTTCGCTGAGGGAGGTAGTTTGGCCAAAATACTGATGCCGAACAAACCAAAGTAAAATGGTGGGTCCAGTGGTGCTGAGGTGGCAGATGAGGTCATGCCCAGGTGGATCGGGTGGCAAACCAGAGATTGACATGTGCCACGGATGGATGAAGAGGTAAAGGCCGAGCAAATCAAGAAAGATCAATGGTGATGCGAGAAATCTAACGGTCATCACTATACCGCAAGATGAAGATGCTCAATAGTTACCCCCTGCGACATAGCGACTAGTGACGTGGTAGTTAAGGTGGTCGTCTAGGTGGGCTCAGAATGAATCAGGATGTGCCACATGGCAGAGCATAGAAGAAGAACCAAGGCGAGCCCAGGAAGAAGTGGGTCTGGTCTAAAGTGTTGAGGTGTTTAGGTGGAGCCCAAGTGGTGGCCACAGACAAGTCAGATTGTAACACGTGACAAGGATTTGTAGACGAATGACTCAAAAGTGGGCCCATTTTAAAGGTTAAAGAGATGGTTAAAAATCAAACAGGTTCCTAAAGATCTGAGGGCTATCGTTATACCACAATGAAAAGGTGTCTGAAGGATTATCCTCATGGCATAGTGACTGATGACATGGTGGTTAAGGTAGCACCCAGTTGGATCCAAAGGCGAATCAAAATGTGCCACGTGGCGGAGCACAAAAAGTTATCATCGGGCATCGGAGTGCGTGTTGGGAGCTCATTTCTTATGAGTTTTCAAGACTATTTTTTGTGTCGCTCGATAACTTAATACGAAAGTATATTGTTGGGAGCATGTCATTGGATACAACATGTTGTTGGGAGCACACCATCGAATATTGGTAGGAGTGTTTTGACACTACGTCGATAACCTGATAAGAAGGTGCGTGAGGTGTAAACTATCTGCAGATGAGTGACTCAGTCCAAGTGAAGTCAGCGAGAAATGATGAGAAGTCGGCAGTTTTGGAGGAGTTTCTCTCTCAATTAAGCCCCTGATTTTGAGGAAAGGCTTAGAATTGATGACAACTGATCCATCTTGGAGCCAAAAATTCAAATTTTGAATTTTTTGCAAGCTTTTGTATAAGTGTTTGTTTTTCCTCTCTTTTTTCTCTAGTTCTGGAGTAGGTACATGTTCAGTAGCACAGATCTTTGCTCTTGTAACTCATTTTTTTTATTAATATTTTCAGATTTTCATGAGCATTATTCAGACTTTGTAATGAGAAATACTCCTCGTTTTCAATAAACAACTAAATCCTTCTCTTATTTTCTGTGTTCTAATATTGTTGTGAATATTTTTGGATGAATTAGTTGTGATTATTATCAAATAATTCTTCATTTTATCTCTATTCCTTCAATGTTCAGTGCATGGTTAAGCATACTATAGTGCAGATTAGTGTTTGAGTTATAATTTTTGGTAAATGAAGTTGTGGGGACTATCTTTGTTCTCCTTCACCAAAATATTAGAAAGACTGAACCTTTCACATGAGGTGTTTATGCAAAGTATGCAATCTGGAGTTGTGAGTGTTTTATTTTTCTTTATTGGATTCTTGTGAGTTCCTTATCATTGCAAGTCATTTTCAATCATTGGTGGATCGCCTAGAAGTAGTTAATTTTCATTCTTATGCATATCCTTCTTCCCTTTTCTCATAATTTCAAGTTAGTATTAGGTGATCAAATAGGAAACAGGCCTATAATCTGGAGGTCTACTCTCATAATAGGATACCCACAGCCTAAGAGTAGTCCAATTAGTCACTGGATTGTAGGAATTTCAAGCTTGCATCAAGTGTAAATCCATGTGACAACAGGAAGAAATAGGATTAAATTTACCAACTAGATCTAACCCCCATTGTGAAAATGGCCATGGTAATGTAATAGGTTGAAGATCCTGTACTAGTGCATGAATGAGGTCTCCATGCATTTGACATTGTTTACATTTTGGTACATATTTATTGGCATCCTTTTCCATAGTTGGCCAATAGTATCCAGTTCTTAACAATTTCTTTGATAGTGGCAGGCCACTTTGATGTGCCCCACAAATTCAATCATGTACCTCCTTTAGGGCAAGTTGTGCTTCTCTTCATCAATACATCGGGGAAGGGTTCCATTAAAGCCCTTTCTATACAATGTGTCAGCAATAATAGTGTGTCTCGACGCCTGACGAATAAGAGTTTTCTTTTGATTTCTAGACAAATCAAGAGACATATACTGAGTATGTAAGTATGTGTATATCTCATTATACCATGGGGATTTAGGACCCACAATTGCACATACATATTCTGATGAGGGAATCTCATATGTCGGTATCATCAATTGTTCTACAATAAACTCAAATTGAGTTTCATTATTAGGCATATTTAGTAGAGATCCTACAGTAGCCATGGCATCGGCTGCCTTGTTCTGTATCCTTGGAATCTGTTCAAAAGTGATATTACTAAAATGTTCTTTGTAATCTTCTACCATTTGTTTATAAGGCAGCATTTTATCATCTTTTGTGTTATAGTCATCATTGACTTGATTGACAATTAGTTGTGAGTCACCGTAGACTTGTAATTATTTTATCCTCCACTGTACAGCAGTACGAAGTCCTGTGATGAGAGCTTCATATTCAGCAATATTGTTCGTACAGGGAAAATTTATTCTGAATGACTTAGGGATAGAATCACCTTGACGGGTGAAGAAAATAATCTGAGCTCCAGCTCCATGATTTGTATAAGACCCATCAAAGTATAATTTCCACAAGGTAGATGTTGTTAATGTAAACATAGATTCATCAGGAAAGTCTATTAGTAGCGGGTGAGTGTCTTGTAAGGGAGCCTCTGCTAGCTGATCTTCTATAGGCCCTTTGATTACCTTTTTGTCCACATACTCTATATCAAACTCACTCAAAATCATGACCCACTTAGCCAATCTTCCAGTCAATGTTGCTCTGCTTAACAAATATTTGAGTGGATCAAAACATGCAATGAGTTGGATTTTGTGACTCAACATATAATGTCTAAGTTTTTGAGATGCGAAAATCACTGCTAGACATTCTTGTTCTATAGAAGTGTAATTAAGCTCATATCCAATTAGGGTTCTACTTATATAGTAGATTGTTCTTTCCTTTCCTTGATCATCATGATGTGCCAAAAAGGTTCCTAAAGATGAGTTTGTTCCTGATATGTATAGTAATAGGGGCTTTCCTTGAGTAGGTGGAACTAATACTGGAGTATTTAGAAGATAATCTTTTAAAGCTTGAAAAGCTTCTTGGCACTATTTTGTCCATTTGAAGGTAACTCCTTTTATGAGTAAATACTAAAATGGATGACATTTATCTGCTAGTTGTGCTATGAACCTTCTTATAGATTGTAGTCTTCCTTGTAACCCTCTTAACTACTTAAGTGTTGATGGAGGTTGCATATCCATGATTGATTTGACCTTTGCAGGATCTACTTCAATTCCTCTCTTAGACACAATAAATCTTAAAAGTTTGCCTATTGTTACACCAAACACACACTTTTTGGGATTTATCCTGACATTGCACTTCTCTAATCGATCAAATATCTTTGCAAGGACTTCAAGGTGACCTTCTCTTGTCTGTGATTTAGCCAGTAGATCATCCACATAATCGTCCATGATATTGTGGATCATGTCATGAAATAGTGTCATCATAGCCCTTTGATATGTTGCTCCTGAATTCTTAAGACCAAACAAAATGACATTCCTGCAGTATGTTCCCCATGGATAGGTAAATGTCATCTTGTGTTGATCTTCTAGTGCAATCCTGATCTGGTTATGTCCTGAGAAACCATCCATTAATGAAAGCATTTCATTCCCTATGGTTAATTCAACTATCATGTCTATGTCAAGTAATGGTAAATCATCCTTAGGACATGCTTTGTTTAGATCTCAAAAGTCGGTACAGATTCTTATGCCTCTAGTGGGCTTAGTCATAGGTACCAGATTGGATATCCATTCTGCATAGTCAATAGGTCGAATGAAATCCACATCTAGAATCTTTTGGAGCTCTATTTTGACCAGTAATACAGTCTGTGGATGCATCTTTCTTAGCTTTTATTTGTATGGTTTAATTCTTGGTAGCAATGGTAAATTATGTAACACCAACTCTAGATCTAGGCTTGGCATATCTGCATAGGACCAAGCAAAATTGATAAGACTTTTTTTGAAAAATTGTATGAATTTGTCCTTTTCTTCCTGGTTCAATGATTTTTGCTAAGTGGATATTATGTACAACTTCTCCTTCTGTTATATTGACTTCTTTAGTTTCTTCCATGAGTAATGTTGAATTCTCTTTTTTAATAGGGAGATTGTCTAACTCACTCTTTCCATTGCGATCACTTTGATCCATATCTTCTATCACAGAGGCACTTGCCTCTCCAAAGTATGTTGTTCTATCTAGGTCTACAGCAAATCCTGCCTTGTGATCACCTTGCAGAAACCCTCGTTTGACACCAAGGAATTTTGCAATAGCATCATCATTCTCATACCAATCTAGAGTTGGTTTTCCTTCTCATCCCCAATCAATCAAATTTGAGTGTACAAGGGGTAACTCATTGCTCCATTATGTTGTAACAAATTCTGATAACATACATACCTGGTTATTTGAGTGACCGGGTATATTTTCATTATTTATAGGTGATTTGTGATACTCTATCATGTCAATTATTTATGGGCTAGAATCATGATCAGATAGGAACTCATAGTTGTGAGAATCTGTCTCACTTTCTATGTATGTTTCAGCTTCTGAGGTTGTGTCACTTATCTCCTCTTATACTTGCATCTGATTTTGTCATAGATTTGCGGGCCTCCTTTGTATGGGGGTCACCCTTCTTAAACCTGGTATAAGTCGTTGTAGTCTTTCTTCGTCTGATTCATTCAGTGGAGCTTGTGTTGTTTCCCTTGACAAAAGTATTGACAACGACCAAGGATTAGGCTCATTTACTGGTACTAAGCCTGTGTCTATTATCGTATTTGCTTGTGTAGATGTTTCAGATATTGTATTGTTGGGTGACTCAGTGTTAGGTTCTTGTAGAAATTGTCTCATATCTTCACCATTTGATTTCATACTAGGCATTGTTGGTACTTTCTTGCTTGTATGGGATGAAGAGGGAGATACTTGTGTTGACAACTCACTTTGAGATATGTACTCTGACAGTAGCCTTGGTCTGTTCAGTATATCTAGTGTACGTTGTCTTGCTTCTATTATATTTGGTACATGTTTATATCCTAACCCTTGATTCTTTGGATTTTCATTTGGTACAACGGGTTATAATCTTCCTTGCTTTTGTAATCCCAAGCCTGTGGTACCATCATACCCATGTTTTTGTATTATCTTGAATCCATTGTCATATTGATCTAAAGGTAACCTAGGTATTGTCATGTCATCTTCTTCTCTGTATATCCAGTGATTGACATCTTCATTCAGAGATTCTTCTTGTAAATCTACTCATCTAATGAAAGAATGTGAATCTGAGTATCTGACTATTTCTTTTCCTTTGTCTTGTTTCATTACTATGTTTTGAGGCTTCCCAAAAGACCTAGGAGAAAGAGATAACTATTTTCCATTTGAGGTACTTGAAATAGAGTATTCCCCACAACAAATATCTTTAATCTACAAATAAGATGTTGTAGGTGCATTCTTCTATATTTCTATGATCGTTAATGTCTCCATTTGTGTAGTGAGGGGTGCTACTTGATTAAATGGGTATCTGCTTATCTACACTTGCCTTTAAGTGATTACAGTGTTGGAATGGATTTGGATCACCCCTTATGGTGATTTCAATGCCATTGTATGGGAATTTAACAAATTGATGAAATGTTGATGGTACAGCTTGCATGGTATGAATCCATGGGTGGCCCAATAAATGTTGTGCCCTAGTTCTCTGTCCAACACTTGGAAAGTAACCTTTTTTTTTATAGGTCCTACTTGTACTGGTAGCGTAACTATACCTTTTAAAGGGCACTCTTCATCATCATATGCTTTAATGTTTATTCTTTTTGAAGGATCAATATGAAGCTTAGAATATCCCAATGCCTTAACCAACTTTAATGTACAGATGTTGAGACTGGCTCCTCCATCTATAAGTACACTTTTGATTCTTCTCTTATGTATGTAAGCTTCTAGATGTGGCGGGTCATTATGGAGAAGTCTGTCATTGGGAATATCTTGTTCTGTGAATGCAATATGGGTACCCTATGCCAGATTCCCCACCATGGATTGGAAGGCATTTTCATCTATATCTCTGTCAACTACTGAATCTTGAAGTGCTTTGTCCAGGATAGCTTTATGAGTTGGTGATATACGCAATAGTTCAAAGAGTGATATTTGTGTTGGGGTTTTATTGAGTTTCTCAACAACATTATAGGTCCCTACTAGTAGTGGTGGGTTTGATGGTACTCCTTGTAAAGTTACTTTAGATCTATGAGTAACTACTGCACAGTCTTTGTCTCTGGGAGTTATCGTGATTATAGCCACTGTATCATATCTTGTGAAGGAACTATCTATAACATATGTTGTGTTATCAAGGTTTATTTAATATTCATTCCTATAGTCATCATGTGCAAGTCTAACATCCATGATATGTGCTATAAGTTCATCTTCAAACCATCCCAAATGAAATGGTTCTTCATGTCGCCAGTCCATAAGATAAAGAATCTTGTCTTCATCATATTACGGTGCTTCTGACAGCATGAAAATTTGGTTATCATCATTGTAATTCTCTTGATATTGCTCATCATTATCAAGTGTTTCTTGTGAATCATCATTCTCTACATCTCCTGAGCTAATGGCATGAATAGTATAGTCGTATGAGACTTTTGTGTAGTTAGATGTACTGTCTTGTGTTCCCAATGTAGATGCCTTCCCTTTATCAAGTTCAATAATTGGATCCTTAAAGATGGTATGATTTGTTATTTGCTGAAGTTTTGTTGGTATCAATTGTGATGTCACCTTGATCGATCATGTCTTGGTTTAATTTTTTCAATTTATAGCAACTTGCAGTTTTGTGACCTTTAGTACGATGATATTCATAGAAATCACTATCATTCCACCATGTAGGTTTGAAAGGACCTGGTTCATATACTATTATGTCTGGAAAAGTGATCATGTTTGTTTATATCAACTTTTTTAGTGTTGATTCAATAGGGTCCCCTAGAGGTGTGTAATTCCTTTTTGGAGCATTTACCCTTGGGAATTTTGTGTTCATAGTTTGTGCAACATTTACATTGGTCGATATAGTGTTATTCTCTATATGTGGACTAAATGATTGACTTGGACCTTGTAAAGACAAAATTGATTGAGTTATATTCACTGTACGAGCGTCTACAACACCATCATTGGTCACATTTTTATTTTTTGACCAAAATTTGGATTTATCATTGTTGTTGTTATTGCCATATTTAATGAGACCTTGTTCTACTAATCCTTTCTCATACTTTAAGGCCTTTTCAGTTATTTGTTTAAATGCGGTCAAGCATTGCATTTGTATTGAGTAGTTGATTTTAGGGATTACGTTTTCAATGAACATGTCAACTTGCTCTGTTTATGGAATAATAGTCTTGCATCTCCTATAGAGAGCTCTCCATCTTTATATGAAGGATGCGAATGTTTCATTCTCATATTGTTTTGTGGCACATAAGTCCATCTAAGTGACTGGGGTTTCAATGTTATGTGAGAAGTTAGAAATGAAATGTTCAGCTAATTCACCCCATGATGTGATAGTTGGTGGTAGACGTGAAAACCACTCCAAGGTTGAGCCTCCCAGACTTTTAGGAAACAGTCTCATTAGGTAAGTGTCTTCAATTGCCACCTTTATGCATGTTGTAAAAAAATCTCTGATGTGATCTCTAGGATCACCTTTCCCTCGATATCTGTCAAATTCTGGTGTTTCAAAATATGGTGGGAAAGGCAGCATGTATAATGTGTGATCAAAAGGATAATGACATAATTCCTGCATTGTGTAGCTCTTTTTATCATTACCGGTTTGCATAGTTGTCATCTATTGTTATATATTTTGTACTTGTTGGGATAGAATATCTGTTTGAGTCAGGGGTACACTTTGCACATGTATATTTCCCACAAAAATATTCATGGTGATATAACTAGGAGGTTGTTGAAAGGTACCATAATTATAATTTCGTGTGTTATGGTTTCAGCTAGATACTATGAAATAAGCGATATGTGAACCCATGTTTGACTGGGTTGTACTCATTGTATTAGCGAAACCTTGATTTGTATTTTGATGACTGTATGTAGATCCTATAGAATAGGAAACCGGAGGTTGAGTTGCATTTGTTGTATGAGGAATTTGTGTTTGAATAGGTGCTGAGACACTTGACATTATCGGTATAGCCTGTGTTGATGCGCTAACATTTATTGTTGAGGATGATGCACTTGATTGAGAAGTTGCACTTGAAAGGACATTTGTTTGTATAGATGATGTTGGTGCTTTTTGAGGAAAAATTGAGGTCATCACTTGCGTTTGTGTCGTATGTGGTATTTCACTACTATTTGGACCTAAAGTATTTCCTAGTGGTAAGATTGTTGTGATATCAAAATCTTTAGGTAATTTGGCCCCATTTTGTAGTAACAACGAGAGATATTTGTTCCTATCATTATGTATAAGAGCGTCTAAGATCATAAAGACATGTGGGTCCTGTTGAGCTAATTCAATCTCTTCACGTGTTAAATTTTGTTGTAGTTCATGTATTGTGGGCATTGCTTGAGGATTTGACTGATGACTAGTTGATATGTCCATATTCCAAGTTGGATTTACTGGCAGGTCGTTGTTTGGGTCCATCTTACTTTTTATCTTTTGTGACCTTGTGATGGGCATTTAAGACTTCTATATGAAGATGGTTTAGAACCTAATGCAAGATGACAATAATGCAAGACTCTAGACCTAAATATAGAATATGAAATACTAAAGAAGACTCTATATTGAGGATTTTGACATAAGACTTGTTGAGTATTTCAAGATTTTTGTAACGCAAGTTTTTCAAGATCTTCTCTTAGAAGTTTTGTAGCAATTTCTCTATCAATTCTACAGGCAATTTTATACTCTCTATTTATCTTGTACTTGACTCCTGTATAATGAGGTGTGTTTCTCTTTAATTGCCAGGCCAAGTTACCTAAACCATCAATGATTTCTTGTTGACCGTCGTTTGGCACTAGATTAGGTTGCTCAAAGGGGAGAAACTATCACCTGGGAGACACATTAAGATGCATTCTTTGACTTTCTAGGATGATTATGCAAATCATGATGGACTAAGATAGATGTATATGAAATCTAATAAGGACCAAATCTATGCAACATATATGAGGATGATAATAAGGATGTAAATTAGGACTTATGCAATTTCTAAGGATGATAATGAGGATGTAAATGAGGACTATGAAACTTCTAAGGGCGATAGTAAGGACATAAATGAGAACTATGAAACTTCTAAGGATGATAGTGAGGACATAAATGAGGACTATGCAACTTCTAAAGAAGATAATGAGGACGTAAATGAGGACTATGCAACTTCTAAGGACGATAATAAGGACATAAATGAGGACTATGCAACTTCTAAGGAAGATAATGAGGACATAAATGAGGACTATACAACTTCTAAGGACAATAATAAGGATGTATCTGAGGACTTATGCAATTTCTAAGGATGATAATAACGACGTAAATGAGGACTATGCAAGTTCTAAAGATGATAATGAGGACGTAAATGAGGACTATGCAACTTCTAAGGATGATAATGAGGATGTAAATAAGAACTATGCAACTTATAAGGATGATAGTAAGGACGTAAATGAGGACTATGCAACTTCTAAGGATGATAGTAAGGACATAAATGAGGACTATGCAACTTCTAAGGATGATAGTGAGGACGTACATGTGGACTATGCAACTTATAAAGACAATAATGAGGACATAAATAAGGACTATACAACTTCTAAGGATGTAAACAACGACTATGCAACTTCTAAGGATGTAAATGGGAGCTATGTAACTTCTAAGAATGATAATAAGGATGTAAATGAGGACTATGCAATGATTGCTTATGGTCACAAGTATGTAAAATTTTGAGTTTGCAGGACTGTCTAACGTTTCAAGATGGACTTTGTTTCCAGTAATTTTATGTGTAGGACAAGTTTGTTGTTATCCAAATTTGAGAACAATTGTTTGAAGACGGGTATTACTGACTGAACTGTATTTTGGGAAACTTTGAGAATTTAGAGATACGTAAGATAGGGCCTAAAATAGCCCAAAAATAGACTCAATATTAGTCAGGTACAATGATACACATAAAAGCACAGAATACAATCTTAGGTTGGAAAGTGGACACCATTCAATGAGGCCCCCGTAGCAAAATACTGAAACAAGATAAACAGATAGAGAGTCTGGCAGCACTGCCTCCACTCCATGGCACACACTTCTCGAGCATGCCAGTCTCTCTTACCATGAAGATCTGAAGATCTTATCACTGAGGGATTTTTGTCTCATAATGCAAGGTACATGAGGGGTATCTATCAGGTACGATCCGCACTCCCAGAATCACTGAATGTAGGATTTGGGCTACTAAGTTGGTTCTTATTGTAACATTTTGAGGGGTCCCGATACAATGATGGATTCTCAGAGCAAGCCACTTAAGACTTTAGTTGAGCTTATTGGTGCAGGGAAGGCCCCCACATACGTCGAATTCACTCAACACTCTAGTCGCTTGACCAGTATATTTATATAGCGGCTTGAAAAACCTGCTCAAGAGTACGCTAGGAGAGATGATATCCCCAATGCATCCCAATTCAAAGTACCTCTCTAGGGTGATGAAATCCCCAGTCAAAGATACCCCTCACTACTAAAATGAAAAATTTGCGTGTTTATCACCTTCTCCCTTTATCCCAAGACCCCGAAGGCAAGTAGAAAGGCAGTTAATGCAATAGTAGGTCCACCCCAAACACGATAAAAAGTTATTTCCCTTAAGAAAAATGAAATGTGAGTTATTCTATTGAGCACCCTGATACATGTTCATTTTAAAATCCAAATATATGTGTGAGATATGCATGTACATGTCAATTTTAAAACACCAAACTGAAATGTGAATACATGCATGTCAATTTTAACCATTGTTTATTTTAAGCCTAAAACTGAAGTGTGATAATATGCATGTCCATTTTAACCATTATTTATTTTAAGCCCAAAACTGAAGTGTGAGAGCATGAGTTTTTATGATTCAGTAATAATCTGATCCTCTCTGTAAATTCGCCACATGAGGCAAACAGATAATCAGTAACCCAATAAAACCCACAAAAAATAGAAAACTAAACTATGAAAAACATGAATGTGTAATGATACCTAATCTATTGCATGATCTTGTATGATCGATTGCGTAAATCTAACTAAGCAATTGTGTAATTTTGACAAAGTGATTGCGTAATCTTGACAGAGCGATTGCGTGATAGACAAACAGACCAAACAAAAAATAAAAAAGAAAGCTAATTCTTATCTTGAACCTACAAAACAGATTATGAGGCCCTAGAAATATCTCTCATCATCCACTTTATGTTAAGAAAATTATATTTTACTCTATACGAGAGAACTAGGTTGTTGTATCTGTCAATGGCTGGTTGGTCCTCTAGATCTTGTATCTTCTTTTCTGCCTTTAGGTTTTGTTGATAGTGTCTAGCTTGTCTTCTATGTTCTTTCGTCCTCCTTGCACCTAAAATTATGAATTATACCTTACGTTCCATAAAATGTGATAATTAAGCATGCAATAAATGTAAACCGTATTCAGATTTACCAATTTTCATACAGAATTTAACAAAATAGAGAGCAGGAAAAGAGAAATAGCAGATAAATAGACACAGAAATAACCCTGATGAATGTGTTATAGTATATGAGTGAATGTGTGGCAAAGTAAAGGCTTTTTTGTGATGGGGTCCGCACGAATGCATGACCCTGTGTGATTGATTGTGTGAGCCTGTCTATGTGATTGTGTGATGATGTAAATGTAATTGCGTGATTTAGAATTTGTTCTACAATCCATACAAACCTGCAAAAAAAAAAAAAAAAATCGTACGATCTGCAAAATCACTCGAAAGAAAAAGAATGTTAAATTGTTGTTAGTTCATGTCGGGTTCACCAAAATGTCGTATGCTAAAATTCATTAATCAAATCAACTAGGAATGAAAGGGAAATCATGAATCCCTATCCTAATTGGAATTCAAACAAACAAACAATGGAATAGTGCAAAACAAGCAAGAAATAGGAATATAAAGTTTATCAATCAAAAACCCCTATTCCAAGACTGCATATAGATTCCATTTCTCTTCTCCTCTTTGTGGTATGGTGGCTCTCAGATATCGCGTTGGCAACCTACAAGTGACACAAAGATTCAAAGTTTCTAATTGTTGAGAATGGAGATTGAGTGCTCAATTTATAGATTATCGGATGAGAATTGAATGAGAGGTGGAACAGATTGATCAAGAGGTGGAACTCAGGTGAGCTCACATGTTGATTGATAGTTGAACTGTTGAATTGAAGGTGGAACAGAATAGATTGAATAGATAAAATGAGTTAACTGATTGAGAAAAATCTGACTGAAGGATGAAAAAGAATGATTGGAGGAAATAAAGAGGAGGAGATAGTTAATTGATTGAAAGTTGATTGAGAGCTTTATTTAGAAAAAGCTAACTAAAAGATAGAAATAGAGATTGAAGAGATAATCGATTGAATTAATTAATTTAGCATGTGCTTGAACTTTAACTTGGATTTTCAATTTAATCTTTGCATGAGATTTAATTCCAATATTGAATTTATTTTAAATACAATTTGGTATTTGAATATATTTAGAACTTGATTTTGATTTTCAATTTGATTTTTGAAATCATGCACATGTATTGAAACTGGAAGAAATAAGAAATTAAATTAAATTAGAAGAAATATGAAATTAGAAGAATTGATTAAATGATATTAGACGAAATTAGAAGGATTTGAAATTAAATGAAATTAGATGAAATTAAATTAAATTAGAATTTGGGGATTTGGAACTTGAAGAATTAATTAGCTAATTAAATAATTTAAATAAACTATTTAATTATTTAGAAATTGAATTTAATTAAATAATAAAGATTATTTAAATTAAAGGAATTAAATCACAATTAATTAAATAATAAATATTTAATTAATATTTAGAAAAGGGTTTAAATGATTAAATGATTAGAGATAGAAATTGAAAATGAATTTATTTAAATAATAAAGATTATTTAAATTGAGGGATTATAATTAGAATTAATTAAATAATAAATATTTAATTAATATTAGAAAATGGTTTGAATGATTAAATGATGACAGAATTGAAAATAGAATAATTAGTAAGATGATGAGGAAATGTGAATTTAGAAGAATAAGATTAATTAACTTAATTAAAGAATTAAAGAATTATTTAACTAATTAGAGGAATAATTAGTACATGATCAATGAGACATTTTTAGGTGTCTACAGTTGCAAAGGTGTATCCTTGGTGGATTCTTTCTCTTTTATTCTTCTTCATATGGGCAGTGAGTCTTTCTTTCTTTCTTTTGGACAGTGAGCCCTTTGGTAATGAGCCTCTATAAATGAGCATTTCTTTGTAAAAATCACCTTAACCGATGTCACCCTAACATGTGTTCATACATTGAGATTAAAATTCTCTATGGTTTCTCCCTTAACAGTATTTTCCACGTCAAATCTAGTGTTTAATTGTGTATGATGTAATATGCTTTTCATGTTATTTCATGCTCATATCATTCTGTGGATTAAGTGATAAAGTTAAGTTACTATGGATCTAATTTAAAAATATATATATGTAGCATTGAATATTCGGGAAATTTAGAGGGGTGAATCAATTGACACTAAAAAATCCTCTTTTAAACTTTATTCACTGATTTGGAACTACTAGCAGAATTAATAAAGCACATAACAGATCAAACACAAGAAACACCAGAATTTACATGGAAAACCCAAGGGAAAAACCACGGAGAATGCTAATTCTCAATATATAAACACCAGTTAAGGTAATTTATACAAAGGGTGGCTCACTACCAAGATGCTCACTATGGGAGGGCTCGCTGCCCAAAAAGGCTCGCTGTTGAAGGGCTCATTGCCCAAAAAAGGCTTATTGTTGAAGAAGAAAGAAAGATAAAGAGAATCCACCACTGAACACAATCTACACAGCCAAAACTTCTTCTAGTAACAATCCACAATATAACTCTAACACACCAACTGGATTCTTTCAATCTCACATGTCTTCAACACAAAAGGTCATTACTTCAACTCATCCAAATCATACTCCTTCATATACTATCTCTAGAAAAACATAATCCTCAATGTCGATCAAGATAAAGATCTAAAATAGGTCTCCACTAAACATTCTAGTGGTGGGAAGGAATGAAAAGTAGACCTCGTTACAATGTTCCTCATCGAACACATCAACACAATACATACATCGCCAAAGTCGAACCTAAAAATATTTTCCAAACATTATACAACTTTTGTTACACAACTTTAATGTCCATACCAAAACCTTTACTATCAGACCAATTTGGACCCAAAACAGCACTGAGTATTATCATCAACACATCTTCTAAGAAACCAAGACATTCAGGAAATTTGGGAAACCTCCAAACGCTCAACACAACTCATACAAACATTGTTGCTCAACACAACACATCCAAACCTAATAGGGACCACATGATTTGACATTAATAACAACATATGGCATAATGATAACAATCTTCCCCTTTGTCATTGATGGAAACATGCATCAACATCATCAAATCATCATGTAAACTCACTCTCTCCCTCTTTGACAACAATGATAAAGGAGAAAAAAACTCCCCCTAAGAAACTCACTCCTGCTCCCCCTAAGAGGAAGCACACAAGCATCAATCCAGAAAAGAATATACAGGTTGCTCACTACACCAATGCACACCAAGATGCACATTAGTTCAAAATAGAAAGGGGTAATACCCCTAACTTCTGACGGAGATACTCAAAACTATCTTTGCACAATGCCTTAGTGAATATATCTACAATTTGCTTTTTTGTGGGTACATACTCTAGTCTGACTTCATTATCCAACACTTTTTCCCTCAAGAAGCGGTACCTGATAGATATATGCTTTGTTCTAGAATGTTGTACCAAACTCTTTCAAACATTTACTGCACTAGTATTATCACACATGATTGAGATAGGATCATCAAAATTTACACCAATGTCCTTTAAATTTTTCTTCATTCATAAGATTTGTGTGCGACATGAAGATGCTACCATGTATTTTGATCTTGTTGTAGATAGAGACACGAAGTCTTGCTTCTTACTTGACCAATCAGCCAACCAAGAGCCAAGGAAGAATTCTCCTCCACTTGTACTTTTCTTGTCATCAACACTTTCGACCCAGTTTGCATCTGTATAAGTTGTCAGGGTAAAGACTGAGCTCCTGGGATACCATAAACCAAACTCTTCTATGCCTTTAAGATATCTAAAAAATCCTTTTTACTGCCATAACATATGATTCTTTTGGTTCTTGTTGAAATCTGTATGCCAACCATACTACATACATGATATTCGGTTTGGTAGTAGTCAAATATAGCAGTCCTCCAATCATTGATCTATACTAACTTGCATCTTCCTTAGGAGATTTATCATCTTTGGTTAACTTGCATCCATTGGTCATAGGTGTACACACTGGTTTGGAATTCTCCAACCCAAACTTCTTTAACAACTCTTTGATGTACTTAGACTAAGAAATGAAAATTCCTTTGTCATTCTAATTAACTTGTAAACCAAGGAAGAAATTTAACTCACCAATCATGGACATCTCAAATTATTTCTATATCTCATTAGAAAATCTTTTGTACATAGCTTTATTTCCTCCTAAGATTATATCATCAACATACACTAGCACAAGTAATATTTTACCTGAATCAGTCTTGAAATATAAATTGTTGTATGCCAAACGTTTTTGAAATCATTGATCAGTTAGGTACTTGTCTAATCTTCCATACCAGGCCCTAGAGGCTTGTTTCAGTACATACAAAGCATTTTTCAATTTGCAAACAATGTTTGGATCATCTCTCATCTTGAAACCTTTTGGTTGTTCAATGTACACTTCTTTCAATTGTCCATTCAAGAATGTTGATTTCACATCCATTTGATAAACCTTAAAGTCCTTAAATGTTGCAAATGCCAGGAACATCCAGATTGCCTCCATCCAAGCAACCAAGCAATAAGTTTCCTCAAAGTCAATTCCTTCAATCTAAGTGTATCCTTTGCATTTACCAACCTTGCCTTATTTCTCACAACCTTTCCATCTTCATCGAGCTTGTTTCAGAATACCCTCTAGTTCCAATCACATTCTTGTCTTCTGATCTATTGACTAATTCCCATGTCTTATTTTTCTCTATCTAATCCAGTTCTTCTTTCATTTTCTTCATCCAATTCTCATCATTACAAGATTCTTCTACTATCTTTGGCTCAGTTTCAGGTAGTAAACACAACAAGACTTGTTCTTGAGCTGCTTTGCTTCTTGTTATAACACCTTTGCTCTTATCTCCAATAATTTGGTTTTTTGAATGATTCTTCTAAACATACCTAGAGTCTTGGATGTAGATGTTGGAGAATCTTGATTATTCTTTTCTTCACTTATATTCTCTTCTTCCTTTGTATCTTCCTTGGGCTCATCAAATTCATATCTTGTTGTTGCTTCTAAATATTTTGAAGTACTTTCATCAACCTTCACACTTCCACTTTCAACAATACTATTTAGTCTTTTTTTGTAACATCAATATGGCCTGCTCTTTGTTGAATAACCTAAGAATATGCCTTCATTTGTTTTGTCTTCAAACTTTCCAATATTATCTTCATCTCTCCAGATATAGCACTTGCTTCCAAATACTTTTAAATATGTCACTATAGGAGTTCTACCATACCAAATTTCATAGGACGTCTTCCCATATTTTCATCAGTACAAAATTTTGTTAAGAGTGTATGTTGTTGTATGAACTGCTTCTCTCCAATAGACTTTTGATAACTATGCTCCTTTTAGCATAGTCCTAGATGCCTCTTGTATAGTTCAATTTATCCTTTCCACTACACGATTCTATTTTGGTGTCTAGGGTGTAAATAACTATCTTCTAATGCCATGCTTCTCATAGAAGTCGTTGAACTCATCATATATGAATTCTCCACCTCTGTCGGATCTTAAACACATGATTTTCCTATCAACCTCATTCTCAATTTTTTCCTTGAATATCTTGAACTTCTCTAATGCCTCAGACTTCTCTCTTACAAATGCAACCCAAGTCATCCTAGAATAATCATTAATCAGCAACATGAAATACCTCTCACCTTGCAGGCTCCTTGTTCAAGTCTAACCACAAAGATCTGTGTGAACTAATCCAGTAATCTGGTGGATGAGTACTCTTTTACTCTAAATGTTCTCCTTGTTTGTTTTCCTACTTGACATTCCATGCAAATTTTGTTCTCATGTTTAGTCAAACTCGGTAAATCTCTGACTACACTCCTTGAACAGATCTAAACTAGGTTGTCAAAGTTGATATGACACATCCTCCGGCGCCATAGCTAGTTGTCATCAAGTTGAGATATTAAATAGTGTCTTGTAGCTCCTTCTAACTAATACATATTTCCATTTTTCCTTCTTCCAGATACAATAACCATTCCAGACTCCTTCCAAATTTCACATCTATTGTCCTGAAAAACAACATTTTATCCATTTTCACACATTTGTCCAACACTCAAAAGATTATGATGAAAACCTTTCACATAGTAAACATTGTTAGTGTTATATTTTACATCAAAAGTAATTGAACCAATCCCAACAATTTGTGTCGTCTGATCATCTCCAAACCTAATAGAAGCTTCATCATACTTTTCAAGTTTTATGAACTTACTCTTATCGCCAATCATATGATTTGAACATCCATTATCAATCGACCACTCATTCTTATCTCTTCTAGCATGAAATGCATTAGCAACAGTCTTAGAAATATAAAACTTAGGAACATCCTTTTCTACCAAAAATAAATAATCACCTTCTTCATACTTTGATTCATCATCTGAAATACCAACATCATCCTTAACATAATAGGCTTTCTTATTGAATTTTCATTTGTTTTCCCTAAACTTTTGTCTACCTCCCTTTTCCTGACATCTAGTAGTTATGTGACCGATTTTTCCACATTTGAAACATTTAAAGGCTAGCATACCTTTGTACTTTATGGTAGCTTTCTTCAGTTTCCTCACAAAATTTGATTCCATCTCATCTGGGCTTTCTTCATCATTCAGACCATCTTTAGTTGCTTTGAATGTTCTCTCTGATTTGTCTTTGTTCTTTCCAAAATTTCTTACTTCGAATTCAATTAGAGTACCAAATTGCTACTCTCTAGTGAACTTCTTCAGATCATAGGTTTCTTTTATAGTTGAGATTTTATCACTATAGCTTACCAGTAAAGTCATCAGTATTTTGTCTATCACATCTTCATCATTCAAGGTACCTCCAAGTTCATTGATTTCATTCACAGCATTGTCAACCTTCTCAAAATAGCTTACAATTTCTTCTCCTTCTTCCATCTTCAAGTTTTCATATCTTTGCTTAGTTGTTAACCTCTTTGTCAACTAAACTCTCTCATTTCCTTCATAGATATCTTTCAGGTTCTGCCAAACCTCATAAGCAATATTTAAAGAAATAACATTTATCAATTTAGTCTTTGATAATGCACTAAAGATAGCATACCTTTCTCTCTCATTTTCTTCATAGGCCTTAATCTCATCCAGAGTCCACAACCTTCCAAGTGTTGTAACCCAAAGAAACCAGATAACCTCTCATCTTCACTTTCCAGAAACTATAATCAAATCCTTCAAAGATAGGAATGGATAATTTGTGTGCCATCAGATCAGGATCTACCTCAAGCAGTTAAGATCTATGTCAAGGAACCAAAGTTGTGATACCAATTGTTGAATATCCAAGAAACCGAGAGGGGGGTGAATCAGTTGACAATAAAAAATCCTCTTTTAAACTTTATTCACAAATCCAGAACTACTAGTAGAATTAATAAAGCAGATAAACATGAAAGCATAAGCACATAACAGATCAGACACAAGAAACACCAAAATTTATATGGAAAACCCAAGAAGGGAAAAACAATAGAGAATGCTAATTCTCAATTTATAAACATCGATTAAGGTGGTTTTCACAAAGGGTGGATCACTACCAAGATGCTCACTATAGGAGGGCTCACTGCCCAGAAAGGCTCGTTGTCGAAGGGCTCACTACCCAAAAAAGGCTCACTGCTGAAGAAGAAAGAAAGAAAGAGAGAATCCACCACTAAACATAATCTGCATAGCTGAAACTGCTTCGGGTAATGATCCGCAACACAACTCTAACACACCAAATGGATTCTTTCAATCTTGCATATCTTCAAAAAAAAAAGCCATTAATTCAACTCATCCAAATCATACTCTTTCATATAGTATCTCTGGAAAAACATAATCCTCAATGTCGGCCAAGAAAAAGATCTAAAATAGGTCTCCACTAAACATTCTAGTGGTGAGAAGGAATGAGAAGTATACCTCATTACAACATTCCTCATCTAACACATCAACACATTACATACATCGCCAAAGCTAGACCTATAAATATTATCCACATGCTATAAAATTATTGTTACACAACTTTAATGTTTGGACCAAAAACCTCGACTACCAGACCAATTTAGACCCAAAATAGCACTGAGTAGTATCATCAACACATCTTCTAAGAAACCAAGATATCTGAGAAATCCAAGAAACCTCCAAATGCACAACACAACTCATATGAACACTACTGCTCAACACAACACATCCAGAGCCAAAATAGCACTGAGCAGTATCATCAACACATCTTCTGAGAAACCAAGACATCTAAGAAATCTAAGAAACCTCCAAATGGTCAACACAACTCATATGAACACTACTACTCAACACAACACATCTGGTCCACATGATTTGACATCAATGACAACATATGACATAATGCTAACTTATAGTTGTGTGGACATTTAATTCAACCCCCCTCCCCCTCTCAGTTGTCTTGTGTGTAAGAACATTTAACAACATTCACATAGATATGGGAGAGAAAGGATGCAAGCTCATGCCTACATCTATAGTGTCTTAACCCCTTGCATATTTTTTTACATGAAGAATGAATTGGACGAATCATAAAAAAGAGAATTTAATGTTTTCTAGCATGACTATTGTAGACACCTAAAATCTACAAACTTAATTAAATGAATTTTATTTGTTTAATTATCATTTATCCACCTATTAATTAAACGAATGTTTGATTAATATCCCTTCTTCTATCTAGCCATTAATCAAATTCAATATTTGACTAATTCCCCTTTCTTCCATTAATTGAATAAATTCTATTTATTTGATTAAATTCCCTCTCCACCATTTAATTAAATTATATTTAATTAAAATCATTTCTTGCATAGAAATAAATATAATTTATTTTTAACCCCCCCCCCCCACTTGTATCTTCATACAAGTGCAAGTTGTACCCATTAATTGAAATAAAACATTTTTATTTTAATAAAATCCTAATATCTCCCACTTGCATTATCCTAAATTCATGACTAAACCTCTTCTAGAGCCTTCTAGATTCTTCTAACCATCTTAATTAGCCTAATTCATCTCTTAATCATTTTCACATTCATTAAGAGAAGTCACTTCTCAAAAATCCCTCAAAGTCTTTGAAATGCATTAAAGCCTTTATGTCTTCAACAAGTTAACCTTCAAAGTCTTCCTAACCATTAATGGTTAATCCAACCTCAACCCATGATTAGAGACTTTCTCTCTAACTCAAACCTCATCTAACCCAGGGGTCTCACCAAGCACTCATTGCTTTGACCCTAGCTATCATATTAACCCTTGCACAAGAGTTTACCCTTTGGGTAAAAGCTCTATCCACTGGTTAATCCTAATTAACCCTAACCACACTCTCCTAAGGTGACCCTCATGTCTTCTCAGGCATTTAGTGCCTCTTACATCTCCTCTCAAGCCACCTCTTGTTGACAATTGTCACCATTTGGTGAAAATTGTAAACATGGGTTGAGTAACTTTCAATCCTAGCCTTTGTTAAGATTATTGAATCTGAACCATCCATTTCCCTATTTTCCCTATAAATAGGACTCACTTTCTTCATAACCAAACATATCCAATTCTTCATGTATCTACACTATAGTCACATAGCACTAAGCATTTTACCTGTCTTTGTTAGAATAAGCATTTTAGATCAATTTAACACCATAGCATAGATTTTTATCATGTTTATCATATCATGTTAGTTCAATCTCCATTGCAGATCAATATCATATTTATATCATACTAATTTTGTTATCTTGCACCATATCAAGTTTCATATCTGTTGACGGGTGTTTTGACACACTCACCAATAGTCGAGTAGTTTATGAAAACTCTCACCACCTCTCCTGAAAAGTAACGAGTTTGAAAAAAACAACTAATCCAAGGTCTTTGTAGTCAGGTCTTGACGGTGATGGATAGCCCAATGGTTTATGTGGTTATACCTGTAAAGGGGCCTGGTGGTTAGAACTAAATCTCGATGGTTACGGATAATTGCACTTCCTCTTTTTTTTTGTAGTTTATGATTTAAGATTCTCTGGGGAAATAAAATGTGAAGCGTAAAGGGAAACAAGAAAATAACAATGAAGATCAATATAATGATAATTTAATGCACTACTCAATCAGTTCCCTGCAATCCAAGCAATTATCAAATATTATCCAAGTTAGCATTCAACAACGGACCTCCAGAAAACTTGCAAAATCATCAATTTCACAAATCTATAGAAATAAAATCATCAACAATATGGCATATCACAATAGTTCTCATACACCACTGACATGCGCAATATGATTCATAAAATGATAGACAAAAATATTTAACCACGTTGCTAACTCAAAACAATAGACGTTATCAGATTACACGGAACAATTTGGTAGAATATAAACGTAGATCAGGCAATCTACAAGCTGCTTTTCATATTAATCTCCATGAATGTATATCAAAAATAACTCAAACCTCTTAACAATCTGCAAAATACTCTAAAATCTCTAAGTAGGCCACAAATCATCAATTTGGGACCCCTACAAATGAATCTAACTTCTCAATTTATAGAAATTTTCCACCCTACTATCTAGGAAATAACTCTATTCTAAATTAAGAACCGATTCTAGGAGTCGCAATTAACTTGCAAGTTTCTGCTTTGATACTCCACTTAACAACTACAAAATGGGGATTGCATGAGCACTACGAAGACCCTACTTGGTGAGCCACATTTTCATAATCATGCAAAATTTCTCTCAAAACTGGAATTTGAGCAGGAGCAATAGTTTTAAAATACAAGAAAAAGCTTTGCTATCTTTAGCAATTGTGTGTTTATCTTTTTATTTCTTGGTAAAAGCCTTATAATTTTCAATTATACATGCAACTGCTTGGATTGGAGGATTGGCTACATGCTTAATTCTAAATTTATATTTCTTCAAAAACTCATCCGCATGTGCTCCTTGCTCCTCTAACTCCTTCACTGTATTCGCCACCTCTTGACACTGAGTAATCAGTTGTGTGTATCTATTCATAAGGGAGACATCGAACTGGGCAGTAGGTCCTAGGTTCTGTGCCTCATACGCATCCCACTGATTCAAAACTTGCTGTTGATCCATTATTCTGGTATCAACTATTCTGAGGCCAAAAGGTCCCAGTATATTCATCACAAAATTCTCATATGACAAAATTTCCCTGAGGAGAGGGTCCTGAATGTTAGTCATCTCCTTGATATATTGCTGATACATCTCTATTTTCAGCTCCAAAATGTATACGTAGGACTGTAAGTTTTCATTGCTATCTCCTCCTAAGAGGTCCTCTTTTATTATCACCTCTTCCCCTAACCGTAGTATCATCATAAAATTCAGAGTTGTTTATTGAAAGTGCTCTCCCTATGCTCCCATTGTGTGGATCAGGTTGCCAATGTTCCACCTATATGTACCTCCTTACAGTATATTTCTAGTGTATTCTGCAGAAACAATCTAATCTTGGCCGCATTTACCTGGGTCCAAGATTTGGCGGTAGCAGCCACTCATCTGACCTCTACTAGTGCCTTTACTTCTCCCTCTGGCAGTGATGAGGTTGAAGGTAGGTCATCAATTCTACAAGAGTCTAGAGGTTTACTCATTTCTATCAGGAGTTGTTTATATTTCCCAAGTTGCGCCTTAAGCTCCATGTTTGAGGTGTGCTCCTTTTCCACGCGCCCTTTGACAACACTTGTGGCTAGCTCCAAGGTATCCAGCTCTCCCCACTTGGTTTGCTTACCCAAATTTACATGGGATATTTGATATTTGGGAGAAACATGTCCTTCGACTTCATTTGGTACTGCCATGTTTGCAATCACCTCACCGGAATCTGTCTTCGATAAATGATGGATGGTTTTCAACCTTTTAACCTTTGGAGGTTCGTCAATGATTACTTGTTGTAGAGTGACTTCTGGGAGTTCTTCTTTTCTCTTTTTCTTCTCGAAGGTAAAATCCATCCATTGTGGTATATCTTCATCCTTATCACCTTGATGTGATAATTTATCCGTAGTTATGACATGAACCTCTGCTTCATCTCTTACTTTGGCTCTCGTTTGCCCAGGATCTTGGAGTGAGGAAATCTAGTGTGCTAGGTTAGCTTGGAGAGCTTGTTGTTTGTGTAATTCCCCTAGCTTGCCACTATCCTCTTCATTGAATGTCATTTCTTCATCACCTGGCTTCTTCTTTGCTTGTCTGGCTACTATATCCTTAAGAAGGTCTTCTTGATCTTGGGGAGTTAGGATCAACCTTTCATTCAATATGTCTTTTGCCTCACCCCCTTCGCCTTCTAGCGGCTGTTGTTGGTCAAGATCCTTTTCTTCTTGATTAGAGTTAGACTCAACATTTCTAACTCTCACCCCTTCAGTGGTGGATGTGAAGCCTTGCACTTCGGGCTGCCCTGCAAATATATTGACTAATGGTGGTGTAGGAACAGTGGTGCCTGGAGCACTTGTTGTACCTATTGAAGGTGGCTGAGCAGGTATCTCCTTAGTAGCTTCTGTGTGAGCTTGAATTTCATCCTCAGAATGCTACCTGTAATAAGTTAGTCTCACAAAATACAAATGGAAATGCATATAGGAAATGCATACAAGAAATCCAAATTCAACCCATGAAACTACATGAAATACATACTAAAATAAAACATTATTTTACCTTCGTGATTTATGTCTCATTATGTCCTAACTCCATTGTTCCTGGTTGCAGATGGTGTGCTCTCAGGCAATGCACTAATGGCTTCTAAGATGGCATATGAAGAATGGACTGATAACTTGTAGTTAACTAATACTATGATATGCAATACTACATGATTATACTAAATGATTATGCTAAATGATATTATATGATAATTGTTATTTGCTTCAAAACTAAAACTCACAGATGCATATGATTAGCTTGCAAAATGTACTTGAAGTCTCTTGAAGTCTAACTCTCTCTCAACTGAAGCCCTTGATTTTATAGACTTTAAGAGGATGAGATGATGTGGCTTAGATCAACGGTCATGATCAGATCTACAGGTTTGGATGGCTGTGAGCAAAGGTGAAGGTTGAGAGAAAGGGGGAAGGAGAAGACAAGTGTCACTCATCTCACCTTCACTGGGTTGCTGACTGAGAGAATCTAGGAATGGTTGGAGAAGGTTTAGGCATGATAGGACAAGTGGACTCAAGTCCTTCCTAAGATGTAGGGGGTGTTGGAGAGAATATAGGAAATGGTTATGAAATATGTGTACGTACACAATTTTCATTAAGTTTGGAGGTTGGAGATAAATGATGAATTAAAATTAAGTAATATTAATTTCCTTAGCCACGTGTTTGATGAGTTGGATAAGAAAGATTAAATAATTTAGGAATTATTTAATATTTGAGACTATAGGATAGGAGAATAACTATTAAATATTGGATATTTAATTGTTTGGAGGAGATAATTAAATATTAGATATTTAATTAACTTGGTTAGAGGAATAATTAAATATTAGATATTTAATTAATTAGAAGAATAGGATAAATGAATTAATTAATAAAATATTAATTAATAGAAAAACATGAAAATGAATTAAATAAATTAATCTTTTCAAATTAACTATTTAATAGAAGAATAATTATTAAATAAATATAAAATATTTATTAAATTGCTCATAGCCAATTTTTATGTGTATACATTTTGCCCCTCTTTGAAATGATGTGAAGACAACATTGTTTCAAAAATTAAATCAAGTCTCGATAGTGCATCTGATAGAGATTGAAAATCCTGTTTGTGTGCCCCCTCAGGAGATTGATCGTGAAATTGTCGAAAATTCTGGTTTGAACGATTGATCTCATGATAATTGATAAAAATTTATTCAATTAAATTCATTTGAAAAAAACAAATTAAATTGCCCCATTGAAATTAATTACTCTTCAAATAGTAAATATAAAATTAACCAAGGCCTATTTTAATTTCATTGTTATCCTTGTCAACTTGTGAAGAAAATATTCTTGTTGAGGTGGGGAAATGGTGATTCCGGTGGAGAATCATCGATTTGAGCATGTTCGGTATTACTAGCGACCTGTCGAGTATGCATATCTGGTAGGTATCTTATCTCGAACCTTGTTTGCAAATTTTCATTCAAATTTTCATGTTTTAGGCGCGTTTTTGAATTTTCCAGATTTTTTGAATTTTTTTGGCGTTAGGTTAGCGCAAATGCAATTTTTTTTAGCGCATATGCAATTAGGATTAGCGCATAGGCTTTTTTTGTTAGCGCATATGTTAAAAATGTTAGCGCTTATGCACAAGATAGCGCAAATGCATCGTTTGTTAGCGCTTTTGCTAGAAAAGGTAGGGCCTTTGCATGGGTTAGCGCGTATGCTTGTAGTTTTAGCACATTTGTTCAAAAAGATAGTGCATATGCACTAGGTTAGCGCAAATGCCTTTATATTTAGCGCATTTGTTGTAGTTTAGCGCAAATGCTCAATAGGATAGCATTTTTGCTCAAATTTGATGTTTTTGATAAGTGCAAATGCTAAAAATCACTTTGATGATTAGATTTAACATGTTTAATACGCATTGATGATGAAATAGGGTCTTGATTTATCGATTGCATGATTAATAGATAGTTTTGATTAGCTTGATTGATAGATAGCTTTTGATTAGTTTGATTGATAGAGTAGCTTTGATTAGCTTGATTGATAGAGTAGCTCTAAGAAACTGATTTAGTTTCTGATGTAAGAGCTTAGTAGAGTTCTTGAGTAAACTCAATGATTGATCAAAAACCATGAGTGATAGGTTTAAAAATGTTTTGATAGCGTAAGTTGCTTCAATTTGATTTGATAGATAGATAGATTTGATGATTTAGTTTTGATTTGATAGATAGATAGCGTAGTTTGCTTCAGTTTGATTTGATAGATAGATAGATTTGATGATTTAGTTTTGATTTGATAGATAGATAGAATAGTTTGCTTCAGTTTGATTTGATAGATAGATAGATTTGATGATTCAATTTTTATTTGATAGATAGATAGCGTAGTTTGCTTCAGTTTGATTTGATAGATAGATAGATTTGATGATTGATTTGTTTTGATTTATTTCTCTTGACAAAATAGGAGAAACTTGATGTTCTCCAATGTCAGGAGAAATTACTCACAGTGCGTCATTTATTTCCGAAGTTGACTCAGGTTGAGATTAGACATATAGATTCCTGTGGCTTACACCATTTATTATATATGCATGAGATTATGCATAATAGAGGATTATTGACAGCATTGGCCGATAGATGGCACAGTGAGCATAACACTCTCCACCTACCAACGAGTGAGATTAGTGTGACTCTTGAGGATGTCTATAGGATTCTGCGTATCCTAGTGACTGGCAAGCTTGTGGAGTATGATTATCAGGATCGGGTTGGGACATAGGCTTGTAGAGTTGTGTTTGCTGATGATAGCATTGGTAGAGGAGAGATCAGATGGGTTGATATGGTGATGTATTATGAGGCTCTTCCTGTTATTCTTGTTGGTTTGATTGGAGGATTTATATTTCCTGATAGGAGATCACGAGGTTTTTCGATTGGATGGGGTGAGATTCTCCTAAGTATGATGCAGCGTCATACACAATATCTTGGGGTGTTTTCATGCTGGTACATTTATATCATGATCTTCACCAGGTAGTGTATGATGAGAGTGTGAGTTTGTCTACTGGATGCACTTTATTGCAGATTTGGTGTTGGGAGCACATTGTTGTTACCTGGCCTATCCATCACAGAGTGCATGAAGAGAGGCAGCCATATGTGTATTTATCATACCATAGCAGGATGCACCAGAGCAAGATACAGCGGTGCATGATATGTCAAAGCAGGATGCACCAGAGCATGATGTGTCAGGGCAGGATACTATTGATAGTCTGAGAGAAGAGATTGATCAGCTTCGAGCACAGGTGCAGACTCTATGACTGAGTGGGATAGAGCTATTAGGAGACAGCAAGATACTCAGGGTCTTCTTGATCATATTCAGTAGGTTGGATCAGGTACTCTCTCAGTGAATACTATTAGAGCACTAGTTCAGGCCAAGAAGGAGACTTCCCACTGGTGACGATGATATGAGGAGGTAGTTGCAGAGAGCCAGAGAGCAGGTAGTTATCATACCACCGTGTTGATGGATACTAGCAATGGTGGGGTCATGGGACCTCCTCAGAGGAGTGGTGAGCATGGGAGATAGGCATCTAGAGGATCTTCTCACCCATAGCCACAGAGATTAACAGAGTCAGGTAGTAGTGGTACAGGACAGTCGTGACTTGATTTGTATTTGATGAGGCATTTGTATTGTTTATTTGATATCATTGTATACTTGGACTTTTATTGTTTTATGATGATCTATATGCAGACATGGATCCTATATGATGATGATTATTTATATGCATGTTACTTTGTTTGATGATGATGCTTTATATGATGATGATCTATATGCTTTGATTATATGGATGCAATGATTATATGGATGATGTTATGTATGTTATTCTATTTGATGATGATACTTCATATGATGATGCAATGATAAATGCTTTTGTTGATTTTTGATTTTGATGACCTTGGATGCAAATGGAAATGATTTCTAACTTAAATGATATGAATGCAATGATCTATACAGATTTGCACATGAATGATTGATTTGCTTTTTATTTATGATGATGTAAATGTAAATGATCTATATGAAATGTTTTTGATTTTTTATTTAATGTTTATAATGATTATGAATCTAAGTGCAAAGATGCAACTAAATGATCATTAATGAAATGATAATGCAAATAATAATGATGATACACTATATGATGAATGAAATACACTTAATTAAATGCAAACTAATGAAATGGATGATGATTAAAATGTTTCTTAAAATGAATGCACCTATAATGATTAAATGAAAATTGTTTTTGTTTGTCCAAGTATACTCAATATTTATTTATGACCGTTGATCTGTTAATGAAATGATATGCTTACAATGCAACTTGACAATGAATGCTTATAATGCAGATGAATAATGAGCTAATCCAAAATCATCTAACTAAAAATTGTACTACCATTCTTCATATGCTATCTTGTAGCGGTGCTTGATTTCATCATTGAGCTTTAAATGTTGTAAGAAAATACAAGCAACTTGACATAATGATTCAAGATGACCTGAGTATTTCTTACATGGATTTTGATATAGCAAGTCAATACAAGCAACTTGATATAATGGATCAAGTTGACCTGAGTATTGCTTGCAGAACAAACAAGGATTATCCCCTTTCATGCATGACTTGGAATGTCCTCCTTGATCTTTTGCCGATCATATCCTGAGACAAGTTCATACCGTAGTAAGAGATAAACCACAGACAGCAACCAAAGAAAATAACTGTGTCCCATTATATCTTCTCTAGTCATGGACATCCTTGAGTTGCATAGAGTACATGATCAACAATAAAATCAAGATATAAACACTAAATCTTGTATGTCATTCACATGTTCTAATGGTCATTAAGTGATATAATCATCTTGACAAATGATCTTTGATAAATCCTTTATAGCTTGTTGATTGATTCTTTATTTTCTGAGTTTCATGATTCAGTTGTTGATGAAATGCCTTGATCTTCATTGCTTTGTTGCTCGTTATCTGTTTCACAACCCTAGGTGTTTTTGGTTTTTTCAAAGATTCAAAAGATCACCTTAGCAAAAGGAATCAGGATTTTTCCCCCAGTGGAAACAAAAATTTATTATGCATATATGAATTGATCAAGATCCAAACCATGGCGGGATGCAAATGCAAATATGATTGATTCTGATAAAATCTAAGATAGTGACTATGACAAGTATGTCAAAGATTTATAACTATTGGTAACCTGCATATTTCGTGCTAAATGATTCAGAGAAATGGGTGTGAAAGATGAAATGGATAAACTAGGATATATGGAAGCGACAGATGTGATATGATGGATTGGATAGGTGTGCAAAGCAATCTTCATAGATGGAGGAACTCACTTTTTAGATAGTGCCTGTTTACAAGGTTTTCACTGTCTAAATTTATTGCATTTTTTGGATTTTATATGCTTTTTATTGATTTTCTTAGGACTTTATATGTTTTTTATTGATTTTCTTAGGACTTTATATGCTTTTTATTGATTTTCTCAGGACTTTATATCTCAAGCATAGAATTTCTTGAGATGGATAGAATTTATAGGTTCATCAAACCAATCACCTTCAGGGGTAGATAACTTGTATGCTCCTGATCCATATGTTGCTACTATGACAAAAGGCCCTAGCCAATTCGGTTCAAATTTTCCCTCTTTTCCCGGTCTTGTTGATTTCTTGGATTCTCCCTTAAAACTATATCCCCAATCTGGAAAATACGCGGCTTGACTCTGTGGTTATAGCTTCTTGCCATTCTTTGTTGATATAATTTTAAATGTTCTATTGCATTTTGGTGACATTCCTGAATTAATTCTAGTTCCTGGAGTCGAGAGACTCATTGTTATTCTTCTGGTATAAGACCGTGCAAGGATACTCGTAGAGAAGGTATCTCTACTTCTATAGGTAATATAGCTTCTGATCTATAGACCAGACAATATGGAGTTGACCATGTTGGAGTGCGGATGTTAGTTCGATATGCCCAAAGAGCAGGATTTAGCTGAATGTGCCAGTCTTTTCTAGCTTCATTGACTGTTTTCTTCAAGATTTTCAAGATAGTTTTATTTGATGCCTCAGCTTGACCATTACCTTGTGGATAATATGGAGTAGAGAACCTATGTTGGATATGAAACTGTTCACATAGCTCTTTCACATCTTGATTTTTGAATGGTCTTCCATTATCAATGATAATGATCATAGGAACTCCATAGCGACAGATTATGTAATTCAAGATGAATGATGATATTTGTTTTCATGTCACTATTGTTAAAGGCACTACTTCAATCCACTTAGTAAAATATTCAGTAGCAATCAAAATGAAATTATGTCCATTAGAAGATGAGGGATTGATCTTTCCCACCAAATCAAGGCCCCACTCTAAAAATGGCCATGATCCTGCCATAGGATATAACTCTTGTGTCAATGCATGAATTAGATTTCCATGGATCTGACATTGTTTACATTTTTTAGCATAGGTGAATGAATCTCTTTCCATAGTAGGCCAAAAGTAACCCATACAAATAAGTTTCTTAGCCAATTTTAAAACACTTGAGTGTATACCACAAATACTCGCATGAATGTCATTAAGAACTCTCTCAGATTCATCTTTTTCAAGACATCTCAACAAAGTACCATCTAGACCATGCCTATATAGGATATCAGCAATAATAGTATAGTGAGAGGACTGACAGATAAAGTTTCTTCATTGATTATGAGATAATTCAAGAGGAAGGATATGATCTTTCAAATATTGGTAGGTTTGACCATATAAAGATTGACTGGTTCCTGATATATGGCAAATTTGATTGGTATGTTGGGATTGAATGGTAGGGGTTGAGATATCTTCCACGAGAAATTTGTAACGTTGTTGATTCTCCTTATTTTGCAAGAGAGATGCTATTGTACCCATTGCATCTGCTGCTTTATTCTCATTTCTGGGAATTTGGGTGAATGTGATTTCTTTAAAGTGTTCTTTAAATTCCTCCACTAGCTGTTTGTATGGCATAAGCTTATCATCCTTTGTTTGATATTCATTATTTATTTGATTAATGATAAGTTGTGAATCACCATAGACATGTAGTTCTTTGATATTCCATTCAATGGCCATTTTAAGCCCTATAGCCAATGCTTCATACTCTACAGTATTATTGGTGCATGGAAATCGCAGTCTATACGATTTAGGAATTGTGTGTCCTTGAGGTGTGATGAAAAAGATTCATGCACCTGATCCATATTGAGTGTAAGAACCATCAAAGTACAATTCCCAAAAGTTTGTACTTATTGTCAAGATATCTAGATTAGGAAATTTGATGTGCAAAGGCATGTTATTTTGTAGAGGTGCATCAGCCAATTGATCAGCGATGACTTGTCCCTTGATAGATTTTTGGTCAACATATTCTATGTCAATTTCACTTAGTATCATAACCCATTTGGCTAATCTCCCTGTCAATGTTGACTTGCTCAATAGATATTTGAGAGGACCTATCTTTGCTATTAGTTTTACAGAATGAATCAACATATAATGTCGCAGCTTCTGAGTTGCAAATACAAATACTAGACATATCTTTTCAATTGAGGAATAATTTAACTCATAGCCAACAAGTGTTATGCTAATATAATAAACTGCTCTTTCCTTTCCTTCATCATCATGTTGAGCTAGGAGAGCGCCTAATGATACACTTGTTGCTGAGACATAGAGTAACAATGGTTTCCCTTTGGTTGGTATATCAGTACTGGAGGACTCATAAGATATTCTTTTATTTGTAAAAAAGATTCTTCACATTTTATATCCTATTTGAATGGAACATTTTTATGTAGAAGATGGGTAAATGGAAGACATCTATCAACCAATTGAGAAACAAATCTCCTGATTGATTGAAACCTTCCTTGTAGAGATCACAATTGACTTATGTTCTTGGGTGACTCCATCTCCATGATAGCTTTAACTTTTCCAGGATCTACTTCAATGCCACGAGCTGATATAATGTACCCAAGGAGCTTTCCAGAGGTTACCCCAAATGCACATTTCTTTGGATTTAATCTCAATTTATATCTTTCCAGCCTGTCAAAAATCTTGCTTAAAATGTTCAAATGTTCTTTTCTTGTGTGATATTTTGCAAGTATGTCATCGACATAATCTTCCATGAATATATGCATCATGTCATGGAAAATTATCATCATAGCCCTTTGATGAGTCACTCCTGCATCCTTAAGCCCAAATGGCATAACATTCCAGCAATATGTTCCCCACCCCCAAGTGAAAGTTGTTTTCTCTTGATCTTCAAGTGCGATTCTTATTTGATTATATCCTGAGAAGCCGTCCATTAATGAAAACATCTTGTGTCCTACTGATAAGTCTACTATGATATCAATGTTTGGTAGCGGGAAATTATCTTTTGGACATGCTTTATTCAGATCTCTGAAATCTATACAGACTCTTATGCTCTTGTCTGGTTTTGATACTGGTACAATACTTGAAACCCATTCTGGATAAGCAACTGGTCTTATGAAACCCACTTCTAATAGTTTCTTGAGCTCGGTTTTGACAAGGAGAGCAATATGCAAATGCATCTTTCTTAGTTTCTTCTCAACAAGTTTTACTTTTAAATCCACATTAAGATGATGCATGATAAGATCTAGGTTAAGTCCTGGCATATCTGCATAAGACCAAGCAAAATTTATTTGTCTTTGCTTAAAGAATTCCATGTATTCTTTCCTCTCTCTTTTTGATAATGAGGCAGCAAAATGAAGTATTTTAGGATCTTTTGATGTATCAATGTTTACTTCTTCTGTTGGTTCTAACAGGATAGCAGATCTCTCTTGAAAATATATAGGAAAAATGTCAAACTTTCCATCTTCTGGCGCCTCAAGGAGGTTTTCACCATCAGATACGCCCTTTGTTTTCTCTTTTGATTGATCTAATGTTGCCATGAAATGGTTTTCAACAATAGGTCTCTTTCCTTGTTTTATTTCACTTTCACGACTGGAAAGTTTGGCATTTCCCTGACTACAAGAAACATCACTTGATTTTGCAATGGAAGATATCTTAGGATGGATGGGTTCAACAATGTTAAGGTACATGGCTAAGTCATGATCATTGGAAAAGACATTTAGTTCGGGGTTGTCTAAATTATCCCAATCAATTAGCTCAAGATGCAGAAGGGGTAAATCATAATCACTGTCATCATTAGGTGTTTCAATGTTCATGACATAATGGTCATAACTTGGCGTAGAATAGGTATTGTCATAGATTAAATGTTGTTGAGAATTGTCTTTCTCAAGCATTTCCAAATTAGTCTTAACAAAATTAATATTAGCATTTTGTAGTTCACACTCAAGTGGTTCTTCAACTAACGTTTGTCCCTTAAATGAGTTGATTATATCCACATACACATCTTTGATACTGCAAATCCCTTCTTGATTGACCTCATTTGCATTTTGGAGTTGACATATTTGTGCAAATGGTAAAGTGGATTCTTTTAATAGATTTTGTCTTCTTTCAAACTCAACTTCTTCTGGACTAATAGTTAGTCCAACTTAACTATTTCTTAGCTCTTCCATGGTTCTTCCATATCTGATCCGTGTTTGCACTTCCTGTGGCATTACTTCTCTATCTTTGTCATTTCCTTTCCTTTTTGCATATGCCTCTTTTCTCTGAATTCTGAGTTTTTCTTGCCTTCTTTCTAACTTCATCTTTTGTTCTGCTATAGACAAGTCTTCTTTCGTGATAGTTGCTTGATCTTCATTATGTTCTTTACTTGATGTAGTGGATAAGACATTTGGACTCCATTCCTATTCATTGGAGTTTGTTTCTGAATCCTGATCCAAGATTACTCCACTATACCATACTGGAATGTCGTAAGGTGCAAAAAGTTGTTTGATTTCTGTCATCCCTATTTTTACTGCTTCTAGAATATCTTGTTCAAATTTTGCCTTTGTTTCTATTTTCAGAACTTGTTGACAATCTATTTTTCTTCACCTTGGATGGTGATCTCCTCCTTTTTCTTTTCATGTTCTTCTTGCTTCTTTTGTTTATTGGTTAATGTTTCGGCCGCTTGATGTAGCTTTTCTTGCCAATTTTCTTCTTTAGAAACTGATTTCTTTCTCCATTTTTGTTGTTGATGATTATGTTGCTTTTGATTGGATTTTAGATATTCGAGCCAGGATTTATCTTCTTTGGATTGTGAGTGCAGACAAATAGATTTTGAAATACCTTGATGTTGTTTACCAATTGGTCCTTTTCCTTCATATCCCATTTTTTGCATGATTTCATATCCTTTGCCATATTGTTTTATGGGAATATTGACTTCTGCTATTGTTATTATAGTTTTATCTTCATCCTTGTACAACCAGTCAAGAATGTCTTTGTCTTCATTTTCTTCTGCAAGAGTTCCAGCAATAACAAATGTTCCTTTAAACATATGTTTTTATCTTTCTGGTGTCTTTGATTGAATATATGTAGGCTTTCCCTCTAACTTAGGGGAAAGTGGAAAATTTTGCAAAGAATATTTTCCCATTCCTTCATCGTTTAACTTGAGTTTTTCTTCAAAATTTTCCCATAACTTTGCTTGAATTTCTTTGGTAGGATGTACTGATTCTCTATTATGTGGAACTCTTGTATCTTGTGTTGGCTTCAAATTATTGCAATATTGACTGGAATCTGCAATTATAGTGATTTATTTTCCTTCATGAGGAAATTTTACGCATTAATGATATGTAGAAGGAACTATTTGCATCTTGTGAATCCATGGTCTTCCTAGAAGAATATTGTAGGAGAGGTTCAAATCTAAAACTTGACACAATGTATCCTTTTCCATAGGTCCTATCTTTATTGGTAGCACAACAATTCTTTTAGAAGAACGTTCTGCTTCATCATAAGCCTTGATGGCTATTTTCTTTTTCGGATCTACTGCATTCTCTGAATATCCCAAAGCTTTTATCAAACTTAATGCACAAATGTTTAAGCCAGCTCCTCCATCTATGAGCACACATTTGACACGAGTTTTATTTATGGAGACTTCAACATGTAAGGGAGCATTGTGAGGATGTTGTAAGGACGCATCATTATTTTCTAAAAATGACAAACAATAAGGAGCTATAAGGTGTCCTACCATGTTTTGGAACTGATCTACATCCAAATCTTTTGAAACTGTTGTTTCCACTAAAGCTTTCTCCAAAATTTCCTTATACATAGGTGAAACCTTGAGAAGTTCCAAAATTGATATTTGAGTGGGTATTCGTTGTAATTGCTCTACTAAATTGTATTGCTGTGGATTGGGTGTTGGGTCTTTTGCTATACCTGGAAAGGTAACCTTTGCTTTGCTTCTCATGATAACATTGATTGGCTCTGAAGATGGATTTTCGTTAACAATAATCACATTTACTACATCATCGTAGGTATAAGTGTAATTCACCTTGGTTTTTCCTTTGTCATCTTTTAATTGGGACGATTCACTTTTGTCATAATTCAGAAGTGGAGTTTTAAAAGCCAAGTGTGATTCGTTTGTCTTATGGCTATCCACTGTAATGGCTTCGTTATCGATTAGATCTTGGATAAGGTGTTTCAATCTCTAACAATCATTTGTTAGGTGTCCTTTATTCCGATGGTAATTGCAAGAATGATTGTCATTCCACCAATTAGGCTTGACTGGTGGTTCATAACTTCTTGCTTCTGGCAAAACAATCAATTTGTTAGCAAGTAAAGTTTTTAGAGCTGATTCCAAAGATTCTCCAATGTTTGTGAATTTCCTCCGCGGATTGGAGAAAAAGGACTTAGCTTTATAGTTTTCTGGATTGTTATTGCTTGGGATTTGACTTGATAGATTGAAAATTGGTTGTTGTTGTTTTGTAGTACTATTATCGTCATTCCCTTCATTGCGGACATTCCTATTCTTTGACCAGAACTTGGGTTTGTCATTGTTGTTGTTGTTGTTGTTGTTGTTGTTGTTGTTGTTGTTGTTTTTGTTGTTGTTGTTGTTGTTGTATGTATTATTATAAAATTTTAGATCTCCTTTCTTTACCATTGCGTTCTCTATTTTCAGACCATTCTCGATCATTTTGGCAAAAGAGGGAGGACATTGCATCCTTAGTCGATAACTCATTTCACTGATAAGATTATCAATGAATATGTCAATTTTTTCTTGATCAGGTACATCTTTGGGATACCTATTAAACATGTGTTTCCATCATTGCAAGAAAATCATAAAGGATTCACCATTCTTTTGTTTAACATTGCAAAGATCCAGCATTATTATTTCATTCCTTATATTATAGGAGTATTGTGAAATAAACCTATTCACAAGTTCTTCAAAGGATTTGATTCCGGATGGTAATCTTGAAAACCACTCCATTGATTGTCCATTTAAACTCCTAGGAAAAAGACGCATAAGGTAAGTTTCATCATGAGCAAATTCCATGCTCATAGTACAAAACTCCCTAATGTGATCTTGAGGATCAGATTTTCCATCGTATTTGTCATTTTTAAGAATCTCACAATGTTGCGGAAATGGTATCATATTCAGATTTTTATCAAAAGGATATGGGCATATATCTTCTAACGAATATTTCTTAGAGCTTGTCCCATTTTGCATGTCTTGTATCTGTTGTTGTAGAGTTTGTATTTGTTCAGTAAGGTTTGATAATGGATTATCCACATAGTTTCTCCTTGTTTCTTTGTGAGCTCTCTTATCACTATGCTCTTTTTTTTGGCATCCTTCTCTTTCCTTATTTCTTCATTGCTGTCTTTGTTCACATCTTTGTTATTTGGCTCATCTATGTTTTGGTTGTTACTTACCTCCACATCTTGTTTCAAGATTTCTATGTTAAAGTCTTCTAGTAGTTTAGCTCCAGATTTTGCCAACATCAACAGATATTTTTCTTTTTGTTTTGCCAACAATTTTTCCATTAGCCTATCAAATTTGAAATCTTTCTCAAGGTCTCTAATGGTGCTATTGACTGCTTCCTCGTCAACAGTGGTGTTATCACTATTTTAAAAATGGATGATCTTGCTCCATGATTGGCTAAAAGACTTAAAAAATTGAGTTGGATTGTGGCTTTGTTGCTTCTGTGTTCTTGGTCCATAGGAGGGTTTAAGGTTTTTTGTTTTTAACCCTTGTGTTCTATTCACGTGTTACTTTTACCACTTAAGAAGAAGGGTCGCTTGACCATGAAAATGTTCCCCCCTTTGTATTTCTCCCTAGGTGGGTCTAGCAGTGCTTTATTTTCTCTAAGTCTTTCCTAAAGTTTTAATTTTTAATCGGACTCCTAACCATTGCGCATATCTTTTTAATCTAATGGCACGCGTGAATTTGCAATTCAAAGATGCCTATGAATTACTGTTTGCAAAATGGCGAAAGGCAAAAGTGAGTCCGGCACTCAGGTTTTAAGCTAAGGTAAAGATCGATCAAGTTCCTTTTGATCAGACGGCTCACATTATTTTGCAAGACAAAGGTGCACGGGTTTTATGCTTCACAAAATGGTGAAAAGGAAAGTTGGTCCATGAGGTGGTATGAATTGAAAGTAAAGATCGATCAAGTTCCTTTTGATCAGACGGTCAGTGCTATTTCACAGCCCTGAGGTGATCGAGAGTTAACCTTCATGAAATAGCGAAGTGACATGGCAGAACAGATGGATCGAACTGCAGATGAAAAGGCAACTTGTCAGATGCACATGGCAGTCCCGAAGTGGATCCCGTGGAAGTTTTTTGACAAATACGTGATTGACACGTCAGTTTCCTTTACCAGTTAGTTGCCAGCTTGGATGGTGTTGAGTCAGAGGGCCCACTTCCGTTGGGTTAGATTTTTTAAAAGGTGGGTATCTCAAGGAGGATCTGATGGTGGGTGCCATTTCGCAGACCAGAGATGCAGGGTAATTACTGTTCGCGAAACAGTGAAAACTGTTAGCCTTCAAGGCTTGGTGTGTGGTTAGTGAGGTAAACCACCAGTCATAGAATAGGATAAAGACCAATCAAGTTCCTTTTGATCAGACGGCCCGCACGGTTTCGCTAGATAAATGTGCATGATGTTTAGCTTTCGCAAAGTAGAGAAAGAGATCTAAGCCCGTCGCCGAATGAAGAATAATCAAAAGGGCAAAGGTCGTGCAAGTTCTACTCGATCCAATGATTGATGTGTTTTTGCTTGATGAAGATGCACAGACTTTAGGCTTTGTGAAATAGTGAAACAACAAAGTGATAGAAATACTCAAACAGTTTATGATCCGTTGGAGCCAAATTTTTGAATTCATTTGTGAATTCAATTCTGAGGTGATGGCCGAAGCATGTAGTGTTAATGTCATAGTTAAGAGCTTGATTGTCATATATACACTCACATCAATTGAATGTTGGTATCATTTTGAAGAGTTGTTGTAGAAAAGATGGTGCACAGCAAAGTTCTTCAGGCCGAAAACAGGTTTTCTTGTGTTTTGCTTACCAGTTACTCAAACAATTGATGAACTGTGGTTTTGCTCTCTTAAAGAATTGCTTTGATTAGTAATTGAACTATTTGCATATCATTGAGATGGCACCTAGAAGGGACTTCATGGGGAAGGTTAATTACCAGGAGAGAGCAATTTGTGATGACTTCCTGGAACAATTGTCTATGTCCACAAATGTAGCAGCTAAAGTTAAGGAATTAGTGCCCAAGGCTCCTCGTTTGAGAATAGGAGAAGGATTGTATGACAAGGGCAATTGCCTAAGAGATCCATAGATAGGGTTGTCTGGTTTAGGTTTATTCAAGGTTGGTTTCGGTATGAGACACTCCCCTGCCCCGATGAACAGTATTTGGGAGTTGGATGTAGGTAAATTGGTGGTCCCTGGAGTTTTCATGGATGTGGATCTCCTAACTCAGATCGCGCATAATTATGACCCTCTCAACAAAAGTGTTAGAGATATAAATGGAAAAACCCTCATTGAAGTCAATGATGATGAATTCAAAAACGTATTTCATCTCAGAGAGGTGTCCAATTATTTGGAGCCCATTAATTTTGAATCATTAGCTCAAGGCTATAGTGCACAGAGGAATCATCTTAGAAATGGGCCTCTTAAAGATTTTTTTGTCAAAATAGGAGGGCTAACTGTTGTAGGACCTAATACTATGGAGTCTTTCTCCCTAAATTGGTTCACTCTTAGAGCCAAAGGATTATACTGGTCACTCTGCCAGATTTTTGGAGAGGATGCTGAAGTGAACATGCCAACTCATTACATGTTAATGATAGCACAAATTTTAAATCCTTCTCTGGCAGTAACATTTGATTATGCCCCCTACATTACTGATGCAATTCATGAAGGCTTGATAGGGATAAAGAGTGGTAGGGTGGATAGGCCTTTTGGATGGTATTCCCTCCTCATGCATCTATTTTTATTCAAGGGTGGTGACTACTTTTCTAATGACATGGATCTAATGAAGGAAAAGGATGGGGAGAAAATGCCAGTTCAACTATGGAGCACAGTGTTGTCATGGGACAAGGAGGATGCCAACTACCTAAAGTTTGATAAGTGCTTTGCATCCAAAATCAGAATTCTCTTATGCTCAGAGAATCCAAGGGTCCCTAAAGCTCTTTTGGAGTTTCTTAGGCCTAAGGAGTTTGCTGAAGAAATCAAAATTGTCCACAATTGGGGTGACATATACTTGTACCCTGTTTCCACAGTTTTCAGAGTGTACGGTTTCAGAGGCACTCCATTTTTGTTACCTTATCAGGTCCCACTAAAAATAGGAATTCCAGAGGTCCTCGAGCAGATTGGGAGTGTACAAGAGGCAGAGCTATCCAATAGAGGAAAAGGGACCATTTTCCCTACAGTAACAATAGCACATCAATTTGTGATTACTAAGGGTGGATGGAAGTGCTTTGAGGATTTCTTTCAATAATACCATTTGTCCACTGCAGTGTCAAGGTTTTCTGACCCTGAAGATTTCTTTAATGGTATGTTTAGGAAAAGGGCGGTATGCAAAGGCAGACCCCACCAATTCCAATTCCCTGAAGATCTCATTAGAGATGAGTTTGATTTGGATGAGTAGGAACTAAGGAAAGATAAATGGGTGGCCTACAAGAAGGCTCTTGATTTTTTACACCAATTTGACAGCAGCTATGACCCTTTATCCCATTTTCACCCCTTTGAGGAAAAGGCTAAATTCCTAATTCTTTGCTTTGAAGATGTAATGCAAAATCTAAAGGAGAAGAGGGAAGCGGTGATTAAAAACAACCCTGAGAAGGCAAGACTAGTTCTAGCTAGGTCTGCATCTGCTAAAGCAATCCCTCCTGGTGACTATGTGCTACATAGAAAATCCAAGTACAGTGTGTTGGTGCCAACAATGGGGGAGCCTTCTACTTCAAAAGGGGAGAGGAAAATACATGTCATTTTCATTCAGGACTCCCCAAAGAAGAAAAGGGTGGGAAAGGAAGTGCAAACTAATGAGCCCCTGTATTCCCCATCTCAATCCCCCATTCATATAGGAGATGAGCAGGCAACAGCTGAACAATTGTTGTAGTTAGGAAGTCTAGGGGAGATCACCTATACATATGATGAAGTAGAGAATGGAATGCCTAAGAAGCTAGAAAATGCTAAGATGGACATAACCACCAATGATTTCAAAGGCCAGGAACTAGATCCTGCCATTAAACAGGCCAGTGAAGAATTCTTAGCTGATAGTAACTTTGTTACCTTAGGAGCTTTCATGCAATTTATGTGGAAGCAGAATATTGATAAGTCTAATGCCAGAGGTGAGAAGAGGAAAAATGAGTAGCCCCACAAGGATGCAGCTATGGTGGAGGAAGAAATAAAACAAGAAATGGTCACTGAATTTAAGACCATCACTCCTGAGCAAGGAAGGGAAATGGTAGCAAAGGTTGGTGTTCTCATCCTTCCTGAATGGGATATAGCAGATGCCTTGGTTTTAGAGGTAGTCAAGAAAGAGACCAAGCCTATGGAAGGTGTAACCTTCAACAAGGATGATGCAGCCCTGGTCATGTGGTCTCTGAAAAGAAATGAAAATAAAAAGAGAAAGGATACCCCAGAGTCTAGCTACCTTGGAGGTATGATAGTAAAGAGGGTGCAAAATACTAGAGAGGTGAAAGTTGCTAGCACGGTCTTGGAAACTGCAAAATTCAGTGTTGCAATGGCAAAGAAGGAAGCAAAGGAAAGGGCCGATCTCCAAGCTAAGTTGGAGATAGTTTTAAAGGCTTACAATGATGCCAAAGGAGAGGCAATGAGCCAAGGCACCATTATTGCTAAATTGAAAAGCCAATTAGCAGGACAATACCATCAAGGTGAGTCCTCAACCTTAATGATTGCTTCTTCTCCTGCACAGCCTCCATCTACTAGCCCTATCATTGAATTCCCACCTTCTCCTACACCTTCTGGTTCCCAATCAATTGAGATCACTCCTCAGGAGTTGGAAAAACTAAAACAAGCTCAAACCCTATTTGCAAATAAGTATGAAGAGAGAGTGAGGGCCAAAATTTTGAGTTTTGCTGACACTAGAGGATCCTCATTAGTGTATAACAACATGAGTAAAGTTTTGGATATGTGGAATGAGCTCAATGGAGATAGGGCTATTCTAATGCCCATTTTGGACAAGTGGATGCCTAGGGAGGTGGACCTAGGACTCATATGTGTATCCTATGATGAGGCAGGGGCTGACCCCATTATCAAGTCCACCTGTGACATAACAATGGATCTGAAAAAGCTGGTAGAAGGAATAGATAATGCAAAGAGGAAGATCAATTTGTATAAAAAGGAATACACTAAGCAGGAATTTGAATTATTTCCTGGGGGTTTTTCTAGTCCAGCTCAATTGAAGGACAAACAAGTATGGCTTAATGAATTAGGGGCCAACTTATCATTAAGGATAAAGGGAATCATTAGCACAGATGATACTTCCCTATTTGTCAGAATGATTGAGGAGATAGAGAAGATAAAATCACACTATGGCTTTCTAAACTTAGAGGTCAATAAAATGAGAAACTCTTGGAAGAGATTGGCCAAGACAAGAGGGAAAGTTATTAACTTCTCATGGCCTATTGATGGCATGTACCAAGAATGGACAAGAAAGTATGTGGTGTTGGATGCAGAAGTTCAAGAAGAAGCTGCAGAATGATAATCGACGAAAGGGGCCATTAGAATATGGAAAAGATTTATAACTTCTTAAAAAAATTTGAAAAGGACTGAAGCTTGTATGCATCCATACTATTATAAATGGATACCAAGACTAGTTAGAAGGGGATCACAAGAATTTGTAAAGAAACTCTGCATAAATATATCTGGGTTTTTGCAAGTTTACAGAGAATATTCTAAGTTTTGTAAGATTTTTTCAAAATGAATATCAATATACAGACCATAAACTTTCGAGCCTAGAATTTGTGTTGTCTTCTAGTGTTCTTTCAATAATTTACTTGTTTCATTTGGGTAATCTAGGGTTATTCAATTGAACATGGATTGTAATGCAGTCTTTATAGATATGTTTCTTAGCTTTCTTGTTTAGGAGGGGAATTAAATATGCAAGAAATATCTCTATCAGTAGGTTATTTTGTTAGAGACTTTGAATTTGATGAACATTTTTTAGTCTAAAAGGGAAGGACTCTTATATATGTTAGACATGTATGGGGTTGATAGAAGCCAAAGTGATGAGACGTATGGAGATGTTTAATTGTGAAATCCTTGCTTGATTTAGATGACTTTGTAGCCTGGATAAGGTGTTGGTATCATTTATAGTTCTCTTTCTGCATCTCTTGAAGATCAATACTGAAAATGAGCATAAGCTTTTCTTTATTTTTTCAGTTTATGTTGAGGCGATAAGATCCATTGGCTTTTTGGACATTGGTTTACTGTGGATCTTGTTTGAAAGTGTGAAATTATTCACAGAAGGTATACCCGCCTGAACTTTGGATAAGTTCAAAGTGTAGAAGGTTCTTGAAACCTTGTCATATGTTGCTATGAGGTTCTTTTTCTTTGATCTCTTTATTTGTAGACAGAGTTATTATTTTCTTACAAGGGATAAGAGGGGAATTAGAATTTGAGAACAACAAGTGGTAAATCCAAAAGTGTAGAATATAGGAGCATCTTCTTCCTCCATTTGTTGTTGCTTTCTAAGTTGCTCGTGTTGGGCTCTATTCCAAACTGGCATGTGATTATTTCAATGTTGTTGAAATTTCCAAAGGACAAAGTCAATAGGTAATTATTGGTTTAGGAAGATATGCATTGTTGATCTTACCACTATTGTTTGTTCATTGGGATAAAGCGTCTCTTTGTTGAAAAGCACGTCTTTGTAAAGTTTCACCGTCAAATTATGTGTCACAGCCACATAAGTAGTGATGAAAATGGTGTAGAAATGTCTTATGTTTCAATAAAATCTTGCGATTGATATACAAGAATCTTATCCTTTTTTGAGTAGCTTTGTAACTGGGTTTTCTTTTCTTAAGGTGATACTTAAGAGTCATATAAGCATTTGACAATTTACAAGTTTGTTTGATTCCAATGTTGGTGCAATTTTGGTTTTGATATGACCTAGGTTCAAAATAGGAAAGATATATCCAAGATTAGGAACCTAGTATAGATTTGATCAAGCTTTGTGATAGAGGATTTGATTATCCTGATGAGAAACTTGACAAAGATGTTGATTTTTTGCACTTAAGATGGTTGATTTGATAGCTTGTTAAATGTTGATGTTTATAGAACCTTTTGAGTATAACCTGTTGGATTAGTAACCTAGTTGTTTGAGCTAGTTTGAAAATACGTGATGGTTTAGAGACAAACCTACTTCAAGAATTATTTTGATATTGATGTTTTGATATTTTGATTTTGATCTAGCATTTCAAGTGTTGGAAAGTTTTTGTATTCCCCTTTTCAATCAAACGTTTTCAGAAATTTGTTGGATTTTTGCTCACTTGTAGATGATAATTTTCTTCAGTTTTGACCATTTGGAACATGTTACAGACATAGAAGACACAGTGTTTAATAAACAAAATGCACAAGCAAGTACAAATCCCTATGGCAAGCTGAGACAATAGTTGTTGAATCTCACGTGGGGTTTCCCTCGAGGCTACGCTATTCAAAGCAGATATTTAGATTCTTGACCCCACTGGCTCCACCCTCGGCACTCACTTCTTCAGGACAACCAAGCACCAATTTCCATGAAAACTCCCCATGGAAAACTTTATATCTCTACTAAGAACCGTATGTATGTGAGCCACTTTAGAGGTCTGACCTCCTGCGCCAACAACTAGAAGGATTTTGGAAACTAGTACAAGTGGTTTTTAGTAAAGGCTTTCGGTCATGTGGCCATACATGCGGCACTTTTAGCTCTGTAAATACAGAAGGTTCCCAGCCTATAGAGGTTACGCTCTTTAGGGTTTATGGGAAAACATAGTGTCGGTATGAACTTATCAGCACATGTTGTTCGAGACTTTCGTCACAAACATGATTTATTTATAGTGGATTGGAAGGACTCGGTATTAGCCTGTTTCCACTTTGGGTCGTTCCCCTCTCACTGGTCCCCTCAAGGAAGCTTGAGAAGGTAGGCCCTCTAAAGGATTTAATTGCTTGAAAGTAAAGAAAGCATAAAAGAGTGGGTTTGGCTTTTTGGTCACCCAATTAAGGGGAGAGCATATACCTACCACTTTCGAGACACGGAATACAAGTGTTCTTTTTTTCCATTTCAAAGCAAATATTGGCTAAGTCCTATTTGGAGATGTTGCTCCAACAAGCATGGTGTTCATTTTAGCCTTTTTAAAAGTCTATGTGTAAATTTTTTTAGAGAAAATACTAAAAATGCAAGTTGCATGTTGTCAATTCATCCTCTTAGTTAAACTAGATGAACAAGATATGATATATTACTTCCCAAATGAAGACTTTTAATTAACTAAATGATGAAATGCATAAAATTTGCCTTAAATGTCATCTTGCACATGCACGTTAGTAATCTGAAAAATCTGATTTCTTGGACATTCGGACCTGCAAGAAAATTTTGTCAATTTTATGAACAGAAGTGCTAATCTAACATATGTGCTATCTTTTTTTCTCAAAAGCGCTAACCTGCAGATCATAAGCGTTAACCTAGACTACAAAAGCACTACTTTGTGGATACAAAAGCATGATTTCTTTGACATATGCGCTAACCAAGGGCACAAATGCACAAACCTGTAATGCAAATGCGCAGATTCTAAGACAAAAGCGCTAACCTAGAATGCTCATGTGCTAACCTATGTTGCAAATGCGCTAACATAAAAGGCAAATGTGCTAACCTGCAGAACAAACGCGTTGTCAGAATTCACACATGCATGAATCTGCATTACAAATGCATTAATTTAACTATTTATGATATTTTTAAAAGTATATGTGAGGCTTATGAGCCCCACGGTGGGTGCCAAAATGTGTGAGCTTGAATTTCATCCTCAAAATGCTACTTGTAATAAGTTAGTTTCACAAAATACAAATGGAAATGCATACAGGAAATCCAAATTCAACTAATGAAACTACATGAAATACATACTAAAATAAAACATTATTTTACCTTCATGATTTATGTCTCATTGTGTCCTAACTCCATTGTTCCTGGTTGCAGATGGTGTGCTCTCAAAAAATGCACTGATGGTTTCCAAGATGGCATGTGAAGAATGGACTGATAACTTGTAGTTAACTAATACTATGATATGCAATACTAAATTATTATACTAAATGATTATGCTAAATTATATTATATGATAATTGTTATTTGCTTCAAAAATAAAACTCACGGATGCATATGATTAGCTTGCAAAATGCACTTGAAGTCTCTTGAAGTCTAACTCTCTCTCAACTGAAGCTCTTGATTTTATAGACTTTGAGAGGATGAGATGATGTGGCTTAGATCAACGGTCATGATCAGATCTACAAATTTGGATGGTTGTGAGCAAAGGTGAAGGTTGAGAGAAAGGAGGAAGGAGAAGACAAGTGTCACTCATCTCACCTTCACTGGGTTGCTGACTGAGAGAATCTAGGGATGGTTGGAGAAGATTTAGGCATGATAGGACAAGTGGACTCAAGTCCTTCCTAAGATGTAGGGGGTGTTGGAGAGAATATAGGAAATGGTTATGAAATATGTGTACGTACAAAATTTTCATTAAGTTTGGAGGTTGAAGATAAATGATGAATTAATATTAAGAAATATTAATTTCCTTAGCCACATGTTTGATGAGTTGGCAAAGAGAAGATGAAGTGGAGATGGAGGGTGAGTTGGATAAGAAAGATTAAATAATTTAGGAATTATTTAATATTTGAGACTATAGGATAGGAGAATAACTATTAAATATTGGATATTTAATTGTTTGGAGGAGATAATTAAATATTAGATATTTAATTAACTTGGTTAGAGGAATAATTAAATATTAGATATTTAATTAATTAGAAGAATAGGATAAATGAATTAATTAATAAAATATTAATTAATAGAAAGACATGAAAATGAATTAAATAAATTAATCTTTTCAAATTAACTATTTAATAGAAGAATAATTATTAAATAAATATAAAATATTTATTTAATTGCTCATAGCCAATTTTTATGTGTATACAGCTTCTACATTCTCTTCTCGTTCCTGGGTACCCTCTCCTTCAGTGTGGCCTATAGCCGTCCGTCGTGGGAGAACTTTGGTGAGTGGTACCGTGCCCAGTCCATTGGTCACCCCTAGGTCTGCAGCCTTCTTCAATAGTTCAGACTCCCTCATCTTTTCTTGGAGTTTCTTCAACAAGTCCTCAGTGGTTTCTTGAGGCTTGTCTTCCTCACCTGGGTCAGTGGAGGTATTCTGCCTTGAGGCTGACCTTGTCTTTTGAGCATACTCCTTATGGCCCCTTGACTGAGGTACCCCTAAGGTGGATTCCTTCTGTTTTGTTTTTGATACATTGGGCCTTACCCTCTGGCTTAACCATTGTTTATTTCTATTGATGACCGCCTGGGAGACCTTCTCCATATTTGTATCTTCAGTTGCAGACCATTTTACTGCGGAGAGGGGCCTCTTATCTATCCTTGATTCTCTATAGACTGGATCAAGTAACTCTCCATCATCCCTCGGGTCTTTAGGGAGGTTAGTCTCAATACCAAAATCTCTTACCTGTGGGACAGATAACCTATTATAGTTATTTTCGCTGACCTCGAAGTTATCTTGTAAGTTGGCCCAAAAGTCTTCCAAGCTGGTCCTGTGCCCCTCATATGCCTTAGGCATAGCTTGTTTGATTTTCCCGTAGGGATCATAAAACTCCCTAGCATGATCGTATTCCTTCAAGTTTAGATCTTGAAGCTCTTGTTCCTCCAACTTTGCCACTTGTATCTTGGAACAAGCAAAGTATCCAATAGACACCAAGAAATCAATTCCTATTTTATGCTTTGATGAGAGTAATGACTGAAGGCCTATAAGCTGCCTTACATATTCTAGCAGAATCACCCTATCGTTGCAATAATGAGGCAGCAGCATTGGGTTCCCTTTGAATCCACTAACCCTAATGTAAGTGGAGAATGGGTTTTGGATGAACCAACATGCCCACCCTCGGATGATAGCCATAGCCTCTAGGCTAATCTGATATCGTGCATCCCCTGTCAATTTGTCGATTATTGGGAAAACAAAGGCATCATTAACTCTCTTGAAATGCAGCTTAGCATTGGCTAGAGTGAGCTGGGAATAATACTCCCATATCTTCTTTTGTCCTTCCTTCTCTCCCAATTGTCCTTCCACCTGTAGACCTGGGAATTTTCCATCTCTAGCAGCTACCTAAATGACATATGATGTGAAGAAGAATTTTTGTGTATGTTGCACCTCTTTCATCTGCTTATAGATATTATCAGAGAGGATCTATGGCCAATCAAAGTATTGTTTCCCTATTAAGATAGTGCTCATGAACTGGAACATCCAGGGATGGAAGTGCTTGCAGTCTAGCTTGCCAAAGCCCCTGCTGAGCATAATGATTAGGTCCTTTTGGGGTTCTTTGAAATCCGCCCTTAGGATCTTTGTTGCCTTAAGCCCTATCTTTCTTTCTTCCTCTAGCCAATTGGCATTCATGTGCCTTTTACTGGCTAATATTTTGTCATTCCATGCCTTTAAGACATCTTCTTTGGTTAGCAGAAACACTTCTTCCCTAGTGGGGATACCAAAGACGAACCCATGCATATCTGAGGATAAGTCTATAATTGTTTTTCCCTATGCATCTGTGCACTTTCTAGTCTCTGGATTGAAAAATGGGGCAATGGCCATTATTAATTCTAGTGCCTACAACGATTATGGGAATACAATGGCCTCTACTAGGCCGGATCTCTTGATTCTTCAGTAGAGGGCCTCCAGGCGAGATTTATTCAACTAAGTTCTGATATCTTCTATTTCTATATGGCCGATTTTGGTGTCTATAACCCATCTAATTTGATCCTCAAGCTTTGAGACATGGACCTATCCCTGGTAATGGTACTTCATGGTAGCTGGGAGTCTATCAATTTCCTTGCCTCTTTTAATGGCGGATGATTCCATCTAACCACTCAAACCTGCAAGCCAAACACAAATCTTCAATCTCCAAAATTAAGAATAAACTTTAATTTGCTTCAATACTTCGGAGTCCCGGGGTAGGCACAAGGGGAGAAGGCTCGGAACTCTGGGGATCCAGGGTTCCAAGGTTAGATCTATACAAAAACCTCCCGAAACTCTAGGGTTCCAGGGTTCCGGGCTCATGGAATGGGAAGGCAAGGCACCCAGAACTCCAGGGTTCTGGGGTGTGGAAATGAAAATGCCCAGAACTTCGGGGATCTAGGGTTCTAGGGTGTAGAAATGAAAACACCTAGACCTCCAGGGATCTGGGGATTCGGGGTTTCGGGGTGTGGAAATGGAAACGCCTAGAACTCTGGGGATCCGGGGTTCTGGGGTGTGGAAATAGAAACACCCGAAACTCCAAGGTTCCGGGGTGTGGACATGAAAACACCCATAACTCTGAGGATCTGGGGTTTCGGGGTGTGGAAATGGAAACACTTGGAACTACGGGGATCTGGGGTTCCAGGGTGTAGAAATGAAAACACCCAGAACTCTGGGGATCTGGGGTTCCGAGGTCAAAACTAAGGCACGCAAAATGAACGCAAAAATGAAAGGAAAAGCAAACAAAAAGAAAAGGAAAGGAAAGGAAAACCAACTAAGAAAACACAACAAGGGCAAGGAAATTCACCAACCTGGTGAATCGAAGTGCCCTAAAATGCCAAAGGAAGCTCAGAGGTCCGGAAGTTTGCGACTTGGAGCTAGAGAGGAGGAACTGTGGATGCACAAATGAACTTTCAAAGTCCATTATCTCTATTTATAACTACCCGAACTCATCTGTACGAAGGTGTTTAAACACAACCTCGGGACTCCAAGGTCTCAAGGTTCTAAGATCAACAAAAGGAAAAGAACACCCCACCCTGGAACTCTAGGGGTCCGGGGTTCCGAAGCAGGCAGCCAAGATGACCTTGGGACTTCGAAACTCTGGGGTTTCGAGGTCAACAACAAAAAGACCTTGGGACTTCAGAACTCCAGAACTCTGGAGTTCTGAGGTAAAACCAAAGAGGACCTCAGGACTCCGGGACTCCAGAGTTCCGAGGTAAAACCAAAAAGACCTCAGGATTTCGGGACTCCAGAGTTATGAGGTAAAAAAACAAAAAAAAGGGGGCCCACATTTCGACTCAAGGAGACTAATGGGGAAATAGATATTCTAGGCATAACAATATCCATATTACATCACTAAGATCTTAGTTGCATTCATTTAGATCTTAGATCATACACTATCTCTCATTCTTTGAGTAGTCATCCCAAGATCAAGTGCTCTTCCAAGCTGAGAGCCACCTTGAATCTAAGGGATCCTTGGAGATAGAGGAAAATGAGACGCTTTTAGAGTTTGGTTTCATTTGTTTGCTTTTATGATTTCAATCCTCTAACATAATGTTTCATTGGTGTGTTTGAGTGGTTTGTGTCTCTCTCGCAAGTACCACACTTCTTGGCATACAACTATAAAATAATCTAAGGATGTCTGTAATGTCCCTTTTTCTACATGCCCTAGTTTTTTACCTAAAATCATAAATCTAAATTCAAATCCACAAGAATTATTATTTCACATCAAATCACAATTGTAATACTAATATTTGTATGCCTGAATTTGATTATATTAGGTCTACCCCTATTCGATCTCTTGCTACTCATAAATTCTTAAATTAACTTCTCATGAAGTTTGAAATAATCTTCTCATAGTCTTCACATGTTTCTACTCATAAATATTCCTTATATCTATTCTAGGGTCTATTTATTATACCTTGAGTATATATGATATTCAATGGAATTCTTATAAACTGTTGCATTAATATATGTATATGTTGGATGTAATAGGCCTATTCTAATTTTTAAAATCCTTCTTCTACTTTTAGTTGGTTTGATGTGATTGAATTCCTTCTTTGATGTCATACCTTGGGGAAATTGTTCTACTTTTCAATCTGTAATGTCTCCTACTAGGAAGCTGCCAATTCTTATAACTTAATAACAGTTTGGATCTAACCTAATCTGATCGATGGTCTTGTCACTAGATGCTCTTGATTATTTTTTGTATATCTCTCAATGTGAGGGAGAGGGAATACCTCTTCATTATGTATGCCCTTTGGCAAGAGACACACCCTTTCACCATTAGCACCCTTTGAAAAAGTGGAACTCTTAATTATTTCTGCCCTTTGAAAGGGACACAACCTTTCACAAGCAAATCTACAATCCTTATTTAAATCAGATCTGCACTTCTGATTCCTAAATTATCCCCCTCAAATGATGTTCTCTTCTCCTTTTTATATCTCTTGTTTGAGCGAGTCGCAAATTTTCATTTCATGCCTTTTTGCCATTCATTAACTTAATTAAAGTTTAATTATATTCTTTTATATTTTTATTTTTATTTTATTATTACCATTTTATCATTAAATTATATTTCAAATTGGGGACATTAAAGCCCGCCCCACTCAAGATTGCTTTTCCTCAAGCAACGATCAATTTAACTAAATTTTCCCTATACAAGGATTCCTAACTAACCCTTGAAGATTTGGAATCTTAGGACAACTTCTCTCTCATCAATTGTAATCCGTGTTTGGTTGTTTTCTTGAAATAAACAAAGGTGGAATCCCCATTCGTTGAGAAGAGGATTAGAAGCATGACACACATGTAAGACCTTAATTTCAATATTCTTTCCTAAATAAACTCGTCTTTCTAGGTCAACAAAAAAATAGAATTCACAATGATAGAAATTGGTAATCATAATATTCATGTACTGGATATGCCCAACACAGAGTATACACATAAAACGTAGAGCATACACATGAAAATACTAAGTATAAACAAAGCAAACACATGGATAAATATATTTTACTTATTCCACAAGAAGGAGGAACATCCGACTAGGACTAGATCCATCCCTTGGGCCAATCAATCTATCATTTTACCCTCGAGAGGAAGGAGCATCCAAATAGGACCAAAACCATTTCTTGGAGTAACCAATCCACAAGAGGCAGGGGCATCCAACTAGGACAAGAACCATCTCTTGGCCCAATTCACTTTATCCACAAGAGGTAGGACGTCCAACTAGGACCAAAACCATCTCTTGGGCCAATTTACTTTATCCACAAGAGGCAGGAGCATCCAACCAAGACCAGAGCCATCTCTTGAGCCAATTTACTTTATCCACAAGAGGGGGAGCATCCAACCATGACTAGAACCATCTCTTGGGCCAATTCACTTTCTCCACAAGAGGCAGGAGCATCCAACCAGAACCAAAACCATCTCTTGGGCCAATTTACTTTATCCACAAGAGGTAGGAGTGTCCAACCAGGACTAGAACCATCTCTTGGGTCAATTCACTTTATCCACAAGATAATTAATCAATCTCTTTATACAAATCTGCATAAGATAACTCTTTATAATTCCCTATTTTCTTGTTGGTGTTTTAATATATTGCTTTATTCTTCACACCCTTTCCTCCACCACAATTCACAATCCTTTTGATAGAATCATCAAAAGAGGTAACTTGATGAAGAGACAACCTTTCAAAGGTTGTCTTTTAAGATAATCATAGTTTTCTTTATTAAGAATAGAACACACCCTTTACTTATTGCTACTCTCATTATCTTAATAAACCTGATGTCTTCATTCAATTTGAATTTCTCTAGTAATCGTTGCTAGTTGCTACCTTTCTATTTATTATAAAAGAACTCTCCATCTTTTAAAAGGTAATTGTCACTATTTTATTATTTATCACTATCAAATGTGTTGTCTTATAATAAATCCCAATTGATGCTATATGTCGATTGCCTTAAAGGTATTTAATAAAATCACTACCCTTGTTATTATTTATCTTCTCATAAAATTGATCACTACCTATTCTTCCTTTGTGCTTGATAATTTGTTGTGCATATATCAAGAAAGTCAACCAGACTTAATGAAGTAATAACTGTAGACGTATAAATTTGACCACTTTCCTAAGTGAATATTTAATATTCATTTTAACCACATTCCCCTTATTAATTAAATCCTATTTAATTAATTCCTTCACATTCATCTATTTAATTAAATGAGTGACTTAATTTATTTAATTAAGTTCACCTAAGCCTTTTCTAGACTTTTAATTAAATAAATAACTTTATTTAAGTAATTCCCCTTTCTCCTTTTTCAATTAAATCTACATTTAATTAATGGTCTTTGCAAATAAGTAAATCTAATTTATTTATTAAAATCTCCCACTTGTATTTATGCAAGTTACATCTATTTAATTAAAATAAAGTAATTTATTTTAATTAAATTTCCCTCCATCCACTTGCATTTCCTACATCTCCCACTTGCCTCCTTAACCCCCTTCTAGATTCTTCTAATCACTTCCAATTTGGCATAATCCATCTCCTAAATATTATCACAATCCTAAGCAAAGAGAAGTCACTTCTCAAAGCCTCCAAAGTCTTTGAAAACCATTAAAGGCTTTGTGTCCTCAACAAGTTAACCCTCAAAGTATTCCAAACCATTTAAGGCTCTTACATAACCATTAATGGTTAACTCAACCTTCTTTCATGATTAGAGACTTTCTCTCTAACTCAACCCTCATCTAACCCAAGGGTCTCATCAAGAATTCATGACTTTAACCTTGGTTATCCTATTAACCCTTGCACAAGAGTTTATCCTTTGGCTAAAAGCTTTATCCAATGGTTGACCCTAACCTAACCTTAACCCTTACCTCCTAAGGTAACCTTCATGTCTTCTCAAGCATTTAATTCTTCTTACATCTCCTCTCAAGCAATCTCTTTTTGACAATTATCACCATTTCATTGGTAAGAATTGTGAACATGGATTGATTAATTTTCAATCCTGGCCCTTGTTAATATTACTCAATCTTGACCATCCATTGCCCTATTTTTCCTATAAATAGAGCTCTCATTCTCTCATTTTAAGAGAGACAAGTTGTATGCATCTAACTTATAGTCATTTTACTAAGCATCTAGTCTCTCTTTGTTAAAACACACTAAGCATTTAGAATCATTTTTAATATCATAGCATATCCATGTTAGACTAGTATATCATTGCTAGGATAATTAGCTAATCTTATCATCATCTTTATTCTAGATTAATCATCATAGATTTAATAGCATACATATCAAGGAATGAATTCATACTTATAATCAAACATCACTCATTCTTGGATTTCTCATTCCTAAGTCACTTTTCTCAGTGATCTGAGAGCAAAGACATTGACTTTAGGGATCCTATGAGATAGAGAACAATGGGACAGCGCCCCTTGGGAAGTTGAGCTATTCAATATAGTTCCTATAACTTGCTCCAAGAGTCTCATTGGTGTGTGGACACTTTGGAACTAGACTTTCATGTATTTGTCGCCCTCATTTCCCGCACACAGTAACTGCTTATCTTCTTTGCTGCAAACAATCAACTAAATTTGTTCTTTGTTCCTTCGGGCTAGAAGGAACAGGCTTCGATGCCACTTGTAATTTCCCTTTTTCTACATGCCCTTGTTTTTGCCCTAAAATCACAAATCCAAGTTCAGATCCACAAGAATTATTATTTCACATCAAATCATAGTTGTAATACTAATATATGTATGCCTGAATTTGATTATATCAAGTTTGCCCCTGTTCGATCTCTTGCTACTCATAAAGTCTGAAATTAACTTCTCATGAAGTCTAAAATAATCTGCTCATAGTCTTCACACATTTCTGCTCATAAATATTCCTTATATCTGTTTGAGGGTATGTTTATTATACCTTGAGTAGATATGATATTCATGGAATGCTTGTAATCTGTTGCATTAATATATTTATATGTTGGATGTAATAGGCCTTCTTTGATTTGTAAAATCCTTCTTCTACTTTTAATTGGTCTGATATGATTCAATTCCTTCTTACTTGGGGAAATTGTTCTACTTTTAAATATGTAATGTCCCCTACTAGGAAGTTGCCAATTCTTATAACTTAATAATAGTTCTGATCTTATCTAATCTGATCAATGGTCCTTTTACTAGATGCTTTTGATTCCTTTTCTTTATATCTCTCAATGTGATGGAGAGGTCACACCTCTTCATTATGGATGCCCTTTGGCAAGAGACACACCCTTTCACCATTAGCAGCCTTTGAAAAAGTGCAACTCTTAATTATTTTTGCCCTTTAAAAGGGACACAACCTTTCACAATCAGATCTGTAATCCTTATTTAAATCAAATCTACACTTCGGATTCCTAAATTATCCCCCTCAAATGAGGTTCCCTTCTCCTTTTTATATCTCGTGTTTGAGGGAGTCACAACTTTTCATTTCATGCCTTTTGACCATTCATTAATTTAATTAAAATCTAATCATATTCTTTTATATTTTAATTTTAATTTTATTGTTACCATTTTATCATTAAATTGTATTTCAAATTGGGGACATTACATCATCTGAGATGATAAATCTTAAACCTAGATTCAAGTGTGCCTCTAAAACCTATAATAATATGCAGTTAGCTTTGAAGACAATTTAGTTGGATATTATGACTAATACTTAAATAAATGGTTCTAGCTAAGTACGGTAGTGAACATTGACTACATGTCATATCATGTTTGCAACTATGGAAACCTTTGGTCAAGGTGATGTTATTATATGCAACCATTTGTCAGTTCACTTGGTCCAGATACATTAACTAGTCATAGGTCATGCTACTTAAGAGGACCTATAGTGTGTGACCGACTAGAGTTGTGTAGGATCAAAAATATTGGTCTTAGATGGAATAGATCTATTATTTTGCTTACAACCTTGTGAAGGTCAATTCTGCTTCTAGTAGGAAGATGTCTGGGTGACCTCCAAGTCAATTCTTGGGTGGTAAATCGCCCTGATGATACTTTCCCTCTGATCAAATACATTGGATCATTAAGAAGTTCAGAACTCAGTAAACTTAGCATGTTACAAAGGATCTATTTGAGGTTGGAAAATATTTAGTGGTGGAATAACTAAGGCATTCTCCCAAATAGCCTAACCCATTTTCTTATCTCTTATTGTGTATATTGAATAAATGAAGATTCAAAGTATTTAAGATAAATTTTACATAGATCTGTGATGGTGAAAAATGGGATCAGGTGGTTTAGGACCTAACCCCACTTTCCTCCACACATTGGAATATGAAAGAGCCTAAGGAGATGATTCACTTTCACTACTTGCAAGAGAGAGTCAAGGAATATCTTTAGGGTTTCTATTCCTTTGCTACTATGAAGAGGAGATGTGCAAAATGTAATAAAATGATCAACTAGGCTAGGAAGATAAATAAAAGTGCAAATGTAAACCGAAATATAGAAAAAAAATGCCGATATAAAATTGAGACACAAAGTGCAGAGCAAGAAATGGAATTCAGATGTGCACCTGTCACCAAAATCTAAGCTTGACTGAGTAGGACCAGGGCACCACGCCTTGGTCCCTGATACTACACACAGAGTTGTACTTATGGAAATTGTTGTTTGAGACTTTGCACTATCAAATTGCCAAAAGAAGAAGAAGATGACTTGGGAGGACTAGGGCGCCATGCCTTGGTCCTACAACAGGGCACCACGTCGTGATCTTATAAAAATAAGACCTATTTCTAATCTTGGGTCTACACCTATGTGTTCTATTGGTTATAAAGAACATGCATCCTTCGGATTTCTATACCTGCACCTGCAACTTGAAAATGGTGTTTGGGTGGCTACATAGGGTTTTGCCTTGGTCAAACCCCTTGTTTTGGGTGATTTCCATCTCCAATAATAGATGATATTGTAATGAAAATCTTTGTGCAAGACCCTTGTGTATGTGTAAGATCCTAAATGAACAAGAAAGTAAATCTAGAGTTCTACCCTACTCTTGGAGAGTAAACCCTAAATGAGTGTAAATGTAAATGTGAATGCTTCAAATCACAAATGCAATAATGGATCTAAATCATGAATGTAAATTTGAACATAAGTGTTATAAATATCATAAAAAAGATATGAAAATAACATGAAACCATACCAAACCCTAAAGGAGAGGTACAAGCTAATAAACAGACGGTGATTTCCTATTATTCTTCAATGTCTTCAAAGCTTCAATTGATATGAAAATGATTGATGTAGACTTGATACAATGCTTGATTTATTGATTGAAGACTCCACATAACATATACTTTCACTTCATGAGAGACTCCTTCAATTGCTTGAGTTTATGGATCCTTCAAATGAGGAAAGGAAAAACTATATGTATGAAACCCTAACTTTTTTTTTATCATAGGCCAACCTAGAATCAATATAATTTTGCAATCCTTTGGATTTGAACATTAAAATACCACCAAAAGATGATCCCAAAATTCAGGAAGAAAAGTAGGGACCAAAAGGCATCACATCGGTCCAACCAACTTTTTCCCAAATTTTTAGGGAAGAAAGGTATCGTGATTCTAAAGTCAATTCTAGAATGATGTGACGATTCAAGGTGTTTAGATATGTGAAATAGAGCCTTGAAGGTCAAAATAGGACATAATTAGGGCTTTTGATGAATTGATTAATTGAAAGAATAAAATAAAAAGGGGCACACTTAGGGTAAAAGGCCCAATTTTATGATGTGTAGAGGGATGAAAGAGGACTTAAGATTTAATTGATTTAATGCTTAAATGGAAATTAAAATGCAAGATGCAATACACTAAGGCAAGTACTAACCTAAGTGTGGAATTGTACCACCCAATTGAGGGTGTACAATTTACGATGCTATATTTAGCCCCCACTTTAGAGGTCATATGCAAGATAAAGTACAGAAAATTAAACATTTCATGAAAAAGGATATATCCATAAGGTGTTGAACGAAGCCCCCAATGGTACCTACAGTACATTTTTAGGAACCGCATCCTACAAAACCACATTGTTAGATAAAATCACCTAAATGCTTACTAAGTAAATAATTAAACTCGCAGGTAGCGATATGCCCGCCCCCCCCCCCCCCTCCCTAATTTCAACTTGCTAATTTAGTGAGTTGGAATAGGGTATCGTGTTTACCCCATCAAATTGTGAAGGGAAATTGATGACAAATGATCCCAACAAGGTTTGATATAAAATCAAAACTAATAGAGGATCATTTGGTAAGAAAGAGAACTAAGCCACAATTCCAACACAACCAAGACTATGAGGATTGGAGCTCTCTAACACAAGATGAAAGATTAGGCAAAAAATGCAAAATTAGGGTTTGGAAAAGAATTACCTTTTAAATTATTAAAAATGAGGAAGAGATCATTTCCAAAGACATCCACCTTTGAGAATAGAGGGGATCTTTTATAAAGATAACATCTTTAAAGAGAAGGAAAATAAAAATACACATCTTCTCCAAAATTTAGAAAAGAGTATATTCTTTAAGAAGGATTGCACACTTTCACTGAGGAGATATTGTTCATGAAAGATGTATTATTTCAACAAAGAATAGATCCTAGATAAGGAAGACACATATTCTATGCAAGAAATGACATCAAATAAAAAATACAACTCAAAAAAGGAAAGATGAATCTTTAGAAAAAGAAATAAAAAATAGAAATATCATTCTTTCCCGCCAAGTATAGAGACAAGGACATAAAAGAGAGATCATGTATAAAACAAACACTCTTCTAAAAGAAGGAAAGAGATCCTCATCAAGGATATGCACATTCACAACATAGAAGGGTTCCTTATAAAAGATACCACTTAATGAAGAAAAGAATTTTATGAATGATTAGAGACCTCCAACACCAAGGAAGAGGTCTTAATCATGGATATGTACTTAAGATTCTCATTAGGGATACTTGTTCCAATATGAGAGGGGATTCCCAATAGGAATATACACATGTAAAATAAATAAGAGATCCTTATAGAAGATACTACTTGACAAAAGGGAAAGTTTAATCTTAAGAAGGAGAGATGTTTGAAATCATTCTTGACAACATACATAGATAGATACAAGAGATGGAACAAAAATAGGATATTTTGTTGCTTCCAAAGTATGAAAATTGTACTATCATAAATAAAAATGAGCCCCCAGTAAGTAAGCTACCAATGTCAAATGATAAAGAGAAACATAATAGTCACTAATGTTATTTAAGTATATGATAGATTGGAAGAGGAATTTGAATACGACATGTTAAATACTTTACCATCAATGAGAGAAAAAACATGTATAAGATGATAATCATTGAAATGTTTTGATGAAGAAAGTAGTTTGTAGGAGAAAAATAGGCCTCTAAGTCATGTTCTTCTTGCACAAAAATTGTCTTATACATAGAAGAAAACTTAGGAGAGGGACAAGTATAATTCATTAGGGCCCTATTTTTATAAGAGAGAGTATGAATAGAGGGTAAAGCCTCATAAGTGGGATTGTCAATCTCTTGTGGAGATTCATAGAGACTTGTAAATTAACATAATCTCCTTATGAGTGGGATGAGAGTTGAGAGATGTAGAGGATGTTGGAATTGTGTTGGCATTGATGTCAACCAGTATAGCATGTTATCAGTATAGAAGGACAACCGGTATGAGAGAATAATTGATATGTTGTCATTGATGTCAATTGACATTGTGGTGTCTTTGGTGTTCACCGGAATAGCTATCAGTGTTATCAACCAATAGAGTGGATAGTTGATACTGAACAAGCTTGGGAGAGAAGAGACCGGTGAGTGATATGAACCAGCAAGCTTGTGACTAGTAAAGTTTGCTACAGTATGAACTAATGAAGGGTCAGCAGTGCAACAAGTATGCTAGTATGTTGTCAAATAGAAGGACTCCCGCCGGATGAAGAGAAGACTCATAGATAGTGTGCCCAACTAAATTATATGTTCCTATTTGAATATATGCCTACTCAAATGGGGAAGCCATATTGGTGCATTGTCAGATGCAGATGACATGGATCCACTCCCACCGGTAGGTGGAGCTTATCTCCCATTATTCATGGAATGCATCATAATCCTTTGAGATAAGACAAAGAAGTAGATGGAAGCTAGGTTGAAGGCTCACACCGGATCAACCGATAAAACACAAAGATGCCTCAGGTGCATGAAATCGGAGATATGCACTGGATCAGCTAGAGTTGGCTTGTTGTGCCACCGGGATAGAGAAGGAAGAGTAAAGAAGGGATGTGTTTGTCACTTTGACAAACTGACTAAGATGATGTTCAGGATGATGAAGTTGAAGGCAAGGTTGAGCAGTTGCAGATAGAGAGAGAAACCGGATTGCAGATGCAGACAGATGGAGATTGTTGAAGGTTGATGACATGATGTCATCAAGGTGGTTACTAATAAGCATGTCCAACGGTGAGCGAGAAAAATTGCAGAAGTGGAAGGTCTCCTATTTGATGAAGTTGAGTATGATGTGGTTTGACATGTGAAGTGACCATTTTAGGTGTTCCACTAGAAGAGCAGCAAAGTGCAGGTTTGAAGGTAGACTGATTAGGGTATAACCAGTGTTTTTCTCAAATTCTGATTTCCCCCAATCCTCTTTGTAAGAAAATTTGATAACTTTGTTTGCATATGAAGAGGACAACAAGAAAATAGAATTCCAGAATAACATATAACAAGGTTTCAGCAAAACCTTCTACACTTTGAACTTATCCAAAGCTCAGGTGGGTATACCTTTTGTGAATACTTTCACACTTTTATATTGAGATCCACAGTAAATCAATGCTAAAAACCCATGGACTTCATCACCTCGATAAAACTGAAACATTAAAGAAAACTTGTGCTTATTTTCAGTCTTGATCCCAAGAAAGATAGAAAGAATTCCACAACTGACATCAATGCCTTATCCAGGCTACAGAGTCACCCAAATTAAACAAGAGTTCCAAATCTGAACATTCTCATACATTTCATCACTTCGGCTTTCATTAACCCATACATGCCTGACATATATATAAGTTCTTTCGCTTTAAACTAAAACTGTTTATCAAATTCAAAACAGCAAACAATTGATTTACCGACGAAGATATTTCACACATATTTAATTCCTCTCCTAAAGAGAAAAGCCAGAAACATATCTATAAGATTGTCTTACAATCCATATTTAATTGAATAACCCTAAATTATTCAAAAAAAACCAGCAAACTAATGAATGCACATTAGAAGACAACGAAGATTTAGCCTCAGAAAGTTTTGATCTGTATATTCATATTCTTTTTTTGAAAATCTTACATAACTCAAGGTAATTTCTGAAAGAACCAGAAAACCCTAGATATATTTCAGCAGAGTTTCTTTACAAATTCTTGTGATGATCTATTCTTAAGTCCTGGTATCCATTTATAATAATATGGATGCAAAACAAGCTTCGGACTTTCCTAAGAATAGTTTGTTACAACTGCAATTTTCTTCAAAAAGAAGTTACAAGTCATTTTCAATCCTAGCGGCTTTTAAGTTTGTTATTCCCCTTCAGCATCTTCTTGAACCTCCCCTTCTTGCACCATGTATTTACTTTTCCACTCTTGGAATACGTCATCACCTGGCCAGGAGAAGCTAACAATTTTTTTCTTCAATTTATCCAACCTTTTCCATGTGTTTCTTATTTTCTTAACCTCTAACTCCGAAAAACCATAATGTGACTTTATCTTCTCAATTTCTTCAATTGTTTGGATAAATAAAGATGTGCCATTTGTATTGATGACTTCATTTATCCTCTGGGACAAGCTATCTCCTAGCTCATCAAGCCACACCTGTTTATCCTTCAACTGATCTGGACTAACAAAACCCCCAGGAAACAATTCAAACTTATGTTCAGCATATTCCATCATGTACAAGTTGACCTTTCTCTCTACACCAGCTCTTCCTTCTACTAACTTGTTCATGCCTTTCACTAACACACAGGTGGATTTAATATTGGCATCAGCTTCTGCATCTTCATGAGATGAACACATGAATTCCAAATCCACTTCCCTAGGCATTCACTTATTCAAAATTGGCTCCAGGGTAGCCTTATCTTCTTTCAAATCAGTCAATATGCTCACAATTCTTTTCATAAAAATGTACACAATGGAAGCCCCGATTGTGTCAGCAAACTTCAAGATTGTGCCTCTGACCTTTTCTTCATATTTATTTGCAAACAGGGCCTGAGCCTGTTTCAACTTTTCCAATTCATCTTGTATGGTTTGAGTTGCTTGAAAACTAGAGGTCATAGGAGAAGGGGGAAATTCAATGATGGGACTGGTGGGTGGAGGTCTTGCTGGATAAGAGGCAATCATTAGGATAGAAGATTCACCCTTCTAATATTGCCCTACTAGCTGATTCTACAACTTGGTAATGATGTTATCCCTATGGGCTATCTCCCCCTTTGCCTCATTGTAAGCCTTTAGAACCATCTCTAATTTTACCTGGAGATCAACCTTCTCCTTAGCTTCCTTCTCAAATACTTCTACAATGAATTTTGTTGTTTCTAGAACTGTGACGGCAGCTTCTACCACCCCTGTGTCCTGCACTCTCTTCACAATCATACCTTCAAGGTAGCTAGACTCTGAAGTGTCCTTCCTTCTTCTACTCTCATCCCTCCTTAGGGACCACATGACCAAAGAAGCATTGTCCTTTTTTAATGTCACTCCTTCCATGGGCTTGGTTTATTTCCTTACTGCTTCAAGCACTAAGGCATCCGCTATGTCCCACTCAGGAAGAATTAGCACACCAGCTTTTGCTACCATTTCTCTCCCCTACTTAGGAGTAATGGTTTTGAACTTTGCCATCATTTCTTGTTTCACATCCTCCTCCACTACAGTTGCATCCTTGTAGGGTTTTTCATTCTTCCTCTTATCACATCTTGCTTCGAATTGTTCAATATGTTGCCTCCAAACAAATTTCATAAAAGATCCTGTTGTAACAAAATTATTATCAGCCAGAAACTCTTCACTGGTCTATTTGATGGAAGGGTCTAACTCTTTTCCTTTAAACTCATCTACAGTCAAGTTCATTTCAGCACTTGGTAGCTCTTCAGGCATTCCTTCTTGTGTTTCTTCATAATTATAGGCAATCTCCCCGAGACTTCCTAACTACAATAATTGCTCAGCCACTGCATGTTCATCTCCCACATGGATTGGGGATTGGGATGGAGAGTATAAAGGCTCACCAGTTTGTATCTCTTTTCCCACCCTTTTCCTTTTAGGGGAATCTTGGATGTCAATGACATCTTCTATTGCTCTTTTCCCTTTTGAAGTAGAAGATTCACCTCTGACTAGCACTAGCACACTGTATTTTAGCCTTTTGTGCATCAGATATTCACCTGGAGGGATGGCCTTAGAAAAGGTAGGCTTGGCTAAAACCAACTTAGCCTTTTCAGGATCATTTCTCATTATAGCTTCCCTCTTCTCCTTTAAGGTTTGCAGTAAATCTTTAAAATACAGTATCAAGAATTTAGCTTTCTCCTCAAAGGGAGTAAAACTAGACAAAGGGTCATAACCAATATCAAATTGGTGGATAAAATCAAGAGCCCTTTTTTATGCTATCCATTTCTCTTTTCTCAATTCCTACTCATCTAGATTGAATTCATTTCTGATCAGATCCTCAGGAAAATGGAACTGATGTGCTCCACCTTTACATACGGCTCTTTTCCTGAACATGCCATTAAAGAAATCTTCAGGGTCAGCAAACCTTGACACTGCAGTAAACAATCTATAGGGTTGAAAGAAATCATCAAAATGTTTCCAACCACCCTTGGTGATTACAAATTGATGTGCAATGGTGATAGTTGGGAAAATAGTCCCTTTCCCCCTATTTGTTAATTATGCCTCTTGCACACCCCCGATTTGCCTCAGGACCTCTGCAATTCCTATCTTCAATGGAACTTGATAGGGGAGCAAGTATGGGGTTCCTCTGAAACCATAAACTCTGAACACAGAAGAGATAGGGTATAAATATATATCACCCCAGTTGTGAACAATATTGATATCTTCAATGAATTCCTTAGGCCTAAGTAACTCTAAGAGAGCCTTAGGGATCCTAGGGTTTTGTGGGCACAACAGGATCCTAAGCCTAGATGCAAAACATCTATCAAACTTTAAGTAACTTGCATCCTCTCTATCCCAAGACAAAATTGTGCTCCACAATTGCACAGGCATCTCTTCACCATCCTTCTCCTTAACCAGGTCCATTTCCTTAGCAAAATAATCAGCACCTTTGAATAAAAACATGTGCATAAGAAGAGAATACCACCCAAAAGGTCTATCTACCTTAGCATTTTTTATCCCCATCAACCCTCCATGAATGTCATCAGTAAGATAAGGTGCAAAGTCAAAGTTTAGTGCCAGAGATGGGTTCAAGATTTGTGCTAACATAAGCATATAGTGGGTTGGCATGGTTGTTTTAGCATCTTCCCCAAAAATCTGACATAGGGACCAATACATCCCTTTAGCTCTTAAAGTAAAAAAATTTAAAGAGAAGGGATCCATGGTGATAGGGCCTACAATAGTCAGTCCTCCTATTTTGACAAAAAACTCTTTCAAAGGGCCACTCCTAAGGTAATCTCTCTACACATTATAGACCTGGGCAAGTGTTTCAAAATTGATAGGCTCTAGATAATTCGACACCTCACTGAAGCTGAACACTTTCCTAAATTTATCATCATTTATCTTAATTAAAGCTCCCCCATTTACATTTCTAACACACCAGGCAATAGGGTCATAATTATTTGCAATCTGGGTTAACAAGTCCACATCCATGAAAACCCCAGGGACTATGAGCTTTCCCACATCTAACTCCCATATATTGTTCATTGGAGCAAGGGAATGTCTCTGGCCAAATCCCACTTTGAAGAGTCCCAGACCCGATATCCCTATTTATGAATCCCTTAACTAGTTTCCTTTATCATACAAACTATCTCCAATTCTCAAACGGGGAGCCTTGGGCACTAATTCTTTCATTTTAGCAGCGGCATTAGTATTCATGGTTAATTGTTCTAGAAAATCATCACATATGGCTCTCTCTCGGTAATTAAATTTCCCTGTGAAATCTCTTCATGGTGCCATTTTGAAATTACAGCTATTTCAATTAAGACTTAAGCAAACCTCTAAGAAAATCAAGCACCCAGTGATATCAATTCAAACAGTAATTGTCGAGCAATATGCAGAACTTACTTGTTGCCTGAAGAAATTCGTTCTGCGCAATGGTTCCTCTGCAAAACTCTTTGAAATGACATTAAAATTCAGTTGATGTGAAGCTTAATATGGCAACTGAGCATTGAATTGAAACATTAATCCACATGCTTCGGCAATCAATTCGCAATTGAATTCAAAATATGGCTCCAATGGACCACAAAAGGATTTTCTAACTGTCGTGTCTTTTCGCTGCTTCGCGAAAGATAAAAACATCACACCTTTTCATTGTGAAACAGCGCCATCCATTGGATCCTCTCGGAGATGCATGTTCTTTACCTTACCTGAGTCATCCTACTTAAAAATGGGCCCCACCTTCCTTTCACTGTTTCGCGAAGCATAAATCTCATGTGTCTTTTCCATGCAAAACAGCACTAACCGTTGGATCTTCTACCATCTGCTCGACCTTTATTCTCCACGGTGACCGCCAGTCTATTTAACTAACCGCATGAAACCTTCACCGCTAACGGTTTTCGCTGTTTTGTAATGGTTAATTACCGTGTCACTTTCAGCCACAAAATAGCGCGCATCGTTGGATCAATTTGGAGATACGCGGCCTTTAACATCCTTTAACCTTCAAAGTGGGCCCTCTACTTGGAATCCACTTGCCCTATTGATTTCCAACAAATAACTTCTACATGACAGTCATTCATTGGTTCAAGAACTCTTATCGGACTCCACATCTAAACTGCCACGTGTGTTGTTCAGCCATGAATTTCAACAATATTGCCACATAATCAAACGGGCCCCTCACGATCCCTTCAAAGCCACGTCTCTATCTGACAGATTACCTTTCACCTCAGCCAGACATCTAGTTGTACTACCACATCATCCACCACGTAGTCGCCAGCTCCTTTTCGCCACTTCATGAAGAATAAACTTCGTGTTGCTTCTGGCTGCGAAACAATGTGGGTCCTCCGATCAACTCCAAGTTGATCGGTCTTTAAAATCCTGAACTATCTATTTGTTGGGCCCACCATCCTTTCGCTGCTTCGTGAAGGATAAAAAACATACGATTTCACCAAGCGAAATAATGCGAGCCGTTGGATCTATTTCAAGATGCACTATCTTTATTCTACAAGTCACCCTTTCGCTGGGCCCACTGCCCTTTTCACTACTTCGTGAAAGATAAACTTCTAGCAGCTTTCCTTTGCGAATCAACACGGACCGTTGGATATTGAGAAACATGTTCGGTCTTTAACTTCATTCTTTAACCCACCTGTCCTGTCCACCATTCTTTCACCACTTCGCGAAGAATAAACTTCGCCCAACTTTGGGCTGTGAAACAATGCGGTCTGTTAGATCTACCAGGAGATACTCATTCTTTAGCCTTCCTTGCGACCACTTTACCCGGGCCCTCCACCTTTTCGCCACTTCGCAAAGGGTAAGTTTCGCACATCTTCCTTTTGCAAGATCACACGCACCGTCAGATCAATCAGAAATTGCATGGTCTTTACGAGGCCCGACAAAGAAATAAAACTTAGGAGAAGGCCAAAAATAAAACATTATTAAAGACCCGCCTAGGGAAAAACTTAAAGGGGGGACCTCTTCTCATGATAGACCGGCCCTTCCACTTAAGTGGAAAAAGTAACAAGGAAAAAGAATGCATGGACTTCAAGATAGAAAAGGGAAAATGCAGAACCTTAAACCCTTAGACCAAAAACCCTCAGAGGTACAAATGAAGTACAAAGCACAATTTTGCAGATTATAATGGATTAGAGAACAAAATCACCCAATGGTCAAAATAGTGATAACAACTCATAGAGTTAGAGAATCGATAGGTATGAACCCGGTTGTGTGGTTGGTCCATGATCTTATCTGGACTGACTTAGATGGATTAGCAGAGATGGATGCTGACAAAGACGCCACGTGGAGATCTAGTATCAAACCAATGGACTGTAAATTGTCCGTGAGGTAGGTGGTGACAAGTCGACATTAATGTCGATAGCGTGAATCATGGGTTAAGAGTAGAAGGGTGCGGCTCAATATAGATCTGATCTCAGAGATCTAATTTGTTGGCATCATGATCGATGCAGTTTGTCTAGGTGTTTATCGGGGTAGGTGAAGCTATCTGCATGATTGCTTCATGGTGTTTAACAAGTGTAGATTGTCATGTTTGCCAAATATGGCAAACATGTTTTGGATGCAGCAGGATTGGTAGAGTTTGATTGATCTGTTGCAGGTGATCAATCTCTGGAAAGAGATCTAATTGGATTTTGCTTGCCTCGAGGTCGATGAAGGAACTCTAATGCGCTAGAAGTTTGAATGTTATTTTTATGGGAAGGCTTGGTATAAATATGTAGATCAAAGACTAGATTCGTTGTTGTTGCACAAGAGAGTGACGTCGGTAAAGTGAGAGAAATCCAAGTGTTAACCAGTCAAAGAGTTCATCAAAAATCAAAGAGGAGATTGTGTGCTTGAGAGAGAACCAGTTAGGAGAGTGCAACCGGGGAGGATAAAGCAACCGGTAGACTATCATTGAGCCTGACAATGGTGTGAACTTGTGAGTAGTGAATCGGCAAAGGAATCGGAGAAGAGTGAACCTGTAGAGAAGAGATAGAGAAGATCAGAGCAAGGGTTAAACTGACAAGTGAAGTAACCGGAAAACTGTGAACCGGTAGTGAGCAGAGAGAAGAGTGCCGACAAAGAAGAAGTAGAGGCTAAACCTATAAGGTTACAGTAGAGAGAAGATGAGCAGAGAACCAACAAAGATTTGGATAGGGGTGAACCGGTGGAGAGACATGTGTGAGATTTAAAAAGTTCATTTGTAACAAGGATATTACTTTTGTTTTAATATATGATATTGTAATCATTGAGTTGGACCTCAGTGCAGGGGTTGGTGCTCCTTGTGTTGGTGCCCTAAAATCAGGGGTTGGTTCTCCTTGGGTTGGTGCCCTAAAGCAGAGGTGGTGCTCCTTGGGTTGGTGCCCTAAATGTTGCAACCAATGTTTCATTGTGAGGCTGGATTCAAGCAGTAGACTCCAGCAACATTTCTCATAGAGGTTTTTCCCATGTTGGGTTTTCCTCGTACATCCAATGTTATGTGATGTTCCTTTTGTGTGTGGTTGTATTTGTGTCATCCTCCTATCTAATTGGTATGTATTCTTTATGTTAGTTCTTCTAACCGGTATACACACATAGTATAGAAAAGGGTAAAGTTTGGAAACCACTGATTCACCCCCCCTCTCAGTGATATCTTGTGTTCAACAGAGGATGATTTTATTGAATGGAAGTCATCATCACTACTAAATACAACATTAACACTGATATGTGGTCTTTTAGAAGCTTTGGTAGGCTTTGAAGCATTATATCCAAGTCCAAATGTGGATTCACGTATGTTAATTTCTAAAGGAACCTTAATCCCTTGTTCATTTATGCCACAACCATTGCCATTATATCCACTTTTAGCTAGAATGTGAAATCTTGGACCATAAAGGGATGCCATACTAGATAGAGATGATGGGGCTAGATAGGTCTCAATGCCATAATTAGATGAATTAGAAGAAGGTGTCAAATAATTTTTTGAATTAGAAGCAACCACAAAATTGGTACTTAGTTGTTTAGACAAAGTGGGTTACTTTTTAGGTTCATCCATATCTTTCTCCTTTTTAAGATGATATTATACATTAATTTGAGGCTACAATGAAGAGTAGAAGGGACAACTTGCATATAATGAATTCAAGGTTGTCCTAATAAAATATTATAATTAAGCTTATCGAGCATGACATGAATAGGTGTAGTTAAAATAACAGGTCCCACCTTAATAGGCAAGGTTATAGTGCCTAAAGAAGATATAGAAACATTATCAAATCCACAGATAGTAAGAGAATTTGGTTTAATAAGAGATGTATCCACGTTGATCTTATGCAATAGTTGAATGATATAAACATTAAGGACCGAGCCATCGTCAACAAGGGTTCTTCTTATAGCATTACCATTGATAAGGACAACAATCATAAGAGGATCATATTGATATTGGATCTCATTGGAGGGCAACTCATCTTGTATGAACATAATTTGAGTTTTAGTTTCTTTCATAGGATCAATCAGAGAAGCTATATTATTAGGTGTCACTTCAGGTGGGACATCTAAGTTCTTTAAAGCATCTTGTAACATTCCATGATATGCAGATGAAGTCTAAATCAAATCTCAAAGATATATCTTGGCGGGAGTAGCTTTAAGTTGTTCAATAAGATCATACTTCTTACCAAGAGTTTGTGAGATACGAGGTGTTGGTGGAAGAATAGGTTGAGAAGCAGGAAGTGAAGAGGGGATAAACAAAGGAGGAATAGGTTGCCTATTGTTTTGCATATTAGAAGTGTGGGAAACTTGTAACTCTCTCAGGTTATTTGTTTAGAATACTCATAAGGACTTTTAGTGGGATATCCTCCTTGCACAGTAATAACTGGTTCATTAGGAGTGCAAAAGGAATCATTATTATAACCACCTTGAACCACAAAGAGAGGCTTGTTAAGAGGTTGAGAATTTGGGGGAGTAGCACTTTGAACCATGAAGAGAGGTTTATTAGGTATTTCATAGCTATTTACATGTATCATATTGATTGAAGAAGGTTTGGGAACATGTGAAGAAGGTCTAGTAGAGATAAAATCATGAGGTGGTTCATAAAGAGGATTATCAACCTTAAACATTTCTTCATGAATAGGTGTTTTTTTGGATTAGATGAAAGAGAAATTCTCATAGAAAGGAGTATTAAGGATATCAATCCCCTGTGACCTAAGATCATTCTCTTGTTCCAAAGTATCCTTACAAGGGGTGTACATTTTTTAGAGAAGGATCAACGATGGTAATTATTGATAGAATTGTTGATAGTCTCTTCTTGCATAAAAATGTTATCATGGATAGGATCAATTTTGGGAGATGGACTATGAATAGGTATTAATTCTTCATCCCTGGAGGGAAGCTTATTGAAGAAGGTATAATGTGACTAAGAAAGGTAGCTATAATATCTTCCTCTACCACTAAAGGATCCACATGGGGGAGGTACACTCTAGGAGAAGTGTCAAAATTAATCTTCAAAGATTCATCCTTGATAGGTAGATCTTTGAAAGAAATGTTAACAATCTTTTCTTGACTAGGGTATCCTCATGAGTAGAGCCAATTTTGAGAGGGAAAGTGTTATTAAGCGATTGGTCAATCATATCACCCTCTTTAACCATAATATCATTTTCTTTCACCAAAGTACTTTCATCAAGGAGAAACAAATTAAGAGAATAATCAACATCATCATCTAATGGTTCATCCCAAATAGGGAGATCACTGAGAGGAATGTTAAAAATATCTTCTTACATGATGGTGTCCTCATGAGTAGGGGCAATTTGGGAAGAGGGAATAGGACTATTTATGAATGCTTCATCTTTAGGAGGTAGATAATTAATAAAGGTGTTATGAAAATCATCCTCTTGACTCAAAATGTCCTTAATAGGCTCATTAGGAAGGGGGTGAAGTATTAGAACAAGGTCTAAGAAACTATTATGATGCAAAGTCAAGTCGACTGAAAAAAATTGGCATGAAAATATTTGAAAATGTCCTTTTTTTTTTTCTATACAAAATGTAATGAAAGAATCAGTGGAAGCAAAGAAAGTAAGTTAAATGTCTAAGAAATGAATTAGTTATGTGATTAACTAAGTGCAAACATAAAAGTGCATGAGTTGTATGTTTAAGAAATGAACGCAATATTTTTGAGATTTTAATGTTTTTGATAGAAAAGAAACATGCAATAATAAGATCTAATTAAGAAATTAAGATCTAAGAAGGTTGGATTTACGTCGGGTTCACCAAAATGTGATGGTGAAAAATGGGATCGGGTGGTTTAGGACCTAACCCAACTTTCCTCCACACATTGGAATATGAAAGATCCTAAGGAGATTATTCACTTTGACTACATCTTGCAAGAGAGTCAAGGAATATCTTTAAGGTTTCTATTCCTTTGCTACTATGAAGAAGAGATGTGCAAAATATAATGAAATGATCAACTAAGCTAGGGAGATAAATAAAAGTGCAAATGTAAACTAAAATACAAAAAAAATGCAGATCTAAAACTGAGACACACAGTGTAGAGCAGGAAATCGAATTCAAATGTGCACCTGTCACCAAAATCTGATTTTGATTGAGCAAGACAAATGTGCCATGCCTGGTCCCTGATACTTGTGTGTGTGAAAAGTGGAATAAGGATCTGCAAACTGTAAGACACAACACTTCAATTAAGTCATCGCATGCATGGTTAGACAAATATAATCATGAGTATGAAAACCATAACAAATCGACCTATTGCCTTCTAAAATATGTGAGTATAGACTTTCTCTCAGATTTGTATAAGCAATACCAGTGACTAGACTACACCAAGACAAAGGATTTAATCTATAGGAGCATAAGAATAAGCTAATTGTATGCAAGATGGATGCAAGATTAAGCTAGATGAATGAATATTAAGCTATATGAATTCAAGCAATCATAATTGAACTAAATGTGCAAAAAGATAAACTAAGATGCAATAATCTCAAAAATGCAATATCTTCAATGACTTCAAAGCAAAAACTGAATAATAACAATAAATCTCTAGGGTGTTTTGATTGAGAGATAAAGGCTGAATTTATAGAAACTCAAAAGAGAGACCAGCGGTCAAGATCGATTAACAATGAGTGGTTGAGATTCTTCAAGAAAAAACACATTTCAGGATAACTGAAATAATTGAGAGATCAGATTCGATTAACCTTGAGATAGATTCCAATTATAGCTTGATTGAAATGCATTTAGATTATAAGTTCAAGTTTGCATTGGAGATTAAATTTAGTTGATTGCATGCACTTGAGATAAAAATAGGTGATTCCATGCACTTTTCTTTAATTTATTCAAGAAAAAAGCCATTTCAATGCAACTGAACTTCTTTTCTCAAAAGCTTTGAGTTTTAATTTTAGAAAACGATTAATTCAATTTAATTGTTTTTCTGATTTTTTAAGTTATCTCAATTTAGAAAAAGAAATATCTCAAGTTTGATTTCTTCTCTCAGTTTAATTATTTTCTTTTATTTTCAATTTAACTCTTTCTTTTATTTTCAATTCCTCTTTTTGTGATAAGTCTCTCTTTGTAAATTAATTCATTTTTTATGATTAAATGGTAAATTGATTTATTATTAAATATACTAGGATATTTAATTAAATAAATAGGATAATTGATCAAAATGATTTACTTGGGATGATTTAATTAATTAAATAAATATTTAATTAATATAGAGTGATTAACTTGTCATCTAACATTAATGAATGAAGAATTAATTAATTGGGTGCTCAAGATTGATTTAATTGCCTTTGGTTAGGACCTTGGTGATGTTGTCGAGATTAGGGGCCCATAGTTTAAGTGACCATTTTTACGGTATTACATTTGCCCCGCTTTGAATTAATGTGCGAGCAGCGCATTGGTTCAAACAATAGTTGATGTCTAGGAGATACCAGTTCTGAACTTGATTGATCACAAACCAGATGAAGAGCAATGTGTTTAGCTTGATTTGAAGCGATGAAACTGAACAGATTGATTAAAATGATACCGATCCCGAACTTGGTTGAACTAGGACTGATGAAGAGCAAAGATACCAAACTTGAACTTGATGGATCAATAAGTGCATCTTACTGATCTAGAACTTGACTGAACTAGACAAAGTGAGCGAAGATAAAATCGATCTTGAACTTGATAGATCAAGACACGATGAGCGAAGATAAACTGTCCAGCTTGATTTGATGCGATGAAACTGAACACTTGCTTAGATTGAGTGTGTCATCAAAGATACTCTTTAAACCCTTGATTAAGTTTAAATGAATAATCAGCTTGATGAAAAGTGATGAAACTAATTAACGTTAAGAGACTGATTCAGATGAAGACAATACCAGCTTGATTTAATGTGATGAAACTGATATGCCCCTAGAGATTGATTTGATTCGGATGATCAAGAAATCTCAACTTGATATGAAGTGATGAAGCTGAGATGCCCCTAGAGATAAGGTCGTGTTTGATGTTCTATAAAGATTAGTTGCTCAACTTGTAATGAAGATTTTGAAAGAAAATTCTCGACTTTGAGGATAAGCACTGATGATGATGATAACATGAGTATGCCCCCTCAGGAGCGAAATTAAAAGATAGCGAAGGTACAATGATTTTAGGCAATTTGATAAAAAGATTAAGGAATTAATGATATGAGTGCCAATAATGATTCAGAGGATCATTTGAAGATTTAGCATTGATTGATAAGAAATTGAGCGCAAATTGAAGAAAGAATGAACATTTGATGAAAGTGCTAAGTAGTCTTAGTTGTGCAAAATTCACTAGGAGGATGATCTCGGATTTCGATTTCGATCCCGAAAATGGAATCAAGACAGTCAAATTAGCTTAGGGTATAGTTTTCACGTCCATCGGAGCAAGTTGAAAAATTAGGGTTTAGGCTATATAAGGTGTCCATGTGTCATTTTTTATTCATTTTAACCTCTCGAAGTTTGAAATTTGAAAAAGCCCTCTACGAAGAAAAATAGCCATTCTAATCTAGGAGCATCGATTCGAGCGCCAGAGACAACATAATCAACCGCAAAACTACAACCCAGAGGTAAGTGATCGATCTTAAGCCTGTTTGATTTCTTAAATTTCAAATTTTGGTTAATTTTCTTGCATTTGTAAGCCGTTTAAAGTCATGTCTCATTGTTTATTGTGCGGGATAAGACCATTTCTCGTACGATAAACTGTTGCCCTAGTGTTTTACCGTATAGGCATATAGGGTTTGTCGTATGATGTGGGCCCATGTCTCGTACGAACTTGTACTTGAGTGCCCATTTTGTTGTGCGATGTATAATATTTTTTCATATTGTGATAGTTTATCGTGCTATGTATAATCTCGATTCATATGAAATTATTCCCTTCTGTGAAAACTCGTATGAAAAACAGCAAGCATGTTTGAGGGTCAAAATATCAAATTTTGATTTTGTATATTTGGCTTCGCAAGCATGTTTAGCATAGTTGTAGTGCAATTTGGATCACGTGCTGATAGTGTTTATATTTGGTTTTGTAGATTCGGTTGCTAGATATCTCGTTTCGATGTGTTTATTAGCCTACGATGGGATTAGTTCACAGTTTATTGTGAGATTTTGCCAAGATCAAGAGCTCAATGAAATGTACAAAATAGAGACATAATATGGGACAAGAATAAATTGTATTTTCATCAATAGAAAATGATCAATAATATGATTCAATTGTTGTTCAATAGTTGTTTACAATGTAGATGAGCTTGCTTATATAGGCAAGGCTAGGGATATGTGAGCACACAAGCATGACATGTGGCTCAATAAGAAACAAGGGTAGGTAGGAAATAGGTGTGGGTAGGTAGGAGAAATAATATAATAGTCCACATGAGGTGGATCACCCACTGAATGTGGAGTGTAACAACAAGATCAACACCATAAAAGGTGGAATTTCTCCTACACACACTATCCCAATGTGGCACAAACACCCAAGTGTCTCATACCCAAACTACTATGAAAATGCATTATCCTAAGTAAACTTAAGTAAGTGTAATAATATCCATGATGAATAATTATTTACACCAACATTTATCAAACGTGATAGGGCACATATTGATTTGTGTGGGTTTGGATACCTTCTTCAGATGTTAGATATCCATGTAAATCATGGGATGTTGAACGCATTAGCAGAGTGGTTTCATTCAGAGAATAATACATTTCATTTACCTATAGGAGAGATGACGATCACACCTGAGGATGTATACCAGATTCTCAAGATTCAATTTGTTGGTGACAAGGTCGATTATGATTCTTCTCAGGAGCCAGGTATCTTAGCTTTGAGATGGATATTCCACAATGAGACTATCCTTGAGTGGGCTATCACATGGGAGGATGTGATGAGTAGGAATAGTGAGTAGTTTCCATTGGCATGTGTGTTAGCAGGTATCATTAGTTGTTTTGTTATGTCGAATAGGGGACAACAGGGTTTTCTATGTGACTGGGCTAGGATGCTTGAGAGACTATTGACTCATCCTGAGAGATTAGGGTGGGGATCTTGTTTGTTGGCCCATATGTATCATGAGATGCATGAGGTTGTGTATCAAGAGGGCAAGAGTATGGTAGTAGGAGTCTTAGTTTTGTAGATATGGGCATGGGAGCACATCCCAGTATGCAAGTCGATAGTAGATGATGCTACAGAGCCACACCAGCCTATTGTATATTTCTATTCAGGTTATGTCACTCAACCCCATCTAGGTAAGACAGAGTACTGGAGGAGACAACTAGACGATCTGATTGTCATAGTATGGAGACCGTATAGGAGTCTAGAGCTATGGGATGATTGGAGAGCGCAAAGGAAAGATATGTTCATGACTAGACCTCTCATCGGTCGATCAGTGTCTATTATTGAGCGATTCGTAGTATCCAAGGTGATGAGGCAGTATGGTAGACCATAGGGTATATCATAGGATTTTACAGCCTATGCCCGATATGGGGATGAGGAGAGATGAGGATGGGCTCTGAGACTATCATATGCGCTAAGCATGCAGGAGCTAGTAGAGTTACAGCGACTGAGATAGGATTACTTGGAGGATGTCGCAAATGCAGGGACATTGCCCCAGTATAGGGATTGGTTCCAGAGGCATCCATTTCCTTGGTTCATGGATCCCAGAGAGCATGTGCCTCTCATAAGGAGGTTGAGGATGAGTCCCCTACACAAGCATAGGTACAGGGATGGAGAACAGAGGTTCCTAGGAGGACAGGAGGTGATCTTGGTGCTAGTAGCAACAGGGTACTAGTGGGAGTGAGACAGTAGCAGAGAGGGGAGGGTGGATCTCTAGGGGTTGTTGGGGTTGAGGCTAGTGGTGCCAGGGCAGCAGAAGGTGGAGGTGAGGAGGAGAGAGCAGCTCCTAGGTAGGTGAGACAGTGGGGGGATGAGTAGGGAGGCAGAGAGGGAGGTAGAGAGCCTGTGAGAGAGCAGGGTGCACCAGACGTAGTATGATCTCTAAAGGCTAGATTGGCAGGTTTGCAGTCATAGTTGACAGTGGCACAGATGTAGATTACAAAGCGGGACCGATAGCTTGCTAAGGTCAGAGTAGAGCGAGATACTCTCGAGCGAGAAGTTTTGCATCAGACGAGTCGGGCAGCCTATTATGTTGTCGCGTATAGTGTAGCAGTCCTAGTGGCACAGTAGGTTGTTCCATATTCTCACTATATGGCTCAATCGGAGGGAGCTAGGGCACCCAAATAGGACATCGGTCAGCAGGCACCACCTCCTCCACCTAGCAATGATGGAGAGGTATAGAGCTAGCTTGTTATATCTCTTAAATTTTGTTATATATCCCATTTTTGTAGCCTATACGATTATTGATCTGATGAGACATTGTATATGATAGTTGATATCATTTGTACTCTGATACTTTTATGATGATATATATGAGATATTGATTTGATTTCATCGTACTTGTGTTGATTGAATATGAGATGTCTTTCTATATGCTTTATTCTATATGTATGCATATCTTTTCAGTATGAATGAATGTAATGGATGTAATATGGATGTTCATTTTTGTTTCTTTTTCATATGCAAATGGATGATGAAAATGAGTAACGAGTAATGTAAATGTTTATTTTTCTTCATGCAATAATATAAATGCAAATAATTATATAATAAAATGTATGGATCTACATAAGATGCTCATGTATGTAGGTAACATCTCAATACACAAGTACTCGATTGGAGAAATGATTATGAAAAAGATACCACTTAGCTAAGAAATGATGATGCTTCAAACTCTCATTCAAAAGATAAAGAGATCATTGGTATCATGCCGAAATCACTCGAAATGCATAAAATTTAGAATGAATGTAACCTAAACCTAGGCACTGGATTTGGAATGCTTAATTTTCATCACTGAGAATTTTGCAAACACAGAAGGAAAAATAAAGTTCATTTCTTTTATATGTAATATTAATTATCTTGTCTACAATGACCCTTTTTTGTTCATATCCTTGGACAAATTACGTATGCATCTGGATTGTACATTAAAGAAATTCCCTCAAAACAGTCAAAGAAATGACTCCAACCTCCCTGTAGCATACAAATAAGTAGAGTCGAGATATGTGTGGTGATTTCACCTTGATGTGAAGGCACTTATCACAAACACCTAGCTAATTAGATGTTTCCAGATCATTGGATTCATTCCTACAAGCAGAAAACAAAAAAAAAGTATTATGTCCCCAATCCTTGCTCCTCTTAGTCAAGATAGACTTTCCTCGAGTTACTCAGAGGGAATAATAAGCGAAAGCCAATGTAAAAGACAGCACACAAAGAAAATTTCATGCATATCTCAAACAGTTTAGTGGTTGTTTTCAGTTGTCTTGTTTTGCTTGTGTACTCAGTGATAAAACTCTTCAGTAGCTTGGAGACAGATGACTGACTCGGATTGGATGACCTTGTACTACTAATAGTAAGATGACTTGGTTGATACTACTTAGGACATGTAAATTTCTCAGTCGATTACCCTAAGACTAAGACATTGATCGGTTTCAAGCCATGAGGGTTCCAAAAGAACTACCAAAAGAACTAGGATGTCATGGAAGTGACTAAAAGATATGTGCAAGCGAAAAGATGTAGCAAAGCGGGAATAAAAATTGGAAATGCCAATGTTGTGCTGATAGATGGAGCGCTTGAGTACAAGAGGCGCCTATTTACCAAGTTTGCACCTGCTTGGCAAAGATCCTTTTTCTCTTCTTTTTTTTTTTTTTTTCTTTAAGGACATTTTAGGATTTTTAGGATTTTTTTAAGAACTTTTTAGTTGTACAGGTTGCTAGAGCAAAGAAGACTAAGTGAAGAATCTATTCAAGTGGATGGTTTTGATCGGTTCACGGAGCTATTCTCATTCCGATGTTGAGAGTTGATATGCACCAGAGCCAAAGACTGCAGTAACGATGTAGGGACCCAGCCAGTTGGGTTCAAACTTCCCTTTGTTGTCTTGAAACTATTAATTTTTAGGGTTTTCTCTCAGTACAAGGTCACCAACCTGAAATTCTTGTTGTCAAACCTTCTTGTTATAACCTCTAGACATTCTCTTTTTATATGCTCTCAGATGATCAAATGCCACTTGTCGACGTTCATCCAGCAACTCGAGCTCTTGCAATCTAGATATTTTGTAGTCTTCATCAGTAACAAGACCTTGCAAAGAAACTCTTAAAGATAGTATTTCCACCTCAATAGGTAAGACTGCTTCAAATCCATACACCAAAGAACACGGTGTAGCCCCGGTAGGTGTTTTGATACCTATTCTATAAACCCATAGTGCAGGATTGAGCTGCAGATGCCAATCCTTTCCAAATTTATTCATTGTTTTATGTAAGATAGTCAGCAGATTTTTGTTAGATGCTTCTGCTTATCCATTACTTTGAGGGTAATATATGGATGACCAGTGTTGTTTGATTTTGAATTTTTCACAGAGCTCGTCTAGCTCTTTGTTTTGAACTGCCCTCCATTGTCAGTCACAATGGAAGAAGGTATCCCATACCTGCAGATGATACAATTAAGGATGAACAAAGCAACTTGTTTACCTGTTGCTTTGATTAGTGGAACCACTTATACCCACTTAGTAAAGTACTCAGTGACAGTTATAATAAACTTGTGTCTGTTAGATGATGTAGGATATATTTGGCCAATGAGATCAAACGCCCATTGTTGAAAATGCCAATGTGTGATGAATGGTATGAGATCCCTTGCTGGAGCATGTATGAGATTCCAATGTAGCTAACACTTCTCACAAGTTTTAGCAAACTTTATAGCATCTTTCTCCATATTTGGCCAGTAGTAGCCAACCCTTAGTAGTTTCTGAGCTAAAGTTAGACCGTTTGAATGAGATCCACAAATGCCTTCATGAACTTCAGATAATGCCCATTGGGACTCTTCTGTTTCTAGACACATAAGCAAAGTACTATCCAAACCTCACCTAAATAGATCGTTAGCGATGATGACGTGTTGTGAAGCATTTCATATTAGGTTCCTTTTCTCATTACAGGTAAGATTAACAAGGATAATTTGGTCTCGCAGGTAAGAGTAAATGTGGTTGTAGCGAGATGAGTCATGTCCAATAATAAAACAGACCATCTAGGACTCAAGAGAATCATAGGCAGGATAATGTAACCCTTCCACCAAGGATTCAAAGCAAAAATTAGATTCTTGTAACTCTAGTATAGATGCCAAGGTGGCCATAGCATCTGCTGCTCTATTTGCTAATCTGGGAATCTGCTGAAATGATACAAAAGTAAAATATTTCTTGAGATCATCAACCATTCTTTTATAAGGCATCAGTTTCTAATCTTGAGTCTGATATGTATCATTGATGATTAGCTAAGAATCTCCATAGATGTGTAATTCAATAGCCTTCCATTCGATAGCCAGTTTGATCCCATTTACTAAAGCTTCATATTCAGCAATGTTGTTTGTGCAAGGGAAGAGAATCTTGTAAGCCTTTGGGATTGAATATTTTTTAGGAGTAATAAAAAGTAATCCAGCACTAGAACCATGTTGAGTGAAAGACCCATCAAAGAACATCTTTCATGATCATTGAGTAAGGTGCATGATGGATCCATCCAGAAATTCTATGTGCAAAGGTTCATTGTCTTCAAGTGGAGCATCAACAAGTTGATCTGGAATGACATGTCCTTTGATGGCTTTGTGTTCTACATATTCAATATCAAATTCTATAATAACCATGACCCATTTAGCCAATCTTCCTGTAAGTGCTAGTTTGCTGAGAAGATATTTGAGCATATCAATCTTAGCCACTAGCTTAATAGAATGTGCTAATATGTAGTGTCTTAACTTCTGTGATACAAAGACTAATTCCAAACAATATTTTTCTATTATAGTATAGTTCATCTCATAGGACACCAAATTTCTACTGATATAATATATAGCTCTTTCCTTTTTATTCTCATCATGTTGTGCCAGAAGTGCCCCCAGTGATGTACCGGTAGCTGATATGTATAGAATCAATGGTTTACCTTGAATTGGTGGCATCAATATTGGTGGATTAGAAAGGTATTCTTTTATTTTTTGAAGGTGTTGCTCACATTCCTCATCCCATTTGTATGTTACTCCTTTCCTTAATACTTTTATGAAGGGTTGAGCTTTATCTGCTAGTTGAGAAATAAAGTGTCTTATTGATTGGAGACGTCCTTGTAAACTTATCATTTGATTGATATTATTTGGAGGTGGCATTTCCATTATGGCTTGGACCTTCTTAGGATCAACCTCGATTCCTTTCTTTGTAATAATGTAACCAAGCAATTTCCCTAATTTCACTCTGAATGCACACTTTTTAGAATTTAGCCGGAGCTTGAATTTTTCCATTCTATCTAGTATGAGGCCCAGTTCTTATATATGTGTGGATCTCTCCATGTTCTTTACTAGGGTGTCATCAACATAATCTTTCATGTTTTTTTGCATCATATCGTGGAAGATGGTGGTTACTACTCTTTGGTAAGTTGCTCCTGTATTCTTTAGCCCAAATGGCATGACATTCCAGCAAAAGGTTCCCCATGCATAGGTGACGGTTGTCTTTTCTTGATCCCTAGGAGATATTTTGATCTAATTATAACTGGAGAATCCATCCATTAATGAGTACATCTCATACCCAGCAGTCATATCCACTCTCATATCAATGTTGGGCAATGGAAAATCGTCCTTCGGACATACTTTGTTGAGATCCTTGAAGTATGTGCAAACCCTAATAGATTTGTCTACCTTTGATACTAGTACTATGTTTGATATCCATTACGCATAGTCTATAGCTCTGATAAATCCATCTTTTAGCAACTTTTCAAGTTCATCCTTGACTAGCAGTTTCACATGAGGATGCATCTTACAGAGTTTTTGCTTGACTAGTTTAACTCCTAGTGTAATAGAGAGATGGTGCATGATGAGATCAGTATCTAGGCCTAGCATATCGGAGTATATCCACGCAAATTTGATCTTCTTTAATGAAAAGAGGTTGTTGAGATATTTTAACTCTTCTGCTAATAGTGATTGAGCTAAGTGGATGATATGTGGTGTCTCTTGACTCCCAATATTTACTGTTTGAGTTGGTTCAATCAAATATTGAAGACCTTTCCTAGAAGTGACTTGGCAGTATATCAAGTATCCCACCCTCAGGTGCCTCAGAGAGGTTTTCACCCTTAGGTACGTTCTTTATTTTCACTATTTTTTATTCTAACACCACCACAATGTGGTTTTTGCCATCAAATCTCTTATTTTTCTTATTTTTCTTTTTGCGACTGAGATACTTGATGTCTATTTCAGTCATGTTCCCACTTTTCTCATTGGTGGAAGAGTCCATTGGTTCCATTAAGATAGCAGGCTAATGTGTAGTCATTGTCAAAGATAGGTACATTCAAAGGTTGGTTTTGAAGAGTACAGTCAATTAGTTAAGGATGTACCAAGGATAAAATTTGAACAGGTTCAAGGGAGTTCACGGTATTATCATCATAACTTTGGGTCGATAAGTCAAGTTCTAGAAGACTACTTTGCATAAGTATCTCGAGACCAGGAAGAGTTACAACATGATCATCGAAGTGCACGTTAATATTTAGTTGACCTAATCCAACAGACCTACTCCTAGCACCATTCTCTACTCCAGACTAGACTACATATCGTGGTTCGACAGTGACAGGATTAGTAGACAGATTCTTGACATTCATGAAGGAGTAATCATAGTTTGATGTAGAATAGGTATTGTCATAAATAGAGCTTATGTCAGAATGATCAAAGTCATAAGATGAAATTTTTGACTCTTCTTCAAGTAATTGAGTAAAGGTATGTATAGTATCAATGCCTACATCTTTGATGTTGCAAGTTCCTTTGTGATTTGGTGCATGGATCACTTGTATTTGACATACTTGTTGACATGGCTTTGATGACTATGTTAGTCTCTATCTTCTTTTCCATTCAGCTTCCTCTGGACTAATGACTGACCCTGCTTCGGTAGCCTCTAATTGTTCTTTTATAGTTTCATACCTAATTTATTCTATCTCATTAGAGGGAAATATAGTAGGAGAAGAATTGTCTTGTGTTGTTTCTTCTTTCAGTTGTTCTTCATAATCTTCTTGTCTTTTTAGTCTGATTTCCTCTATTTCCTTTTGTAGCTTTAAGCGTATCATCTCTTGTGTTTCATCTATGATATCACTAGATTCTTCTAGAGTTTCTATAGTAGATGTATCTAAGAGATGATTTGGACCCCATTCATACTCATTTGAGTCATTTTTTGAGTCATCTATTTATTGTCTACCAGTGTATGTGACAAGAATATTCAGTGGTGCAAACAATTCTTCAATTCTTTCTACCTCTTCTCTCATATCCTATGAGACTTATACTCCTTGTAGTGTTATTGCTGATACAATTGGGACTTGATTACCAGTTGCTTCTTCTCTCTTGATTGTCAATTCTTCTTGTTCATTTTCATACTCTTCCTGAGTTTGTTTATTTACTTCATGTGATGTTGAAGGTAGTATCCTTCTCCTCCACTTAGGCTGATGATGAGAAGTATGTTTCTGATCTGGTGACTTTCTTGGATTATATCTTAGTCCAGCTTTATCATTTGTAGACTTAGTTTGTAGCTGAATAGGTTCAACGATACCTTCTTGGTGCTTTCCTAGAGGACCAGCACCTGAATATCCAATACGTTGAATCATCTTATAGCCTGGACCATATTGTGTCGGGGAAATTTTACAATGTCCCACTTCTTTATTTTTACTATCTTTTCTAAAAAGCCATTTGAGAACAACATCCTCTTCTATTTCATCTACAAGGGAAGTAGAGGATTGTACAAAGAGACCATCATAAATGACATTTGGAGTTGAATTTTGTGGCCTCATAACCTCTGATGGTTTTCCCGACTGTCTTGGTGATGGAGGAAGAGAGATTAGTGAAAGTGCAGGTTCTATCTTGTATCCATCCATGCTAGTATCTAAGATTTTCAATTTCTTTTCTAAATATTTCATCAAAGTTTCTAAACTTTTGGCTATAGAGATTGCTCTATTGTGAGGAACAAAGGTATCAACACCCTGATTTAATGCATTATAGGGGCATCTTGTATCGACGGGAATATTGACTTCAACTTCGTTATAAGGAAATTTCAAGCATTGATGATATGTAGATGGTACTGCCTTCATTGCGTGAATCCATGACCTACCCAGTAAGATGTTGTATGAAAGAGGAAGATCAAGCACCTGAAAGATAACATCTCTTTCCACAGGTCCTACCCTGATCGGTAATAGTACTAGACCTTTAGAGGTTCTTTCTTCTTCATCATAAGCTTTGATTGTTATTTTCTTTGTTGGATCAATGACATTTTCAGAAAAGACCAGCTATGTCAGTAGATTGTAGGTACAAATATTCAACCCAGTGCCTCCATCTATCAAAAAATGTTTGACTCGGTGTTTATGGATCATAGCTTCGATGTGCAATGGTTGGTTATGTGGGTGATTCAGTGAGTTGTCATCTTCTTCAAAGAAAGTGAGATAACGAGGCAAAGTTAGGTGACCCACCATAGATTGAAATTGATCAACATCTAAATCTTTTGGGACATTAGTAGTGAGTAAATTTTTGTCAAGGATCTCTCTATAAGTAGAAGAGATCTTAAGCAGTTCAAAAATGGAGATTTGAGCGTTCATTCTTTTCAATTGTTTGGCAATGTTATAACCAGGAGAGGATGATGAAGCTAGTTGTTTAGATTTAGCCATGATTGTATCTGGTTGTTTGTTTGAAGAAGTTGGTAGGTTAGATATTGTTCGAGTAGGAGTTGAGGAACTAGCTCCTTGGAGAGTAACCTTCTTTTGAGCATGGGTCACAGCATTTGCAATTTGTGCTTCATTTTGTTTATCTTTGATTATGATCACATTGTAATATTCAGGTTGGGAAGATTCAATCATGTTGATCACATTGTCATTGTTAGTGTAGGTGTAATTGACTTTGGCACCTCCTTTTGATTTTGAGGAATCACCTTGTTCATGAACGGGTAAGGGATCTTTAAAAGCTTTGTGATTAGCATTAGTCGTGTGATTTCCAACAACAATTTTTCTAGTGTTGATGAGGTCTTGAATCTCATGTTTGAGTGTCATGCAGTTGTTTGTTGTGTGACCCTTGTTTTGATGGTATTCACAATATTCATTTTTTCTCCACCATTTAGGTTTAACTTCTGGATCATATGGCCTAGATTTGTCTAGCAATGTTATCAAATCATTTGCCAATAAAGTTTTAAAAGTGGATTCATATGAATCTTCTAGAGGAGTGAAGTCGCATTTAGGTTTTGAAAGCCAAGGTTTCTCTTTAAACCACTCTTTTGATTTCTTCGGAGGATTTTCTACTTTAGTTTCAGCTGCTTTGAGTGCTTGTGTGCCACTAGCCAAGTTAAATATTATGGATTTTGGTTTTGCTTTAACAGTATCTACCACTCTATCATTAACAATGTTTTTGTTGTTATCTTTGTCATATTTCCAATATTTGTTCTTTTCTTTGGAACTAGAACCTTGTTGTGTTTCTTTCCAAAGTGAGATATCTCCTTTCTTTATAAGTAGATCTTCCATTTTGAGGGAACTATCTACCATTTTGATTGAATGAATGATATACTTGCATTTGGATATTGTATTTTAATTCAGGGATCAGGTTATTGATGAAGATATCCATCTTCTCAGAATCTAGAATAGGCCATGAATATCTAGAGAACATCTTTCTCCAACGTTGAAGAAAAGTGAGAAAGGGCTCTCCTGTTTTTTATTTGGTATTGCAAAGCTCAATCATAGTGATTGGATGATGAATGTTATAGGATTATTGTTGTAGAAACAATTGGATTAATTCCTCAAAAAATTTGATTCCCATAGGTAGGCTTGAAAACCATTCCATAGCTTGCCCTCCTAAAGTTCTCGGGAAAAGGTGCATGAGATATGTTTGTTTGTGCATGAATTCCACACATAAAGCACAAAATTCTCTGGCATGGTCTTGAGGATCTGCATTTCCATCATATTTTTCAAACTTAGGAATCTCCACTCTTGAAGGAAATGGAGGCATGTAAAGATTGTTGTCAAATGGAAACGGGCATATGGTGTCCAGAGAATATTGCTTTGATGATTTATCCTTGTTTTTCAATTCTGTGATTTCAATTTGTAATGCTTGCAATTATTTGTTTACCATTGCTAAGGGTGTCTCTTCCTCTTTAGTGATAAGAGTTTCAACGTTATAATCAGTAGGAAGTTTGGCGCCTTGTTTTGCTAGTTCTAGAAAATAGTCTTCTTTTTCTCTAGCCATGATAATTTTCATCATATTTCAGAAATGTTTATCATTTAGACATTTATTTATAACAGTTTCTATAGGTTCAGAGGCTTCAAAACCGCTTGATGAGGAATCACTGTTAGTAGCATGGGTGTTGAGGTTGTCATAAGTATTGTATTTAGCAGCTTGTCTTTCTTGCCTTACTCCAGACATGGTGGGAGATAAGGGTTGATCAAAAACTGGCATACCTGATGACAAAGGTTTATTAGTGATAGGGTCCTCTACGTAAAATGGATTATCTTGATATGAAAAGGATGATCATTTTCCTTTGTCAGCTTTCTTACGAGAACTTTTGGTTTGAGTAGGCATTTTATGATTGATATGACCTAGAGCTATATGTGATGCAGAATTCAAGATCAAATTGGAGCTAGTTGTTCGTTTAACGTATTGATTGAGAGAAGAAACTAAGATTTAGTTTGGTTTTAGGAAATATATATCCTATGTAAGTCATGGTCTAAGCAACTTAGGTTTGATAAGTAATTGTTTTGAACTAGCTGAAAGATGATCGACAAAATCATGCAACACAACGGCAGGAGTGCGCTATCAAGATTCATTTATGCTTAGGACTATGATAACCAGTTTTATGCTCACTGTAAACTGATTTAGGCAAGTTTGACTATTCTGGAATGACAAAATTGGGAATTCGTACGACAGAGTTTACAGACCCAAAAGACAGTTTAATGACTTATGAATGATAAAGACAGTTTTTCGTACGAGTTGTTGCCTAGATTCGTACAATAGGTTGGTAGCCTCCAGATGATAATCTGATGGGTATGATGATTATTCGTATGACATAAAATAGAGGATCGAACGACAATTCCCTAACCCAGACGACAATTCTAACAAGGTCAGATGATAATTTTTCAGACCTCGTACGACAGTTTATAAAGGGTCAGACGACAAACTGAGAGGATTAATGAAGTTTCATATGATAATAAATATGTAGTAGGATGATAATTTAGAAGACTCGTATGATAGAGAACTAGACAGAGATGAGATTTTGACAGACAAAGTTTTAATGACTGACGATGACCAATTTTGGACAAGGATGGAGTTTTGACGACTGAGGTAGACTAGTTTTTGACACGGACAGAGTTTTGATCACTGAGTTGTTTATTGTTTTCTCTGGTTTCAGTATTTCAGTTTCAGTTTCAGGGATGAAAATACAATAAACACGCAAGATGTATATGACTTCAATCACACCACACTACCCCTATGGAATTCGTCTTAGAGAAGAAAATCTTTGCTTGCTGACTTAGGTACACACCCAATAGCTAATCAGAATACAGCCACTGAGTCTCACGCAATGGATTCTCAACATCATATTAGCTGACTCCAAATGCTAATGGGGGCATGATATGGCAAGTGTTTTGAGAGAGTTACTATCTCTCTTACACAAAGATTATCCCCCTTTCGAAGGTGAATCGTGTAGTCTCTATCTTATAGTTCTTAGTCGGGAATTCCGTTTGAAATTACCCCTTGAATTCATGCAAGAATGATTGAGGCCTATAGCTCGACAAGGTACCAAAACAAGTTGTAGTCACATAAACATGATTAAGACCATGAGGCCCTATAAAATGTCTGATATGAGAGATCTCAAAGAGAAAACTCAAATAATCTCATCCTCTGAGACTTAAATCAACAGAGGCCTATTTATTATAGTGAGTTAGAGTGCTCAGGTCCAGCTGTACTCACTTGGGTCGTTCTCACAGGGTGATTACTTTTTCCCACTGTGACAGGCTTGCTAAAGGTGCACAAATCTCAAATTTAGAAAAAGCCTCAAGGGTCTAGATTTCTAATTGTCTATAAAAGACAAGAGCATATTCTCCTACCTCTCAGATTTTTCTTCAAACATAAAAGACAGATTTGTTCATTCACCAGATAGAAATTTAAGTGCCTAAAATGAATTTAAAGAATACACGATGTTCACTTGAATCTTCTCAGGCAACCTGCAAAGACAACGAATCAGTAGTCATATTGTCTTTGTGCGACAAGCATATTCTTTGACAAGCATTCTGCAAAAACTAATTATGCTATCAAAATTTCTTAAAAAAACAGACAACAAGCCAAGGTCAGCATTAGTATCATCAAATTTCAATAAAGAACCTTAAGAATACAGTTTGTTTTTTTTTAACACAAAAATACAAAATATTGTATGACAATTATCACTGAGTCGTACGATAATTCTCATATGATCATACGATACCTGCAATTTGTCATTCGAGCCTCTGGGAAAACTCGTATGAGTTTTTGCAGTAACTGTACGGACCAAAATCCAAAAAATAATCCTGAAAAATAAAATAAAGTTAATCTAGAAGGCGAAAAGATGTAGTCTTTGGCCCCACGGTGGGTGCCAAAAATATGTGTGAAAAGTGGAATAAGGATTTGCAAGCTGTAAGACACAACACTTCAATTAAGTCATTGCATGCATGGTTAGACAAATATAATCATGAATATGAAAACCATAACAAATCGACCTATTGTCTTCTAAAAGATGCGAGTATAGACTTGCTCTCAAATTTGTATAAGCAATACCAGTGACTAGACTACACCAAGACGAAGGATTTAATCTATAGGAGCATAAGAATAAGCTAAATGTATGCAAGATGGATGCAAGATTAAGCTAGATGAATGAATATTAAGCTATATGAATTGAAGCAATCATAATTGAACTATTTGTGCAAAAAGCTAAACTGAGATGCAATAATCTCAAAAACACAATATCTTAAATGACTCCAGAGCAAAAACTGCATAATAATAATAAATCTCTAGGGTGTTTTGAATGAGAGATAAAGGCTAAAATTATAGAAACTCAAAAGAGAGACCAACGGTCATGATCGATTAACAATGAGCGGTTGAGATTCTTCAAGAAAAAGCACATTTCAAGATAATTGAAATAATTGAGATATCAAATTCAGTTAACCTTGAGATAGATTCCAATTATAGCTTGATTCAAATGCATTCAGATTATAAGTTTGAGTTTGCATTGGAACTTAAATTTAGTTGATTCCATGCACTTGAGATAAAAATAGGTGATTCCATGCACTTTTCTTTAATTTATTCAAGAAAAAAGCCTTTTCAATGCAACTAAACTTATTTTCTCAAAAGCTTTGAGTTTTAATTTTAGAAAATGATTAATTCAATTTAATTGTTTTCTAATTTTTCAAGTTATCTCAATTTGGAAAAAGAAATATCTCAAGTTTGATTTCTTCTCTCAGTTTAATTCTTTTCTTTTATTTTCAATTTAACTCTTTCTTTTATTTTCAATTCCTCTTTTTGTGATAAATCTCTCTTTGTAAATTAATTCCTTTTTTTATGATTAAATGGAAAATTGATTTATTAATTAAATATACTAAGATATTTAATTAAATAAATAGGATAATTGATCAAAATGATTCACTTGGGATGATTTAATTAATTAAATAAATATTTAATTAATATAGAGTGATTAACTTGCCATGTAACATTAATGAATGAAGAATTAATTAATTAGGCTCTCAAGATTGATTTAATTGCCTTTGGTTAGGACCTTGGTGATGTTGTCGAGATTAGGGGTGTTGGGTCTCAAATCAACAGATTGGATAGGTTCTAAGGAAATGCCAACTCCTATGATCAAACCCTCCAATTGACCTGGCCAACTTATAGAGTGAACCTATTTGGGTACTAACTCTCTCACTTCAAGCTTTGCAAGACCTAGGTGGGTATACCTATTCACTAGTGGCTTTCGATGACTAGTGCCTTTTATAGCAGAATGAGTATCTTGATCTAACTTCCTCCTATCTCAGAATGGCATAAGTTCCTAGGATGGAGATATAGCAGATGAGTTCAAGATTGTTGTTGTGGAAGCTATTTGATCTTTGTGTTTGAAATTTATATGTATACACTATTGCTAATTTATTCAATATTTCCTACTCAGCTACTCCTATTGCTTTAAAGTAAAATGTGAACTGATATGGTGATAAATTGTATTTTATAGATGACCAGTGCCTTCTTCGATGTTTGGGCTACAAAGTCTTTATATTTATTTAGGACTTACTGTGTAAACTTATGAGACAGTTTTTAAACCCACCCCTTTTGGAAAGTCTATCACTTACTGTTTCTTATGAGCTCTACTTTGATGTTTATATTGTAAACTGCTTGAATGCATTTAACCCTAACTTTAAGAGACCATCCAAGGAAGAGTTATAGGGAACAATTAAAAATTCACAAGTAAATCCTTTTGATCCAAATCTACAATATGGAACACAAAACTTCACTAGAAGAACACAAATAACCTTGTCTCCTTTAGATAATATCACAAGCAACTGCTTGCAGAAAATGCAGTAATCCACAGCAGATACGCAAAAGAAAACAACTGATTGTATTATATATTCATCAAAATGGTACAATGGTCTGTCCCAGGCTATATGTCTTTTTTTCTAAATATTAAAAAAATTCCCTCATTTATATGAGAATATACAATTTCACCAAGAGGTGTGATTGTTCACTATGTAACTACTAACTAGTGCTTTTGTTAACAAATTGAAAGATAAACAAATTTAACATCCCCATATGTTCTACATATTTGTCATCTTTGTACATTACAATATCATTGTCCATTCTCCTCATGTCGGTTTCTATCAAGAAATAAATAGAGAGAATGTGATTCACGTAAGGTGATAAATCTTTGTCTTGGTCCAATCCTGGTGTTGCTCGATCTTTGTCATTATTGAATTCTTGTTTCCACTACTCCAGTGACACCAATTCACCATCATTGTAAAAAGAGGGCACCCTAGGGGTATTCCCATTGTCCAATATTTGAAGCTCATTTCTTAATCGATATTCAAACTCATCATGTGACTTCAAGTAATTCTCGGCTTCAATCCTCTCACCAGGAGTCATTAAATTGTCATCATTCATCATCTCCTACAATCATGATCTAAGCCTTTCATGTTCCCTCAAAGCTTTGGTTGTCTCAGTGTATGTTTTCCAATAATTTTCTGCAACTAGCATCACACTCCTGAATATGTGCTCAATGATTTCATAAACAAATTTATCCATCTTCTGTTGCATCTTTTCTACTTACTTAGATGATCTTTCTGCCTTGCTCCTCCAATGCATTGCATCCGTCAAGGCATCCATAGCATGTTGGTCAATACCATATGACATTCATGTTTCATTGGTGCTTGTATCAGACTCAATCTGTAGTAATCGTGCTTGCAGTCTTTGCTTCTCTTCATCAACCCTTTTATATAGGTTCTTATATGTAGAGTTTTCTCTAACAAGAAACTCTATATGATCCTGGTTTAGCCTGACCACATCCAAGTTTAGTTTGGTAGTGATTGTGGGATCAGTCCTTCCAACTTGTATCATCAAATGTCCAAAAGCTTCTTCTGTGTCAACCAATGTGGGCCTCTTACCTTTAGGATAGCCCATTGTAAAAGAGCCTTTTGATCTGAATCATATCCTAAACCCCTTAAGAGTATATCAATTTCATCTAGCATCATTTTCTTACCTGGATCCTGTTTTTTGAGGAAACTATCAAATAACAGGGCAGACTTCATATCCCATCCAGAATACAATAGCACACCAACCTCCTTAAGCAACTGTCTCCCCTTTTTAGGTGTCATTTCTTCCATTATAAGATCCATTTCCTCCTGTAGCTTCCTGACCTATTGCTCTTAATTACTATCTTTCATGATGTTTTTGATCTACAGTCCTTTATGTTGATACAGGAATGTGGTGAACTCTTTGGAGGCAATAAAATCGCTATCAGCAATGAAATCCTCATGTTCCAGGAATCTAACATCAGCAACCTCTTGGACATTGAACTGTCATATTGTCAAATCCATCTATGTACCCCCTTCAGAACCAGGAGGGTAGTCTTCTCTAGGAGAAAATGGAATAGCACCAGATGTAGAAGTAGGGGACATATGTGCTAAAGGCTCCATACTTCTAATGGTATCAATATATTTCCCAAAGACATAAGGGGGAACTCCTTCAAGTATTTCCAATTCATGCTCCATAAGTTTGTAGGCCAACTCCAAGGGGTCCTCAATATTTTGCAATACATATTTATTTATTTTACCTCTAAAAAGCTTCCATCTATAGGCTTGCATCACCTTCTCATATTTTCCTCTTTTTGCTCTAGCCTCTTCTCTATCAATGTTCTTAATGAGGTCATCTGGCAAATATGACTTATGTTCTCCAGCCTTTAGCCTCTGTGATGACCAGGTTGTCCTTATATATCCCTCAAGATCAAAATTTGACCTTGGGTATCCCATTGTCATGCCATAATAATTCAACTTTGTCTGCAGCAAGCCGTAACTTTTGGAAATTTTCATAATAAAGTCTGAAAAGACTAACAATCCAGGCAACAATTGACTGTTTTCCAAGGTTTGTCAGATGCTCTGCACTCACAATTGATAGTTGCCTCACAATTTTTAGGCAAGCCACTCTTTTAGGTATTGTAAGTAGCAACAGATATGGTCTTCCTTCAAACCCATACACCCTTATTTGTGTATAATCTGAAAAATAATACGAGTCTCCCCAATTGTGGTCAATTGAGGAATCTTCACGATAATCCTTAGGTCTCATGTATCTTTGAATCTCTGGTGCAAGGGCATGATCATATGGACAACCCAACAATCTGCACAATGTTTAAACGAAGAATTCTTCAAAGTGCCAATACTGACTATTGGCATATCTCTAGTCCCCTGAGGTAACCCACAATTGAACTATTTTTCTCACTCCAACCTTGTCATAGGCTCTGACACATAATTCTTTCAGCCACAATCCTTCATCTTGTCCAACATATAACAATATATGCATAAGAAGGGAATAATACTTAAAGTGCACATTGATCACATCCACTTTCAGCTTCTCCAACCCATAATTTAGGGCTTCAACAAGGTAAGCAGTAAAATCAAAGAAGCAGAGGTCTCTAGAATATAAATCAGCACAAATGACCATGGCTGCAATATCCATTAAAGGATGGGCTTTTATCCCTAGAACCTGAGCAACACAGTAATAGGTATATTTGAAGTAAGGGTGGAAGGAGTTGAAATCATAAGGGGCTTTTTCATCTTGACTTAATGGCACTAAAGACCCTGCATTTCTAGGCCTGTGTATGGGGAGTCTCCATCTCTTGTAAATGTATTCTAGGTTAAAGTATTTACTCATCAATTTCTTGAGGTCAATTGGTTCCTCAAACCCCCAATCTAACTCAAACACGGTGTCAATAACCTCCCTTGTAATTGAAAGAATCGGCTCACCCATATAATTATATGGTTCTGGTTTTAGGGTCATAGTTGCTTGCCAAGGCTTTCATGAGTTCTACATTTACAAAGACATTAGCCACAGCTAGTTTGCCTAGGTTTAATCACCATAAATTATTTATAGGCTGAGGAGAAACTCTTATGGTATATCCATATACAAACAACTCATATCCCCTTAATTCGGTCCATGTGTCTCCAAGATCCTCAAATCTATCCTCCATACCTTCCTCATCTGCCTTAATCTTTTTAGACCTTAATTTGGGTAATGGCCACTGATCAATCAAATCTTGGGCCAAGGAACGCCCTTCCTTCTTTTGTCTTTTGGGTTTTTCTTCTGTGGTAAGAGGTTCCTTTGCCTTTCTAGTTTTACTAGCTTTAGATGATGACTCCATTTGAATTTACAAAGAGGCTTTGTACCTGGATAACTTACTTGAAATCTGTGAGCCTTCTCTGTGAATTCATCTGATTTCTACTTCTGGTTCATTGTCTGTGGATTCTTCAATATTGTGTCCTTCATTACCAATTTATCACTTATGGTGAATTGAGTAGTTAGTAATGATAGTTCAACAATGGTCACTTAGACATACGTTTGAATTAAATGGTGATGTGACCTAGCCAAGATTTGATTCTGATCTTCACGGCAATTAATAATCACTTCAATGAAAACATGTCTTTCGATCACTAGCTTTTCGGTCCATCGATTCCTTTATTTCTATCGAAAATGCTTTTGCCTCAAATATCATGTCGATGAGGTATTTTCTCCTTTTATCAAAATATTGTATTTGATGAGAATGTCTACCTTTTCACTGATGCATATCCTATATCAATTGGCTTCCATGTCGAAGAAACTTCAAGCTTCGATAACTCCTTCTATCTTTCCATCGAAACATATTTCTTATCAATACCATTGTACCTTTTCGATGAATGAGTGTCATTTCATCAAAGCTCTTCTTTATTTGATGACCTGCTTTCATTAACATTTTTCATCGGTGAATTCATTAGTAGTTTCTTCGATAAAATTCCCATTGGTGAAACAACATGTATCGGTGACTCACCTTTTGGTCTCCTCGAAACTCATATCCTATCGATATCTTTTATCGATGGAACTTTCTTCTATTTGATCGACATCACTCTTTCGATAAGACTGTTGTTTTCGGTGAGTCTTCTATGCGTTGATCCGATTGCATCACTTCCTCGAAAGCTTTTTCCCATCGATGAGACCATTTCCACTTTCTTCGATATTCTTTTGTCGATGGGATCATTGCTTTTGGTGAGTCCTTTTTAAGTTCATCGGTAGTACTTTTTATTCGATAGCCCTTTTATATCAATGAGACATCGCTGGGTCTCATCTATACTGGTTGAATTTGAATATTTCGATAGGATGCCATCACATTTGTTTGACGACTTATAAGATACTTTATTTTGGTAGGAAAATGATAGCTTTTTCTTCTAAAAATGAAGGATTTTATGATTTAATTTCACAAATCAAGAAATTTTATTTAATTTAGATTTGGTGCTCAACAAGGGGCCCATAGTTTAAAAGACCATTTTTAGGGTATTACAATACTGCACATAGAATTGTACTTCTATAAACTGTTGTCTGAGACTCTCCATTGTCAAAATACCAAAAGAAGCAAAAGACTTGGGAGGACCAAGGTACCAAACCTTGGTCCTAAACTAGGGCACCATACCTTGGTCTCAGAAAATTGAGACCCATTTCTAATCTTGGATCTGCACTTGTGTGTTCTATCGGTTTCGAAGATCGTGCATCTGTCGGATTTTTGTACCTGCAACTGAAACTTGAAAAATGGTGTTTGGGTGGCCATATAGGGAATGTAGTACCCCTGCCTTAATCAATTTCTAATCTCGGTTTGAGCTTGGTTAGTTTATCATAATATAATGTTATAGTTAGATGTTTTGATTTTAGTGCATATCTGTTAATGTGGTTTTCGCACCAATTTGTATGCAAGTTAATTAATTCTCCTATTTCGTGTTATTATCTCAGGCTAATGATTTCATTAAGTTTATATATGTATGCATGTATGACTCTTGGTTGTAGGAGATTTCAGGTTTAGTACCGCATGGGTGCGAGGTTCATCTCCACCTGGAATTTGCAGGTTTGAGTTTACCTCTTTAATCCTTAGAGTTGGATGAGGTGGTCGTAAGACCCTCGTTTGACCATAGTCATTCTCAAGTGAGCGTCATCAGTCATCCGTCAGTTTCCCCTTTTGGTTGGGTTGCAGGTCATCTGTTTGTTTGGTGTTCTTGGTTTGCGTGTCTGGTGTGTGTGGTTAAATTGAGTAATTAGTCCTTAGTATTTAATTTGATTAAATGGGTGTTTACGCATTAGTTTATTTGGGGACTAAATTAAATAGGCTCCCTTTTCTTGAGATTAATCGTTAATTTGAATTGCTCGAGTCAGTTGACGAGCAAGTTCAATTAAATGGCTAATTTTAAATATTAAATGTATTTTGTTATGTTTATGCTTATGAAAAGGAAGATTTAAATTTAATTGAAATAGAATTAATTTTATCTTCTTGGCATTTTGGAAATAGAAAGGTTAAATTCAGTTATTTGGAAAAAAAAAAATCAATTTTAAATTGAAAAGCAAATTTAATTCATTGATATGGTTTAAAAGAATGTTTTTTGTGAATTATTTTAAATAAAAAAATTTAATTCCAAAAATAAATAATTGGTCAAACTTTTCCCCATTTAACCTATGTTTGAAAATTATTTTGGGAGGATATTTTGTTTGGAAAATATTTTTGGAGAATGAAATTTGGGGATTTTGCAAAAGAAAGGATTTTTCTTGGAGCTTGCAGGTTGGGCTCTCCTCCGAGCTTGCCAGGATTGCTGAATCAGGTAGGCCTCTGGTTTATTTCATTGGCTTCTTGTTTTAAGGAAATTGTTTTGGATGTTGTAGAAACCTAGTTGTAAAGATTAAAATCTCATGTATTTGGAAAAATGAAGGAATTGTAGTTTAATTTCTGAAGTAAGAACCCTCCTTGCTACCTTTCCAAACCTCCAGTTTGCATTTTTGTTGGTTGTTCAAATTGGATTTTCAAAGATCAAAAAAAAATATGGTTTGGCTGTTCTTGAGGAAATTTGTCTAAAACTCCAATGATTCTCTCTTATATTAGTTTAAAAATGAAATTTAGATTGGGGTTTGGCAGATTTGTGGTTTATATGTGTAAATAAATAAAAAAAATTTGCCAATATAGTGTTGGTTTTGGAGGAAATCTTCCCTTTCCTGTATCTGGTTATTTTGATTTTGTAAGTTGAAGAATACCCATGTTTGTTGGGTTAATAATTATTATTTTTTAGTCTCTAATTGAGACTGGGTATTTTTGTGAGTTGCTGTTCTTTTTGACAGTAGATGATTTTTTTTTAAAAAAGGAAAAAAAAATAAAAACAAAGAAAAAAAAAATTTAATTATACCCCCCCCCACGTGGCAGAGTTTCCCCACCACGTGGAAGGAGGGGTGTTGCGTATCCCCTTTGGGGCAGCAGCGCTCCCCAAGGGGTGTTGCATGCTCCCTTTGGGGGCAGCAGCACTCCCCATGAGGTGCTACGTGCTCCCATTAGGAAGCAACGCTTCCCCAAGGGGCAGTGTGAGCTCCCAAGGGGGGGCCCACGTGGGTACCCTTCCCCATTTTTGTATTTTTTTTATAAAAACAAAAAAACATTTTTTTTTATATATATTTTTTATTAAAAAAATATGTATATAATATTTTATATATTTTAATGTTAATTTTTAATTAAGTTTCTTTAATTATAATTTAAATGTTTATTAAGTAATAAATTATTATTAATTTGTTATTAATTATTTGTATAAGGGAAAACATACATTAATTAATATTCAAATTTTTATTTTATTATTAATGAATATTTTTCTAATTAAGTACTTGATTTGTTAATAGTGCTATTAATTATTAATTTATTATATTTTATTAATTATGGATTAATAAATGTGTATATTAATTAATAGTTGATTTTGGCATTTTTCTATATGCATAAGGAAATAATTGTTAATTAGGAATTGACTATCTTTAATTGGATTCCTTATATGTTTATGTTTCCTTGATCCGTATAGTTTAACTTGGTTCTGAAAAGACGAATTTGGAGGAATTATTTTGAACCAGTATGACAATGATGTTTTAATTGAAGATTAAATATCCTATTTAGTTGGTTAATGGTTGTTTAATTATATTCATGTGAAATTGGTTTAAGAACTCATAATGGCGTATTATGTATGTTCGATGCAAATGAACCTTAGAGAGTTAGAAAACCAAGAACAACCTGTTGGCATTTCAATAAGGATATTGAAAAGGTTGTTGATGATTATGGATATAACTGATTAAGGATGTTTATTGTCTTAATATTATTATTTTGTCATTGATGTCAAGAAATTGATTTTCTAATTCAGTATGATGTTGTCATATCTTAAGAAGTATGATTTGATGAGTATAAAGATGTCAGTAAAAGACACAGAAAGAATGTGATGAATAAGGGGAGGAATATGTTATTCAATGGGCAACTATTATGGAGTTAGACAATTATGAGATCATGATGTTTAGATTGTTTTGATATCCTACATATGATGTTGATTGTAAGGTTGATGCTATACTATGTTACCGAGCAAAGAACCTAGTCGATAAACCCTAAGGTTATCACTATTGGTTAATGAAGGCAGAATGTCTACCGAGTGAAGTTTAGTATTTACCGAGTTGTAACCGAGTAATAACAAAATGCATTGAATGAATAAAAGCATTATTTAATGAAGGAAGCTGATGAGCTAGAATTGATTAAATGATTGGTATGTCGTGAATGAAGTTTGTTAAGAATCTATGGCAAAGGAAGATCGGCAGGAAGATCTATAGCTCAGATTGAACTACAATACCCTAGCACAAGTTCCAAGAAATGTATGCAAGTTCCAAGGCGAGGTAAAACATTTTCAGATCGAAGGATACATTGAACCTAGTCAAGTTTGAAGATATGATGGCTATGATTGATCATGGGATATGTGATCAAGGAGATTAAGCGGTTGGCAAATTGTTTATAAATAAGGAACTATTGATAAACAATGTATGCGGGCAAGTGTATGCACAGGGATGCTACATAGTGATTACCGAGCACAAAAGCTTGAAGACCTGTTTGGAATAACAGAGTATAGAGCCCAGCAGATGGACAAGGTAAGTCCTATTGTATTGAGCAAATAAGAATCTGCTTTAGCATTTTAGATGTGAAGTTGCAGATAGATTTTTATTACTGTTATTTTGTGAAATGACAAAAAATCTCTTAACCAAGTGGACTTAACAGTCTTATTTTTAAAACCCTCTAGCAAGGTGACATTCTGATTGAGTGTTTGAAATCCTTTAACAAGGTTACTTCTAACAAGGTGAAGACCCTAACAGATCTGAGGGAAATCCCTTAACCGGGTCACATCTAGCAATGTGTTTGTAATCTTTAATAGGATTTGCTTTTAACCGAGCATACTCTAGAAGAGTATATTTCTTAGTGGGTCTGAAATCCCACAGTGGTTTTTCCCTATTTGGGTTTCCACGTTAAATCTAGTGTTATGAGTGTTATGATGTTTATTTGCTTTTGAGTTTGCATGTTTAGCAGTTTTGGTTATATTACTGAAGTATATGTTACCGAGGTTGAATCTGTTGTTTTTATGGAAGATTAAGTTTGTATGATTCACCCCCCCCTCCTCTCATCTTATTAGCTTGGCATCTGTACTTAACATTAAGTATTAGAACTATCAGTGAGTACATGGTTTCATGTTAGACCTTGGGTGGTGATGACTCAGTTTTGTGGATGCTCTAATGGACCTTTGTATTAGCTTCAATTATGTTCAGCTGGATCCTTTCCTTTTCAGGGATCGTTTATGTATTTATTGACTGATGTGGTCGTTTGTATATTGATTATGTTTCACCTTGATGGCAGGATTATAAATTATGAGAACCTCATGTATTCTTAACTTTATTAATTATCAAAGGGGTCTTGCAGTTGAGCAGACCCGGAGATGTAGCCCTTTAGGGGTGAACTTCGAGATCATCTTGGTGTTATGTGATGCTTTCATTCTTATGTTTCATGTTTAGTGTTATCATGTATGAATGCCATTTTGATAGAATGTATAAGTGGATAAGATGAAATTAATTGTTTAATGCATGTATGCAGCCGTCTCTTAGATGCAGTAAATTGGATCATGAACGAATATAGCTTAGTATAATGGAATACATTCAGTTATTGTTAAGGAAATTAAGTATGCATGGGAAGATCTCATTAGCATATGATAAAATTCAAGTGTATTGTTAAATTAGATGCATGACTTATATTTTAATGAAAAGATTGAACGTAAGATATGAATAGATCTTAATGGATGAACCTTATCTTGTAATCCATATATTTTCATCTTCTGAAAGAAATTATCCTTGTTTAAGAATTATCTCGTTATAAGATAATCAGCTTATTGGATTTATTAGTGTGAGTTAAGTTAAATGTGTAATTAAGTAATCACGTTGGGAAACTCTGTAGGTGTTAGTTGATGTCTTCCGCTATGTAATCTGAATTTTGATACCTCGTTGTATATTAATGTTGTGTTTATCTTTAAAAAAAAAATTATTGCACTCCATTTGTATGTTTTAGCTTTATCCCTTCGGGGTTTCCTAGCGGGGCATTACATTTTGCCTTGGTCAAACCCCTTGTTTTTGGTGATTTCCACCTCCATAAATAGCTAATAATGTACTAAAAATGTGTTTGCAAGAACCTTGTGTGTATGCAAGATCCTAAATGAACAAGAAAGTAAATCTAGAGTTCTAACCTACGCTTGGAGAGTAAACCCTAAATGAGTGTAAATGTAAATGTGAATTCTTCAAATCACAAATGCAATAATGGATCTAAAGCATGAATGTAAAATTGAAAATAAGTGTTATAAATCTCATACAAAGATATGAAAATAACATGAAACCATACCAAACCCTAAGGGAGAGGTACAAGCCAATCAACAATTGGTGATCTCCTACTATTGTTCAATATCTTCAAAGCTTCAATGGATGATGAAAATGGTTGATGTAGACTGGATACAATGCTTGATTTGTTGATTGAAGACTCCACATAACCTATACTTTTACTTCATGAGAGGCTCCTTCAATTGCTTGAGTTGATGGATCCTTCAAATGAGAAAAGGAAAGACTATATGTATGAAACCCTAATTTTTTTAATCATAGGCCAACCTAGAATAAATATAATTTTGCAATCCTTTGGATTTAAACATTAAAATACTATCAAAACGTGATCCCAAAATTCGGGGAGAAAAAGTAGGGACCAAGAGGAATCACATTGACCCAACCAACTTTTTCCCAAATTTTCAAGGAAGCAAGGTATCATTATTCTAAAGTCAATTCCAGAAGGATGTGACGATTCAAGGTGTTTGAATATTCAAAATCGGGCCTTGAAGGTTGAAATGGGACATAATTAGGGCTTTTGATGATTGATTAATTGAAAGAATAAAATAAAAAGGGGCACACTTACGGTAAATTTCCCAATTTTATGATGTGTAGAGGGATGAAAGAGGACTTTAGATTTAATTAAATTAATTTATTAAATGCTTAAAGGAAAATTAAAATGCAAGATGCAACACACTAAGGTGGGTGCTAAACTAAGTGTGGAATTTTACGACCTAATTAAGGGTGTACAATTTACGACGCTACAAGATCTAGGACTTATAGAGAAAGGAGAACATCTACTATAAATTTAAGATTGTAGAAAAAATACATAGGCATCAAATTGTACATTTATAATATAAATCTCAAAAGGAAAAAGTGATTAAATAGAATATATAGGTCTTGGTAGGGATTTTTTGTAGACTTTAGCATTAAACTTCAATGCTAGTGTCTACTCTAGTGCCCAACTTCAATGCTAATGTCTACTCTAATTACCAAATTCATTTGAATTTTCTTACATAAATGATGGAGAGTTGAAATGTGTCTAGTACATGTCTTTAGTTTTTTCCAATCTCTAGTTTAGCCAAACTCAACACTCATATACTCTAAGGAAACATATTGTCAAATCTAATCCATTTTCTTCATATATCTATAATGTTTAGTTGTAGTAATTAATCCATTTAAATGAAAATATGATATTTGATAATTACATTTATAATTTTATTCTTTTTTGTTTGTAGCTAAATTTAAACAGATAAGTATAAAGAAACAACTTGGTAATCTTAGGTTATAATATCCCTCATTTATGAACACTAGTTTAACCTAGGGCTTCCATTTTTGTTCTTTCGTTTGGTGAACACCATGTGAATATTTTTTGGTACTATCTAGTTATATTCAATATTCAAATGGTATAGGGAAGCATATTCTTGAATCTAATGCATTTTCTCTAGTCTACGGCTAGACTGGCTCCAAAAAGTGGTTATAAAACTAATGTTATTGATTTTTTCAAAAATCACAGATCGTCGATCATGATCAGCAGAATTTTCTGTGGATTTGATTTTTTGAATTTTTTTGAAAAAGTCAATAACACGAGTTTTATAACCCCATTTTGGAGCCAGTTTAGCCGCGTCCTTTTCTCTACACATTTATATTTTTTAAAAACACTTAATCTATTTGACTGTAAATATAACACTTGCTAGTCATTACGTAGTTGTGGTTAGATTTTAAATAAATTAGTGCAAAAGAAAGAAAGGTTATCCTAGATTGTAGTATACCCCATTCGTCAACATTAATTTAACCTAGAATTCTCATTTTCTTCTTTCATCTTGATGCTCACTTATGAAATTAAGTGTACATTGAATGTCTTTAAATATTGTGACATAACAACATTGCATTCAAATATGTTTTAGGTTCGCCTACAATAACAAGTAGAAAGAGGATAGAAAGTTACCTTGAAATTTGAGGATCATCTGCACACTTCCTGAAATTAACCTAGATCAAGGTTGAGCCATGTAAAAATGATCTATAAATATAATGTGGCCATCTTAAGATATAGAACAAATATTTGAAAATAAGCACTATTAAAGATTATAGATTAGTAGACAATGAAGTTGAGATTAAGTTTAAATAAGAATTAGATTATGACCCAAACTTAACAGAAAAATATGACACTTTTACATATATTATTATAATAAATATTTTCATCAAAATAAATGCATAATTAAATAAAAAATGATATATAAATATACTCATTTTATCATAACATTTATACTATTATCTTATTATTTAAAAATATTATTCACATAACTAATTTTTAAAATATCTCCACCACATTATTTATTTGAAGCCTCTTTCAAAAATGAATTTAAAGTAATTTAACCCATTATTCACATTACTATTTTTTTAAAGTATCTCTTATTATTATATAATAATTATATCCTTTAATTAAAGCCTATTTCAAGTAGAATCCATAATGAGAGAATAGAATCTTTAAGAAGCCTTTTATTTTTATTAATTTATGCATCACAATCTAATTATATATTTTAACAAGCAAAATTTCAAAGAAACGAGGGATAAAGTGTTTCAAGAAAATAAAATATAAAGAGAGAATATTTAACTATTGATATTTAAAGTGAAGGCGAGGAAGACGCCATTTCAACATGGATATGATTAAAGCATTTGATTATAAAATAACAAAAAAATTATGCAATCAAGTTTAAATAAATAATTCGGAGTACATTTAAAACTTATTTATTCTTATACATTATAATATTTAGTTTTGTTGACCTCAAAAAAATTTAATGTTATTTATAACTTTACTATATGTATGAAAAATTATGTTATTAGTTTCTATCCACTAGAACTATTGGAGAGGCCTCAAACATTAAATGGTTATAGTCAATCGGAATTTAGTTTTTTTCAAGATTTTGTTTCATTCCCTAGTTTCTTAAGGGAAGTTGCATATTTTTTAAGAGAAATATTAATTCATAAACTTTTGGCACATTATTATTGGTCTATTTGTAGGTTGTAGAGTTGTCAAAGAAAATTTATATGTTCCCAATACAAGAGAACGTACATCCCTCAAGATATTGCTCTGCACCTTACAGGATTATAGACGTTTCAAGGTGAACATTTTTCCCATTTTTTTGGGTTGTGAGCTGCACAAACGGTTTCAAAGGTAGAGCTTAGAAGAGATGGAAACGTGGACGCTAGTCGAGCTTTATTTACATGCATTAACACTGTACTACCAACTTTTCTTTCCGTCACAAAAAGACTAATATAAAACCTCAACTTTTGATCCCTACTCACTTCAATCTGCATAGAAGACCAACAAAAACTTTCCCAAAAAAAAAAGGTTTGAATATCAATCTCAGATTGTTGTAAAAAGGATTTTTATAGTTTATATGGAGGATTTGTTTATTGCCATCTCATTTAGTTTTGGGAATTGCTTATCTCTTCCTCTCCTGCAATGTTGTTATGGCAGTTGGTCTGTATGTTTTTTATGTTTTCATCAGTGTCATCCATTACTCATTATCAACTCACTATATCCTTTGTTCTTTTCTTTATTTTGCAAAATTCAAGAAGCCTCTAAAAGAATATGCAAAAATTAAGAATCAAGAATTTGTGCCTCGCCCTATTCCTTTTTAATGATTTTTTGTTGGAATTGTTGCAATGTGTGCTGGAAACACAACTATATTGCTATATGCATAAGGTTCATGTATATGGAAATTGCTTTTTCCTTCCTCAACACAGTGCTTGTAAGGTATTCTCAGTTCATAATATCAATCTTTAGGGATTCTTATCCCGGAAAATAAACATGTTATGTAAAGAGGATACAAAGATAGATATTAAGTAGTTGTTCTATGTTACCATTTAGACCCAAATTTGAGATTTGATAAATATAACCTAAACTACATGCAGTAACCATTGAATATCTTATGTTTGTTTATGTAATACAATGCATAATTTAGGGGTGTGGGCTTGTTTCTAGCCTTTTCCAGGAGGCATTCTTAAGGTGTTATTTATTATTGTATATGGGTGGATAACAAGTAAGGATATATGCAAAGTGGATAGTTGATTCTAGTGATAATTTCCTACCAAAATATAGCTTTTGCTTGTAGAAATTGACTCATCCAAGTCGTTTTGTCACTCAACTTGGCTAAGACTATTTATTGATTGTGTATTTTTTGAGGAAGTTTTTGGCAGTAACAGTTTGATTCTACACAAGAAAGAGACCAAAATTTGGGTGCAAAAATGATGCATGTGGACTGGGATGGTTGAGTGGTGTGGTGAAAAGTAGCAACTTTTGTTCTAACTAAAACTATCACCTACAAATTTGTATTTAGTTGATTATTTGTCTTTAGTTTTCGTTGTGATTATGGTTTTTTGCTTGAAGATGTTTGGATCCTTAGCTAAAACTATCGCCTACAAATCTTTTTATTCGCTTGATTATTTGTCTTTTCTTTTTGTTGTGATTATGGCTTTTTAATAGTAATCTGGCCATAATGTGCCTTGATGTTGAGGATTACAATTAATATAGGGAGCATTTTGCATTATGGAATCTTGACCTCTCTAGTTAATGAAAAAACTTGTTAATGTGCTATTATTATAGATCATGGAGACATTCCAGTTCTCGTGCTCTCAAACTATTTCATATAAAGAACCCTCAAGATGCTTGTAAATGCTTTTATTAGGAATGACTTGCACATGCCCTCAAAAAGATGCAAGATTGGGATCAACTTGTGTAGAACTTTAGCCACCACAATCATGCCAAATCTCTTCTTATTTAACATAAGGGAAACTATGTGCTGAAGGATAAAGAGGGTACAAAGTAATCTAACAATACTGTGTATTGTATTTAGGGATGTCTTCTACTTTACAGGGGGGGTTTATTTTTACTTTTAAATTGACTTGCTCATGAAGTAATGATCTTAGTTGGATAATATATGCAAAATGTTTTAATTGTTGATTGAAGCATTCTTATTAGTGTTGCTACAACTATAATATTTGTGGGCTTCTTCATTAAGGGTAGGGAACTCCAAAGTTTCTTAGATTGTTGTAACTAGCAAAGTGTCTATAACCAATTCTCCATTTAGTTTTGTATTCTTTATGATGTTTTATGCTTAATGAAAAATAAATATTTGGTGTAAGGCTTTTACTAGTAGTGTTTGCTTTTAATGTTTCAACGTTTGTGACATTGTGACTGATATTTATCACATAGTGAATTATTCAATGACCAATTGGTTATTGATTGGGTTGAGAGTTTTAGTTTTAGCTTCAAGAAACACAGACCACGTATATTGGCCATCCATGTTCAATCAACTGAGAAATGTATTGATTTAATGCATTCCCTTCAAATTAATGCGGGTGAATATGAACTAATTATGAACAAGTGATCTTAGTGAATTGAGGGTTATGTGAATTGGTCATAAAGATTACCCAACCCTACTCAAAGTGACAACACAATAGTCTCACCTCAACATCCTTGGCAAGAGTGTTTGACCCACCTAATTGAGTGTTTGACCCACCTAATTGAGTGTTTGGTTCAAAAATTATACAAGCTTATAGCAACATTGACATTGGACAAGGGTAAAAGCACAAAGTTGTGTCACACTTTTATAAAGGAACTGACCAATGCCGATTCAACTTTTTAAATTGAATCAATAGAAAGTGATGTATATGCTTTGAATTTTAAAATGATATAAACTAATAAAATGCATATTTTTTTATGTATTTTATGTTTTAAAAAAAAATTAAAAAATTATTTGAATATACTTTCTTATAAAGTAAAGACTATAATTTTGTTGTTGATAAAATGTTGAAATTGAAGTTATACGAGGCGTCACACTTTATATAGTAAATTTTACCTTTTTTTCTTCAATTTTTTTGTGTATATTGATAACTTGGAACTTTAGTGCAAAAATATATTTTTAACTATTTTTAATGTATATATATTTTTCAATAAATTTGAAAAGTCATGTGTACTGAAATATAACTCTTTCCATTCAGCCTCACCTTTTTTCTTAATCATTTATCCAAATTAGAAAAGAATTATATCATCTTGACATAAAGTCTTTTCTCTAGTGCTTTTATTTGTTTCCAAATTTTTAAATAAATTTTAGTATTTTTCCTTCATAAGATAATCAACCTTATATTTTAGTATTGATGACCTAATTTCAATAAAAATAAAATACAAAATATAAAATATAAAAACTAACTAAAATATTAAAAAATATATATATTGGAAAATTCAGTCATAGATCTATAAAAGGGTAATTTGACATTTCAAAAAATATATTATTTCTAAGAGTAAGAGTTGTTGAAACATTGAGTTTTTCAAAAAATAAAATAAAATTGGTAATTAGACTCAAAGTGGTATAAAATATACATTTAGTAGACAATTCCAATTGGAAAAGTTGTGGTCCATATATAACATAGCTATAATGAATCTCTATAGACCATATGTTTGACTAAAATTAAATTTGAGTTAGAATTACTTAAATTCACTTGTGCTGATAAGTTGGCCTGAAACGTGACACAATTTTGTGCTTTTACCCAGAAGCATTGAGTTTAACTTCATCAACTAAATGGTTATGCATTTATTAGTCTTTTATTCCTTTGAGAATTCCTTTTGTTTTAGCTTGTGGTAAAATTATAGCTTTAAAGTTTAATTTTATATTTTTTTTTTAAATAAAACCAAATTGCTTTTACCTTTGCTACACCCTCTTAGAAAGGAATATATGTGGTTGGAAGGGCTTGACATTGACCAACTAATGATTCTTCTTTGATGAGATAATTTTGCAACCTATATCTTGTGGGGTCTTTAGTTGTAACCTTCATGAACAGTCTCTAAGCATATTCAGGTTACTAAGCTTCTTAGTGGATGATAATCAGTATAATAACTTCTCTTGTAAACTTGTTGTGACAATAAGCCATCTTTTTTTCCTTTTTAGAAGTATTTCTAGCAAAGGTTTCAAAGCAAAACCATTTTACAATCTCCAACTATTTGGAACATTGACCAACTTCTTTCTGCAAACTCAATCCCTGCATTCCTAGGAAAAAACTTTGCTGCTTTGTAGCTATTGTTTTTTTAAGTTATTAATCAATATGATATTTATAAATTAGTATGCATTATATGATGTATTAAAAAAATTGTTATCTATAATATAAAATATATGAATGTTTGTATTAAATTTTATTTTGTTAAATTCTATTTACACATAAGTAATTTGGAAAAAATGATTTGTTCAACTTAAGGGTATATTATCAATTTAAGTGATGTTTATACATTTAAATAAGAGAGATTGAGGGTATATGTATGCTATTGTGATGTATTTAAGTATTGTATTGTAAAAAATTATATGTGCACATCATTTTTATTTAATTTTGTGTCTGATTTAAGGAAATGTCTTCATACATGTATATTTCGACAAATGACACAATCTTGTAAGAAGTTGGGTTCATTCCCCTAGCCAAATTGCATATCCCTATACATGGCCACTCGCATCTATAGCTTCCATCTTATCTGTATATTTGTATACTCTAATACACACTTAATCCTTGCATTTATTACATTTATACATACACCTACCAAAATATAACTCTTATCTACCAAGATTTGATGATTTATCCACCCATATTAATGTGACTATAGGCTTGACGCTTGCCTTTCCAAAACTCCAATTAAAACTCTAGCCAACTATTGCCATTTTATTTTTGTACCCTAAGCCAACTAAGTGCATGCTTTGTAAATGAGAAAAACTCAATGTGATGCAGCCATAACCGGTAAAAACCCTCAAAAGAGTCAACCGACTTATGCAGCAAGAGAGACACAACGAAAGCAATAAGAAAACATAACAAACTTACATAAAAATATCAAATTACAGCCTTAAAACTTTCGGCAATCATCTAGCAATCTTCATATTATCATCAAAGAACATTCGGTAGTTAACCAATTACATGCAAGCTTCAAGCCAGATACAATCCAACTGGGACTCTAAGAATCAACTCGATCACAACATGTGAATCTCAATCCTTATTCTCAGTTCTACTTCCTCTTTCCCCTACAAATGATTACATAACATCATATTTATACCCGTCGAAACATATCTGGGTCGGCCTCAAAGGATTACATTCACTAATGTAGGAAAATAAAACGTGTAATTAGGTTGATCCTAAGATTTAAGAAATCTTTCTGGAAAATAACAACAAAGTGATGCAATTCAGTAGGAAGGTCAGCCACATGCCAAAGAACACCAGAGAAGACCCAAGATGGATCCACACGCCAAGAATCGCATCGGTAATGAAGGAAAGCCAATCGGTAAGCATAACAATTGTCCTGGAAACCCAAAAACAACCAACCGGAAGCGATAACTGGTCGGAGAAGAACCCAAATGAACTAGAAATCTGGAATCAACCACATAAAACCACCAGGAAACTGCAAACAAGATCTGCCACAAAGAGCAAGGAACTACCAATACATACCAATAAGAATACTGAAACTGCACAAAGAACTAAACAAGAACAAAATTGAAAGGAAATGTTTTTGGTTGATGCAAGATTGCTCATCAACTGGGGATGCTCCTGCATCATAATGGGAGAAAAATCCTCCCCAAAAGAGAGAAAAAAAAAATGAAAACGAGTACATGTGACAAGAATGGACTTAAGATATCGCCCCAGGTATTGGATTGGTCACATAAGTACAATCAATATCCCCCCTATAAGAGAAAGAAAATAAGGATATGAATCCCCCTAATGAAGAAGTAGCTCCTATGCTAATGATGAGAGCCTTAAGATAGAACACAATCCACTGCCTACAAACATTTCTCCCCTTAGGAAGAAACAAATCCACTATAAATATGAGAAGCCACTCCAATATACTAGAAGAAATAGGAATTTAAATATTGTGTGCCTTTGGAAACTACTCAAATGTCATTATGCCCATGAAAGATGATGATGCCACAAACCAATCAGGAACATGCCCAATAAATATAGAAGGTGACAATCTAGGACTCTACAAAAACTAATGAAGAACAAGTTCCATGGCTGATGAAGATGGGATGACAATATTTATGTGTCTATTAGCAAAGAGGAGATGAATGTCCTCAAAATAATCCTCTAGATCTCTAGTATGAGACTCCACAAACAAGAATGATATATTTGTAAGATATGAATCCAAAATGGCCATACCTATGAGAGCAATGCCCAACTTGTTGGAATCCAAGAACACTGAGAGGGGGGGGTGAATCAGTGTTCTCTGGTATGATTAATTTTAAGCTTATTAGCACAACAACTTAGCAATCGGTATGCATAAAAGCAAATAACAACAAGTAATAATGCAACCACAAAGATGAACGCCATAACACCATAGATTTACAAAGAGATCTTACATCATATTTATACAAACCCTGGACCTAAACAATTAGGTCGGCCACCTAAAAGATAATACAATAAATCCATTACATAAACCCACAAACCAATGATAACCCAAGTCGGCCTAAGACCGAAACAACATTAACCAAACAATAAATCCAACCTGTAACGCATCGGGGGCATCTACCAACATGTTACATAAACCGGTCCATAACCTAAGAGAATAACACAGAATAGCACCGGACCTAGAATAGGTCGCCATAAGACAAATTCAACACTGCCGATCAACTGGAACATGAACATGATAACCATCAGCATCCTGAGAACCTTCTAAAAGCCGCACCAACACCACTTATCGAATCCATCAAAAGATCTTCAAAAAAGATCTGCTAATAAAACCCTTACTTGTAACCAAAAGGCTTACTAGAACATATGATAGCTTCCAGATCACCAAATCCTGAATGTAACACGCATCTAAATGATATGAATGACCTAACCAAACCAATTCCACCAAACGGAATGTATCGGAGAATATTGAAGATGATCTCTAGATCAACATCACAATCCAACCACTGTGTTGACATCAATGACAAACATCAATGCAAAACATAATCAATTCCTCCAAATTGCCAACACTACTACACTTAATCAATGGGGGTCATGCAAGAGTCGATGCCAATCTGATTAGAAACAATAAAATATGATGAAGATTGAGATGGTGTCCCAATACGAGGAGTGAGAACTAAGAGACAAGTCTCTAATCTATTTGGACATGAAAGACTTGTGATATACTCACGCATCTCAAAAGCATCATTATCATAAGGTATGCAATCTTAACATGCAAGGGATTAAGACAATCTACTGTAGTATCCTCTAAAAATCAAGAGATTTGAGGGTATCCTTTGATCTCCCAAAGGTGAGTCTAAAGTGTGTGGGCACAATCAATGTCCAATAAAGCACACATTGTGTCAAAATCAACATTAGAAACAATCACTCCTACAACATGGTTATTAATGATCATCCAAGCATGCTTACCTCTCTAAGGTTGGTTGAGGGATGAATCCTTATAGATAAGGCAAAAAATCAAGCCACCTAAAATGTGTCAAGATGCCCTTTCACCAAGACTCATAATTTTACTTTACCAGACTAATAACAAAAGGATGAACAAAAAACCCATGATACTTTCTCAAATGAAATAATCAGACCCCATAAACCTTAGTACATGTAAAGCAAATCAAATAAAGCACCCTCCCACAAACAAATCTATTTTAGGTGCCAAAACATCTAAGTAATCAAGCAAATAATATTAAACACTAAAAATTAAATAAAATATACTTGGAGAAGAATATGGAAGAATCGTATATATAGATTTAAAGAGATCTAAATCACTTTTCCAATGCTACAAGAATCTCAAAAAATGGAGATATTGGTGAAAAGATATGAGCTTAGAAGCTAAAAATGAAGATTTAACTTTGACTAACTATATTTAAAAAATGGATCCGAATCTAATTATGAAACCACCACCACTAAAAAATGCTTATAAATACCTTTCTAATGATATCTCTTTTGCCCAATTTTGACATTGTATGCAACAGTTATGGCAAAAAGAAGAATAGGCTAAATTTAGCTTATTGACAAGCTGCAAACACAACCCATACAATTTGATTTCTACAAAATTTTCCCACTTTCTATAAAATTTGACAAATATCCAAATGGTTTTTTGGGGTAAAGAACCCAACCCATAAATGTTTTTTTTCTGAAAAAAAATTGTAGAAAAAAAGAAGTTATGGCTAAATCTTATTTTTGCTTTTTTGATGCTATTTTTAGCTTCTTTTTTTCTCTTTTCTTTTTTTCTCACAAAATATGACAAATCTTGGAAAACTAAGAGCAACCTAGATATTGGTTTTTTTATGGCTATGAAGATAACCCAATTTTTTTTCTCCAAGATGAGCCAATTTTTCTCCTCAAGGTTTGATCTCTCAGAAATTGGATAGGAACTTAGTATATCTAGAGCTTTGATACCATGTTGGAGTTATTTGTTAAACTCTGCAAGCCCATGAATCACCTACAAAAAAAATACCTATCACATATGAAGAGAATAAGCCATGATTAAAGTTATGCAGCTTTGAGAGAGATTGAAATTGCATAGATTAACATGAATACAATAAATTCTTATAAAATCATAATGATAAAACCCTAGATCCAAACACTAAAGCTAGATTAAATTAGCTAGTGCCAAGTGTCACAATCGTAATGAATGAGACAACTTAAGCTATTATTAGCCTGATTGAATAAAATGGAAAAAACACCTAAGTTTAGCTTAAGCGAATAAAGTAATTAAAGGACCTAATTTGGCAAATAATTAGATAATGACCTAATTACTCCAACATAATATGTACCCATTTAGGAAAGGATGCTCAAACCCAAACTCCTATTGATATGGAATAACTACCCATTTTGGTTTTTAAAGTGGGTATGGGTATATAATTTTAAAATAAATAGGTACACATTTCTATTTATATTATATAGGTCCATTTTCATAAAACTTCAAATTTGAAACACATGGTTTTGGTTTTTTAGGATTGGAAATACAACCCTTAGCCTTGGACCTACAATAACCACCATATTTTTCCACCACCATCAATCCTTAGCTAGCTTACCACCAACGAGATGCCCTTATTTAATGCCTAACCTAAGCAAGTGGTCATGTGGTTGAGCAACACCTAGTTCGATCAGCCCCTACCTTTTCTTTTTTCCCTAAAGAAACACAGTTTCCATGGATTATAACTTAGGTATACAATGTCAAAACTTTAAAATGAATAAGCATCAAAATTCCAGTCCAAGATCTACATATCCAGATTTTAGTTATTTTCTTAATACTTTTCACATGGTACCTATTATTTTAGTTTAAAGTCAAAATCTATAAATTGGTTTGTCTGCTAAAAAATGATAAAAAAAAACCTCTCATTCTTAATGAAGGGGTTATTTTCTTATAATTTGAGAGATATATTGCTATTCTCTTTCCATTTTCTATATATTTGTAGTATACATCATTGATCAAATTCAAATTTCTCCAATCACTCCATATAATTATTATGGGTGGAAAAATAAATGCAGATACAACTAACAAAATTGGGAGTATACCAAATTTCAATGGGTAAATAACATGACTACTGGATGATGAAAAGGGGGGTGAATAAACATATACTGAAAATTTGATTAGATTTAACTTCTTACTTTATCGTTAATTTCATCAACTATATGCATGAAAGTAAACAATTGAAATGACTAAACCAAATACACATGAACACCAAGATTTTTTACGTGGAAAACCCAAACTAGGAAAAGCCACGGTGAGAATTAAACTCACAATATATGTAAAATTGATTACAGAATTTAGGCCAAAGGCCAGGATGCTCGTTGTTTTAGAAGATGACTTGCAAGACAAGGCACACAACATAGCGAAAGATATAATAATTACTTGCACACAGTGAACATCACTTCTTTGGGGCAAGATACAATTATTTTAATACAATGGCATCAACAAAATTTAACTATAGAAAAATAATCTACCGAAATGTTGATAATGGTTCCGATAGCCCTGAAAATAACTATGCAAAATGTGGTGTTCTTGACATGATTCTAATCATTTTGAATCACTATTGCTCTCTGTTTTTGCCCTCGGGGTTTAGGGTTTTCAAGTTTTTATGTTCATGAATGAGCTCTTTGTTTTAAAAAACCCAAACCGGTTATAAACTCGCGTTACCTTTTTTATTTCAAGCATGAGGGTCTATTCCATCATCAAAAGGGTCGTGTTTCATTTCCTAGGTGTTATCTTCTACCGACCTATTTATGCCTTTTGTATTATGGTCGGACCCCCTTTTTTTATGTTCCTGTGGGTTTTCATTTTCCCTAAGTCTGACTTTGATATTTCAGCTTATATTTCCATGATTAAATACCAAGCAACTAAAGGTCCCATGAATTTGCACATGTTTCAAATAGACGAAGATATTCTGACCCAAGCGAAAAACATTCTCGAAGGATAATGATAAGTATTGGGCAGACTTTGTAAGTTGTGCATAATGAACGAGCAGATTTGACGGCCCTCATAGTCCCATGATGAAAGATGAAAGGAGATAAAGGACTACAGCATCACAAGATGATGCCACATGTCCCAAGAGGGTCGAGCAAGTCCGATAGTAGGGCAGCTGATAGAGCGGATACTCAAGGATGATTTGGCATTGCTTTGTCAAGTTTTAATGGGCCCACTTGCTATGTTGGAAGGTCAATATCAGTATTGATCAATGGTGATCGTGTGATATGTCGTGTTGGGCAAATCAACAGGGAAAACAAAAAAAGTTTTGAAAATGAGTGATTCAAACTATTTCATTGTTCTTCATATGGGAAAGAAAAGGCAGAAGGAAATAGGCTTGTCGACATGGAATAAATAGAGATAAGTCAAGACAAGTGGATATCGATCAACTCTCAAAATATCGATTTGAGAGGTGTTTTCTTGGGTTAGGTTGTATTAGCAGGACAAAGCTAGCAATTCCTGAGGTGGCAACATCTACAAGTGTCCATTGCCACCAAAGAAAGAAATCAAGATCCTCAGGGAGATGAAAGGGATAATGATGATTTATGAGCTAGAAGCAAGATGATCAAGGACCTGTCAACAAAATCATAGGATGCGTATTGTCAAAGATTCTCACAGTGAGGTGGAAAATCAAGAAATCAGGAACAAAATTGTTCACGTAAGGTGAACTAGGTCAGAAGGCAGTGAATTGGCAATTTGAGTCTAACGATGTTCTTGATTCGATGAATATGATTTTCTAAATCTATTTGTTGGCAGGATGAGTAGAAAAACATTAGAATGATTATTTTTCTCAAGCATGAACACTGCCAAGAGAGGTATTTTCATTATAAATATGGTCGTGTGGTGTCTTCAATTGGTAGAAAGAACAGACAATTTGTTACCTTCTCAAAAGGTCTTGAACAAGATGAAAATGATCTTTGAGCAGTATCGTGCCAAGAGTTACACTGAGCTCTGTGATACCAGATGGATTTCCCATGGGAATGAGTATGCTTATAGTCGATGGAGTTTTAGAAATGAGGAGGATAGTCAATAGAGGTTTGGAACCAGTTTCTTATTAAAACAAGCCCTACGGGACTCACCCTTCATTTCTCCTTTGTCACCAATTGGCAGAGGGTTAAAGAAGGAGTCGCACAGAGGAAAAAAAGAAAAAAAAAAGGTTGGGATTGGGGTGGCAGCCGATCATCTCAACATGGGCATGGAAGCTGCAACACCTTCCCTTCACTTTATATTCCTCTGTGAGCTCCTCTTTCCATTTTCTCTGATCCTGAGCATGAAGGTTGAAGCTCCTCGTCTAGGGGTGACTTTACTTCTTGTCAGGATCTAATTTCCCTTCCTAAAGGGGAATGCTCTGCAGAACGTAGATGATATCTCACAATCCATTTGGAAGCATCTGCAGTGATAATGGCACGGCTCAAAGGTTTTCTTTCTACCAAAATGATGTTAGGAATTTTGGTTCTACTTCATCATAACCGCCAACGTGGACAGTCTTTTGGGAGACTGTGAGGAATATTTTGTAACAAAGTAACAAGCGATCATGTAAGCTTGTGATAGGTGACTCCTCTAGCTTGAAGCTTGTTGCTTCCTTGTTAAATCAGGGCCATGAGACAAAGGTCAATAAATTTGGTCTAGAAAGCTTCGATTCAAATCCTTGGTCATGTATAGTAGGTTTAGGTGAAATTAGTAGGCTGTAATAGGAATTTGCAGAGCAAATAAAATGAATTTTGTGTCTTAGTTTGTTGTAGGTTCTTGAAGGAGTTATAAATAATGTAATTTGTATTAGAAAATAACTTATGAAATGAATGAAAAAATTGTCCGAATTCATTTTCTCCAATGTATGACTCTGTTATGTTTCTAAATGAGTAAGATCAAGGGTTTTTCTTGTTTGTTGCATTGTTGTGATGCATGTTTCTTCTATCTTATGCTCTGACCTAAGGGGTCAGTTGAACTGTTAGATAGAAATTGCATACTAACAAGGCTTATACAGGGATTCTGATAAGTATTGTGGGTTGGGATAGACAAATGAGATACATTGTAAGGCAGTGTTATCTCGAGATATTTGGCTATTAGATTAAGGTTTATGTTGCATTTTGATCTTGCATTTTTCATTTTCAGTTGCCCAATGGATAAGACACTAATCTCTACTTACAGTCATTTTTCTATGACATTTCTTTACTCATAACTCACCGACAGCTTGCAATATCTTTGATAATATCAGAATATCTTTTCATTTTTTTTGTATGATGTTGTTTGTCAAAAAGTCATCTCACACTCCAAAGTAGTTTGAGGATCACTGATAGCTAGCCACTCTGTAGCATTCTCCCTCTTTTTTGAGCTCCATTTTAGGAGTGAGACCATTTGCTTTGTTTTAATGTCACCTACAAGTGTGGTGCGGAGATTATAGAAGCATTAAGGGAACACCCTCTTGGGTTTTGTAGAGCCCGAAGTGTAGAAGGATAAATCAGAAAATCCTTGTTATATTGTTGGTCCAAGTCCCTGAGTAACCTAAACGGTCTAGAGGTTGGCCCCTTCATGCATGATTTGAGGGCCCAACTTGGTTTATGTCCCTGGGGCTGTGCAAAAACCTCACCAAGTGCGTTTTGGGGAACCAACAAAAAATAGCGACTCTGTTGGGGATAGTCATCTAGAATATCTGGATAGTAAAAGGTGAAGTGGTCATAGTGGTTGAGATTACCCTACCCAAGCCACCAACAAAAAATATCCCCTATCCACTAAAGAATATCTGCACAAAAGTCATGAGCATATAGTAATCCAGAGCTTTGTTGGTTTGAGTCAATTCTCATAAATGTCGCTTGAGAATCTATTATAAATTCATCTTTCAATGTAATTTCTGTCAAGATTTGTCCATATTACAAGAAAATATCTCACAAATTGTAGGTGGTGACTCTGATATCTCTACACCAGTGTGCTTTATTTGAAGTAGAACTAAGAAGAACTAAGGAGTTTGCAATAGAGGTGAAGCAGATTTGAGCTCTTATGATGAAGCGCCCCGACAAGCTTAGGAAAGAATTCACATGGCGAAGAGGAAGCGATTGCACAAATGGATCAGATTTGACCTGAGAACCTAGAGAGGATGCACAAATGATTTCAGATATATCACTACAACAAATCAGTAAAGATGATTTTCAACCATTAAACTACTTCCAGGTATTTTGGATTTTCATGAGTCAAATGTATTTTCGTGAAAATCATTTATAGAAAATACTTCCCTATCAAGTGAGATAAGCACTAAGGAAGGGAATGATAGTAATCTTCTTACATACTTCTAAAAATTAATTTTCAAATTCTGTAATAAGTTAAGTGAATTACGTTTCTGAGTCATACATTGCAATATTGTAAGACTGTTGAATAAATGCATTGTTGCTTGTGTATCCCTAATAAATATTTAGTGTAAACATGCAACATTTGCATTCATTGTCAAGCCATAACAAAATCCATCCAGACTGGAAGCGGTGATGCTAATCCGATGGGCGGTACTGTGAAGAGAACCAAGGCCAGTATCAAGAAAGTTATGGCTACTTCATCAAAGGATCCCCCTAACTTCAAAGACAACATCAAAGAGTTGTATGATATCAGCAACACCCTGGCTAAAGCCCTGGAAAAAATCTGAATGCTGGAAGGCCTGCTAACTTTTTGGGGCTTTTTTGGGTTTTCTTCAGTTTTCCACTGGTTTTTTGTGGTTTGTGTTCTTTTATGTTTCTCGTAGCTTTGTTGATTAAGTTTTGCTTGTAAAGGGTTTCGAGGCCCCTTCAAAACCTGCTTTTTCCATAATCAAAAACAAAATGTTTTATGTCGAAAGATATAGACCATTAATTGTTAATGGTATCCAAGGTTCCCAAAACCCTATTCCTGCTAATGTTAGGGAGCATTTACCAAGTTTTAATGGGAAAGGATCGAAATCAGCACATCAACACATGTAGAGGTTTTCTGATTTGATAGGATATTTTGAGATAAGTCAAGAAGATGTTTGCATGAAGCATTTTGTTCAATATTTAAAATAAAATGCCAGAGACGGGTTTTTTTATTAGCCAATAGGTTTTATCTCTTCATGGGATGAGCTGAGTGCATCTTTCTTGGAACAATTTGGTGAAAGGGTTAGTCCCAATTCAGCTATAAAGGGATTCATGGCTATTAAAAGATCAGAGGATGAACTGCTCCCTGTTTTCAATCTCAGATATGCAAGAGCATTGGATGACATTCCTAGAAGTTACAAGCCAAATGATGCAGTATGTTTGGTTGTTTACTTAGCTGCATTTGATGAAGAAATGAGTTACTTAATAAGGGATAAGGATCCCCAAACCCTATACTAGGATTATAGGATAGCAATGGATATTGAGAATAATTTAAAATATGGAATCCCTAAGGGTTACTTCACTACAAGAGCTTGCTATCTAGAGATACCAGATATTGAAGAGAGATGTGAGTCAAGAGTTGAAGATCAACATCAAAGCACCTACACTTTTGTTTGACATAGAAGACATGTTAAAACCTATGGTTCAAATCAAAATGTGAGTGAAGAGAACTTGTCTCAGATAGTGATTATTCCTCATATTAATGATGACGAGGTTAATGAAAATTTATATGATACAAATGATACAGAGATGGAAGTAATTTCAGTGGCTACACTAGGTGATAGATTTACTACTCCTTTCAGTAAAGATGCCACATAAAGGGTCTATCTTCAATAGTATGGTTCAGATGGATCTGATAGCCTATATCAAGAAGAATTGGAACGTTGTAGATCTGATGAAGATAATGATAAGATGCAAGGTTTTGGTTAGACAAATTCATTTTCTTAGTGATTAGTTGTGTGTAATGATTAAGCCTTAAACATTGTTACACCATTCTTTATTAATAAACCAGATTATTCCATGGTATGTTCTAGTGAAGAAAATATGCTTCAACCTATGCTTATACCATGTCAATATATTCATAGTGATGAATGTGAAGAGCTACTCTGGGTAGATATGCTTGAAACAAGCATTATAAGTGATGATATACTACCCGTCCCATTACAAGAAAAACCTTATGTGGTGGATCAAATTGTTCCTGAATTCTCAAATCATGAAAATACATATAAACCAGTAGGTGTGGTTGAAAAGGATAAAGGAAAGGGCCAGGGATGTCATGATGATTTTGTTGAAGCCTATGCGAATTACAACATTGAATTTTACGATGCTGAAAGTTGTTTTAGCTCAGATTATGATTACCTTATGCCTAATAAGAGTGAGTGTGAATTTGAGGTGGGCAGTAGTTTCAGTGAAGTTTTTAATGCACTATTTGATGAGGATGCAGATATAGATTAGCCTGTGCTCTGCCTAAATATTTACAAGAAAGGTTTACATATGATTTCCAATCCTTTGTATGAGGAGGAGGTTGAAAACCCATAAATGGTGAAGATTGACCAAAATGTGAATGTTGAATTAATTTCCTGTGATAAAGGTTAATTTCCTTCCATGACTAGTTATGATGGTAATGTTGAAGGCATCTCTGATGCCTCTAGGGATGGTATTTATGATAAGCAAGGGGCCATCCAAGATGATCAAAGAATTGTATTTGTCCCTGTTGATAGCAATGTGCAAGAATATAAGTCAGAATTCTTAATTTCTTGCCAGTTGAGTGTTTCCTCAATCGGAAGGGACTTGGATGATATCAAATGTGGGATGGGTCTACAATTTCCAGATATTTTTGAATGTGGTCAACATGTATATGGTTATATTTTCAACTCATTGATTGCATGTGTGGATGATAATCAAATTTTTGATAGAGGAAAACACTTGTGCTTCATTTTTTACAGCCTTGGGCCATTAGTCAAAGTTTGATTTTCTCAAACTATAGTATAGGGTGCAGGGAAAGGAGGTTAACTCTGAAACCCAATGGACATGTACAAGTGTTTTCATACTTGTGCTGGTAATGTGAAAACTAAATACAGTTGAGGGTTGAAGCTTTGGTGAGTTGGAATGTAACTAGAAAAGAAGCTAATACCAAAATGATAAATTACAGATGCATGTCATGAAACTTGTACAAGGAGAAATTGTATTCATGATCAAGATATGGAGTGACAGGAAGGAAGAAAAAGGAGGGCATGGTAAAGTGATGTCATCTGCTTAGGCCCATATTGATTCAAAGCAAGTGGGGAGAGGATTTTCATTTCATATCTTCTCTAAGAAATAACAGATGCAGTCCTTGAATTGCCCATTCATGGACAATTCTTGGAATTTTAATTATCTTGAAGTATTTCTTTTCCATGAGGAGTAGATTAGGCCTTGTACATATTAGAGTAGATTTCTTTTCTGTTTTGGGCTACCCTGTCCAAGTAGTTCCCTTTTGGGTCTGCTTTGTAGCTGGTATGCTCCACTTGATATTCTGGATCCTCGTATCATCCCTAAGTGATGATCATCCCCAACTGGAGCCACTGATAGCCCTGAAAATAACTATGCAAAATGTGGTTCTCTTGACATGATTATGGTCATTTTGAATCATTATTGCTTTCTATTTTTGCCCTCAGGGTTTAGGGTTTTTCAGGTTTTTATGTTCATGGATGAGCTCTTTGTTTTAAAAAGCCCAAACCGGTAATAAACTCACTTTACTTTCTTATTTTAAGCATGAGGGTCTATTCCATCATCAAAAGGGGTCGCGTTTCATTTCCTAGGTGTTATCTTCTACTGGCCTATTTATGCCTTTTGTATTGTGGTTGCCCCCCCCCCCCCCTTTTTTATTTTCCTGTGGGTTTTCCTTTTCCCTAAGTTTAACTTTGATATTTTGGCTTATATTTCCATGATTAAATACCGAGCAACTAAAGGTCCCATGAATTTGCACGTGTTTTGAATAGACATAGATATTATGACCCAAGCGAAAAAGATGCTCGAAGGACAACGACAAGTATTGGGCAGAATTTGTAAGTTGAGCATAATGAATGAGCAGATCTGACGACCCTCACAATCTCACAATGAAAGATGCAGGGAGATTAAGGATCATGATATCACAAGATGATGCCATGTGTCCCAGGTGGGATGAGCAAGTCCTATAGTAGCGCAAGTGACAAAATGGATAGTCGAGGATGATTTGGCATTGCTTTTTAAATTTTTAATGGGCCCACTTGCTACGTTGGAAGTTAAATATCAGTATTGATTAATGGTGATCGTACGATATGCCATGCTATACAAATCAAAGGTGGAAACAAAAAAGTTTTCAAAAGGAGTGATTTGGACCGTTTCATTGTTCCTCACGTGAGAAAGCAAAGGCAAAGGGAAATAGGCCTGTCGACATGGAATAAACAAAGATAAGTCAAGACATGTGGATATCGATCGACTCTCAAAATGCTAATTTGAGAGGTGTTTTCTTGGGTCGTGTCATATTAACAAGACAAAGCTTGCAGTTCTTGAGGTGACAACATTTGTAAGTTTTCATTACCCCCAAAGAAAGAAATCAAGATCTTCAGGGAGATGAAAGGGATAAGGATGATTTATGAGCTAGAAGCGAGATGATCAAGGGCTTATCAACAAAATCATAGGATGCGTATTGTCAGAGATTCTCATAGTGAGGCATAAAATCAAGAAATAAGGAACAAAATTGCTCACGTAAGGTGAACTGGGTCAAAAGGCAGTGATTTGGCAGTTTGAGTCTGACGATGTTCTTGATTCGATGAATATGATTTTCTGAATCCATTTGCTGGCAGGATGAGTAGAAAAGCATTGGAATGATGATTTTTCCCATGCATGAACACTTCCAAGAGAGGTATTTTCATTATAAATGCGGTCATGTGGTGTCTTCGATTGGTAGAAAGAATAGAGAATTCATTACCTTCTCAAAAGGTCTTGAACAAGATGAAAATGGTCTTTGAGCAGTATCATGCCAGGAGTTACATTGAGCTTTGTGATACCAGATGGATTTCCTATGGGAATGAGTATGCTTATAGTCAATGGAGTTTTGGGAATGGGGAGGATAGTCGATGGAGGTTTGGAACCTGTTTCTTATCAGAACAAGCCCTGCGGGACTCATCCTCTGTTTCTCCTTTGTCACCAATTGGTAGAGGGTTAAAGAAGGATCCACACAGAGGAAAACAAGCACAACAAGGTTGGTATTGGGGCTACAGCTGATCATCTCAGCATGGGCATGAAAGGTTCAACATGTTCCCTTCACTTTATATTCCTCTGTGAGCTCATCTTTTCATTTTCTCTGATCCTGGGCATGAAGGTTGAAGCTCCTCCTCTAGTTTAGGGGTGACTTTAATTCTTGTTAGGATATAATTCCCCTTCCTGAAAGGGAATTTTTTGTAGAACAAAGATGATGCATCTCACGATCCATTTGGAAGCATTTGCAGTGATAATGGCACGGCTCAAAGGTTTTGTTTCTACCAAAATGCAATTAGGAATTTTGGTTCTACTTCATCATAACCGCTAGCATGGACAGTCTTTTGGGAGACTGTGCGGAATATTTTGTAACAAAGTAACAAGCAATCATGTAAGATTGTGACAGGTGTCTCCTCTAGCTTGAAGCTTGTTGCTCCCTTGTTTCTATAAAAGGGAAATCAGGGCCATGAGACAAAGGTCGAGAAATTTGGTCTAGAAAGCTTGGATTCAAATCCTTGCTCATGTATAGTAGGTTTAGGTTAAATGAGTACACTGTAATAGTATTTTGTAGAGCAAATAAAATGAATTTTGTGTCTTAGTTTGTTGCAGGTTCTTGAAGGAGTTATATGTAATGTAATTTGTAACAAAAAATAGCTTATGAAATGAATGAAAATATTGTCTGAATTCATTTTCTCCAATGTATGACTTTGTTATGTTTCTGAATGAGTAAGATCAAGGGTTTTTCTTGTTTGTTGCATTGTTGCGATACATGTTTCTTTTATCTTACGCTCTAAACTAAGGGGTTGGTTAAAATTCTTAGATAGGAATTGTAGACTAATAGGGCTTATATAGGGATTTCGATAAGTATTGTGGGTTGGGATAGACAGATGAGATACATTGTAAGGTAGTGTTATCTCAAGATATTCGGCTATTAGATTAAGGTTTCTATTGAATTTGTTTCTTGCATTCTGCATTTTTCAGTTGCCCAATGGATAAGACACTGATCGGTGCTTACAGCCATTTTTCTATGACATTTCTTTACTCATAACTCATCGAAAGCTCGTTATAGCTTTGATAATATCATAATATCTTTTCATTTTCTGTGTATGATGTTTTTTGTCGAAAAGTCATCTCACACTCCAAAGAAGGTTGAGGATCACTGAGAGCTAGCCACTCTATAGCATTCTCCCTCTTTGTTGAGCCCCCTTTTAGGAGTGAGACCATCTGCTTTATTTTAATGTTGCCTGCAAGTGTGGTGCAGAGATTGCAGAAGCATTCAGGGAACACCCTCCTGAGTTTTACAGAGCCTGAAGTGTAGAAGGATAAATCAAAAAATCCTTGTTATATTGTTGGTCCAAATCCCTAAGTATCTTAAACGATCTGGACGCTGGCCCATCCATGAATGATTTGAGGGCCCAACTTGGTTTCTATCCCTGGGGTAGTGCAAAAACCCGGCCAAGTACATTTTGGGGAACCAACAGGTTCATGAATCAATATACATTAGAAACTATCTTCATCACTGCTTTGTTGTAAATCCAAACCTTTTCACTACTTCACATTGAATTTGCACAACACACTCTAATTGTTCATCCATCCACACAATGAATCTAAGCTTCATATACTATCCACAACCTTAATAACATCCATTAGGTCGACTTAATAAAATGTAACGTGTTCATACATAACCATCGACCCCAAAACACTCTCCAACACAAATGCAAAAGGCAAATGAAATGTATGAAGGGTCACACCATGTCGACACACCTTCTAGATACTCCCAATATAGCTCTCATACACTTGCATGCTACCACATAGACAAAAAACACATGTCGGTCTCAAAAGATAAAAAAGTTAACTCATACTAATACAACAAACAAAAACTTCAATTTGGACCACTAAAAAAACTTGTGGATGACCAAAGATGTAACATAAAACATCAAGGAACCTAAATCAACCATCCACAACACTTTATCAATTGTAAGCCAAGGAATGTAACACATTCCTCTACACTAGTGCATTGCAATTGTATCAAGTGGAACTCAAACTAAATTAGCTCCAACAGTAGATCGCCTGTCCTTATAAAAGCCAAGATACAATGAGAATGCACATGCACAAACACTTCTCTTAAACCACATAACTATCTGATGCATATTTGTCTTGTGCCAGAACAAACTACATGACAAATTAGTTCACCCAAATAGTCAGACATAACTGAAACATCATATCAATATACACAAAACACCAACAAATCTCAAAAAATACCAAAACACACCATAATATATTACCATAAACATTTATACACATACTTCATAAAATTGCATGTCTTATGTACCAATTTACATTAACTTCTTATCTCAAAACCATCTCCAGACCCAAAGAACAACTAAGTATCTCTTCTAGACCAATAAGTTTGACATCAATGACAACTAGAACTCATATTTACAACAGTCTCCTCCTTTGTCATTGATGTCAACACTTGTTCCAATTCAATCACTTGTCTTCATTTAAACACTTATCTCTCCAAAACATCTCCCCCTTTGACATTAAGGACAAAGGGTGCCTATACAATACAAACTAAATACTCTACAAAGATCCCCTATGTGAGGCCCTACCCCGATTCAGTTTGACATTTTCAGTTATTTGCATATTGAGACTATTATGGATGCTTTATTTTATGCATTATGGACTTAGAACTTATATGATTCCATGATTTGGATCACACTGACATATGTTGATGTTTTATTTCATGCATGATGATTATGAAACTTTAAGATATGTTACTGGAATAGAATTACATTACGATGGTGAATGTCATTATTGGAAATTTGCAGGATTTTATTTTGATGATAGAAAAATGATGCATATTTATGAATGGTTCATTTTTGGGAAATTATGTTAATTGCTTATGTGAAATTGAATTTGAAACAAATGAGATATTGAATTACTGTTGCCTAATGTGTGAGTGTTTGATGTGTAATGGAATCCATGTATTTGATTATGTATAAATGTGATTATTTGGAATTACTAATGTGTTAATTGAGATGCACAGGAAAATTATCCATGTGACCATGGAATTTAATGGAGAACCAAGCCTAGACCTATGTGCGTTTGTTAAGCCGGGAGTTGTCTATTTGGAGAGACAACACCCCATTGTAATGTATTTTATTTGTGAAGTGTATAATGCTTGAGTGTTAAAAAAATTAATTTGTATGTATATGTGTAATCCTTCAAGAGACAAATTCCATGTGTGATTTTTTATATTGTATTTTTATTGTGTCACTTGACACATGTGCTGATTAAGTGTCATTGATTTTGACTTGTCTCTTGGAGGGAGTTTTGTTTCTACCAAAGCCATTCAAAAACATGAGTGTGGTCCCAAATTTGCCTTGGGTAGGGAGTCTTGGGAGTGGTCAACTCAAGTTTGACCCGTAGGTAAACTTCAGTTGGGTTTCCAAAGGGTTTAATGGACTCCTAGGGTAAGTTTTTAGGCTTTTCCAAAGGTCCAAAGGGTATACCTATGGGTTAGGGGTGTTTTGAAACATGTGGCTTCTCCCATGTGACTATGTAGTCACTTCAAAAAGTGGTGTTTTCAAGATGAACGAAAATTCAACTTAGAAAGTTCTTCCTAGGATAGAGAACCTTCCCTTTAGAAGTTAAACTCTCTTCCCCATCTTCTTCCACCTTTTCCTTTTCCAATTTTGGGTAATGTGTAAGAGTTTGGGAAGGGCAACCAATGGGAACTCACACCTCACCCAAGGGGTTGGGAAGTGTGTGAGAGGCCTTCTTAGGCAAGAATTTGGAAACTTAGTGAGTAATCACCCACTCTCCTTTCTGGGAGATTATGCTTGTTTTTGAAAAAGTTAGTAGGAGTTTAGCACTTTTGGTGGAATTTGGAGAAAGTTAGTGTGGAATTGGGCAGCTCATCCCCAACTAATTTTAGCAAACCTATTGGCAGAATAAGGTTGGTTACTTCTTACTTCCTCTTGTTATGATGTAAGTGTTAGTTTATGTTGTTTTGTAAAAGAAAAGAGTTGTTGTAAGAATGTGTTTTATGAAGTTTTTGTTGAAGTTAAAAATGTGTAGTTTTCTTTTCTATGTATTTTGTTTTGTGTTCTTGTTGTTTTGGGAGTGACCAAGATCTCCTACTCTTGGGAGGGTAGGAAGATCTTGGGGTGGAAGGAGTATGACAGCCATGGGTGAGAGGCTCTCCTTATGGAGAGTGTTCTCAAGGGTGTCCTTGGTGACCCTTGATGCATAGCCTTGTGTATGCATTTGGGGATCATAAGGGGAGTAAATATGGCCTTGAGTCTTTTGGGGGGCATAAGGATTGTGGAAGTATTTTTGGTTGCATTTGTATTGCCATGAGGTGGCTTATGTTGTATTGTTTGGGCATGCATTCTCCCCATTGGTACTTGGTCCACTTCCACCCATGGAAGAGTCACCATGAAAGTGGTGAATGTGTAGCTTGGGAAGGGAAAATTTGAATGTAAGTGTTTTCCTATGTTTGTGTAGAGTTTGCTTGTTTGTAACCCGTCTAGTGCTTGGTTCTCCAAGCTCGGGGGTGGCTTCTAGTAAGCCTAGGCTGGGAGGTGAGCTTCCCATGGTCAAAAATGTTTTATTGCAGGTTGCATGGGAATGGGAAAAGAAGGATTGAAGAACTAAGTTGTTGTTTTTGTGTTGTAAAAAGATTTTGTTTTTCTTAAAAAAAAAAAAGAAGGATAGATTCAATGTAATAGTTTGTGTAAAGAATGAAAAGTGAACATTTGTAGTATTCTCTTTCAAAAAAAAGTTGTATTATTTTCAAGTTATTATGTAGAGAAAAAGTATTGTTGGGATTTCATCCCATTTGAACTCATGTTTATTTTGTATCCATATCTATCTTGTATTTACATTTGTCAATGAAGACACATACTTTTCCTACTTGTAGTTTTGCAAAAGAAAATGAAAATGTTAGTTTGCATCTAGATTTTTAATGTTTTGCATAAAAAAAAAGAAATGTATGCACTTTTGAGAAATCTGAAAATTATTATTAGTTGTAAATCCATATTCCTTTTAGTTGAGCATGCTGTTGTAAATTTGTTAAAAAAAAAACAGTCTTTCATTTTTCTAGTTATTGCAGAAAAGAAATTTATTAAATTAGTTTATTCATTGCAAAAAAAGGAAACATTTAGCTTTTAATATTTATTGCTTTTTAAATGTTGTTTGGACAAACTGATTTATACAAAAAAAATATAATAGATGCAGCTCTGAACATTATATAACAGCAAGAAGATCTGATAATCTTGTTAAACCAGTCATTTAATATATATATATATATATATATATATATATATATATATATATATATATATATATATATATATATATATATATATATATATATATATATATATATATATATATATATATATATATATCAGTTTTCTTCCCTTATCTTTTGTGGTAAATAACAGATCTGGAAATATATCATTTCCTTACTTTTTGATACAAAATTCTTCAAAAGATACTTAATGGTTATATATATATATATATATATATATATATATATATATATATATATATATATATATATATATATATATATATATATATATATATATCAGTTTTCTTCCCTTGTCTTTTGTGGTAAATAACAGATCTGGAAATATATCATTTCCTTACTTTTTGATACAAAATTCTTCAAAAGATACTTAATGGTTATATATATATATATATCAGTTTTCTTCCCTTATCTTTTGTGGTAAATAACAGATCTGGAAATATATCATTTCCTTACTTTTTGATACAAAATTCTTCAAAAGATACTTAATGGTTATATATATATATATATATATATATATATATATATATATATATATATATATATATATATATATATATATATATATATATACTTTTTACAAAATAAACTGCCAGTTTCAAACAGAGAACCTTAAGCATTTTATTTTACCAAATTATATTTTCATATATATATATATATATATAAATGTTATTAAACAAGAAAGAAAACCATATTATAACCCCGAGGGTTTTAAACCCCGTTTAAACCACAAGTAATACGCATTATACAAGAGAAAAACGTTTAAACAAAACATATAACAAAAATGCCAGCATCTGCGGGGGGGTTTGCAGCGGACGGCGCCGCTCACTGTGGGCCGTCGCAGTGGGCAGGGCGAGGCCCGCCACTGCGACGGCACACAGTGGCGGTGGCCGCCGCTGTGGCCACCCGCAGCGAGCGGAGCCGCCACGTAAGGTGGACGGCGGCCGCTCCCTGCGTGGTACCGCTGCGGCTGCCGCTCGGGCTTTACGCACCCTCCGCCTCCGCCTCCGCCGAAAATAGGGGTTGCAAACAATTAAAAAAAAACATACTCCTCGCTCAATGCTAGCATGCAAGGATATAACGGGGTTAGGCTCGGTCCGCCCTGCGCGAGTTCTTCGTGGCCGTCGTCTCTCCTGCACACACAAGCACTCAAAAACAAAAATAAATAAAAGGGGAAAAATGATAGATATCATCCATTTCGCCCTAACCCTAATTTTTCGGGTTAGGGCAACCCCACTCACAGATTTAAAATGAACATGTGTGAGATGGGGGGGCAAAAAAAAAAAAAAAAAAACTTATTTAAAAGGGGTAATTCTAATAATAGAATTAAAAGCCCCATTCTTCTTGTAAAACATTCATAGATAGACTATATAATGAATAACTACTCATGTATAAATATATAGATATATATATAAATATATATCTATAGATATATATAAATATATATATAGAAGTGGATTCATTTTGGTTCTTATTTGTAAATAAATGTAGAATTAAGTCTTGTATGTTGTTTTTTTTTTTTAAAAAATATCGGGCAAATGTAGGAGCATTTTTTTTATAAGGAGGATTTTTATACTTTGGTAGATTAGAATTAAAAATAAAGGGGTGTAAACACTAAAATTCCTGGTAGGGCCAAGAGGGCCAATTTAGCCTAAGGTCATAAAGTATTTTAAATTCTAGGGGAATTTATTTTAATAAGGTGTATTAATTACGAGGATAATTGAACTTAGAATCCTAGTGGATTAAGGATGATAAGATAAATTTCAAAACGTTTATATTCGAAATTAATCGTGGTATTTAAGATTTTAATTTCTTATTAATGAAGCTTAGTGATTACCCTTTTTGGGGAAATATTAGCTCGTTGCTAACTTAGTAAACCTAGTTACTAAATTGAATTTAATTACCTGATTGACACCAAGAATAGTTAAGACCAAACCAAGACGCATTATTTTAGATAAGTAAGTCGATAATTAGTTAAGTATTTAAAAAAAAAAAAAATTCCGTTCGTGCCCAAAAGTTGGGCATGACACCCTATCTATAGCATCTCCTCAAAACTAAAAATAAAACTAGCTCAACCACATATATAGATGGTCATAATTGCCTTACCGAAATCCACATAAGCATGCTGCTAGGTAGGAAATATGATTTCATTATGAATTGTTTTTAATTGAGCCCAAGCATTGCGCCAATCAACTTCGACAAAGATCAAAATGTTTAGTTGAATTTCCATCTACATAATAAAATCTTTAGCCTCTTCACAACTGACCAGAACTAATATTGACTTGCATAATGTTTGAGAGCCTTTTAGGATTTTTGCCATATTAGTGAGGTGCATGTCTACAATATCTCTCAATCTACAAATTTTTTTCTTGATTTTCTCTTTCTAGTTTACTAGCTGATTCAACTATGTGTACTCATTCTCTATTTTCATTCTCCCTTTTCCATCTTCGTCTTCTTTTAGATTCGCATTCTTAGTCATCAATAAAAAATTTGCTCCAAACATTCCTATTTGTCTCTATATCTCCTTTGTAGAGTTAGGCCACTAGTGACAAAACTTATAGACATTAATTACATTATCTACACTTTTCTCAAAAGCTAACACACCATCTTACAACTTGGAGTGTGTGGTTATACACTTATTCACCAAATCCCTTGATCTCTTATCCTTAATCTTTTTTTAGTATTTTCCAAAATTGTTGCTTCTAGGTTAGAAGCATAACCCTTCAAGCCTCTCAACAACACTCACAATTTATCCTCACCACTCAAAGATTCATCCAACTTTACATCCAAAAGTTTCTCTTGGATAAAATTCATTGTCTCCTCAATCAAATCAATGCAGTCGACTTTGGATACTATGTACTTCTTCCTAGCTCTATGATGTAGGACATCACTCAAGTGTAACATGTGAAGGGGTGTTACTTTGTCCAAATCCATCTTTCCTTGAGTCACTAGTACTTCTAATATCTCTTATGTCACCACCGGTTCAAACTTAATTTGAAGTTGTAAAAGTTTTGTTTTAGAATCCTCAAAAGATTTTCCCACTAATATCCTTCTAACAATCTTCTCTTTTTCTATCTCCTTATTGATATCCTTCTAATAATATTCTCCTTCTTCTTCTCTAAACTTGCTTCTTTCTATTATGTCTTCTCCTCTATCATTTCCTTCTCCTTGTCATTTGGAATCTTTATTGTTGTACAATATCTACATTCTACCCATCATAAACCTAATCACCTAGAACAATTTTTGGACCAACACCATGTTCCTCCTTCTTGTCATATTAAACATTCTCAATTTTTTGCTCATCATTCTACTTATCTAGATAAGTTTCTGGACCAACACCTTTACTCTTCCGCTCCACATTCTTCTTCTCTAGAATAGTCATGTTGTTGCTTGTCTCTCCTTTGCTGGTTCTTGTGCTTGTCTTCTCTAGAGGAGAAGACAAAGTATTCACTACCTCTTTTGCAATCTCGACAACCACCTCATTTGTTTGTCTAACCATCCTCTTGTAGTCTTTTGGATCATTACCCATGATCATATTTATTCTTTCTTTGGCTCTAAATATTTTATTAATTGCCTCCATAATTGTATCCCTGGCATCCTTAGATATTAGGATACATACTTTATCTAATTCTCCATATCTCATTTTATACTCTTTTGCTATTGCATCCTTCCTTCTCATAGTCAAAACTTCTAAAATTTCCTTAGGTAACTTATATTCTATATCAATGAGATTTTTAATAAAAGTCATAAAATACCTGATGAATGCTTTCTCTATTATCTCTTTGTCCACTAAAGGGGCATGCTTGTACAAACTTGTTGTATACTCCAAATAATTACTAAAATTTTCGGCTCCAAAGGCTCATAATTCAAATCATACTCAATTTTCTTCTTGTTGTTTTGTATCTTATTCTTTGTTTCCTTCTTCTTCACTGTAGGGGTCTCTACTAGAGAGACCAGAGTCTTCTTCTTCTTTGCAGGAGGTGTGATGTCCTCTTCCTCTTCTTCTTCTTTCCTCACCCTACTCCTTTTAGGGCTAGTTAGGATAAATATTTGTTCTTTCTAGACCTCTTCATTAGATTTGTCACTCTCAACTTCTTTTACTTTTGACTCTAAACCATCTACATTCCTTGTAGCATTTTTTTTCTTCCTTGGTGCCTTAATTACACTTGTCTTGAATTGATTAGGGGTTCCAAAGGAACCTAACTTCACCGAAGGGGAGGTGGACACAAAACTTGTCTTCATATTTCTATGTCTTGATGACCCCTCAAGAGAAGCCACACTAAAGGTCTCTAATATTGTCCTCATACCAATGTCCTTGTATAAATTTTCCATCCTCTTTTCATGTCCCTTATCAATCTTTATTTTCTTTAATTTGATTCAATCTCTTATGTTGTACCAAACAAGGGCTCATTTGGATCAACTGACAACTAAATGATAGTAGCTTGATTTTTTCCTCCACTTATTCTGTTGTTAGCCCATAAGGCAACTCCTTAATCTGTGTGGTTCAAGGTTTAATTACCTCAATATAACAATTATTTTTCAAACCAAGAATGTAAAAGTGTGTTTGTACTTACAGACCACATCTAGAAGAAATATCTCCCTTTCCTACACAATGTTCTGAAAATTCTTGAACCATCCAGAGAATGTAGTATTGTATGCTTTGTTATTTATTCCAAAACTTCTAATCTATTTTTTGATTTGTACTAAAATAGGGGAAGACTTGTCCCAAGTATGATTATCTCTTCCTAGAAGTTCATTCAAAAACTTATATGTCAAACATATTAGGGACCCATATTTGAACACATACTTACTTTTCTTTGTTTTCTCCAAGTTCTCCACTAGTTGTTGTCTTAGAAGCTCACAAATGCCAAATCTTTCACCGGAAACCACCATCTGATGTGATATATAAATTATTGTCATGGTGGTTGAACCATCTCGGTTTTGAAAATAAACTTTGTAGTCCAAACACTTAGTCACATACTTGAATCCTAGATCTTTTATATCTTAAATAGTCATCACTCTTTCATCTAACCTTGACCTCGTTAGGGCAACAACAATTTCATTCTTTACCAACTTCTTAATTGGAAGCGTCCCATTCATACATAAATTGGTTAATGCCCTAATGGCCTCTTTTGTAATCTTATGGAGTCTATTGAGATACATGATGTCTCCATGAGTTTGGATCAAAATGATTCTTACCCATTCTGACTCATAGGTGAAATGAAGGAACTCTTTTCAAACATTTATCCCTAATGTCATAATGTTCTTATACCCATCTTTTAAATTTACCAAATAACTCAGTAAGCTTGTCTTAAATGGCATAAAACTTAAGAATGACTCACCTCATCCATGTTGGCATGAATGTATGCCCTTACATCTTCAATGTAAACACAGTCGATCAACACCTGCAAGAATACACCTTCCTTATCTCTTACTATTGCCACATACGGATAGGGCTTGAAAATTACTCGTGGCTTCAGCTCAGGGTCCACAATGATTGGAGTAGCCATCTTACTTTACTTCTCAAATTGCACAAAAACAAGGGTTTGCATTTAATCACTTTGATCACACATGAAATCTTCTAGGAAAGAGAACACAAAATAACAAGTTCACAATTGATCAAAATGAACTCAAAATCTCATTGTATCCATTGTGTCCACCAACTAGGGTCACACTATCATAAATGCATTTTAGTGTTACAACTTAAAAGTTAATACTTTATTTTTCCATTATTCACAAACAACACTCCAGACCAAAGAAACCATCTAATAACCTATGAAAATATACTCCTAACCTTTTCCATGTAAAAAACAACTCAACATCCAAACCAAAAGGGAGCACACATGATCTGCATTTAGTTTCCCCCCTCAAACAATACATATCTTCTTAGTTTCAAGAAGAGGAATTAACACCAATAGTACATGCATATCCATCCTCAATCTTTTTCTCCACATTTCAATCAAATTTATTCACCTATAATTTTTGCATCTTCTCCTTTTCCACATTAACATCAATTTTCTTTTCTGGGCCATTCTTCCCATTTCTTCCTCTATAGAATTTGGAAATATGTCCAAATTTGTTATGGTTGTAGCATACCGAACCTTGTTGTGAACCATTTTCATTTATATTTTTATTCCTTCAAAAATTAGACATGCACTCAATAGTCTTGTGCCCATACACATTGCAAGAATAATAATATCCATTGAAAGATTGAGGATTTCTGCCATAATTGGTATTTCCATATCCATTCCAATTCATCCTACTTTTGCATTCATTTTCCTTATGTTCAAAATTATTCAAATTGTAACATTGACCATTAAACGATTAAGATCTAATTTGACTTCTACATTCATTAGCTCTATGTACAAACTTATTGCATGAAAAATAGTTGCCATTGAAAGTTGATGAGTACTTGGTTTGAGTGTGAGGAGTATTTTTGAAATTCTTCTTGTTCCAGACCTAATTGAAACCTTCATCAAAACCAAGTCTACCTTTTGTTTCTGAGGACTCAGTATGACATCAAGCACTTCACTACCACATTTAAGATTCAATCCTTTTGTTAATCTACTCTTTTGTGTCCCTCAATTCCTTCTTCAACATAGTCACTTCCTTTCCAATTTTACTACATTCGTCAATGTTTTCATTTAGCTTTGTTTCTAGCTAGATCATCCATAGTCTTCCTTCCTTCATCAAGTAACTTTCTCAAATAGGCAATCTTTTCTTTTGCTTTCTTGAATTTCTTTCTGCTTTCATCTATATCCGCCAAACCATATCTCAATTCTCCTATATCAACAATAGCTTCATAATCCCACTCATTTGAATCTATGTTCTCTTCTTCAAACATAGTGTTCAAATATCATATCTACCTTAGTGGTTAAATTGCTTTTACTAAGCTCTGATACCAATTGTTCAACACTACCAGATGCTAAGAGGGGCATGAATCAACATATACTAAACAATTGATTAGATTTAACTTCTTACTTTATCATTCATCAACTATATACATGAAAGTAAAAAAATGAAACCACTAAACTAAACACACATGAGCACCAAGATTTTTTATGTGGAAATATTAAACTGGGAAAAACCATAGTGAGATCAAATTCATAATATATGTAAAACTAATTACAAAGTTTAGGTTAAAGGCCAATGAGCTTACTGCTCTGGAAGATGACTTGCAAGCTAACACACACAACCTAAGGGAAAGATATAGTAATTACTTGCACATACTGAAGATCACTTCTTCAAGACAAGATATAATTATTCTAATACAATGATATCAACAAGATTGATTTATGATCTGAAATGTTGATGTTAAAAACCCATTCTCATTTATCCTGATGATGGATCACGGAGTGTCATCCGAAACGTTGATGTTAAAAATTCATTCTCATTTTTCCTGATGATGGATTACAAAGTGTGATCTGAAATGTTGATGTTAAAAATCCATTCTCATTTTTCCTGATGATGGATCACGGAGTGTGTTCTGAAACGTTGATGTTAAAAATCCATTCTCATTTATCCTGATGATGGATCATGGAGTGTGATCCAAAATGTTGATGTTAAAAATCCATTCTCATTTTTCCTAATGATGGATCACAGAGTGTGATCCGAAACGTTTATGTTAAAAATCCATTCTCATTTATCCTAATGATGGATCATGGAGTGTGATCCGAAACATTGATGTTAAAAATCCATTCTCATTTATCTCAATGATGGATCATGGAGTGTGATCTAAAACATTGATGTTAAAAATTCATTCTCATTTATCTCGATGATGGATCATGGAGTGTGATCCAAACATTGATGTTAAAAATCTATTCTCATTTATCCTGATGATGGATCATAAAGTGCGATCCGAAACATTGATGTTAAAAATCTTACACAATCAAATCCAGAAGCTCTTTCCTTGTTATAAAAAGAATCTACCAGAATGTTGATAACAATTCACAATTTTGGACACATCAAAAACAACCTTCGTTATTGCTTTGTTGTACATTTGAACCTTTTCACCACTTCACAGTGACTTCGCACAACACACTCTACTTTTTCATCCATACACACAATGAATCTAACCTTGATATACTATCCACAACCTCAATAACATCCATTAGGTCAGTTTGATAATATATAACATGTTCATACATAACCATTGAACCCAAAACACTCTCCAACACAAATATGAAAGACAAATGAAATGTATGAAGGATCACACCATGTCGACGTGTTGAATGTTCTAGACAACTGAGAGAGGGGTTGAATCAGTTGTCAATTAAAAATTATATTACTTTTCCACTGAAACAAATCCGACAACTTAAACTTTAAATTACTTAACCATGAACAAATAATAACATGAAAGAACACACACATGAAACACCAGATATGACATAGAAAACACAAGAAGGGAAAAACCACAAAGAATATTAGTTCTTGGAATAAAAACGCTTATTAGGTGACATCAACTAAAGTGATTTTTACAAGATGTCTCACTACCATAATTGTTCATTGCAAGCGGGCACACTACCCAACTAAAACCGCTAGAAAAAGAAGAAGGGATCCTTGCCTAGAGGAAGAAAGAAAGAATCCACCACAAAGGCACAAATGCCCCTCTGCTGCAATGTTGAAAGAAACCTTAGGCTCACTGCCACCAGTACCAAACAACATCAATAAACAACCACATTGTTCAATTGCTTTGTATCAAGAATATATCTTCCTTTTACAATCAACTTCCTTCTATGAATCCTTCCTTGCTTTCTCATTTGATTCATTACAACCATTCCTTATATATACTAATCTCCAAAATATATTTTCCAAGTTGGCCAAGGAGATAATTAAACATAACTCAAAATAGGTCTTCACTAAGCATTCCCATGGTGGAAAGGAATGAGAAGTGGACCACACCATAATGTCGCAATCATTGAACCAAAAGATCATTTGGGGTTAACTAGACCAAGTAAGTGTTGATATGTGGCGATTGATCAGCAAAGTATTATACACTTAGCATGTATCCTCGTCGGGGTCCGGGGTCAGGCCGAGCCCTGGGAAAGCGAGCATAGCCCGCTGTGGGGGTTCAGGGGCGGCAGCCCCCAAGAAAAAAAATTTTGCCATTTTTTTTTGTTGATGAAAACCGACTTTGTAATAAAACCCTAAAAAGGCCAACTTTGTTTGTTTCCCTAAAAACGCATGTTATAAGCGATTGGGATGCTTAAGGCATTGTAAGGTTCATGTATTGTTTTTGCTAGATAATAAGAAAGATTGGACGACTGTGTATGGTGGACGTAACCCATTATGGGTGAACCACATTAAATCTTTGTGTTGTCTGTGTCATGTTTTATTTCTTTATCTTTTGTATTTAAATCCGCATATAATTGTTAGTTCATATTTGCTTCGAATCTGCTTGAAACCCTAACAGTAAGAACATGGTAATAAACATAATTCTAGAGCACATCAACACGTTTCAAATTAGAATAACAAAGATATATTCATGAGAAAAATAAATCCAAAAATGCAATAGGATAACTAAAGGTGTGGAGCATGCGAAGCTCTGCAAACTCTATCAGATAACCATTGTCATTCCTGCATAGACTTCTAGAGAACATCTTCTGGACCTCCAAAACATGAAATAAGACTCTCAAAGCAATATCCAACATCATGCCAATGTATTAGGAATATATTTGCAATAAGTCGGAACATCTAGAGCAACACCAAACACTGAAATAGAATCAACACATTGACATCAATGACAACCATAGTAATTGTAATGGTGACAATATTAGGATTTCCACCATTAAATGTATGAAAGTCGCTAATATTTAAAATTAGGGACCATTACATTAAAAGAAGGAAGTAAATCTAATCGATCTAGCCACAAATTGGTAAGGATAAGGGCTGAGAATTCTATCAGATTTACTAGATTGGATTGACTTGGAATTGACATAAAAATGCATGAACAATAAGCTACACTCGTTTCGAGCCACGAACCTGGATCTAAGAAATGTAAATGTATTTAGATTTGATCTTAGAAGGAGCTCCTAATTTGTTGGGACTAGGATGGTTGTCGCTCTGGTCCTCCACACTTTTCGCACTCCAATGCGGGATTGATTCGTCATTGTAAATAAAGCCAATTATGAAGATCACAACTCTGTACCTACTACTGTGCATAGTAGAGAAGGGAAACATGTTGGGAATAGGGGTTTGCCTTAGGTCAAACCTCAGATTTGGAATTAACCATGAAATAGAAATGAAATGTAATTCAATTGCAGTAATAGAAATGCTCTCCTTTTGAGGGAGATGTTGAATAATGACTGAAACATAAATGCTATACCTCCTTGTGAAGTTTTGTTTTGATTAAGTAAAAACATGTTTTTGAAAGGAACCCGAACCTTATTACATATCAGGAGATAGAAAAAGCATTAAAGCATATCCTTGTGAAGTTTTGTCTGTCTCCACATGGAATTAGGGTTTCATGGAGTCTTCAACAACATAGAACATGAATGTCAACTCCAATGCCTAAATCTTGACCTTATCTCTACTCCAATGCTTGAAAGAAGATTGATTGCTTGCTCAGTTGAACTTGAATGCTTGATTTCTTGAATTGATTGATCAATATTATTACCGGATGATCAAATGAGATGGGTAGACCTCCTTTTATACTTGCTCGTAAAAAAACAACTTAATTTTTTGACATGAGGCGGCACAGAACCAGAATTCCCGCTCAAATCACATGACCATCAAGGGGCCCAAAATCGTGTCCTAATTGGGAGGATTAGGGCGTTGGGCACTCTGGTCTTAAGGGGAATAGGGTGCCACACCCTAGTTCCTAGATAGGCCTTGGAGCATGAACACCAAGGTGAGGACTCAAAAGTAGACAAAATTATAAGGGAGTACAATTTAGGATTCCCCATTGATACATCAAACAACTTCATATTTGCAACAATATCCCTTTTTGTCATTGATGGAAACATTCATCAATGAAAAACAATTTATCCAACAAAATGTCCAATAAAACTTCCAAAAAAAGAAAATCCCCCCCCCCCTTAGAAAGAAAAATTGTATACTTCCAAGCTTCGCAAACTTATCCCCCTTTGACATGAAGGACAAAAGTAAATAAAAACACAACTTAGAAATCACACAACTCCCCCTGAGAGGAAGCCCAAAATATTAGCCCAAATAGAAATATGCATGAATTATCCTGGACTAATGCACTACCAAATGCAATTAGTTCAAACTAGATAGGGGAATAAACCCTAACCTCTGTCGATGATATTAAAAAGTATCTTTACACAATGCCTTAGTCAAGATATCTACAACTTTCTCTTTGGTAGGTACATATTCAAGTTTCACTTCACTGTCCAATTTTTTTTCTCAAGAAATTATTTAAAATAGAAATATGCTTTGTTCCACAATGCAAAATCGAGTTCTTAGAGATATTGATTGCACTTGTATTATCACACATGATTGAGATAGGCGCATCCAACAAGACACCAATATCCTTTAATGTTTGTTTCATCCAAAGTACCCAAGTGCAACATGAAGCAGTTGCAATGTACTCAGCTTTTGCGGTTGATAAAGATACATAATCCTTCTTTTTACTTAGCCATGCAACTAACCAAGAACCAAGGAAAAATGCTCCACCACTTGTACTTTTCCTATTATCAACACTTCCTGCCCAATCTACATCAGTATAAGCTTTCAAAGTCTGACCCTCTAGAATACCACAGTCCAAAATATTTTGTCCCTTTCAAGTATTTGAATATCCTCTTTACTGCAACAACATGTGACTCTTTTGGTTCTTGTTGAAATCTAGATGCGAGACAAACAACATACATGATATCTAGGCTTGTAGCAGTAAAATATAACAATCCTCCAATCATTGATCTGTACTTTCTTACATCAGTGTTAGAAGATTTATCATCATTAGTCAACTTGCATGTGGTAGTCATGGGAATACATACCAGTTTGGAATTCTCCGATCCAAAAAATTTCAACCATTCTCTAACATACATTGACTGAGAAATGAAAATGCCTTTACTATTCTAATTTACTTGCAATCCAAGAAAGAAATTTAACTCACCAATCATAGACATTTCAAATTCCTTCTGCATTTCACTAGCATATTCCTTGCACATGTCATCATTGCCACCAAAAATTATGTCATCCACATATACAATAACAATTAAGATCTTACTGGATTCAACTTTGAAGTAAATATTGCTATCAGTAGTGATAGTTCTGGTACTCAATATAAGTACAGATCCAATAACCAACAAGATGAGAGGGGGGGGTGAATCATACAAACTCAATCATCCATAAAAACATCAGATTCAACCTCGGTAACATATACTTCAGTAATAAAACCAAAATTGTCGAACATGCAAACTCAAAAGCATATAAACATCATAAACCTCATAATGCCAGATTTAACGTGGAAACCCCAATAGGGAAAAACCACTTTGGGATTTTGGACCCACTAAGAAATATACTCTTCTAGAGTATGCTCGGTTAAAAGAAAATCATGTTAAAGATTACAAACACATTACTAGATGTGACCCGGTTAAGGGATTTCCCTCAGATCTATTAGGATCTTCACTTTGTTAGAAGTGACCTTGTTAAAGGATTTCAAACACTCAATCAGAATATCACCTTGCTAGAGGGTTTTACAAATAAGACTGGTAAGTCCACTCGATTAAGAGATTTTCTGTCACTTTCACAAAATAACAGTAATAAAAATCTATCTGCAACTTCACATCTAAAATGCTAAAGCAGATTCTTATTTGTTCAATACAATCTAGACATAGAACTAATCTTGTCTATTTGTTGGGCTTCTATACTCTGTTATTCTAATAGGTCTTCAAGCTTCTGTGCTCGGTAATCACTATGTAGCATCTCTGTGCATACACTTGCCCGCATACATTGTTTATCAACAATTTCCTATTTATAAATAATTAGGTAACCGCTTAATCTCCTTGATCACATTTCCCATGATCAATCATAGCCATCAGATCTTCATTCTTGTCCAGGTTCAATGCATCTTTCGATCTGAAAATGTTTTACCCCACCTTGGAACTTGAATATTAGTCTTGGAACTTGTGCCAGGGTATTGTGGTTCAATCTGAGTTGTAGATCTTCATGTCGAATTTTTATTGCCTTAGATTCGTTAACAAACTTCTTCCACGGCTCACTAATCATTGATCAGTTCCAACTCATCAACTTCCTTCATTAAATACCGCATGTAAACATTTAATGCATTCTGTTATAGCTCGGTTACAACTTGGTAACAACTCGGTGAATACTAAACTTCACTCGGTAGACATTCTGCCTTTATTAACCGATAGCGATAACCTTAGGGTTTACCGACTAGGTTCCTTAGGGTTTACCAACTAGGTTCTTTGCTTGATAACATAGTATAGTATTAACCTTTACATTTTACAACATATGTATGATGTTAAAACAATCTAAACATCATGATCTCATCATTGTCTGACTCGATACTAGTTGCCCATTGAATACTTTATTCATCCCCTTATTCATCATATTCTTTCCTATGTCTTTTACTGACATCTTTATAATCTTCATATCATACTTCTCAAGATATGGCAACATCATACTTAATTAGAAAATCAATTTCTTGACATCAATGACAAAATAATAATATCAAGACAGTAAACATCTTTAATCAGTTATATCCATAATCATCAACAACCTTCTCAATATCCTTATGAAATGTCAACAATCTTTCATTGTTTGTTATAATGCAATATTGCCAACAATCTCCCCCTTTGGCATTGATGGCAAAACCAATTGATTTGACCTTAAAAGATTCGGATTGCTGTGATTCTGAAATGCTGAAATGCTCTCCCCCATACATTAGACTTTTCCTATTCAGTTTTCTTTCCAATCCGTAGTCTGCTCAGTTTTCTTTCAGTCTTCTCCCCTGATAGGTCTTCTTCCTCTATATTAGTCTTCTCCCCCTTTGTAGGTCTTCTCCCCCTTTGACAAAAATGCCAAAAAGTAAAGATCTAAAACATAATTACTTTCTGTAAGAAGTTATTTTTTGCTGTTGTGTATCAACTGAGTCTTGGTCAGAGCATTTGTCTTCAATTCCTGTTCCCTGTAATATTTCCTGTATTATTTCCTGTACACCTTTAGAAAACATCCTAAAGTGTATAAATCAACATCAACTCCCAAAAGATATTCATTAGAGTCATCGGAATGATGCTTTCACCGAACTCGGTCAGTGAGTAGAAGATAGGGGTAGGACCCCTAACTTACTTCTGAGATATTCAAAAGTGTCCCTTGGTAGTGGTTTGGTGAAGATATCTGCTATTTGTTCCTTTGTGCTAACATACTCCAACACCACTTTCTTCTCTTGAGATTCTTCTCTAAGATAATGATATTTGATAGAGATGTGCTGTCTTAGAGTGCATAACAGGATTTTTTGAAATATTAATGGCACTAGTATCGTCACAAAATATAGCTACTGGCTCGGTAACTTTCTCATTTATACCTTCCAACAGTTGTTTGATCCATGAAATGTTGGTACAATTCAATGGTGCAGCAACATATTCAGCTTTTGCTGTTGACTGTGAAACACATCCTTGTTTCTTGCTAAGCCAACTCACTAGTCTTTCTCCTAAAAAGAAAGCTCCTCCACTTGTGCTTTTTCTGTCATCAATGTTGCCTGCCCAATCAGCATCAGTATAAACTTTTAAATCAAAATCATTTCCTTTCTGATATACTAAGCCATAATCCTTTGTGCCTTTCAAGTATCTAAAAATTCTTTTCATTGTTGTCATGTGTGTTTCCTTAGGATCTGCAGAGAATCTTGCAACAATACCTACTGCATGTGCTATGTCTGGTCTGTTGTGAACAACATATTGCAGCTTTCCAATCATGGATTGGTAAAGTGTCTCATCAATAGATGTAGATTCATCATTCTTTGACAATTTACAGTTGGTAGTCATAGGAGTACTTACTGGTTTTGAATCCTCCATTCCAAATTTCTTCAAGATTTCCTTTATGTACTTGGATTGTGTAATGAAAATCTCATTTTTCATTTGCAATATCTGTAAACCTATAAAATACTTTATCTCACCGATTAATGACATCTCAAATTCTTTGCTCATTTCATTTCCAAAGTTCTTGCATAAAGAGTCATTTCCACAAAATATAATATTATCAACAAATATGGCTACGATTAGTATTCCATTTTCATCATTCTTCATGTACAAGTTGTTGTTCTCACTTGTCCTTATAAAACCAATCTTAATCAAATAAGAGTGCAATCTTTCATACCATGCTCTTGGTGCTTGTTTCAAACCATATAAAGCTTTGTTCAATTTACATACTTGATCTTTATTATTGTCTTCAACAAATCCTTCAGGTTGTTCAATAAAAACTTCTTCTTCTAATATTCCATTCAAAAATGCAGATTTGACATCCATTTGATATACCTTGAAATTTTTGAAAGCAGCATAGGCCAACAATGTTCTTACTCCTTCAAGTCTAGCAACAGGTGCAAAAGTTTCACCATAATCAATTCCTTCTTCTTGAGCATAACCTTTGCAAACTAGTCTTGCTTTGTTCCGAATGACCTCTCCTTTTTCATTTAGCTTGTTTCTAAAAATCCACTTTGTATCGATTACATTTTTGTCCTTCGGTCTTGGGATTAGTGTCCATGTGTCATTCTTCTTGATTTTATCAATGTCTTCTGTCATAGCATTTATCCAATCTTCATTGTTAAATGCCTCTTTCACTATTCTCGGTTCAAATTTAGATATAAAACATGTGTTCTGTCTCAGTTTGTTCCTTGTCATCACTGGATCATCCTTATCTCCTATAATCTGACTTGGTGCATGATGTCTCCTGACATACTTGGCTAATACAGGCTCAGTAGGCTCTGTATGATCTTCTTCATCACTAGGTAACTGGATATTCTCTTCATTTTCTTCAACAGTTTTCTCGGTAGGACTTGTCGGTTGCACATAGACAAATTCGTCATAGTCTTCTGGTTCCTTGGAATTTCCTTCATCATTTCTTTCTACAAATTCATCAATTTTCACATTTGCACTTTCTACTATTTTGTTAGATGATTTGATCAAACATTTAAATGCTTTGCTTCTAGAAGAATAACCTAGAAATGTTCCTTCTTCACTTTTCTGATCAAATTTGCCATTTCTATCATCTTTATGAACATAGCATCTACTTCCAAAGATTTTAAAATAAATTACATTAGGTTTCTTATCATACCAGATTTCATATGGTGTCTTCAAAGTACCTTTCTTCAATTGAACTCGGTTCAAGGTGTAAACTGTTGTGCTTATTGCTTCTCTCCAAAATGTTTGTGGCACCTTCTTTTCAATCATCAGTGTTCTAGCACAATCCACAATAGATCTGTTTCTTCTCTCAACTATTCCATTATGTTGTGGAGTTCTCAGTGCAGAGACTTGTCTTTCAATACCATGATCATTGCAGAATAAGTTGAACTCATCAGATGTGAACTCTCCTCCTCTATCTGATCTAAGACATTTCAGTTGTCTTCCTGTTTCATTTTCAACTCTTGCCTTGTACCATTTAAACATTTGAAAAGCTTCTGATTTTTCTTTTAAAAACATTACTGGCATCATCCTTGAATAGTCGTCCACAAATAATATGAAATATTTATCACCATAATAACTTTGAACTTTCATAGGACCACAAAGATCAGTGTGCACTAGATCTAAAATTCCCTTAGAAGTGTAAGACTTACTTGTAAAGATTGATCTTGTCATCTTACTCATCTGGTATCCTCGGCACATAGAATTCTCAGGTTTTTCAAGACTCGGTAGACCTCTTACTCGGTGCTTCTTACTTATTTTGATCAGATTATCAAAATTTACATGACAAAACCTTTTATGCCATAACCAGGTATCATCAATCTTTGCATACAAACACTTATTCTGAGTTGAGTCAAGGTGAAATGTATTACCTTTTGTTTGTGTCCCGGTAGCAGCTAACTTTCCATTCTTGTCATGAACTTTGACAATTCCTTTCTGAAATTCTATTCGGTAACCTATGTTGTTTAGCTATGCTACACTCAACAAATTGTATTTCAAACCTTCAACCCAATAAACATCATTGCAACTTGCATTATCAAGAAGTGTTATAGATTCTTTACCTCTCACTGGACATGGTGCATCATTACCAAATCTAACATAGCCTCCATCATAATCTTCTAATGTAACAAACTTGTGTTTATCTCTTGTCATATGATGTGAGCATCCACTATCTATAATCCAAGAATCATTAGTATTTATATGAGATAGTAGGGCTTTTTCTTCATACCTTTGTTCATCTAATCCATCTTTGATAGCCACATAAACTACTTCCTCTGTATCTGTATCATCTAATTTATCATCATTGGATTCCTCATCAGCTATTAGGCATGTCTTTCTATCTCTTCTTCTGAAGTCTTGGTGTCCTCTATAATGATTATCTTTCTATCTATCATCTCAGTAATCTCTCTTTTCAGTAGAATCTTTGTCAGGACAGTTAGAAGCCATATGTCCTATTTTATCACAATTGAAACATTTTAAAGGTAGTTTTCCTTTATACTTACCTTTGCCTCTCGGTAACCTTTTGGCTAATAGTGCTTCAAACTCTTCTTGCTTTCTGATTTCCTCATATAATTTGTGTACTGCCTCCATGTTCTTACGAAATCTTTCACTTGCTCCACTGTGATCTCCTTCAGAATACTTATACTTTCTTTCATTGAAATCATTAGATTCATCAAGATGAAAAGAACTAAATGCAGATTCAACTTTATTTACCGAAGATCCACTGTTATCAAAATTACTTAACTCAAATGCATGTAGCTTACCAATAGTAGCATCTAAAGAAACTGGCATATTAGGTATAGACCTCAATTCATTGATTGCAGAGACTCGGATTGCACAAGCTGGTAGAAGGGTTCTTAACAACTTACTTTTTATATCCTTTTCTTCAATAGTTCCACCTGCTCCTTTGATTTGATTGACAATCTCCTTTAGTCTTGTACTGTACTGAGTTATGTTCTCACCTTCATTCATCCTCATAGATTCAAGTTGTCCTCTTAGACTATCTACTTTTGCTCTTTGAACATGTTCATCTCCTCCATATACTAATATGAGCTTATCCCACATTGCCTTTGCATCATTGCAGCCTTCTAGATCATTAAACTCTGAATCGGTCAATGCAGATGTTATTTCAATCATTGCTTGAATATGTTCTTGCTTTGCCTTTATCTCTTCCATAGTCAATGGATAGGTGCTTGGTGTGACAAAATCATTCTCTAGATAGTATACAGCATATTCTCCAACTCCTGATAGATGTAGCTTCATCCTTTTCTGCCATGTAGAGAAACTTGACTTGTTCAGCTTCGGTGCATCCCTCTTATACATCTTGGATCTTTAACTCAAGTGCCTTTAAACTTTCCTTCCGAAGTCCAAAGCTCTGATACCAATTGATAGTTCTGATACTTAATATAAGTACAGATCCAATAACCAATAAGATGAGAGGGGGGGGTGAATCATACAAACTTAATCATCCATAAAAACATCAGATTCAACCTCGGTAACATATATTTCAGTAATAAAACCAAAACTATCAAACATGCAAACTCAAAAGCATATAAGCATCATAAACCTCATAACACCAGATTTAACATGGAAACCCAAATAGGGAAAAACCACTGTGGGATTTTGGACCCACTAAGAAATATACTCTTCTAGAGTATGATCAGTTAAAAGCAAATCCTGTTAAATATTACAAACACATTGCTAGATGTGACCCGGTTAAGGGATTTCCCTCAGATCTGTTAGGATCTTCACTTTGTTAGATGTGACCTTGTTAAAGGATTTCAAACACTCAATCAGAATGTCACCTTGTTAGAGGGTTTTACAAATAAGACTGTTAGGTCCACTCGGCTAAGAGATTTTCTATCACTTTCACAAAATAACAGTAATAAAAATCTATCTGCAACTTCACATCTAAAATGCTAAAGCAAATTCTTATTTATTCAATACAATCTAGACATAGAACTAATCTTGTCTATCTGCTGGGCTTCTATACTCTGTTATTCTAACAAGTCTTCAAGCTTCTATGCTCAGTAATCACTATGTAGCATCTTTGTGCATACACTTTCCCACATACATTGTTTATCAATAGTTTCCTATTTATAAACAATTAGGTAACCGCTTAATCTCCTTGATCACATTTCCCATGATCAATCATAGCCATTAGATCTTCAATCTTGTCCAGGTTCAATGCATCTTTCGATCTGAAAATGTTTTACCCCCCCTTGGAACTTGCATATTAGTCTTGGAACTTGTGCCAGGGTATTGCGGTTCAATCTTAGCTGTAGATCTTCATGCCAACTTTTCATTGCCTTAGATTCGTTAACAAACTTCTTCCACGGCTCACTAATCATTGATCAGTTCCATCTCATCAGCTTCCTTCATTAAATACTACATGTAAACATTTAATGCATTCTGTTATAGCTCGGTTACAACTCGGTAACAATTCGGTGAATACTAAACTTCACTCGGTAGACATTCCACCTTTATTAACCGATAGCGATAACCTTAGGGTTTACCGACTAGGTTCCTTAGGGTTTACTGACTAGGTTCTTTGCTTGATAACATAGTATAGTATTAACCTTTACATTTTACAACATATGTATGATGTTAAAACAATCTAAACATCATGATCTCATCATTGTCTGACTCGGTACTAGTTGCCCATTGAATACTTTATTCATCCCCTTATTCATCATATTCTTTCCTATGTCTTTTACCGACATCTTTATAATCTTCATATCATACTTCTCAAGATATGGCAACATCATACTGAATTAGAAAATCAATTTCTTGACATCAATGACAAAATAATAATATCAAGATAGTAAACATCTTTAATCAGTTATATCCATAATCATCAACAACCTTCTCAATATCCTTATGAAATGCCAACAATCTTTCATTGTCTGTTATAATGCAATATTGCCAACAAGTAGACCCTTTTTGTAAACCTTGATTTAGTAGATACTTATCTAGCCTTCCATACCAAGCTCTAGGTGCTTTCTTCAATCCATATAACGTCTTCTTCAATTTGCAAACAACATCCAGATCATCTAATAACTTGAATCCTTCTGGTTGTTCAATGTAGACTTCTTTCAATTCTCTATTCAGAAATTTTGACTTCACATCCATTTGATAGACTTTGAAGTTCTTATATGCTGCAAAAGACAAAAAAATCTTAATAGCCTCCATTGTAGCAACAGGAGCATAAGTCTCCTCAAAATTAATACCTTCAACCTAAGTGTAACCTTTGCATACCAATATTGCTTTGTTTCTCACAACTTGACCATCTTCATCCAACTTATTCTAGAATACCCACTTTGTTCCAATAACATTCTTATCTGTCGGTCTAGGTATTAGTTCCCAAGTCTATTTTTTCTCAATTTGATCTAGCTCTTCCTTTATTGCTTTCATCCAATTTTGATCTTTGCAGGCTTCTTCAACTGTCTTAGGTTAGGACTCAGAAAGTAAATGCAAAAGAACTTGTTCTTCAACAACTTTGCTTCTTGTAATGATTCCTCTATTTTTATCTCCTATGATTTGATTCTCGAAATTATTTTTTTGTACATACCTTAGGGTATTTGATATAGTTGCCAAAGCAACTTGAGTTTCTTTTAGCTCGTCTTCAACTTTGTTCTTTTCTTCTCCTTCATTAGATTCATACCCTACTTGAATAACAGTTTCTTTTGAAATGTTCTCATCAACCTTCACATTTTCACTCACAATGATTTTATTCAACCTCTTATTATAACATATGTAAGCCTTGCTCTTTGTAGAATAACCAAGAAATATACCTTCATCTGCTCTGCTATCAAACTTTCCAAGATTCCCTTGATCTCTTCGGATATAGCATGTGCTTCCAAAAACTTTGAAATACTTCACAAAAGGAATCCCTGCATACCATAATTCATATGATGTCTTCCCAAACTTTTTCCTAAATATAACTTCATTAAGGATATACACAACAGTGTGTATAGCTTCTCTCCAATAAGCTTCCAGTAGGTTTGCTTCCTTGATCATAGTTCTTGCCTCTTCTTGAATAGTCTTGTTCATCCTTTCAACTATGCCATTCAGCTGAGGTGTCTTAGGAGCTGATAAATGTCTTCTAATTCCATATTTCTCCCAGAAAGTATCAAATTCATCAGAAGTGAATTCTTCTCCTTTATCGGATCTCAGACACTTAATTATTCTATCAACTTCATTCTCAACTCTAGCTTTGAATATCTTAAATTTTTCTAATGCTTCTGACTTCTCTCTTAAAAAGGCAACCCAAGTCATTAATGAACATCAATTAAGAGCATGAAATACCTCTCATCTTGTAAATTCCTTGTTCTGGTCAGACCACATAGATCTGTATGTATCAGACCCAGCAATTTGGTAGACGATTGTTCCTTTCCTCTAAATGTTCCTTTTGTTTGCTTTCCCGCTTGACATTCTTTACAAATATTGTTATCTGGTTTAGTCAGCCTTGGTAAATCTCTCACAACTTTTATCATACTAATCTTCACCAAATTATTAAAATTGTTACAACACATCCTCCAATTCCATATCCAACTCTCATTGATTTGTGATAATAAGCAATGTCCTGTAGCAGCTTCCAATTGATAGATGTTTCCGCTAATATTTTTCCCCGCAACGATAATAGTTCTGAATCTCTTCCGGATCGCACAACCATCATCCTAAAAGACAATATTGTAACCATTTTCACACATCTGTCCAACACTCAAGAGATTATGATGTAATCCTTTCACATAGTAAAGATTATCAGTGTTATGCTTTCCATCAAAGGTAATAGAACCAATTCCAACAATTTGAGAGCCTGATCATCTCCAAATCTAATAGAAGCACCATAATACTTCTCAAGCTTTACAAACTTACTTTTTTCACCAATCATATGATTTGAACATCCACTATCAATCAATAATTCATTTCTATCTCTCCTAACATGCAATGTTGAAAAAACATTCTCAACAATCTTAGAGTTATTAGATTTAGGTCCATCTTTCTCTACCATGAATAAGCAATTACTATCCTCATAATCTGACTCATCATATAAAATACCAACATCATCTTTAACATAGTAGGATTTCTTATTGAATTTTCCTTTGTTATTCTTAAACTTTTGTTTTGATCCTCTTTTCGGACATCTAGATGCATAATGACCAATCTTTCCACATTTAAAGAATTTAAGGGGTAACACACCTTTATACTTGTTAGTTACTCTCTTCAACTTTCTCACAAAGTTTGCTTCCATCTCAAGCTCTCCTCATCATATGAATCTTCATAAATAGCTTTTGATGCTTTAAAGGTCATTTCTAATTTTGCTTTATCTCTACCAAACTTCCTCATCTCAAATGTAGTCAAAGTCCCAAACAATTGTTCTTTAGTGAATTTTGATGGATCATAGGTCTCCTCAATAGTTGAAATCTTGTCGCTATAACTTTTTGGTAAAGTCCTCATGATATCCTGTATCACATCTTTCTCATCCAAGAAACCACCAAGATCTCTGATCTTTTATAGTACTATCAACCTTCTAAAAATAGCTTGCAACTCCTTCACCTTCTTCCATTCTCAAATTCTCATAATTACACTTAGTAGTTTGCATCTTAGATATCTTGACTCTTTCATTTCCTTCATAAATACTTTTCAATCTTTCCCATGCCTCGTAATAAGTATCTAAAGCACTAAAGATAGCATACCTTGCTCACTCATTTTCTTCATAGGCTTCAATCTCATTCAATGTAGTAGTTCCATTTTTTGGTGCTAAATACTTAGTCTCCACAACCTTCCAAGTCTTGTAACTCAGGGAAATCAAATATCCTTGCATCTTTACTTTCCAAAAACTATAGTCGCATCCTTAAAAGGTAGGAATAATCAATTTATGTGTTATTGGATCTCCTTGAGTGGTTAGTCTCACTTTATAGGAACCAAATCTCTTATACCAATTGTTGAATGTTTCAGACAATTAAGGGGGGGTGGTGAATTAGTTGTCAATTATAAATTATACTACTTTTCCACAAAAAAACAAATCCGACAACTTAAACTTCAGATTACTTAACCACGAGCAGATAATAACATGAAATAACACACACACGAAACACCAGATATGATGTGGAAAACCTAAGAAGGGAAAAAACATGGAGAATGTTAGTTCTCATAATAAAAACACCTATTAGGGTGACATCAGTTAAGGTGATTTTTACAAGATGGTTCATTGCCATAATTGTTCACTACAGGTGGGCTCACTGCCTGGCTAAATCACCAAAAAAAGAAGGGTTCACTGCCCAGAGGAAGAAAGAAAGAATCCACTACAAAGGCACAAATGCCACTCTACTGCAATGCTAAAAAAACCTTAGGCTCATTTCTAGTACCAAACATCATCAACAAACAACCACATTGATCAATTTCTTCGCATCAAGAATAGATATTCCTTTTACAATCAACTTCCTTCTATGAACCCTTCCTTGCTTTCTCATTTGATTCATTACAACCATTCCTTATATATACTGATCTCCAAAATAGATTTTCCAAATCAACCAAGGAGATAATAATACATAACTCAAAATAGGTCTTCACTAAGCATTCTCATGGTGGAAAGGAATGAGAAGTGGACCACACCATAATGCCACAATCATCAGACCAAAAGAACTTTTGGGGCAAATTCGACCAAGTAAGAACATGGTCGAAAACATAATTTCAGAGCACATCAACATGTTCCAAATTAAAATAACAAAGACATATTCATGAGAAACATAAATCCAGGAACACAACGGGAGAACTAAAGGTGTAGAGTAATACAAAGCTTTATAAATTATGTCAGACAACCATTATCAATACTACACAGATTTCTAGAGCACATCTTTTGGACCTTCAAAACATGAAAGAAGACTCTCAAAGCAATATCCAACAATCTGCCAATGTATTAGGAATATATTTGCAATAAATCAGAACATTCAGAGCAACACCAAACATTAAAATAGAATCAACACGTTTAAATAAATGACAACCATACTGATACATCAAACAACTTCACATTTGCAATACGACACACCTTCCAAATACTCCCAATATAGATCTGATGCACCCATACACTACCATATAGACCAAAAACATATGTCAGTCTCAAAAGACGAAATTGTTAGCTCATGCCAAAACAACAAACTCAAACTTCAATATGGATCACCCACAAAACTTGTCGATGACCAAAGATGCAACATAAAACATCAAGAAATTTAAAACAACCATCCATAACACTTCACCAACTGTATGTTGAGGAATGCAACACATTCCTCCACACCACTGCACTGCAATTGTATCAAATAAAAAATAAAACACAATTAACTCCAACTTTAGATCACCTATCCTTATAAAAATCAAGGTATAATGAGAATGTATATCCACAAACATTGCTTTGAAACCACATAACTATCCGATGCATATCCACTATATATAAGACTAAACTGCATGACAAATTGTTCACTAAAATAGTCAAACATGATTGAAATATCATATTGATATACATAGAACACCAATAAGGCTCTGAAAATACCAGAATACACTATAATATGTTGCCGCAAACATCCATACACATACTCCATACAAACACATATATTCTGCACCGACTTACATTAGTTGCTTATTTCAAAGCCATCTCCAAACCCAAAGAATGACTAATTATCTCTTTCAAACCAACAAGTTTGACATCAATGACAACCAAAACTCATATTTACAACAAACAATTATTGTAGAAAAGAGAAAGTTGTATAATAGTTGTGGTGAAGCCTATAGAAAATTATGTGCATATATTTATCCTACCTTTATTTCTAAATTGGTTCTTGTTGTAGTACCCCTCCTTGATCAGCCTCTTTTGTATGTTTTGAGTTACTTCAGTAACTGTTCTGTGGAATATTATTGTATTTTGATTCGAATATTATGTGATGTTATTTCATGCTTTATCTGGATTTATGGTGTATAATTTTATGCAGTATCTTAGTGCTTATGAATAACGTTATTTTATGGATCTTTATAATGGACTGACACTTTTCCCTTATATTGTGATGCGTTATTTATATGTTGCATGTTTGTAAATGTATTGGGATGCGAGAGGATGATTTTCCTTCACTCACTCTGGTGAGATAGGGAACGTCACGATTCTCCTTCATTGGTGTGTGTGTGTGTTGTGTCTGTATATATATATATTGGTCTATATGCATGTGGTTCTTTGGTGCAGGACATTGCAGGTACTAGTACCGGGTAGGTATGGGGTATTGACTCCACTTGGTTTTGCAGGTCTAAACATGCCTTATATATCCCATGGGATTGGAGGAGATAGTTGCGGTACCCTAGCTTGACCGTAGTTACACTCGTATGAGTGTTGTTAGTCAGTTGTGTCTTTTCCGTCTGGCCGGTATGCGAGTCATAGTGCCTTGGTTTGGTCATTTGAGAGTCGTCATTTGCTCTGTCTTGGTATTGTGTGTTTCTGTTTATTTAAATGGTCATTTAATTTAAATGGATGATGCTATCTCATGTTGGCGTAATTAGTCAATTATTATGCTCTGTGATTATTGATTTATTTAAATTAATGATTGCTAGATTAAATGGTTAAATGGCTTAATGTATTGTGTAAAGTTGCATTGATATTTTTGTGAAATAAATAAATTGCCTAGCCATTTAAAAAGGTTAAATGCTTATGTTGAAGAAAGTATTTATGGAAAAAGAAATAAATAAAAGCTTCCCTTTTTAGTTTTCCATTTGGCCTTTTTAATTTAATCATTGGTAAGAATTATTATTTTTGGGAAAGAAGTAAATTTGATTGCCTTTTAGTTTTAAAAATATTTAAATCTGATTGGATGAAATAACTTTAACCTAGAAGCTTAGGTTAAAAGAGATTTTTGGGCATCCATTCTGGAATTTACGGCAAGAGAAGAAGAGGAATTTGGAGAGAAGAAAATAATTCTGGAAAATTTCCTGGAGGAACTGGAAATTCGACTTGGTTGCAAGACTAGACTTTCTTCATCTCTTGCTTGCTATTTGCTTCAAGGTTGGAGGTTCCCTTCTTGTTTTGAATTTTTTTTTGAAATTTTAAGTTTGCTTCTTGTGTATGGGAATTTATACAATCTTCCTGTAGATGCTTGCGGAATGGTTGGAATGGAAGAAATAGTGTTTACTATTGTTGGTTTTATGAAATCTATATCACATGTTTGCATTTAGGAAGGAAATGGTTCATTTCTTTATCTGTTGTGTGGTTGATCTTGGAAATCGATTTCTTGTTTTACCTCTTCTATTTGGAATGAATGGACTATATTTAGCTTGTTGTGTGCTTTCTAGTTTCATGTTGCATAGATTTGGGGTCTTGTGGGTCTATATTTCATCTTTTACCTTGCTAGTAAATATCCATTTGAGAAAATTGGATTTGGCACTGTGTATGTGTGTGCCTATGAACTGATCTGGAAATGAATCATTTTCATGTTTAAACGATTTGGTGGAGAGTTGATTTTTATGCCTTGGAGGCATGTGTTTTTGTTTGTTTTGTAGACTTTACCACTCCCATGATGGGCTTGCCTCATCACGTGAGTCAGTAATGTCTACTACCCGCAGGTAGCAGAACTACTGGTCGGCAGCACCACTATGTAGTAGCAGTTCTATCAGTCGGTAGGACTGTCACCGGTTGGTAGCAGCACTACCGATCGGTAGGAGTGCTACCGGTTGGTAGCGGCTGCTACTGGTTGGTAGCAGTGATATCGATCGGTAGTGGTTGTTTCTGTAATACCCTAAAAATGGTCATCTAGACCATGGGCCCCTAATCTCGACAACGTCACCAAGGTCCTAACCAAAGGCAATTAAATAAATCTTGAGCACACAATTAATTCTTTAATCATCAAATGTCACATGGCAAAATCAATCACCCAAGATTAATTAAATATTTATTTAATTAATTAAATCATTCCATGTAAATCATTTTAAACAATTAGCTTATTTATTTTAATTAAATATCCTAGTATATTTAATTAAATAAATCAAATTGCCATAAATCTTCAAAAAAGGAAACAAATCAAGAAAGAGGAATTAATTCAATTAAATAAATCAATTGAGCACAAATCTTCAAAAATGGAAATAAATCAAAAAATGAATTGATTGACCAAAACGAAATTAATTGAGAAAAGAAATCAATTGGAAACAATCTTGAAAAAAACAAATTAAAAATTGATAAGTAATTTCAAAGAAAACAATTAAAACAATTAAATATTAAAATTGAATGAAATAGATAATAAATCAGTTTTTTTCCTGATTTTATCTTAATTTTAGTTCAATTTCCTTTATATCAGTTTTTTCTTGATTTAATCTTAATTTTAGTTCAATTTCCTTTAAAACTGATAAAAGCATCCAATCACATCAATTTACCTGGATTGTGCTTCCTCTTGGAAAATCTTGACCGCTCATCATCTTTTGATCTTAGCTGTTGGTTTCTTTCTGAATTTTCTATAAATTCAGGCTCATCTCTCATTCAAAAAAGAGGCTGGAGAATATATTGTTATTATACTATTTTTGCTCTAGACTCATTGATATATTGCATATTAATTAAATCATTTAGCTTAATATTGCTTAAATCTTGTTAGATCAATATTGCATCCATCTAGCATTCATCATGTTCATATAGATAAAATCATTCGTCTTGATGTTGTCTACTCACTCGTATTGCTAAATAATCTGAGAGCAATCTTATACTCGCATCTTTTAGAAGGCAATGGGTTGATTTGTTATGGTTTATTATTCATTGATTATATCTGACTAACCATGCATGTAATGACTTGATTGAAGTGTTGTGTATTGCAAATACAAATATTGATTGGAGCGCATTGCTTGTACAAGTGCCTTAGGAACCCATATAACTTTTGACTTTTCTTCTTTCTTTGTGGGCCTTTGTGGCATTTTGTATTTTTCTTTTTCTTTTTGGATCATATTTTGCTTTGTTTTGACATGTCGATTAGATGGGACATGTTGATCTTTGAATACATGTGGATTACTTGACTTATGACTTTTATGCTTGGCATCCAAATTGCTTGGAGAAGGAAAAGAATGTATGAATGGATAGGAATGATATGGAGGTATTTTAGATGGATGGAAGGTACTCGAAGACGTGTGCCTTTGTTGATCCTTCATAAGGGATGGAGGGATATAGGGACCTGGAATGGATGGAAGTGATGATGGGGAAAGTGTATATTTGGATTTAATTGGAGAAATGTAGGATTTATGAGGGATACCAACATCTTGAGAGTGAGAAATGTAGCCATTATGATCAAGATTTTCTTTTATAGCAAGGGGTTCTAATATACCTTGTCCATGAATGTCTAACCCTTTTCTTTGATAATGCATTCTTTGAAAGATCTTTTTAACAAAGGGTTTCTTCTTACTTTTTATGCTAGAGGCAAGTCCATTTTGAGGTGGAGGTGGCTTGCAAGGTATGATAGGATCATGAAGTGAACATGTAGGATTATGACAAGGAGATGAAGGGATAATTTGATCTTGACATGGAATAGGATCATTGGATAGAGTAGGAAGGGTGTTTGACTCTTCATTTTGAATATGATCATTTGAAAAGGTGGAAGAGGCATCATGATCTTGCTTAGGAAGTGGATTAGGAATGGGATTTGGAAGGATTCTTTTCTCTTGAGATGGAAGGAGTTCATCTTGGAATAAATGGAAAGGTATAAGGGGATTATCATGGGATTCTAGGAGAATAGGATCTTTTTCAATCATTAGATGGGATTGAGGAGTTTTGGTGTCTTGATCTTGATTTATGGTAGGACTTATTTTTTAATTTTCCAGATTATCCTCTTGACATGGAGTCACTTCTAAGGAAGGGATAGGATTTTTCATAGGCATAGGGGATTATTGGAAGGTCTCCATATTTTGACATGATGGGGAAGCATTTTGGAAATGGCCTTCTGGAGTGGGTACATTTGGAATTGAAGTGTATGATGGCATAGGATCTGGGATTTTTAAATCTTTAGAGGAACTTGTATCAATATTGGCATTAACTTGGATTTCCATAGGAGATAGCCCTTAAAGGTAAACATGGGAAATTTCACTGTTTGACGGAGATGGTATGGATTGTTGTTGAGAAGTCTTAGGAGATGAAGGCGTCATGGAAGGGATGGAGGCTACATATGGAGCCTTGCTAGACATAGGTTCACGATTTTGATCATGCTTAGAAATAGTTCCTTTTTTTTCTTTAGGTGAGTGATTAGGATCTTCAATTTCAATGACACCATCATCAATGAGATCTTGAATCTTATGTTTTAATTCTATGCAATGTGAAGTCTTATGTTCATTTTGTCTATGATATGCACAATACTTACTCATAAATTCCCATCCCCATGTGGTCTTTTTAGGCAATATGATAAGATTGTTCTTAATAAGCTCTTCCAAAGCGGACTCAATAGATTGCCCCAAAGGTGTAAACTGTCTATCTAGGAAATAGATGTCTTTTTGCCTTGGTGAAGGTGACTTGTGATCTTGTATGAGATTTGGTCTTTGATTGTCAATTATTTTCTGGTATCTAATCGTCAAATCACCTAATTGTTTTAGCATTCCTTGAAGTTTCGCACTCTTGATATCATGCATTTGTTTTTCAAAAGGAGTCATTGATTCATTTTCTTGGATTTTCAAGTCATACATTTCTTTCTTGATATCTTGAAGCATTTGAGCAAAGGTAGCCATGGGAATTGGAGCTAAGATATCCATGAGATTTTTACTTTTGTCAAAAAAATTAGAAGAGATTTTGGTATGAACAAACATTTTTAACTGACAGGACTGAGGACGAGATGTGTTGCAGAAGTCAAGATCAAATTGTAGCTAGTATTTCATTTAACGTAGTGATTGAGAGAAGTAACTTAAGATCTAGTCTAGTTTTAGGAACGATCTATCCTGTGTAAGACATTATCTAAGTTAACGTAGGTTTGATAAGATGTTTGTTTGAACTAGCTTAGAGATGATCAATAAAATCGTGCAACGCAATTGCAGAGGTACACTATTAAGGTTGTTTATGCTCAGGAGGATGGTAACCAATTTTAGGCTCGTTGTAGACTGATCTGGGAAACTTTGATTGTTTTGACTAACAAGATCGGTAATTTATTCGATGGAGGATTGGACAAAGACGAGATTCTGACAGATAGAGTTTCAATGACTGACGACTACTAGTTTTTGATAAGGACTAATGTTTCAATGACTGACAGAGACCAGTTTGGACATAGATAGAGTTTATCACTGATTTTGTTTGTTGTTTTATCCAGTTTTGGTATTCCAGTTTTAGTTTTAGGGATGAAAACATAGAAAACATGCAAGATATATAATAATTCAATCACAACACGCTAACCCTATGGAAGTTGGCTTAGAGAAGAAAACATTTGCTTGCTGACTTAAGTACACACCCAATAGCTAATCAGAATACAGCCGTTGAGTCTCACGCAATGGATTCTCAATGCTGTATTAACCGACTCCAAACACTAATGGGGGCACGATATGGCAAGTGTCTTGGGAGAGTTACTATCTCTCTTGCACAAAGATTATCAACCTTTCGGAGGTGAATCGGGTAGCTTCTATCTTATAGTTCTTAGTCAGAAATTTCATTTGAAAATACCCCTTGAAGTCATGCAAGCATGATTGAGGCCTATAGCCCAACAAGGTACTGAAACAAGATGTAGTCACGTAAACGTGATTGAGACCACGAGGCCCTACAAAATGCTCGATATGAGAGATCTCAAAGAGAAAACTCAAATAATCCCATCCTCCGAGACTTTAATCACCAGAGGCCTATTTATTATAGTGAGTTGGAATGCTCAGGTCTAGCTGTACTCACTTGGGTCGTTCTCACAGGGTGATTACTTTTTCCCATTGTGATAGGCCCGCTAAAGGTACACAAATCTCAAAACTTAGAAAAAAGCTTCGAGGGTCTAGATTTCTGATTGTCTATAAAAGACAAGAGCATACTCTCCTACCTCTTAGATTTTTCTGAAAACACAAAAGACAGATTTGTTCTTTAACCAGATAGCAATTTAAGTGCCTAAGAAAATACTAAATGAATACACAATGTTTAGTTGATTCTCCTTAGGCAACTTGCAAAACCAATATGTCAGTAGTCATTTTCTTCTTGATTCTTTGGCAAGCGTATGTTTGATTGATAGATTCTTTGACAAGCGTCTTGAAAACATTAAAATCCCAAAATTAGTTTCCAAAATAACATAAAAATAATTATCAAAAGAAAATTCTAGCGTGCAAACTATAACTTAAACTAATCTAACAAGAATTTCCATTTTTTATGACTATCCTAGTTATGACAGTTTTGATATTACTGCACTCTGTCATTTATGACTTTTGAACCAGAAATAATTTGGAAAATCTCTTTGGTGGAAATGTGTAAAACTTAGTTTTACAAAACATATTAAAATTTGGGTTAGATCCAACGGTTCAATAAAAGGTTATGCCCTCCGAACTGAGACCATTTTTGACTGTCACAGAAGAATAGGTAAAATGACAGTCTTGCACTCTGTCAATCATAACTTTCAAACCCAAAATATTTAGGCACATCCGTTTAGTGAACCTGTAGAAAACTTGGTTTTCAATAACATATCAAAAATTGGTTGAGATCCAACAGTTAAATAAAAGGTTATGCTCTCCAAACCGAGACCCTTTTTTGACTGTCATAGAAGAACAAACAAAAATAAAGATTTTTATCTGCAAATTTAACACATGTTTATTAGTTATAAAAACCAAACATTAAATTTGTTCAAGAAACATTAGAAATCTTGTAGTTGTGGGTTTGAGCCCCACGGTGGGCGCTAGAAATGTGTGTGTAAAAAGTGAACCTGTATCTGTATCTACAATACACAACACTTCAATCAAGTCATTACATGCATGGTTAGTCAGATATAATCAATGAATAATAAACCATAACAAATCGACCCATTGCCTTCTAAAAGATGCGAGTATAAGATTGCTCTCAGATTATTTAGCAATACCAGTGACTAGACAACATCAAGACGAAGGATTTTATCTATATGAACATGATGAATGCTAGATGGATGCAATATTGATCTAACAAGATTTAAGCAATATTAAGCTAAATGATTTAATTAATATGCAATATATCAATGAGTCTAGAGCAAAAATAGTATAATAACAATATATTCTCCAGCCTCTTTTTTGAATGAGAGATGAGCCTGAATTTATAGAAAATTCAGAAAGAAACCAATAGCTAAGATCAAAAGATGATGAGCAGTCAAGATTTTCCAAGAGGAAGCACAATCCAGGTAAATTGATGTGATTGGATGCTTTTATCCGTTTTAAAGGAAATTGAACTAAAATTAAGATTAAATCAAGAAAAAACAGATATAAAGGAAATTGAACTAAAATTAAGATAAAATTAGGAAAAAACTGATTTATTATCTATTTCATTCAATTTTAATATTTAATTGTTTTAATTGTTTTCTTTGAGATTACTTATCAATTTTTAATTTATTTTTTTCAAGATTGTTTCCAATTGATTTCTTTTCTCAATTAATTCCGTTTTGGTCAATCAATTCATTTTTTGATTTATTTCCATTTTTGAAGATTTGTGTTCAATTGATTTATTTAATTGAATTAATTCCTCTTTCTTGATTTGTTTCCTTTTTTGAAGATTTATGGCAATTTGATTTATTTAATTAAATATACTAGGATATTTAATTAAAATAAATAAGATAATTGTTTAAAATGATTTTCATGGAATGATTTAATTAATTAAATAAATATTTAATTAATCTTGGGTGATTGATTTTGCCATGTGACATTTGATGATTAAAGAATTAATTGTGTGCTCAAGATTTATTTAATTGCCTTTGGTTAGGACCTTGGTGATGTTGTCGAGATTAGGGGCCCGTGGTTTAGATGACCATTTTTAGGGTATTACAGTTTCCAGTGGTAGCAGCGCTACCGGTCGGTAGGGCTATTACCAGTGGTAGCAACATTACCAGTAGGTAGTGTCTATTGCCTCGGCAACAACACTAATGCGGGTCGGCTTTTGCCACCGCTTGACCTATGCCTTACCAGTGCAAACTGGTATGTTATAAATTAATTTAAATTTTGTTAAGTGAACATGTTGAAGTGGTTGTTTTATGTTAAGCATAAATGGTGATTTTCCATGTGATTTTTATTATGTGGTTAATAAATTTATCAATGGAAATCAAGGCATGAATTAGTGATTCAAATTGGTAGATTTGGTTATATTCTGGAATTGAATTAAATGCCTATTTGGAATTCATATTTTTATTTGGTTGAATGTTCAATGTGGATTTCATTCCTGATGGAATATTGATTTGGGAAAATGAATAGTGTGACTACTGTAAAGAGTGTTCTATTTCATATTTCAATCAATGATGTTGCAAGTGTATTATGTGTTGCTTTGGTCTGTGGTTCAGTCGTCCTGTGGAGGCGTATTTGGTTCCTTTGACCAAGAGATATATGTTGGATTTGTTGTCTTAACGTTGTAGTGTCTTTGCCTTATGGTTAGCCAAGAGTCAATATGTCCTTGTTTGACCACTTGTTTCTGATAGTGGTGTTATGGTTGTCTGCTTCACCATAGGGTCCTCAGGGAGTGACCATGTTTGTTTAGTGTCCTTTGAGAGAGTGGCTTTCACTTGGGGGTTGCGCCCAAAGTGGTAGGCATTACAACCCATCGAAAGTCAAATAATAACTGGTAATCTAATGAATTGATTAGGTGGGTAGTATCATAACATTAAAAAGATAATTGTACCTCGCATCTGGGTGAGTGCTTGTATGAGACTCATCTTGTGGTGAGAAGGCCTGGAATGGCAAACCAACCACCTTGTCTTCACAAAAGGCCGGTAGGGTCCACATGAGACTTAGTAGGAACCAGAGGCTCAGGAGAGGTTACCAGGATAGTGAGTCGGGACCTATGGAGGCTGTACCGTGGTATCCATCTTAAGCTATGCGATGACACTCTCATTTGGTTCACTTGTGTGTTTGTGTTGTTGAGTCACTCAGACTTTTGTGGGGGTCATTTTGTGTTGTCATGGAGTCGTATTGTTTTGTCGACCATGTCATGCTTATGCTTGTTTGAGGGTCCTCAGCTATCTCCTAGCATGGTGGGGTGATTCTGTAAAGCAGAAAAATCGTGATCGAACCCTAGTTGTTCTCCCCTCTTCCAACTCCGAGGAGAGAGAAGGGAGGTTCGCTAGGATTCGATGGTTTTTCACTTAGGGGAGAGACTTTACATTCAAAAGAGGGGTTGAAACTCATAAGATCCAATCCCACGCAATGCAAGATTGGATGCTAAATGAATTTCAAGGGGTAGGAAAGCAAGGCTACCCTCTTTTGTAAAGAATGTTGTTAAGGAAATTAAGCTAAGCATGCATAGAAAATCATAAAGATTCGCTTATAAACTGAGTTCGGGTTATAGGATGAAGCTGCGAACCTGGAATTAGCCGTAAAATGTCGATACGGCGCTGTCCTGCAAATTTGAGCAAAAGTTGTCGGGACGATGGCGCCCGGCGCCACGGTCCTCCGAAAAATCCGCGAAACGAAGGGGGATCTGTTCGTCTCTGCACAAGGATTCCAGATCTTCAATTTCAGCCGCGTACCTGCAACCTACACACAGAAAAGCGAAGACGATTGGGGGGTTAGGGATTGGGGGTTTGCCTTTAGGTCAAACCCCGGTTTTGGAATTAACCAAGAAATGAGCAAGAGCTGTAAATGTAAATGACTGTAAAACAAGTACTAATACCTTGTTCTAAGGATGTTTGTATCCTTATGTGCGAAGGTTTAGATGTTGTATGTTGTAGCATGTAGTATGTGATCTCCTCTTCAATGGTTGAATCCTTGTCTTGAATGCAACACTTAGCCTTGAATGGAGACTTGAAATGATCAATTGCTTGAAGGAATGCTTGAATGCTTGAATGCTTGAGTATAATTTCCACGCCTTGTACACATATCCTCTTCATATGCCAAATGAGAGAGAAAAATGTAGTTTATATACTTGTCATTTAGGGCTGATAGACTAATTTTCCCGACCTTAGGCTGACCAGGGAAAGTTAATTTCCAAATTGCAAACAAAAAGACCCGAGCCCCTTAGGAGACCGGGCCCAAAATAGGACCCAGGGACCAGGGCACTGGGCGCTCTGGTCCCACCTCCCGGGACAGCAGGGTGCAAGGAGGTTCAGGCCAGGGTGCTTGAAAAATGCAGTTTTCAGTGTCGTGAGCAAGTTTCAGGGTCTCCATTCAGGTTGCGTGTTGCGTCGCCATCGTGAAGACCAAAATGCAGTCGAAATTGCAAGTGTCGCAATTTTAGGACGCTACATTTAGCCCCCACTTTAGCGGGAGTATAAGCGTACGCTCATACTTCCGGTAAAGTACAAGGAAACAACATTGAAAGACTTTCACCACGTCAAGGAGGCAAGACACACCGAGCCCCCAGTGGACTAAGGATCTTACGACTTCGATTGACAAAGTAAAAGGGAAGATCGCGAGGAAGAACCATGACTGTCAGTAGTAAGGCTCCCTCACTATGAGTCATGCAAGAAAGATATCAAAATTTTCAAGGCAAGGTTAAATTTACCAAGAAATTTTCAAGTATCTTGAAAAGATATGAACGGGATGTATGCCCCCCTACGTTAAAGCGATCGCACATGCCTCACCGGGGGTGATTGTTTTAACGTAGTGATACATATAAGAAATGAGAAAGGAGCACGTTATCGCAAGGATTTAGCCCCCAAGTGTGAGATAAACCCAAGTATAATAGACACAAAACACAAAGCACGAGGTGACTTCGCTTTCCTTGGGATCAGTATGCTGTATGATAATTCATGTATATATATCATATGTATGTATGCATAATTGGTCTTCATTCCCCAATCAAGGAAGGTCACCTAGAAGAAGGGAACACATGTGTCTTTTGAGTCAACATGAGAGAGACCGAGAGATCTCAATGCTTTGCATCGTCCTCAAGTAGACAAAACCAAGGACAACAAATAGAAGAATGAGAATAACATATAGAAGAAGTAACAAAAGAGAGGGGGAGAGAGTCTACTATGCTAATGTAACTAGTCTAGCACGTCATCTACCCCCCGATCTTGCTGATCAATGTTTCGGGAAGGCAGGGAACACGCTAGAGGAGGAACATCCAACACAGCAGATGGAGCTATCACAAGATCCAAACAAGGGCTATGTTCATGTTCCGAGCCACATTGTTCTTGTCTAGGAGCTAGGACAAGTGCTTTAGAAAATTCGTTAGATAAATGGTTATCAACATCAACAAGTTCATATTCACTATCAGAAGCAAGAGGAGTAACATTTTCATCTATATCATCATCAAGATTTATAAAAATAGGATCTTTAACTCGCACAGGATCAAGACCATCATGCATCTTATGTTTAGGAGATTTAGGCTCAATGTCCGGCTGAGGAGAAAATGGAATAATGCTTGTTGAAGGTGTTTTTGGAGATTGCAAAGTTTGAGCTCTAAGACGACGCTTTCGCCGGCGTTCACGTGCAGAACGATTTCGTCTAGTCTTAGTAGGAAGTTGCGAAGACTGAGGAGGAGGAATGTTCTCATCCTTAGCACTTGGGTGTTTAGGTTGTGGTCTCTTAGGCTGGATAATAGGAGAAGAAGAAGGTCTCTTCTCTCTATAAAAAGAAGGAGGAGGAACTGCTCCATATAAAGGAGGAATTTTTGGTTTAGGGAGAAGACCAAGTCCATCATGACGAGGAGGTATAGGTCTACTCTTAGGAAGTTTATTAGGTATAGACATAGTCACATCCATAGGGATGGGTTGAGATTCTTCTTGAGGAAAGACATTAGTTTTATCTTTCAAAGGAAGAACTTCCTTCTCAAGAATGATAGGAATGTCAAGTTTAGGTGCTCTAGGTTCACTTAGAGATAAGATCATATCTATTTTCCACTTTTGATAAGATTTGAAAAGATGATCACTTTGCGGAGGAAGAGATTGGAATTGTTTAGGCCAAAAGTAATCAAGAGGAACACTAGAGGTTCTTTCAGCTGGTTTAAAGAGACTATGATTGACAGTAACAACTTCACCATTATGGGGAAATTTCAAACACTTATGAATAGGAGAAGCAATAGCTTTCATGGAAGATAGCCAAGGATAGCCAAGCTTCACACGAAATTGTTCGGAAGATGGAATAATAGCAAAGTTCACATCAAGGGATTTGTTATGGACTTCAACAGGCAATGTAATAGAACCAATTGCAGGAGAAGAAAATGCATCAAATAGTTTCACAATCACATCTGTTTTGTCATATATCACTTGATTCAATTGCAAAGTAAAAAGAAATTCTTCAGTAATAATGTTAACCATGCACGAAGGATCAATAAGCACTCCACGGCAAGGTGTATTCTTAACTTTTGCAACTATGTATAAAGGACCATCAGGTGCCCTAATGGTTTCGCTAGAATCAAATGTGATGGAAGGTTCTTCAGGGATTTCTTGCTGCTCTACAAAGTTAATCACATTGGGAGTCATAGACACAAGACCATCAGATGAGAGAGAGGAATCATTAGTCTCAATCGCATTAGAGGTATGAGAAGGCAATGGATCAGTGAAAATCTGAAGATTTTGATTAGGAGGAGCTACAGATGTGTTGTCTTTATCATTCACTCCAGAAACAGAGATAGTATTATTATCAATCAAATCTTGAATTTTACCCTTTAAAGAAAAACATTTTTCAATATCATGCCCAGGCTGACGATGAAATTGACAAAAAGCTTTGTTATCAAAATAAGGTGAAGTAATCTTTGCAGGATCAATTTGTCTTATAGGAGGAAGAGTAAGCACATTTTGTTCCAATAACTTATTCATAATACTATGCAATGATTCATTCAAAGGAGTATACTTTCTTTCTTTCTTGAAAAATCTAGAAATAGGAGGCACACCTGATGCTGCATTCACATTGTTGTTGATGATGTTTTCATTGAATTTGATGGAATCTCTGTTTGGTTTAAACTTCCCAAATGGTTGTTGACTGCTATCACCCTTATCACTCGGAGCCATAGGATGTGATTGTTCCATTTGACTCACAGTCAGTTGATAATTGTGAAGAGTGGCGCACAACTGTTGGAAAGAAGTAAACTCAGAAAACAGAAGTTTGTCTCGAATATCTTTTTGTAAATTAGAAATAAAGATTCTTTGAATATCATTGTCAGGCACTGGAAAAGAAATTTGAGCATACAAATGCTTATATCTACCAATGAAATCAGTCACTTTTTCTTTAACACCTTGTTTACAATGCATTAAATCAATCAAAGTAACTTTAGGACTTATATTGTTTTGAAATTGTTGAATGAAAGCATTTGCAAGTTGTTCGAAAGAAGTAATAGAATAGGAAGGCAACGAGCAATACCATTGTAGGGCTTTGTCTCTTAATGTTCTAGTAAACAGTTTTGCAAGCAACCTTTGGTCATAAGCAAAATCAGTACAAATTGTTTGAAAAGTCTTAACATGTGTTAGAGGATCTCCTTTACCATTATAAAGTTCCAAATGCGGGATTTCAACATGTTTAGGAGGGATAGCTCGAACAATGTCAAGAGAAAGTGGGCTCGCAACGTCAAATGTGGGCACACTGAACTTAGATTGATTCATAGAGGCAATTTGTTGCTGTAAAGAAGAGACAGTTTGTGCTAGATTGTTAATGGTCGCTTCAGTCGAAGAATTCATATTGGATGTTTTAGATTGAGATGGAGGTGTTATGTTATTGAAAGAAGGTAGAGAGTAAGGTGGTGGGACCCTATGATAATTAGTCATAGGAGATGATTGGACAAGAGGAACACTACAAGGAGGGATGGAATGGTTAAATGAATTGCCCCCTTGCGTCATGTTCATTTGTGGAGATATAATAGGGACACTCATTGAAGGAATGAATGAAGAAGTCGGATTGAATGAAGGAAGAGGGTTAATTGAAAGAAGAAGGGTTGCCCCCATGACTGGTGATCACAGGAGGAATGTCTTGTATAGAGGTAGCCATGATGTTTGTTGTAAAGGTAGGTATACTAGCAATAGGAGTTGTCAAAGGAATAGAATGATTGTCTTGTGTAGGAGGTTGTGTATAACCTAAATTTTCAGCACAACTCTTCATAGGCGTCACATTCGAATCCACAATGTGTGCAATACCACGCAAAATATCAATTCCATTCTTATCACTTTGAAGCATACATTTTAGACCCTCAATTAAAGGAAGAGCTTGACTATCAGGGTATTCTTGAGACATCCATTGTCGAAAATCGTCAAATTGGTTATCCAATTTCGAAAGTTGTTCTACAGAAACCTCATGGAGAGCTTCTTCATCATTAGGAGGATTAGAGGAATTACCCATGTCCTCGTTAAAAAGGCTATTCAAATTAGGTTCCATCTCCTCAGTAATTAAACCTTGGAAGGACTTAATTCTAAGGCTTCGTCTAACGGGAATAGTGTAAGTAGGGCTTATTGTTGTAAAACTCATGCACTAGAGAAGGAGAGAAAATTTTGAATTTAGAGGTAGCAATTTTCAGTAAGATCAACCAATTTTCTGGATTTAAGCTGTTAAATGCAATCACAACAGTCTCCCGAAATTTCAGAAAAAATGTCCGGGACTGTGGCGCCCGGAGTGCAACACGGTCCCTGCAACTTTTTTCGAAATTTGCAGGGATGAGAGGTATGATGATTTTAGAGCTAATCTGAAAAAATTGAGTGATTTTACGATCTGTAGATAGGCCAAATTAAAGTTGTAATCTCAAAATTGAACCCTATCAAGATTGTCGAAAAATGCAAAAATTTGAATTTTGAAAAAAAGAGGGAAACTAAAATTTTGAATTTTATGATTTTAGAGGGAATGTCAAGAGCAATGCAAATTTTGAAATTTGAAAATTGACTCAATTTCACGCAAAATTCAATTTTGAAAGCGGAAATCAAAGTTGTTGTAATTAAGCACTTAATTTCAAAAGTCACAAAATGCAAGAATTTGAATAAAGCACTAAAATTTTTAATGAATGATGACACACTTTTCAGATTTATGACACTAAGAACACAATTTTGACAAAAAAATTTAATTTCAATGATTTTTGAATGATTAGAAGCCCTAAACCAAGCAAACACAAGACCAACTTTGACTGTAATTTTGAAAGTGTTATAATTGACAAAATCAGCCAAAATTCTGGATTTTAGCAGGAAAATACAGCAAGATCTCGCTCCCGAAATTTTGGAAAAAATGTCAGGGACGATGGCACTCGGAGTGCAACACGGTCCTCGCAACTTTTTTCCAAATTTTCAGGGATGAAGGATATTGTGATTTTATTGCAGAATCCAAAGTTACAGCTGATTTGGAGATGTTTTGATTGGTCAAATTATCGGACAAAGGTTGAATTAAGAGGGTTTCAAAAATTAGGGTTTTGACACTTAACCACTTAATTTTTAGAATTAAAGCACAAATATGAATTGAAAATTTGTAATAGAAAGGCAGATCCGAAACAGGCATTAACATTTAGACATTTCGCAAGTTCAATTACTAAAAAGAAAATTTAGGGTTTTTATGCAATCACCTCTAAAATTTTGCAAAAGATCAAACATGGAAATGTAATCAATTTTTTTAGATCTGAGCATGAAAAATCAGAAAGGATGTTCACGTCGGGTTCACCAAAATGTAAAGTGGAAAAATCGCGATCGAACCCTAGTTGTTCTCCCCTCTTCCGACTCCGAGGAGAGAGAAGGGAGGTTCGCTAGGATTCGATGGTTTTTCACTTAGGGGAGAGACTTTACATTCAAAAGAGGGGTTGAAACTCATAAGATCCAATCCCACACAATGCAAGATTGGATGCTAAATGAATTTCAAGGGGTAGGAAAGCAAGGCTACCCTCTTTTGTAAAGAATGTTGTTAAGGAAATTAAGCTAAGCATGCATAGAAAATCATAAAGATTCGCTTATAAATTGAGTTCGGGTTATAGGATGAAGCTGCGGACCTGGAATTAGCCGTAAAATGTCGATACGGCGCTGTCCTGCAAATTTGAGCAAAAGTTGTCGGGACGATGGCGCCCGGCGCCATGGTCCTCCGAAAAATCCGCGAAACGAAGGGGGATCTGTTCGTCTCTGCACAAGGATTCCAGATCTTCAATTTCAGCCGCGTACCTGCAACCTACACACAGAAAAGCGAAGACGATTGGGGGGTTAGGGATTGGGGGTTTGCCTTTAGGTCAAACCCCAGTTTTGGAATTAACCAAGAAATGAGCAAGAGCTGTAAATGTAAATGACTGTAAAACAAGTACTAATACCTTGTTCTAAGGATGTTTGTATCCTTATGTGCGAAGGTTTAGATGTTGTATGTTGTATGTTGTATGTTGTAGCATGTAGTATGTGATCTCCTCTTCAATGGTTGAATCCTTGTCTTGAATGCAACACTTAGCCTTGAATGGAGACTTGAAATGATCAATTGCTTGAAGGAATGCTTGAATGCTTGAATGCTTGAGTATAATTTCCACGCCTTGTACACATATCCTCTTCATATGCCAAATGAGAGAGAAAAATGTAGTTTATATACTTGTCATTTAGGGCTGATAGACTGATTTTCCCGACCTTAGGCCAACCAGGGAAAGTTAATTTCCAAATTGCAAACAAAAAGACCCGAGCCCCTTAGGAGACCGGGCCCAAAATAGGACCCAGGGACCAGGGCGCTGGGCGCCCTGGTCCCACCTCCCGGGACAGCAGGGTGCAAGGAGGTTCAGGCCAGGGTGCTTGAAAAATGCAGTTTTCAGTGTCGTGAGCAAGTTTCAGGGTCTCCATTCAGGTTGCGTGTTGCGTCGCCATCGTGAAGACCAAAATGCAGTCGAAATTGCAAGTGTCGCAATTTTAGGACGCTACAGATTCCATTTGGGAATTACATGGTCGAGTGGTAGTGCCACTTCCCATCAGATGTTCGGATTTGTACCTTCATGTGAAGATTGGCTTCGCAGGTGTTCCTGTGGTTCGTGACTCATGCGTCATCTCTTGTTTTAAGATTATTGTTATTTGGAGACCCTTGTGGTCATTGTATCATTGATCTTATGTAACCTTGTAATTGGAAGAGATGTATCTTCATATGTATATTGAGAAGCTATGTATTGGAAGAGCAATGTAATCCTATGTTGGGATGTTTTTATCAGTTTCCTTGAAGATGTTAGTAAATGCTTATTGAAGTGGAAATTATATTGTATCGTTTCAATCTGTCTATGAAGAATCTTTATTTGCTTATGGCTTCTTGTGATCATTGAGTTAATGATGCATATGTGGATTTATGTTTTGTGGAATTTATTCTTGAAGTTAATTCTTCGTTGGTAACCCTTAAGGAATTATGGTGTAAGTCTTTCGCTTGTGTTATCGTGCATGTTGTGTGAATACACTTATGATGTTTATACTTTTAAAAAAATAATTGTTTCACCCTTGTGGGTTATTCTTCGAGGTTTGTGGTGGGGCATTACGTTTGGTATCAGAGCCCATGTTTCAATATTGGGTACTCTCGGTTTGTAGTGAGCCCATTTGCCTTGACCATTTGTGTAGGTATTATGGTGTGACTTCCTTGTGTCTTTCTTTGCCTTTGATCTGAACCTTTTTCTCTTGTGCAATGTTAGGTCATGGCTAGGAAAGCCAAGGGAGGTGGTCGCACTAGAGGCAGAGGAGGAGGAAGGGGTCGAGGTTTCGATCGCCATAGTCCTTCGCCACCATCCACTCATGCAAGTGTGGATAGAGATCAGTCGGTTCATCAGGAGGAACTGCATTCAGTAGAGCAAGTTCCTGAAAGAGAGGAGCTGCGTCAGATGTTTTAGGAGGTACTAGCTAGACTAGGCCCCAGACCCGAGGTGGATCAGCCCATCCATGGCCGGGTAGAGGAATCACTTCAGCAAATTCCAGAGAGAGAGAGAGAGAGATCTCCTAGAAGGAGAGAAGTCCCAGTGGACCTGGATCCAACTATCTTAGGGCACATGAGGGACTTGATGAGGTCCAATCCTCCCTTCTTTGATGGGAAAGGTACCGGTCTCGAGGCAGAGACCTGGCTTATTAGTTTAGATCGATGTTTTGCTATGTATCCTTACAGTAGTAACACCAAGGTGAGATGCGCGATCACATGTCTCGAGAGCTTCACATCTATCTGGTGGAGATTAGAGGAGGAGAGGATTGGTGTGAGCATTAACACCGCATCTTGGGAGATCTTTTTGGAAAGGTTCAGGGCACGGTTCCTCTCACCCCAGTGGAGGCAGTCATGAGTAGATGAGTTCTATGCTCTGCGCCAGTTTGGGGTGTTAGTGGATCAGTTTGAGCACAAGTTCTATGAGCTCAAACAGTATGTCGGGATCGACAATGATGAGGCTATGCTTGTGCAACACTTCTTGAGGGGTCTTAATGACCGCATCAGTGGAGGAGTGAGAGTTTTTGAGCCTACTTCAGTAGAGGTAGCCATGGCGAAATCCAGGTTGGTAGAGCAAAACCTTAGCCGTGCTCATGGTGGCCAGTCTGGAGTTCAGATTGGGAGTGATCCTTTTAGTGGGTCTAGAGGCAGAGGGAATCAGTCCCAGACTGCTACACCTTTTAGGGGTCCTCAGGCACCTGCCAAGGGTGGGCGACAGTAGCAGCCGGCGAGACCGAAGCAGTCTCAGGGCCAGCAGGGTGGCATCTTTCAGTCCCGGAAGTGCAGGAGATGGCAGAAGGGTAGGCAGACCTTTTAGGGTAGTCTTCTCAGGGAGAATCTCAGGCCCCTAGTAGGGAGAGCTTTCAGCAGTCTAGTGGACCGTCTGGGAGTAGAGGACCGGTTAGGGGAGTTTGCTTCACTTGTGGTCAGTATGGCCACAAGGCCGCTCAGTGTCCTCAACATCCTCACCAGACTAGTAGCCAGAGGCCAGCCACATCAGAGTTGATAGTGGGGGATGCAGGTAAATCCCATAGAGTATTTGTAGTTGTGGATGATTGCTAGGCTGAGCATCAGAGTATAGTGATTGAGACCACAGGTGTGTTGTGTGGTACCCCTATCTCTATACTTTTTGATTTCGGTGCTTCAGATTCTTTTATTTCTTCATTCATTATGGAGCGATGTGGGCTCGTGTCTGCTAAGAAGGCAGATAGGTGGCAAGTAGAGTTGGCTACTAGTGTGCGAGTGTTTGTAGATGCGTTCGTTCCCAGTTATGAATTGGACCTAGGACCCTTTGTCACTTTAGTTGACCTTCGAGTCATTCCTTTGGGGTCCTATGGAGTTGTGTTGGGTATGGATTGGTTATCATCTCACAACGCTCGTGTAGACTATCGTCTGAAGACAGTAGAGTGTGCAGATGACCATGGCAAGAGAGTGGGGATCGTTGGAGTTCAGCAATCGATATCCTTATGTATGATTTCCACCATGCAACTTAGGCGGTGCATGCGTCAAGGGTGTCGACTTTTTGCAGTTGCTCTTGAGGATGTGGATGAGGGAGAGAGTTGAGAAATCGCTCTTGACGGTCACCCTACTCTTCGAGAGTATGGGGATGTGTTTCCTTTGGATATTCCCGGTATGCCTCCGAAACAAGACATAGACTTTCGCATTGACTTGGTTCCTGGCGCGGAACCTATTTTGAGAGCACCATATCGAATGACTACTCAGGAGTTGAGTGAGTTGAAGTTGCAAGTGAAGGAGTTGTTGGCCAAGGGATTCATTCATCCTAGCATTTCTCCTTGGGGTGCGTCGGTTATCTTCGTCAAGAAGAAGGATGGTTCTCTTCGATTATGCATTGATTATCGACAGTTGAATAAGGTAACCATCCGGAACCAATATCCATTACCTCAGATTGATGACCTCTTTGATCAGGTGAAGGGAGCCAAGGTGTTCTCTAAAATAGACCCGAAGTCTGGGTATCATCAGTTGCTCATTCATGATGCAGACATTCATAAGACGTTGTTTCGTACTTGTTATGGTCACTATGAGTTCACAGTGGTGTCATTTGGGTTGACGAATGCGCCTTCAGTGTTCATGAGTCCTATGAATGGGGTTTTTTTCTCCTACCTTGACCACTTTGTTCTTGTGTTCTTGGATGACATATTGATTTATTCTATATCCATGGAAGAGCATGAGGGGCACTTGCGTCAGGTATTGCAGTGCTTGAGGGAGAATCAACTTTTTGCGAATTTGACGAAGTATGATTTCTTCTAGTCAAAGGTGAGCTATCTTGGTCATATAGTTTCGGGAGAAGGTGTATCCATGGATCCTTCTAAGATCCAAGCCATTGTGGATTGGCTCGCGCCGACCAATGTTTTTAAAGTTCAAAGTTTCATGGGTTTGGTCGATTATTGTCGTCGCTTTGTTCAGAGCTTTTCTCGGATAAACCATCTGATTACTTCTCTTCAGAGGAAAGGGAAGAAGTTTGTTTGGTCAGAGTTGTGCGAATTGGCTTTTCGTACCTTGAAGGAACTCCTTGTTAGTGTTTCGATTTTGGCAGTTCCTGACCCATCCAGAGATTTCATGGTATGCACAGATGCCTCTTTAGAAGGTATAGGTGCGGTGCTTATGCAGGATGGACGTGTGGTTGCCTATGAGTCTCGCAAACACAAGGATCATGAGTTGAACTATCCAGTTCATGACTTGGAGTTGGCAGTTGTAGTGCATGCGTTGATTTGTTGGAGACATTTCCTGTTGTGGTGTCGGTTTGAGCTGCATAGTGATCACCGTAGTTTGTAGTATATTTTCATGCAGTTGAACTTGAATGCTCGACAGTGAAGATGGATGGAATTCCTCTACGAGTATTATTTTGAGGTTCGTCATATTCAGGGGAAAGATAATGTAGTGGTAGATGCTTTGAGCCGTAGGTGGCATGAGGTTCCAACATTGTCCCTTGGTGTGGACTTGAGTGAGAGAATTCTTGGAGTTCTTCCTCAGAACACCCGGTATCAGGATGTTAGAGCAGTGGCGGAGTCTGGAAGACCATTGGAGGGTAGATATTCTAGTTATACTTTTGAGTCAGATGGTCTTCTTAGACATCTTGGACAAATCTATGTACCTCCTTTAGAGGGTCTTCGCGTTTTGATCATGACTGAGGCCCATCGTGCACCTTATTCGGCACACCCTAGTGTCAAGAAGATGCATGTAGATCTTAGACAAATATATCATTGGGCTGGTATAAAACGTGACATTGTTGATTTTGTGTCCAATTGCTTGGAATGTCAATAGGTGAAGGCAAAGCATCAGCACCCTGCAGGGCTTTTACAACTGAATTTGATACCGGATTGGAAATGGGATATCATTTCCATGGATTTCATAGTAGGGTTGCCTGTTTCTTCGTGGCGTCATGATGCCATCATGGCCATTGTTGATAGATTGACCAAATTTGCTCATTTTGTTCCTATTCGATCTTCTTATACTGCAGCAGTGGTGGCACGAGTTTTCTTGGAAGATGTGGTGAGGTTGCATGGGATCCCAAGGCAGATCATTTCTGATAGAGACCCTGTCTTTACATCGGCCTTGTGGACCTCACTTCAGCATGCTTTGGGGACCCAGTTGAACTTCAGTTCAACTTATCACTCAGAGACCGATGGTCAAACTGAGCATGTGAGTCAGGTCTTGGAGGACATGCTTCACATGTATGTTATGAATCAGCAGTCGCATTGGGAGGAATATCTTTGCCTCGTGGAGTTTGCTGATAATAACATATATCACAACTCTATAGGCATGTCGCCCTTCCAGGCATTGTATGGTCATCCTTGCCATACTCCTTTGAGTTGGGATCAGTTGGAGGATAGGGTGTGTTTAGGCCTGGATTTGCTCTGTGAGATGGAGCAACAGGTTGAGCCAATTCATGGGCATTTGGTTGCTACCCAGGATAGATAGAAGAAGTATGTTGATGCTCATAGAGTTGATCGCTAGTTTTCCGTTGGCGATCGTGTGTTCTTGAGAGCGCGTCCGCAGAAGATTCTGATCTGTTATGGAAAGGGTTCTAAGTTGGCACCTCATTTTGTAGGCCCTTTTGAGATCTTGGAGAGGATAGGACCTTTTGCCTACCGTCTTGCCTTGTCATTGAGTCTATCCCGCATCCATGATGTCTTTCATGTTTCTGTTCTTTGTCCTTATCATTGTGATGTGACCCATGTTCTTGATTGGAACACTTTGCAGGTCGAGGACGGGCAAATTTCAATGGAGCTCGTGCGCATCCTTCAGCATCGAGATTTGACCCTCAGGGGTCGTACCATCGAGCAGGTAAGGGTCCTATGGGACCCCAGCGATGAGTCCTCTATGACTTGGGAAGATGCAACGAAGATGAGAGAGCTTTATTCTTATCTGTTTTAGGCTTCCAGGAGTAAGCCTAGGCTTGGGGGGGAGTATGTAGTACCCCTCCTCGATCAACCTCTTTTGTATGTTTTGAGTTACTTCAGTAACTGTTCTGTGGAATATTATTATATTTTGATTCGTATATTATGCGATGTTATTTCATGCTTTATTTGGATTTATGGTGTATAATTTTATGCAGTATCTCGGTGCTTATGAATAATGCTATTTTATGGATCTTTATCATGGACTAACACTTTTCCCTTATATTGCGATGCGTTATTTATATGTTGCGTGTTTGCAAGTGTATTGGGATGTGACGGGATGATTTTCCTTCACTCACTCCAGTGAGATAGGGAATGTCACGTTTCTCCTTCATCGGTGTGCATGTCGTGTCATATATATGTTGCGTGTTTGCAAGTGTATTGGGATGTGACGGGATGATTTTCCTTCACTCACTCCAGTGAGATAGGGAACGTCACGTTTCTCCTTCATCAGTGTGCATGTCATGTTTGTATATATATATATATATATATATATATGTTGCGTGTTTGCAAGTGTATTGGGATGTGACGGGATGATTTTCCTTCAGTCACTCTAGTGAGATAGGGAACGTCACGTTTCTCCTTCATTGGTGTGCATGTCGTGTATATATATATATAGGTCTATATGCACGTGTGGTTCTTTGGTGCAGGACATTGTAGGTAATAGTACCGGGTAGGTACGAGGTATTGACTCCACCTGGTTTCGCAGGTCTGAGCATGCCTTATATATCCGATGGGAGTGGAGGAGATAGTTGTGGTACCCTAGCTTGACCGCAGTTACACTCATATGAGTCTTGTTAGTCAGTTGTGTCTTTTCCGTCTGGCTGGTATGTGAGTCATAGTGCCTTGGTTTGGTCATTTGAGAGTCATCATTTGATCTGTCTTGGTCTTGCGTGTTTCCATTTATTTAAATGGATGATGCTATCTCATGTTGGCGTAATTAGTCGATTATTATGCTCTGTGATTATTGATTTATTTAAATTAATGATTGCTAGATTAAATGGTTAAATGGCTTAATGTATTGTGTAAAGTTGCATTGATATTTTTGTGAAATAAATAAATTGCCTAGCCATTTAAAAAGGTTAAATGATTATGTTGAAGAAAGTATTTATGGAAAAAGAAATAAATAAAAGCTTCCCTTTTTAGTTTTCCATTTGGCCTTTTTAATTTAATCATTGGTAAGAATTATTATTTTTGGGAAAGAAGTAAATCTGATTGCCTTTTAGTTTTAAAAATATTTAAATCTGATTGGATGAAATAACTTTAACCTAGAAGCTTAGGTTAAAAGAGATTTTTGGGCATCCATTCTGGAATTTACGGCAAGAGAAGAAGAGGAATTTGGAGAGAAGAAAATAATTTTGGAAAACTTCCTGGAGGAACTTGAAATTCGACCTAGTTGCAAGACTAGACTTTCTTCATCTCTTGCTTGCTATTTGCTTCAAGGTTGGAGGTTCCCTTCTTGTTTTGAATTTGTTTTTGAAATTTTCAGTTTGCTTCATGTGTATGGGAATTTATACAATCTTCCTGTAGATGCTTGTGGAATGGTTGGAATAGAGGAAATAGTGTTTACTATTGTTGGTTTTGTGAAATCCATATCACATGTTTGCATTTAGGAAGGAAATGGTTCATTTCTCTATCTGTTGTGTGTTTGATCTTGGAAATCGATTTCTTGTTTTACCTCTTCTATTTGTAATGAATGGACTAGATTTAGCTTGCTGCGTGCTTTCTAGTTTCATGTTGCATAGATTTGGGTTATTGTGGGTCTATATTTCATCTTTTACATTGCTGGTAAATATCCATTTGAGAAAATTGGATTTGGCACTGTGTATGTGTGTGCCTATGAACTGATCCAGAAATGAATCATTTTCATGTTTAAACGATTTGATGGAGAGTTGATTTTTATGCCTTGGAGGCATGTGTTTTTGTTTGTTTCATAGACTTTACCGCTCCCGTGATGGGATTGCCTCATCACGTGAGTCGGTAGTGTCTGCTACCCGTAGGTAGCAGAACTACCAGTCGACAACACCGCTATGCAGTAGCAGTGCTACCGATTGGTAGGACTGCCATTGGTTGGTAGCAGCACTGACTGCTACCAGTTGGTAGCGGTTGCTACTAGTGGTAGTGGTACTGTCGGTCGGCAGTACCGCTACTGGTTGGTAGCAATTCTATCGATCAGTAGTGGTTGTTACCAGTGGTAGCAGTGCTATCGATCGGTAGGGTTGTTACCAGTGGTAGCAACACTACCGACAAGTAGTGTCTATTGCCTCAGCAACAACACTACTGTGGGTCGACTTTTTCCACCGCTTGACCTATGCCTTACCGGTGCAAACCGGTATGTTATAAATTAATTTAAATTTTGTTAAGTGAACATGTTGAAGTGGTTGTTTTATGTTAAGCATAAATGGTGATTTTTCATGTGATTTTTATTATGTGGTTAATAAATTTATCAATGGAAATCAAGGCATGAATTAGTGATTCAAATTGGTAGATTTGGTTATATTCTGGAATTGAATTAAATGCCTATTTGGAATTCATATTTTTATTTGGTTGAATGTTCAATATGGATTTCATTCCTGATGGAATATTGATTTGGGAAAATGAATAATGTGACTACTGTAAAGAGTGTTATATTTCATATTTCAATCAATGATGTTGCAAGTGTATTATGTGTTGCTTTGGTTTGTGGTTCAATCGTCCTGTAGAGGCGTATTTGGTTGCTTTGACCAAGAGATATATGTTGGATTTGTTGTCTTAACCTTGTAGTGTCTTTGCCTTATGGTTAGCCAAGAGTCAGTATGTCCTTGTTTGACCACTTGTTTCTGATAGTGGTGTTATGGTTGTCTGCTTCGCCATAGGGTCCTCAGGGAGTGATCATGTTTGTTTAATGTCCTTTGAGAGAGTGGCTTTCGCTTGGGGGTTGCGCCCAAAGTGGTAGGCATTATGACCCATCGAAAGTCAGATAATAACAGGTAATCTAATGAATTGATTAGGCAGGTAGTATCATAACATTAAAAAGATAATTGTACCTCGCACCTGGGTGAGTGCTTGTATGAGACTCATCATGTTGTGAGAAGGCCTGGAATGGCAAACCAACCACCTTGTCTTCATGAAAGGCTGGTAGGGTCCGCATGAGACTTTGTGGGAACCAGAGGCTCGAGAGAGGTTACCAGGACAGTGAGTCGGGACCTATGGAGGCTGTACCATGGTATCCATCTTAAGCTATGAGATGACACTCTCTCATTTGGTTCACTTGTGTGTTTGTGTTGTTGAGTCACCCAAACTTTTGTGGGGTCATTTTGTGTTGTCATGGAGTCATATTGTTTTGTCAACCATGTCATGCTTATGCTGTTTTGAGGGTCCTCAGCTATCTCCTAGCACGGTGGGGTGATTCCATTTGGGAATTACATGGTCGGGTGGTAGTGCCACTTCCCATTGGATGTTCGGATTTGTACCTTCATGTGAAGATTGGCTTCGCAGGTGTTCCTATGGTTCGTGACTCATGCTTCATCTCTTGTTTTAAGATTATTGTTATTTGGAGACCCTTGTGGTCATTGTATCATTGATCTTATGTAACCTTGTAATTGGAGGAGATGTATTTTCATATGTATATTAAGAAGCTATGTATTGGAAGAGCAATGTAATCCTATGTTGGGATGTTTTTATCAGTTTCCTTGAAGATGTTAGTAAATGCTTATTTAAGTGGAAATTATATTGTATCCTTTCAATCTGTCTATGAAGAATCTTTATTTGCTTATGGCTTCTTGTGATCATTGAGTTAATGATGCATATGTGGATTTATGTTTTGTGGAATTTATTCTTGAAGTTAATTCTTCATTAGTAACCCTTAAGGAATTATGGTGTAAGTCTTCCGCTTGTGTTATCGTGCATGTTGTGTGAATACACTTATGATGTTTATACTTTAAACAAAAAAATTGTTTCACCCTTGTTGTGGGTTTTCCTTCGGGGTTCCTGGTGAGGCATTACACTTGCACTACACCAAACAAGTATGAACTACATTGAAGAGTGAATTTGGAAGCAAGATACTTTGATAAGTTTTTAGTTGGAGAAAGAGGTTATTGGTTTGAATCATATAGGCTTTGACAATATCAAAAACTTTTTTCCTTTTCTTAAGTCACTTAGATTTTAGTTGAAATAATGTGTTATTTAAAAAAAGGGTACCCAAATGATTCTTTCCATCCTTGCCAATGTTGGTCCTAATTATTTAGTTTATGTTTCTACATTGTATGTTAATATGGATGCTCTTGGTACTATATTTCATATGCCTTCACTATACAAGAGTATGCATATTTAATATATATGGGTAATCTAAAGTCTCCAAACCCACAAACTCTTATTGCTAATCAAAGAATAAAATATCAAGAGGGTTCAAATAACAAATAAAATATTTTTAAAAATGAGGACTTCAATAACAATGACAAAACCAAGGAATAATCGTTACATGTTTCCCCTAAGTTTTCTTTCTTTTATAAGGGGGAACCATATAAGAAGGAAATACCAAAATGCACATACTTAAAAAATTGGGGTATGATGACTATAAGAGCTTTATAAAATAGATTGGTGAGTTGATACATCTTCTTCAAAAAAATAATATCCAATTGCCTTCATCAATATCACCAAGTGCATCTTATTTTTCAACATTGTTTTCATCTATATTTCAAGGACAATTGGATCAGAAAATGGGTTATAAAAGATGAATAGAAATACACTTTTTACATTTACAAAGTATTGAGTCAAGAATATGGCTTCTTGATTCAAGAGCCTTGCATCATATGGCTTCATCAAAAGGCATGTTCTCTTCATTTGAGTGGTGTACTTCACCACATATCTTAGTAGAAAATAACACATATATGAGTGTGTGTTGGAAATTATCTATTGATATTGGAGATGGAATCTTAAATTATGTACTATGTGTTCATTTTCAACCAGCTTCTTTTCCATCTATCATATTACACATCATCCATGTCTTTTTAAGATTGTTCTTCATGAGTATTCATAGTTGTTTGTATTGGTTTTACCTTATTGAATTGTGACATTCTTTGATTTTAACACACAAAAACTTGATCAGTTCTTATAGTCATGCACATTTTGAGACTTCTTTCATCATCTATCTTATAGGATTTTATTCTACATCCACTGTTAGATTTATTTCTTCCTAGGGAGGGAAATATTTTTTCTTCTAATTTTGGATCATCTTCAACATTCTTCTTTAACATTTACCATTGGTGTAATAATTAATTATTTGCGTGGAGATACATAGGGGTTATGTTTAAGTCTTTCTTTCTTCCATCACATATATGTCTTTATTTTCCTTTCTTTCTCTTCTTTTGGAGGAGATTTTTCCCATGATATTTTATCCTTTTCCCCAGCTATGAGAGATTTATTTATTTGTAAATGGGTACCTAGAATGACCTTGTAACTAGGAACAATCTATCATTCATCATCAGTTCATGTTTCCTTTTATCATACTCCCTAGGTTGCACTTATGTGGGGTGTTGGTATGAAAAGGTATATTAACTAAATAATTACTTTTTAGGTCCTATTAACCTTAGCATGCTTAAGTTCACTTAAGTCATTTTTATTTTTATTTTCTCATGTCATAGGATTAAGACATGTATCATGATCTAGTTTAATCAGACGATTTCATCATTTTATCTATAATAAGGAGTTATCGTTATATATTATAAGATTATTCATTTTGCATCTAATAAAATCCAAGGCTTCATTGAAAACCAATTTCTTCTCTCTTCTATGAAAGGTCGTTTTAATTGCAAGTGCTCTTTGAGCAGCTATGGGGTTCAATCATCAGCTCCAATATAAGATACATGTAGTCTATTGCCTTGTAAGTAAATGCCAAAGGTGGCAAACAAATAATTTTTTAATTTGTCTTACACATATCAATAATTTAGTTTTATTCAATCCAAATATTTATTTATTATGTTACAAGAATAATTAAAACAATTTGTTAATTTGGATAAAACATATATACAAGAAGGAGAAATTTTTTATCGACAAAGATATAGTCAACTTCTTACAAATCTAACTATTGATGACTGGAAGTTGTTGATGACAAGAATCAATGTTTACATAGATACACCAATTAATGAGGAGTATGACAATAGTATTCATTTATTTGCCACAAATGATAATGTCATACTCATTATAAAATAAAATTATGCCCCCATTAAAACACATTGTTGCATGTAGCATTGCAACACAAGTGGGTAGTGTTAATGCACTAGAAGGAGGTCAAAATAAATAACTTAATATAGAATTATCCATAACCAAGGATGCAAGATGCAAGATTAATTTTAACTTCCAATCTTTGAATACAATCGACCCTCCTAATTAGAGCTTTAGAGTATATTTGAAAAGTAGTATACAAACCTAGAAGTGCACCACTATAACCACCAACAAATGTTATGATTGAGTTTGAAAGTTACTCAAGGACACCACTTAAAGATAAAGCTCCACATAAAATTTGATTACATTAATACAAAAGGGTTGCACAATCCATGTATAATTAAGATAAGTTTGGGCATTGGTAATATAGGGCTTAACTCTTTCAAAAGCTACAATTGATAGAGAGAACAATAAAGAACACCATTTCTAATTGTGTCTATATCCCATCGAAATTCAATACGATGTCTATGAATATTGCCACCATTCATGTTTGACTATTTTGAGAGAGGAATACAACTTAGCAAGATAAAAGTTAAAAAATAGAGACTAAAATTATTAGAAGATAAATTATGTGATGTACTTCATTGAAATTTATTTCAATGAATATGAAATGATGCACAATAACCTATAAAGATGACATACAAAACACAAATATCATAAAGGCTTATAGAGTAAAGCATACAAAATAGAGAAATACATATATAGTAGAACGAAGCATATAGCATACAGTAGGGCATATAGAGTATAACAAATCATGTATTGATCAAATTCAAGCATATCTGGGTAGAGCATACACGGTATTCCACTAGCCCTAGGATGCTACTAGCATATCTATCTTTTAAATTTTTTATAAAATACATCCAAAGAATTCCTTCTCAAGCTGTTTATTCCATTTATATATGACAAGTTGATTTTAAATAGGTGCCTTGAGAAGGATATTTATCAACATATTTTCTATAGTTTTGTTTTAAAGATAGATATACTAGTTTTTAAATAATTCTAAAGTAGACTATTTAAGATATTTTTTCTACTTAAATAACACTAGTACACAAGAAATAAGAAGTCATTAGTACAAAAGAATTAAGGGGAAATATGTGATTATGAAAGAATATTTGAAAGTTTTTAAATAATTCTAAAGTAGAATATTTAACATATTTTTTCTATTTAAATAACACCAGTACGCAAGAAATAAGAAGTCATTAGTATAAAAGAATTAAGGGAAAATATGTGATTATGAAAGAATTTTTGATAGAAAAACTATTTAGTCATATTTATTTTTGAAATAGAAAGACATGGAAAAACAAACTAAAGGCACCAATGTTTTTAAATAAAGACACCAAATATATTTATTCATATTTAATAACTTAAAAAATATTTTAATAATATATATATTTTTTAATTTTTACTATTAACATACAACATTTATTGTTTTTCAATTAAAATATATAATTATATAAATTCTAACTCAGAATATTTTCAATATTCTTAAATTTAAATTTGAAAAAAATAAATGAAATATTTAAAAAAATAGGTGCATGCAGAATGATATCTATGCACATCTTTTACATAAATCTAATAAAGCTAGTTTTATAATTGTTTTGAAGGATTTTTCCTTGGTACCTTTGGAATTTTTAGCTTGACTTGAACTAGGTGAGGACACAAATGCAATACCTCATCTCTGACATGAGTCAGGATATAGGAGCATGATAAGTCATTGAGCATGAAGACCAAAAACATTAATGCAAATGTTCAAATTCATGGGCATAATGGATCAATGAGGACACAATGTTTGTGATCACAATGGTCTAATGGGTGTTTGAACCCTGGTGGCTACAATGTTAACGCCACAACTTAACCATCAGACTATGCCATGAATGATAATTCTTTTGAAGAGCTTTATAATTGTTTTATTGTATCTATATTATTTATTTGATGATCTTCGTATGTAACTTTCCACCATTCATTTTTTCATAATTCTTTTGTTTTCACTTTGAAAGTATAGTAGATATGATGTACTTATATATTTTTAATAATTTTGTTTGTAAAGATTGATATAAATATTATTTTTTTATGTCTCTACATTTAAATGATAATTCTTATTATATATTGCTAACAAAGTAAAATAAAAATCAATTATTTTAGTTTATATTTATATATTTCTATCCTATATTCAATTATCTAAGTTATATTTTTAATTTTATATCACATGAGGATAAGTTAGCATTAGTGATCTTAAATATTATAAGTTTATTTTGTACATCATGTTTTTGGTTTTGTTTGGGTATTATATGAAAGGTGAAATGTCATTTGCCTCATTTTTCTCATTAGAGTACTTGAGATTATGAAACGTGAAGAGTCAATCTCTTTTACTTTTCTTAGTTCATGTATGAAATTTATAATTAAAATTAAGTCCAGTGTATCTAATCGAAGTACAAAAGACATACACCTCTTCTATAATTTTTTTCCATATTTTTTGAATATAAAATTATAAAAGAGGTCTATGCCTTTACACTTTGATTAGATGCTTTGAATCTAACCATTATATAATATTTTATACAAAAGGTAAGAAAATTAGAAGAGGATGACTTTTCACATGCTATATTCTCTTAAAATACACTAAATATAAAAACAAGGTAATTGAACTTTCAACATCAATATCATATGCACACTAAAGCATATTTTATGTACAAAATAAACTTATGATATTTTGGATCAACAATGTTAATATACCCTCAGGTGATCACTGTGATCGGTGATTTGTGATTTGAAGACTATTTATTGTTTCCTCTTCACCCTTGGCTTCACTCCAATGACTCCTTTGAATTACTTAACACAACCCAAATACCTTGTGAATATATATTCTAGTGATGTTCACCTATAAAAAGTTACATAGGATCAACTATTTTTTATATTATTGACATTCTTAAATAATGATAAATCACATCCATATATTTTGTCTTTACATGAAATACACAATTCTTTGTGATCTTAATGTCAATTCAATTATCAATATTCAACACTATAATACCATTCTAATAATTGTGCAACTCTTCAAGAATCCCACAAACATATACTACACCTCTCAAAGCATCTCATGCTATAATATATTTTGATTCAATTATTGAATTAACTAATTCCTTACAACACCAAACTAGTGTGCAAATTCTTAAGATATTTTCTAGATTAGATCATTCATCTCAAATAGAATCCTATTACAAACATACACCCTATACAAGTAAGGCTTTTGATTAGATTTTTCACATATCATATCAATGTGTAAAGTTTTGGGGAGTCAGTGAGGCGAGTTGAGACGAGAGCCTAGCCATGCCCGTCAAGTAAGTCCAAAAGCTAGAATCAACTTCGAGACCTAAATGGTAAGAAACCAAAACCCTTAGCCAACTATGCTACCCGTGTAAAGTTATTAGAAGTAAATGCTGACATATTATTATTCAAACAACATAAAATATTCAAAAGATTATAGTTCAATTGATTGAACAGTATTGATAAGGTCGATAATAAATATATTGATCACAAATCAAAGCCCTTATAATAAAATAATATTGATCTACTGATGGATGGCTTTATAATCCCAAAATGACAAACTAATGAAAGCCAGTAAACCAAATAAAGGAAGTGAAATGCCCGTTCCATGTTCATAAATTCTTCCGCCGACCGTTTTTAACCACCAAAAGTGGAAGGAGAGGTCATCAGTAGACTGTAGATATATTTATATCTATATAAAGTAGTTTATAGCATAACAATTTTTCTTAATGCATTTTGTTATATTCCCGGCAACTTTGCGTCCAGGCTCTGTTGCCGAAACAGTTTGAAGTTAAAGCACTTATTGAGAATTTTGAGGTACGCAAAAAATGAACGAAGAAATGGAGAAAAACATGGTTGTGAAGAACGGCGGGAAGGAGGTTCAGCTTTTCTACTGCAATGAAACCGAGGAACTGGCCCGTAAGATTGCTGCTCAATCGGGTTCCATCCATTTAAATGCTATTAACTGGAGGTATGTATTGAATATGCATCATCTTTTCTCTCTGACTGAATATTTTTCCTGTCTCCACATAATGAATTGGGTATATGGGATTTGAAACACCCACAGCCACAATTGTCACATTGGAGCTCTTAGGCAACATCCATATGCTTTGTCTTCTGCATTTCCATTTTAGGGTCCGGAGTCTTGACATTGCTAATTTACTTTTCAGTATATTAGCAAATGAAGAAAAATATATAAAATAAGGCAAAAGCTTTGGAGCGGGAGAGTTGTCCTAGTAAGTCAAATCAAATCTTTCTTTACATAGATGTAAGGGTCTGGTAATTCTGGAATTCATGTATTCTGAGAATGATATCCTGTTTTAAGGGTAAGTCCAACTGGAATTCTATAGTTTTATTTCAGAGGGAATCTAAAATCAATAACTGTGGCTAGTTCATGAGACGCTACCTTGAATCGCTCTTTATACCAGATGGTGAAAAAGGCCTTAATTTTTTTTACCTTTTTCCCTCCTCCGGCCACCAAGGATTTTTATTTTGAGTTGGTGAGCTTTAGGGCTCCTCCACTAATTCACACTTATAAGGATGCCTGAGTTCAAAGGTAGTCTAAGGAAGACTTCTCCAGCAAGGGGTGTGTACCACTCCTTGGGGTCCTGTCAATTCTAGTGTCCCAGGAACTACATCTAATCACTAGAGGAAGTGCCCTGACCTTGCAAACAGTAGACGTCCAGTGACCTCGCCTCTGTTCAAGTGGCAAGAAAGTTTGCCTTTTCTGATTTTTACTTGGCATCTAATTGGTTAGTATCATTCATTAAAGGTCGGTCTTTGGTAGGAACTTGGTATTATCTTTACCTTTCTCAACTCTGATGATGAGGGCACAATCGGCTTTAGCTGTTTTGCAGGCATATGTGTCTAGATCTAAATAAAGCGGTTGTTATCAGTTCAAGTTGCATTGTCAGATTATATTAAAATTTGAAAACCAAGCTATGGAGAAAGGGATAATTATCTAATCGCCACTGATGGTATTAAAGGAATGCAATTAAGTTACAATGTTCGGTTTCTCTTTTGACACCACGATGAGTGAAAGTTGACCTAGGAAATTAGTTGAATAGTTGTTTGTCATGAATAAGAAAATCAGTATGCTTTCTGAATGCATCACTTGGCTGGAAACTTCTGCTCTTTAGTCATATGTTCCACTCATATATGTGAATTTTTATCAAGATTATACCTCTCTTCCACACTTAGAACTGGGAAAATGAAACCCTTTGTATCTTTAATCCTAATTTTATACATGTTTAAGAAACAACACAAAACAATAATATGTACAGTGTAGTATTTCTGGTGACAAGAAGATTGGTAGATGTTTCATATATATATATATATTCTTCCATTGCCCTTCTTTATACAGAGATTAATTGTTTCTAATGCAAGAAAAGTTTTTATAAAGTTAATTCTTATCTCTGTGCTTACACACCATGCATCCTTGATTTCTTCCATTGAAAAACAAGATTCAAGTTGAATACATTTTTCATTTTTATATTCTAAATCTTCTATGTTGTGACAATCAGATAAGTTTACATCTTCTGACATTTTATGTTCTAAATAGAAGACATATGCTTTTTTCACTGCAACAAGTGATAAGATTATTGTGTATGGAAGCTCTAATCCTAACTTCTAGATTCCATTTTATCAGGAATTTTGTATCCCATATTCTAACTACTCTTGCTGATGCATTTTATGTAGGAAATTTGCAGATGGGTTTCCTAACCTTTTTATTTCAAATGCACATGGCATTCGAGGCCAGCACGTGGCATTTCTAGCTTCGTTTAGCTCACCTGCTGTTATTTTTGAGCAGCTTTCCATTATATATGCACTGCCACGAATGTTTATATCATCTTTTACTCTTGTTTTACCATTCTTTCCTACTGGTTCTTTTGAGCGTATGGAAGAAGAGGGGGATGTGGCAACTGCATTTACATTGGCGAGAATATTATCCAACATACCTCTTTCTAGGGGTGGTCCAACAAGTTTGGTCATTTTTGATATTCATGCGTTACAGGTGGGTGCCAGGTTTTCTCTTTTTGACATGAGTTCATGTTATCATGTAGGTTTTGTTTCAATTATTGTTTTGATTAATTTATTAGGGAGTTTCTCTATTGCATTTTTTTGTTAATTATCTTGGGTTTGCTCAAGTGTCTTCTTTTAGCTTGCATGTTTTAGTATTTTTTTCTGCCTTGTAATAAATATATAGCTATAAAACATAGGAACATAACATTTCTATTGAAAGTTGCTAATATTTAAGTGTTGATCATTCTACAATTGTCAATTATTGACATTTCATTATATAATATGTTATGTACTCACCCTACCTAGTTGCATGGACAAAAGTGAGAAGGAGAAAAACACAAGCAAGTATTTCCATGCGGGCTTTTATGACTATGCCGCGTACATGCTTCCTATTCTTTTGGATTCTGTCAGCATCATAAGCAGCTATGGCAATATGGTAGAAATGAAATAATTAACCCTATATATTCTAGATTTAAAATTGTGTGTGAAATAATATGAAAGTTATTTGAGTCGGGTCATTGTGAAAATTAAATATGTCTAAAAATAGTGTGTATCTGGGACAGTATTTCAGTTATCCTATTGGTTTTTATTGCTTTTAATTTAAGTTAGCAATAAAAAATAAAAAATGAAATGCTCTCTTAAGAGTACAAAAAATTGAGCTTGGAAGTTTTGTTTCTTTACACTATGCTTATTCTTCTAGTTTGTTGTGCTTTTACTTATTTTTGTTTTAGTTTTCTTTATGTTTATGGCTGAAATGGCCATGATCCAAAATGGGTCCTTTGTATTTGCACTAAAACACCTTTGCATTTTCGTTGAACTTCAATATGTTTATCAATCAAATTAAAAATGTCAACCTTTAGGAGTGCCAGTACAAACACATTTTTTGTGTTAGTTTGTGAAAACTGAAAAGCATTGAGTTCAAAACTTGGAATACCACTATCTAAAAACTTAAAAAGCTTTACTGTTGATAAGAGCTCTTCCGTCATTTTATCTTTGTTACTGGGTTTTCCTCTTGGATGCCTTGTACTTGGAAGCAGTATGAACTGGGTACTGGTCCTAGGTCAGTTCCAATATCAAAATAGGTTAAGTTTCTCTCATTTTCCATGTGTTGCCCAGGTAAATCCCAAGTTTGTGTACTGTTCCCAGGTTAGTTCTCGTACTGAAACAGCCTGCTATCCTCTGATTTTCCCTTCACTGCCAGGGTACATTGCAGGTTCCATTGGTTTTCCATGCCCTAACTGTGTACATCCCAGGATCTTGTAAGAAAAACCTGGGCTATACCCAAGCTAGGTACCTTGTGCCCTTTTCGAATCCAGATCCTTAAATACTTCAATCAAAAAAACACTTAAGTAAAAAAAGTAGAAAAGTGAAGAAAAACTAAAATCTAATTATTAAAAGCATCATTTATCAATTTATCAATAGTGTATTGAGATTAATTTTGTTTAATATATGCATACTATGGTTAAATGTATTTATTTGGAAGTAATATATATAACATTTAATACAACTTTTGCTTAGTCATACCCTAGGTATATCCAACCTGTTAGGAAGTTAATTACACTATATTATATGGTTAGTAAATTTGGTCAGTGGGTGTTGGTTGTCATATATGTTTAAATAATTTGTCTAATGTATTGATTAAATGGATAGTTGAAATGTTGTAGGTTGTACAACTTGAAGATTTACACAAAATTGCAGTTAAGTAAGATGAGGGATTTGAGCTTAAAAACAGGGTTTACATCCTAGAGAAGATGGGAAACAAACAATATCAATTGTATAAATCCCTATCTATTTGATCAATAACATATGCTTGTGCCTGCTTTTTGTTGAATATAAAATATCAGTGATAGATATCATAGCAGGTGAGAGCTTGAAGAGGACCTATACTATGATGGAAGCTTGTAAGGGGTTTTGATTTTGATCAAGGGGAAATTGTACAGTGTCATTACCTACTAATGAAAGCCTCGTATGATTTTGTATGTAGTGTATAGAGTTTCCATTCATTAGTTTTCTGTGAGGAGTTTAGACTAGTTTGTTTGCTATTTTATTAAAGATTAGGGGAGACTGGAACTTTCTCAAGATTCTATGGTTGCTTCCCTTGGAAAAGGCATTTGGTTGAGCCAATAAAGGGTAAAAAGATTGTAATTCAACAAGGCCTGCAAAAGAGCAGATGACGTGTCCTCATAGGCCTCAATTGCATGGAGAAAGGAGGATGTGTTTGGGACCAAGCATTTAACCACTGAGGCTTGATTTGGGTATCATGAAATTTGTATTGAGTGTAGTGTTGAGGAGATAAGCAAGGAGAAAGATATGGCAAAGATGGTAATTAGATTGGGAAAGTCACTGATAATACATGTCACACATGTGCTGTGTAAGTTTAGGGGCAACTCGAATGTTTATGTGGGCGGTCCTGTTAAGATATATTGGGATGTTCATGATCGGCTCTTTAGGTTGGGTTCTGGCAATGTTACGTTCAATATTCAGGTTCAAGGAATTGCTTCATTTGCCTGCACTGGATAATGCTGACATTAAGAGCTCACAACAATGTGGCTTGATTGATTATTAATTTTTTTAAATGCTTTGAGTCAGGTTTGCTCATCGATGCATGTGGAGGTATTTGGTTGGCTCTTTTGGAGTTTTTCTCTATATTGTTACTGATTTTTGAATTTATATCTGGCCTTATCTTCATGACCATTAGAGGTGGTAATACAACATTAATGTCTGAGTTCAGGGTTATTACAGCCCAAACATATTGAATTGGAATTAAGTTATTAACAGATCAATTGAGAGAAGCATCTTGCAAGGAAATTGAAATGGAAGTAAACACTTAGAAGAGTGATGCAGACACAGAAGCAGCTGCCGCATGACTCAATACTAATGCAAAAAGTTAAAGCTATTGGATGTTTAAAGGTTAGAATCATTGTTAAATTAATTTATGACGTTATGTATAATTTTTTCACCCTAGAAATCCTGGAATCAAATTAATTTGATATCTCCTTCACCGAGTTGCATCTTTCCATGAAATTTTGCTACCTTGTTGTCTTTTCCCTAAAAGGCTTTTTCTCCAGCTTCTTTAGTTTTAGAGATTTAATTATTTTAATGTTCCCATAGTGTTTGTGGACTTTAAACTTTGTGTAGAGGTTTGTATTAAATACCTAGCTTTTGGCCCAGGGGGTTGATTTTGACAAAAAAATGCCGATTTGTTTGAAATTGTATTTTAAATCTCTGGCAAAAGGGTTTTGCTTCAGCCCTTATATCTTGTAAGATATAATTGCCTTTCCATAAAGAAGTCATTTAGCGTTCTTTGTCTAAACTCTTAAGTTGGAAGTTTTTGTATATGGGTGCATTTTGGGTAGAGCCAGATGCCCTTACAAGCTTTTTGATTGAGATGGGATTCATATTTCCTTGGAGATGACAAACATTAGAAAACTATCTCTCAGAGCCCTCAATTAACTTTGCACAACATTCTGTGGTCCATAGGACCATCGGATTTGACTTGGCTAAGTGGGCCAAGTTTGCAAGAGGTTGGAAGACCATGAGAGGAGGGGGGATAATTCCTAGTCTTGAGCTCGCTACTAGCTCAGAGACTAGTTCTTTGCTTTAGTAGAAAATCAGAGTGAAAAGATTTTGATGCTGACAACGATGATGAAAAATGTACTTATGCTACACAAGAGAGAAAAAGGTTTTCAGTAAATACTAAAGATCAGTATGGCCTAGTCCAATTGATCATATGTGGCTATTGTGTGTGCCCCTAATCTTGAGGTGTTCTGGATAGTTGTGTGTGTTCCTACTTACAAATTTGAAATATGACATTTGAGTGTGTGCCTATTCATGTAGAAAAGAATGGTGAGGCCATGTCTTCAATTACTTGTTGTGGACAGTTGTATGCATTCATGTTTGTAACTTTGGAGGAAGATAGTTGAGTGTGTTGCTATCCTTGGTTGGTAGCTCAATGAGGCCATTCCCATTGCGGCAAAATATCGTATATGTCCCTTTTTACAATGATTAAACAAGGGGATCGGTGTCTATGACCCTATGTACATGTGAAAACTATCCTCTCCAGGTCTGAGGATAATGATGTAATAAAGGGGGATAAAGGAGGGGAATGTTAGGATGTTTATTACACCACAGTATATGTTTAATCTTCTTGCTTAGGAGATGTTAGTTATTATATAGGCTTAAATTATTGTTTAACCATATTGATTAAATAAATAATTGATATATTGAGGAGGTTTAAACCACCCACACACATAGCTGGTAGTTGAGGAAAAGGAGGGATTTGAGCTTAAAGATGGGTGACATCCTAGAAAATAGGATGGGAAACAAACAATACAAATTGTATAAATACCTATCTATTTGATTGATAACATATACTTTCTAGGTGCTTTTTGTTAAATTTAAAATATCACAACCTGGGTCTCAAAAAAAATTGGCCATCTGCGATATCCAATCACCATATTAGTACCTGGATTGGCAACTTAGCTTGTTTCTTTATGTTTTGAACTCTGGGATCATTTGAAAATTTGGAATGCCATTTTCTAAATTTTGTGTAATGTCCCCTTTTGTAAAGTGCCCTAGTTTGCCCTAGATTACAATTCTCAGCCAATAAGGGAGGGTTAGAGGGGGGTACCTGTTGTGACCTTTTCCACACATCGCCCCATTGCAAATGGGGACCCTCTCTTTTCTTGCTTTCTAGGGTTTTGTTAGTGTCCTATGACCTTTTGCTGCAGTTTCACCAAGCCTTGTCTAGTTCAGAGCATTTTAGGCCCTGACGATTGAAAGTTAGTTTTTGTGATTCCGAAATGTGAACACCACCAGAGTGCTTAGAGAGGCCAAAGGACAAAGATCGCAATTGATTTGGACGAATTTGGACAACTTTCTATTTTTAGAAAGTTTGCTTTTTTCCTATTTTTTAGGAAGTTATGTTTTTGGCATTTTTAGCCCGATCCTCGGTATGGCTATTTTTAGAAAGTTTTTCCTATTTTTTAGGGATGTCTGCTTTTTGCTTTTTCGGGATGCAAACCTAGGGTTTACACTTGTACCACTGATCAGCTTCGATCGGAACTCGAAAATTCCAAGTTTTGACCTAAAAAGCTAAATCCCTAGATTTTAGGCTTTTTTGCTTTTTCGGGATGCAAACCTAGGGTTTACACTTGTACCACTGACCTGCTTCGATTGCAATCCAAAATTTTCAAGTTTTGACCCAAAAAGCTAAGTTCCTATATTTTAGGGGGTCATGGCACCTTCAAAGGATAATCAGCTCGAAAAATCATCTTGATCCTCAAATGTCCTGAAATTTGGCTGAGTCTGGAATGGCATCCTGATCCTAAAATTTGACTAAGTCTGGAAAATTGGAGAATCCTCCAAAAACTAGATTTTGCATTATTAGTCCTAGAGGCCCGAAACCACTTTCAAACATCCTGACAATATATATGAAATATAACTTAAAGTATAAGTTCTTATACTTAAATGTTATATTTCATATATAGTCCGCCCTCTTGAGAGCCTCCAAAAGTCCGCCTTGAAGAGCAAAGGTCTAAAAGTCCGCCCATATTGGGAGGTAGACCAAAACTCCGCCAAGATGGGAGAGATGCTTGAAGTCTGCCCAAGAGGAGGGATGCCTAAAGTCCGCCCTAGGAGGTGTCTCCAAAGTCCGCTCAAGGTGGGAGTGTAGCCTAAAGTCCGCCCAAGTTGGGGACACCACCAAAGTCCGCCCAAGATCTTCACAAGGGGAGAGGCCACCAAAGTCCGCCCAAGATGGGAGCCGCCACCAAAGTCCGCCCAAGATGGAGGTCATGTAGGAGCCCTCTCCCAAGTCCGCCAAAGTAAGAGAGCAAGGTAGGAGGTGCCAAGTTTAAAGTCCGCCAAGGGTAAAGAGAGCTTTGAGGAGGGACCTTCAAAGTCCGCCCCATGCCTTAGCCAAAATTTCACGATGTAGGAGCAAAGGCTAAAGTCTGCCCCATGCCTTAGCCAAAAATTTTGCCTTGAAGAGAGCCATGAGGAAAGGTCTCCAAAGTCCGCCATACCTTGGAGAAGATGGAGATAAATTTCAAAAGTCCACCTACGCATTGAAAAGTCAAACAAAATCAACAAGATGCCAGTGACGTCACGAAATCCACTGAGATTTCAAAATTAAATCCAAAATGAAGAAAACATCTAAGGATTATTAAAAATCCTCGAAATAAATCCAAAATAGAAAGTTTTCAAAAGGAGAATATTGGAAGATTGATAAGGATTTCGAACTTAAATCCAAAATGGAAAGTTTTTTTTAAGAGAATATTGGAAGATTAATAAATATTTCGAACTTATAGCCAAATTGGAAACTTTTGGAAGATATTTTCTTCGAATTTGGAAACATGACAACACTTTCCAAAAGAATGAAGTTAAAATTGGAAACATGATTTGGAAGATTTTAAGGGTTTCTGATTGAGGATTTAACTTTATGTACAAATACTTCGTTGTAAACTTCATTTCTACACCAAGAAGTTCGAAAATATTAAGGAGAGCATAGTAAAATACTTTCAGTTTGGAGTTCATTTGGAGAAAGTTTTGGATATTACTGGAAGTTGGATAAACTTTTTTGACAAAAGTTTCACAGATTTTTGGGGAAAGACAACTAGTATAAGGACGAATTATTGAATCTCTCCTGAATTTTTGAGGGTGAAATTAAATTCATGATGCAGATTTATGTATTTTTTGAGTTTTTCCAGAGTTTGAGAAATGATTTTTAGTGAATTTGTTCGAATTTCTAAGGGAGGAAAATCATTTTTTTTTGCTAAGTATAAGAAATTTTTGGAGTTATAACACTAGGTGTTGGATTGTTATCACAGTTATCTTGAAGGTTGGAGAATTTACATGTGAAAATCCCATTCTCATGGCTAAGTATGAAAATGAAGTGAAATTTTCCAAACACTTAGCCATTCGCAGCCTCGATTTTCTTTAATCCAAGATAGATTTCTAACTTATTTTCCTTTGGTTTTACAAGTCGCAAGAGGAAATAGAAACGGGATCATCATAGAGATTGCAGTTGGAGTTCACAGGCAAGGTTCATTCGGGCATGAAGATAGCCAAAATCTGGCTAAGTATGGGAAATGTTGAAGGCATGTCAGGGTATCGAGAAGAAGGATATGATCACAGCGAATGCCTGAACAACTTGATCCCATCATTTCATATTTGCAAGGGGTTACCCAGAGCTTTTTAACCCTCCTCCCATGCAACATAAGTTGGCAACTGAAGGCAGGATCATCACAGAAAACACAAATGGAGTTTCGAGCCAATTTCAGAATTGAAAATGGGACCACGAGCAAGGTTTGTCCGAGCATAGAGAGGGACAAAATTTGGCTAAGTATGAGAAATACTTCGCGAAGAGATTTCTCCTCCAAATTCGAGGCACTTGAAAGAATCTCAAGGCATCAAGAAAGAAAAGTTCTCAGACTTGGTGAAAATATGGAAAAGTTAGATAAACTTCCAACTTCTTGAAGGATTTCATCTCCTGAAGGAATAAAAAAAAGAGACAAGCTCCCAAGCAGAATCAAATGGTGGCAAGAAGGAATCAAATTTCCATACTTAGACGATTTCTTGACACAAATTGGAGAATTCAAGAAAGACATCCAACACGTTGAGGTGGCGCCTCGTCATTTTCCAACCAATCAGATCGCTCCAAGTCAGCATGTCCAGGTTCGATGAACCTGACTTATCCAGAAGCTTCTAGAAGGGCACACTTCACAATGCAACAACCTTCTATTTTCATTGATGGTTCATATTTAGCAAGAAGGACAAGTGTCCCAAATGTAATTGGTCGAGGGTAGTTAGTTTTGGGAAACCCTAATTAGGGTTTATAGCTTTCAATCTGGGCCCTTGATCACTGGTTGATCTCGGTCGTTCATTTATTCTTGAAAGCTATATAAGGTTGCCTCCTCTCATTTGAAAAGGGTGAGGTTTTTGATGTATTGTTGCTTAAGGTCATTTCCAGATAATATATTGCATGTGCGTTGCTTTGTAATCTCTATTATTTGAATGATTTGCATGGTTTCAATTGCCTCAACACTTAGTTAGAATTAGTTTAGATTTGCTTTCATTGTTGTTAATTTGAATGAAGGATTTGATAAGTTTCAATCAATGGTGTATCTCCGCTCATACTTTTGGTAAAATGGATGATTTCCATTCTACCGTGCAAAGTTAGTCTGAGCCCATCCCCTGTGCATCCCAACATCTCGATCATAAGCACAACCCATTGAAGATTGCATCGGCCTTGTGTAGTTGTCCCTAGTGTGGCGAAGCAAGGTTTGGTTTCTCGAGAGCACCCAGTTGATACCGTCTCCAGAATTCGTAGGATTAGATTAGCCTTCCTGAACCCTATCTCTTTTTCCCTTTCTTTTGAGAGTCTAAATCCCCGAAAATTCCCCCCCAAAAAAGAAGAGCCTAAATTGCTAAATCCATCTAAGTTCAGCAGTTCAAGATACTTGTCAACGTAAGTCCCCCTTGAAAATTTCAGCATACACTACCCAAGAAGCTATTCCACTAAAGTCGTTTGTTCGCACATATAGACCTTGGAATCAGTAGTGATTTTTCAGGAGAGGATAGAATACCTTCGGGTATCCTATCCTAATGTTTGGTAGATGATAAAACAAACACCAACAGTACCTTTATCTCCTTAAAAGGGAAAACCTGCAAACAAGTTAGAAAATAACCTACAAATTATGTTATATAAGTGAATAATAATTACAAACATTTCGTAAGGAATGACTGATTGTAGTACATAAAGTAAAGAATGATTGATTATGATGAAACATAAAGCAATTTATAATTACAAACAACTGTATATGTAGAGATATAGATCATAACTTACTAATTGATTGCAAGGTTACATAACTTACTAATGAACCCCAATCATAGCAAGCTAGGATTGGTAACTTGATAGGGTGTCTTAACAACTGTTCCTCCTCAATCAAGCCATTGATAGGTAACTTGATAGGGTGTCTTTATAACCGTTCCTCCTCAATCAAGCTATGGATGAGTAACTTGATAGGGTGTCTTTGCAACCGTTCCCCCTCAATCAACCCACGGATAGGTAACTTGATAGGGTGTCTTTACAACTGTTCTCCCTCAATCAAGCCACCTTGAGGATAAGGATTTACCCCAATAGGGTGCCCTAAGTTTAACCCTCCTAAGCCCAAAGGCAGAGCACCTTCGCCCCCACTTTGGCCTCATGTGGACCTGGCCATACATATGAGGTGGCGTGCATAGGGTTGACCCCAACACAGTTCCCCCTATTGCAGACCCTTCTCCCTTTATCATGGTTGATAGTACTTAGTTATATCATAAATCAAATTTATTACAGCGTGTATGAGTATGCAGAGTATCAGCAATATGAGTTATAAATATATAGATTATCAGTAGTTACGATTCATAAATATGCAGGGGTAGATATAAATATTTACATATGTTATCACAGCAATATCATATTTGTACATTAAATCCATACCACAGTAGTAACCAGACTGACTGCCTGAATATTATATTCATGGTGGATGGTCCCTTAGATGTAGGCAATGTCTCCTTATATTCATCCATTGGACTTGGAGGGTTATGACTTTCGTACAAGGTTGTGACTCTTGGAGTAGAATGTTGCCAATCGCATCACCTCATAGTCTAATTGCTGCGTCTAATTCATTATTGTTTAGTTTAACTAATCCCTTGCCCGTTTTAGAGGAGATTGCTGCTAGAGGAAGGGGAGAGGATCGATTCATTGAGCAATGGTTATTTATTATAAATCTTATTCCATGCAATCTGCTTATAGTAATCACTAACTACTGCGAATATAAGAAGTTCTGCTGCTGTTTGATCTGCTATGGGATAGGAATTGTATTCATGCCTTTCCTTTATATCTCTCAATGTGAGGGAGAGGTCACACCTCTTCATCATGTATGCCCTTTGGCAAGAGACACACTTTCACCATTAGCCCCCTTTGAAAGTGTGCAACCCTTCATTATTCCTGCCCTTTGAAAGGGACACAACCTTTCACAATTGGGTCTGACCCTCCTATTTAAATAAGATCTGCACTTCTGATTCCCCAGATTAACCCTCCCTCAAATGAGGTTCTCTTCTCCCTTTTATATGTCATGTTTGAGGGAGTCACAACTTTTCCTTCCATGTCTTTTGACCCTTCATTAACTTAATTATTCTTTTATATTTTAATTTTAAATTTATTTTTTATTCTTTTGTATTTTAATTTTATTATTATCATTTATTATGAAATTCTATTCCAGAGTGGGGACATTACATTTTGTCATACAGATAGAAATATTTTTTAGATCTATCATGTACGTTATTGTGCTCTATCATGTACGTTATTGTGCTCACCTGTCTAAAGTGATTTTCAGGCTATGCAATCCATTTATTGTAGTTCTAAAACTTGTTGGGATTTCACAAAATTTGCAAGCCTCAAGTGACCTTGTTGAGTATTCACCGAGTTTTGCTAAGTTTTGGTCAACTATTCACAAGTCTGTCAAAAACTAGCCAGCCAACAGAATTTTTTTTTTCCAATACATTTTTGAATTTTTCTTTTTTTTCCTACAATAAATTTGAACTTTTTTTCAACAATCAAGTGACCTTGTTGAGTATTCACCGAGTTTTGCTAAGTTTTGGTCAACTATTCACAAGTCTGTCAAAAACTAGCCAGCCAACAGAATTTTTTTTTTCCAATACATTTTTGAATTTTTCTTTTTTTCCTACAATAAATTTGAACTTTTTTTCAACAATCAAGTGACCTTGTCGAGTATTCACCGAGTTTTGCTAAGTTTTGGTCAATTATTCACAAGTCTGTCAAAAACTAGCCAGCCAACAGAATTTTTTTTTTCCAATACAGTTTTGAATTCTTCTTTTTTTTCCTACAATAAATTTGAACTTTTTTTCAACAAATTTTGTTGCTGCGTCTCCTCTAAATTCATTTCTTATGCTTTTTAATAGTGTTTTGCATCTCATAACTTAGCGATTTTTTGTTGGGTACATGTTTTAAAACTATGATAACGATATTTATTTGAACAATCTATGGCTGACCATCAGAAAACTATTGTTATATATTCACATACTATACTGTGTTTTGAGAATTATTTGCACTGAAAGCATCTGAACTGATTTTTATACAATTTGTTGTGCATTCAGGAAAGATTCTATTTTGGTGACAGTGTATTGCCATACTTCGAGAGTGGCATCCCATTACTCAAGGAACGACTTACACAGCTTCCTGATTCTGGCAATGTCAGTAATTATGGCACATAATAGGTTATCTGATGTTCTCTAGATCAGAATATCACAGGGATTGGTTTTAAGTCTACATTCTTGACTTTATTTATTTTGAATGGAAAATATCTACAGTAAAACCTACATGCATGGATTCATATTTGTGTTAACACAATCAGAGAATGGGTACCTGACATAATTTTTACCAATAAAAATATCATACATACTGTCAGATAATTTACTAATAAAAACCATTATACGTTTTGTCAGATAATGATAGCTTTCCCAGATGATGGCGCATGGAAACGGTTCAATAAGCTACTACAATGTTATCCAATGGTATGTCTTTTTCTGTTTCATAAGCTTGAACACGAAATTTATTTGCATGATGAAGCTTCCTTTACTTGTTCCTTGGAGTAATGCATTCTGTTTTCAATCCATAAAATTCATTTCACAGGTAGTGTGCACAAAGGTACGTGAAGGTGATCAACGATTTGTTCGTATCAAGGAGGGGGATCCTGCTGGTCGACATGTAGTCATCGTTGATGATTTAGTGCAGTCAGGCGGCACTCTTATTGAATGTCAAGTAGGTGGTCATTTTCTTAGAAGCAGATCTCTCCCCTGCTTAGCTTACTTGGTCCAAGTCTGTAAAGAAAAAAGAACTACAAGTGGTAAATATGGTGGTTTCTTTGTTGTCTAATTGTATGACAAAATTCATTTGCTCTTGTATTGAGATTTCCATTTTGATTTTGTTCAATCTTTCTCTATTTAGCTTGATGTTGTTTTTTAAATATCTTATTCTTGATATTTGTTTCTGTTTTGAGGTCCCTGACAATGAATATAACCGCTTCAAAACCTACTTGAATGAACTGATCACAAAAAGAGCCACTTGAAACCCACTTGATATGCATTTCTCTTCTTTTAATTTACTAAAGAGGGATTGCAATTTAGGAAGGAGAATGTCATCATATTCTCTACAAAGGCTTCTTTAATTTGACACATGACTTTGCTGGATGCAAAATTAATCAATTGGAACATAGAGGGTTATCATTAATGCTTGGAAAAAAATAAAATTGAAGACTCATCCTTGATAGTTGAATGAGTTTGAAGATGGATAATTTGATAACAAAGAGGAGAAAAAGTTAAACTTTACATATGTCAGCAATAAGCTTGAAGGTTAGTTGGAATCTGTTGTGACTTTTTCACACATTGCCCCTTTGCAAACGGGGACCCCCTCTTTCATGCTTCTTGTGTCTTGTTAGTGTTGACGTGTTTTTTATGACAGCGTCGAACACAGAATAAAGTTGCCTAACGGTCACTTCACTCTCTCTTGATCAAAGTGCGATTGCATGCTAAGATTGCAAGAAGTTCAAACAATCGACTCCAAGGTTCCTTATGCTACGCACGTGACTCAGTTGGCAGATGTGATTGCTAGTAATCCAAGGGCCTTTACGTCTGGATCATTCTTTCACTTCTTTGCCGTGGCGTGGAACTTCATCATTGGATATGGCAATTTTATGATGCTTGTGCTTTGAACGAACTCAATTGGAATGAACATGAATTTAAAGGGGAAAGGGTTAGAAAAATCTAAATCTACTCCTAAGGGCAGTGATATCAACAGATAATGTTCTGATGGACGAATTCCAAATAAACCAAGTTCTTCTTCGCCAAGATAAACTACAACTCCGCAAGAACCAGTGCAATCTTCTGGGGATGCTAGAGGATTTTCAAATTGAGAAAGTGCATTTGAATACCCAAAAACGGCGCAATCCAAACGACTATCCACAATCAAACTTAGCACAAATTTAGGGGTTCATGCTAATTTTACACAACATCTTATGATCAACAAGATGCCAAAAGTATGAACCATGGAAATTCATCAAACACCATTACATTCTCCATTGAAATCAAAGCACATTATCTAACAACCGAGAAAATAAAATTTCTACTCTAAGTGAGGAAGGTGAAACCATGCAAGTTTTGAAAAAATAACTTAAGTGGACACCATCAGAGAACAATGTTTCACTGTTATTATCTCAAAACTTATCGCAACAATTTCTCTCCCTCCTTTTACAAATGAGGGGGGTCACCCCTTTATATAGGCCTCAGGCCATGATGACATGCAAAACCCTAATTAAGGTTTCACCCTAGAAGATTCCCCACTCAAGATGCAACAAGGTGGGAATCAGTAATTAATACCTACTGAGCTCATGTACAATTAACTCAAAAGTGGTGCAGGAGCACCTAGGACTTAGATTGTTTAGTTTTTCAATTTTGGCTTGTCCTGACCCTAGCCAAGTCAGTGGTGAATAAGGACTCCAGGAGGGTCCAAGAGTTAGAGTTTTGAGTCAATGTAGGCCTAGGTTGTGTTCATACTTCTTAGTTTTGCATTTTTTGTGTAAATAGTGAGTTTGAGTAGGTAATTGACCTTTTTTGATGATCAAAAGTGTCAAAACTTGGTATAGGCATTAGAGAGGGTTAAATTAGTATTAGGGAAGTTTTAAAAGTCATTTGTGATGACTTGGAATAGGTCTTATAGGTTGGAAAGACCAAAAGTGCAAAAATTGCAAAGTTGCAAAAAGTTGTCATGACAACTTTTGTCCTGAAATGATTAGCGATGGAGTTAGGAATTGTTCAACGCCCTGGGATGACTCCACACGTGGGAAAGCTATAAGAACCCTCTCTTGCACGGTTACCAAGGTTGGTGAATGTGTTTTGCGAGCTTAACAATCTGAAACTACTCATTTTCAGACTAGTTGGCAGCGTTTTGGCTTGATTTTACTCATTTTGTAATTAAAGATGGATTGAATCCATTGATCCAGCAATGGATTGAGTTTCTCTTGTGCGTTATTGTGTTGTTGGTTCAATTTAGAACTTTGTAGATACTGTTCATTAGTGTTTTCTTGCTTTAGTTTGCAAGCAGCCAGTTTTGGCTTGTATATAGCAGTTTTCTTGTAAATATGGTTGCCCCATGAATTCCACACGTGCTGCCATCACGGCTTGTTGGGACATGGAGGGCAACCATTTGTATAGTGTACATATGCAGGTGCAAGTGCTGGAGAAGAGCTTTGGTATGACTGTCACCTTATTCTAGGCGAGTCCAGGAGCAACTTGACTAGAGGAAATAAGGTGAAAATGGAGTGCCAAGTGCAGGGGTGGATGTTAAATCATTTTCTAAGTTTTTGAAGGGGTCCAAGGAGTTGGGACAGAGTTGCCAATGCAAGGAGGAGCCTTGAAGAGGTCATTTAATGCACAAACCCCAACTTGACCAGTCACTGCCACCTAGAAGGCCTAGAAACCCTCCAAAACCCTCATTTTGGGGTTAGCACATTGAATGGTGGAACAAGAAGCTAAAACCACAAAAATCACTTGAGGTTAGATGAACCATCGAAGGAAATCCAAGATTGTTTGGGGGTCTTTTGGACCGTTTTCACTCAAGCCCTAAAAAAACCGGTTTAGGAGGCCTAATTGGGCTAATTCCTTGTAGCCCTTTTCTAGGCAAGATTTTGGAATCGGTAAGAAACCTATTGATGGCATACCTCAAATGGACCCTAAATGCATCCAAAACATGAATGAAGACACCTCCACACCTCTGCATCATCTCACAATGGTATGAGGTCATTTTGACAACTTGAAGCCAAGAACCCATAATTGAGCTTGAGCACATGGGAAGCACTGTGAATTGGTAGGGTTCCTAGCCAAAACACTTGAAGCAAAACACCTTAGAGAGATCAAGAATCAAGCCCTAGAAGAGATTGAGAAGGACTTGAAGGTCTAGAGAGCAACTAGGTCTGGTGAGTTTGTGCAATTGAGCAACACCAGCTAGGTGAAGTGTTGAGCAAACTAGGTGAACCCCATCAAAAAGTACCCAAAATACCATCCATTGAGCATTATATGCACCACCTCTTTCAAATTCGCCCAACATGCGTTGAATATTCATCCACAATCACCCCCTTATGTTATAAATGTGCCATCATTTCCACATGCGGCTGCTGCATGCAAAAAGAATTTGCCATAAATTCAACATGCAATGACTGGGTCACCATTTGGTCAAATATTCCGGCTATGAATGCACCACCATACTGCCATGCGTTCAATAGATCCTCGCCATGCAAGTGGACCCCGTCATCGTACATCCGCTCCTGCACATCTAGAATTGTTGGAGAGAGAATTTGATTCAGGAAGAATTTTCTTGAAGTCTCATCAACTTTCCTTGCTTGGAGAAGGTTTTCCATCAATTTTCACCATCTCCTATTTTTTAAGAATTTTCCACAAATTAGGGTTTCAAGTCTAGGAGGGAGAGAATTCTCCTACGAATCCAAATCTATAATTTTTTTGAAATTTGGATGTGATTTAATGCCCGAGAAATGATTTTCAAAATTTTTCGGGGGGGGGGGGGGTGGAATTTCTTATTCAGTTCATCCCTAATTCCTTCCTTGCCTTAGAAATTTTCATGTCTTAGACAAATTTGCTTAGTTTTTCGACTTGAGCATGGAATTCATTTTGCATGGTGGAGTTCATCATTTCATCCTTGGCCATGGGAGTCTTTCGGTATCTTTTGAGCGTGAAATTATCTTGGAGTAGAAATTTCATCATCATTTAAACCTTCCTTTCCTGTCTTTGAACTTGGGCGCTGAATTGGCTTGATGAAGGAATTCATCTTTTACACATTGTCCAAAGCCTAGGCATTTTGGCACCCTTTCATATACATGGGCGGAATTTCACACTGAAGGAGGAATTCATACTTTGTTTGAATTATCCATCATCCCTTGAATCTGGCGCCCTATGACCTCCTTGGGCGGATTTTTTAGTTGTCCAAGGAATTCATACATTTTACTATGTTCCATGACTTCTTGACTTTGGCACCCTCATCCTTGCCTAGGCGGATTTCTTCATAGGGCGTGGAACTTACTCTTTTTGAAACTTTCCTTGAATACTTCATTCTGGTGCCCTCCTTCACTGCTAGGCACAATTGTCCTTAAGGCAAGGATTTTTTACTTTCTTTATGCTTTCCATGGACACCCTTGTTTGGCGCCATTCCCCTGGCATGGGTGCAATTTCTTTATGAGGGAGGAATTCACTATTTCACATCTTTCCAAGGCGGGAGGGATTTGGCATTCCATACCAAGCATGGGTGCTATTTGTTAGTTGCTAAGGAATTTCAACATTTTCTCCATTTCCAAGGCATCTTGAGTTTAGTGCCTTCCTCCAATCTAGGGTGATATTTCACCTTTGGCATGGAATTCACTCTTTTTTCCATCTCTCCATGCACATCTCTTTTTGGCACCTTTCCTTGTGTCATGGTGGAATTTCTTCATAGGGGAGGAATTCATGATTTAGAGGATTTTCCTTCACTACCCCTCTTTAGCGCCATCCTTGAGTGTTGGGTGGATTTTTGATGGTGAGGAGGAATTCACTATTTTTCCTTCCTTTTATGACACCTCAAATTTGGTGCCCTCTTGAATGTTTGGGCGGATTTTGGCCATGAAGGAGGAATCTTTGATTGTTATCCTTTCTCCATGAATATGTCATTTTGGCGCCCTCCTGAGTGCTTGGGCGGCATTTCTCTTAGGTGGAGGAATTTGATGTTTTCTACCAATTCAGGGCATATATATATGAAATATAACATTTAAGTATAAGTGGCATCTTCAATATGTCTTTTTCCTTTCTTATCTTTAAGTTATATTTCATATATATTGGCAGGATGTTTGAGAGTGGTTTCAGGTCCCTAGGAATCATAATGCAAATTCTGGATTTTGGAAGATCTTTCAAATTTTTCAGACTTTGTGAAATTTCAGGCCATTTTCGGATTAGGATGACATTGGTGGATTGATGTAAATTTCCAGACTTGGGTGATTTTGTGTGCTTTCCTCTTCTGGAATAGGAGTTCCATACTTAACCATTTTTTGATCCAACTTGTCTGCCTTCTGACTCTTCCGGATTTAGAAATGATCTTCAGGAACGTTCAGTCTTCAGCGTCTTCAGGGATGAACCTGCCGAAATAGATTTTCCCAAATAGTAAGTGTTTCAAAATGTTAGGGTTTGGACAAAATAGGCCAGGAAAGCACTTACTAAAAATGAAACTTACTAAAAATAGAAATTACTAAAAATAGTAAGTTTTATTTTTGGCAAAATGAAGACATTCCGGGACTTGGTAAAATCCCTAAAAAATAGGAACTTTCTAAAAGCTCCGTTTTCACTCAAATTTTACTGGGAGGCTCCTCGAAGGGTCCTGATTCCAGTTGTATGTTTAGTTTTTCCAAAACCCTAACAGAAACCTCTTAAATCTAGGACATAAGGCAAAAACCCTAAAATTGATGAAACATGCCCTAGACTTCACCAAAATCACTCAAACGAAAAGCAAACTTAATCAATTTGACCCTCGAACACTTGCAAAGCAAAGGATTGACGAGACTGCCACACAAACCCACAAAAAACCAAATCCAAACGACCAAAAGGGCCTAGAAGGTAGGGGGTCCCTATCTGGGATGGGGTGATGTGTGATTTGGTCACAAGAGTTAGCATAGGGTTTTGGCAGTTAGGTGGCAATTTTTGAGCTCTTAGTGCCCGAGTCTTGTTTTTGAAATGATCTTGCCCAGAGGTTTCCTGCGTGCAATTAGGGTTTTGAGTTTTGAGTCAATAGGATCATATGTTTTAAATGCCCAAATGTTTTCATGATCCTAGATTTTGCCTGAGTTTGAGATTGCAACAAGTTGTAATTTGAGTGTAAAATGTGTTTTAGAGTTTGCAAATTGGTGTTATTTTGTGCTTGAGCGTCAAAGTGTCCTATAGGAGTCATTTTTCCTGCCCCTAGGAGGTAAAGTTAGGTCAAGTTGCACAAAGTCTCGATGGACTCCTATTTTCCCCCCACTCAAATCCAGTTAAAATGATGAAAGTCCTGATGTAGAATATGATAAAATTTCATAAGTTTTGACTTTTTCAGTGTGAAAAACACCATAGTCCTAATGGGAAACGTTTCTCCCCCATGAAAATGAGGCATAAAATCAATTTGTCTAGATGGGAGATGTTTTTCCACCAAGTTTTGAAGGTAAATTGGACTTTGTCTCGATGGAGAGCGTTTTTCCACCAAGTTGCAAGTGTTTTTGGGGAAATTCTCGATGCATCTGGATTCTCCACTTCAGTTGTCTTGATGGGCCACGTTTTTCCACTAGGGGTAAAATGAGGAAGTTAAGTGCTATAATTTGTCCAGATGAGGTTGGAATCTGCAACAGAGGAAGAAAATGAGCGAGATGAAGTCAAGTGTGGACAAGATTTTGTTGTCCCGATGAGGTGTGTTTTTCCATTGGGAAGAATTAATGAGTTTTGATGAAATATTGTGTCTAGATGGAGTTCAAATTTTCCTTGGAGGCTATTTTGATGAATTTAAACAAGTTTTAATGAAGTTTTTGAGTCCAGATGAAGAACGATTTTCCACTGGGGATACCTTTGCATGAAATGATGAAATTTAATTGTCCAAATGTCCATCGATTTCCCTTGGAGGACAATTTGTGGACAAGGTGAGCGAAATGGTTCTGAATATTATGTCCAGATGAAGGTTGTTTTTCTCCAAGGCTTTATGTGATGAGTTAAGATGAATTTAAGTGAATTTATTTGTCCAAATAGGAATCGATTTTTCCCAGGTGGCTGGAATTTAATGCAATGAAAGATTTTAATGACAAGTGTGCCCCAGATTGATTAATTTTTGCCTTGTCACAATCATTTACTGATCAAGTGAAATGCATTTAATGTCAAATATGTTATCCCAATGCAAATCGATTTTCCACCAGGCTGATACAAGGCATGTTTTTTAATCCCACATTGCTTGTGTGGTGAACTTGGAAGGTGAAAGCATGAATAAATAGACCCAGCCAGCACTTAAACATTATTATATTGCCATTGATTTGACAGGTTGAAAACTGATTTGTGGCGCCATTGCTGGTTTGAGGGGGCAATTTTTTATCCAAGTGTCAAAGGGTGCCATGTTTGGAGGATTTGCGTTGCTGATTGGGGGACACCATTGATGATTTGGGCGATTCATGTGTGTGGTGCCACCATAGCTGGGAGCTGCAACCTTTGTTGTGGGGCTGATTGAGGGTGACCTTGGAGTTATTTGTGCATGTGGCGCCATTGTAGTGAAGGAGCAATTTTGCCTAGAGGTGTTTTGGGTACCATTATTGACAGATTGAAGACATTTTTGTGAAAACACCATTGCTGGCCCAGTTTGAAACCACCATTTCCAGAATTATTCTCAGACTGATATCTTTCCTAACCTCTTGTTAGTGCCCAGGCGTGGCCATTTTGAGTATTGAAGGGCAAAACAACTTAAGTTTGAAGGTGTGCCATGGCTGTGACCACTTCCAGCCATTGATAGCAATCATTTTCTGTCATTTTCAGACTTTTGGAGGACATTTTCAGACCTTTGAAGGACGCATTCAGATTTTGTCCTCAGAAAATCAGACTTTGTTATAGTCTTGGACATTTGAAATGTGTCATTTTCTGAGTGTTTTCAGACCTCCAAACACAGTATTCAGACCTGAGATGTGTTGGGACAGCTAAGGTCATCCATTTTCAGACTTTCAGAGGGTGTATTCAGACCTGGGTATACATTTTGAGCTTCAAATTCCTCATTTTCAGAGTATTCCAGGGTGTCTTCAGACTTACATTTTGTGATCAGACCTCACATAAGTCCGAAAATCAAGTTTTTTAGAGAGTTTTGTATCCCATTTTGGTTGAAAATCATCTTGTTTTCAGAGTTTATGTTACTAACCATGGAAATTTCTGATTTTAGGCCATTAAATATGATAAAATCATTAAAAATCAGAACTTAAGAAATTCTGAAAACGAACTTTAAGAGATATTTTTGTTGTGATATTGACTACGAATTTCGTATAGGTACCATGTCTAAGGCTGGGATAGCAGCAAGAAAGAACCAGTTGAAGATCATACAGGAGGGATTCTATCTGGAGTCGCTAATATCATCCCGATGGAATATGAACATGGAGTACCTGGACATGAAGCAGATGAGACAAAGAATGTTTGGAGTGAAGAATCATCTTCCTTCAACCCTATCGGCTAATATCATGAAGAGTGGAATCTACCAAGCGGCTGGCTTTTCACCATCTATTTAATGCAGTGAGCTTGTTATTGAGTGTGCCAAGTATTATGATCTGCGAACTAGGATGATCAGATTACCCAAGGGGACAGTGCTTGCATACTTAGCCGAAGAATCAATCACGAAAGTGTTTGGAATTCCCAAGTGTGCGGATATGCAAGAGAGGACTAAGGATGAAGCCTTAGCGAAATTTGTGAAGAGAGCAGATGCATGTATGACAGTTGTCAACAGTGAGTGGGTTATTGAGCCAAGGCGTCACCACTTGAGGCTACCCAAGAGAATCCTATGTTCGGACTTCAAAGATGAATATAGTGATTTGATATTTTTACTCAATTGAGTGATTGGAGCACCCCAAGGGGCCCTATTTGAGAACTGGATGTACTATTTTATTGAAGAGATATCAAAGGGAACAATGATCAACTGGGCCAAAATAATAAGTGATAACCTCGACTTCCAGTTGAGAGGTTTGGAGAAAACGCGAACATTCAGTATGACCTCCTACCTTGTGTATGCACTAGCTAGATTTGTTGTGTACAAAGGACTGATATGCAGGGGTGAAGTTAGGAATGGGCCAGGACAATACAAAGTTTATGAGTGGTATCCACAAATCCATATGCACAAGATTAAACATTATAGAAGGGTGAACGATGCTTTCACCATGTACATCACAAGATTGCTAGAAGGCAAGATCCACAAATGGTTGTCCAAGGAGGCAACAAAGCTTATTGAGAAGTATGGATCGTGGTATATACACTTTCCCACCTTCACATACCTACGGATTTAGGGATTTCGATCCGAACCATATAGGCTTCCTAGGTATCCGACAGATAAGATGATTTTACCAAGGTAGTGAGACAACTTTTGGAGTATGATTTCCTCCAAAAGGAAAAGTGTAGAATGGGGATAACTCTCCCAATTGCACTTGGGAAGACATTGGAGGTATGCCACACTGCAGCCACAACAAATTTAGTTGTTGAAGAATTGGAGTTTTATCGCATTGGAACCTACAAGACCAGGGTTTGATTTGATCCATTTCAGAATATTGTAAAGATCAAGGGAGGAAGATTTACACACATAATCGACATCAAGGACTATTGGGCTAATCTCACGGATGAGCACGCAGTTAGGAAGAGGATGTGGTCTTGTATGTCAGTGGACTTCACGAGGAAGTGTAATTTCCTCTCTATTCGAGATCAGGTTCAGGATGATGGTCATCATGTCCGTCCACTATACATAAATGAAAAGGACAAGCCTATCTTGTTGCCCAGTTGGACGTAACCTGAGTTGGTTGATTTGAATGTGTTAATGAGAGAAGTGAATGATTACTCCAAGGAATGGGTGGACAAGTACGCCAATGAGAAAAGGAAGTTGAAAGTCACTTTTACCTATGAGAAGATGAGAAATGAGGAGTCCTCCCTTGATGATGATGAAAGGACAATCGGTGATGTAAGACCACATGGTGATGAGGAGAGTCAAGCTCCTAAAAGAATGAAAGGTATGCCTGGAGAATCGCAAGCGAAAGGCAAGGAGATTGTTAGCCAAGAGTCAAGGCAGAAAAAGCACAAGTCTAACACTCCTTTATCCAACATGAGCTTCTCATCTGTGAAGGAGAATGATATGACAAAAGGATGATGAATCCAGACAGGATTCCGATACGGAAATCCTACCAGAGAATAATCACTAATTACATGCTACAGCACAGTCGGCACTGCATGATGATGATGAAGAGCAACCGAGATCTCCTATAATCCAGTCAGAGGTCAACTTGGGCAACAATGTGGTGGATTTAACGAAGGACAAGGATACAGATGATAATGTCATTTCAGCCTTGAGAGGACTAGATTAGGACATGAGCCTCAAGGACGGGATGAAAATTTCTACTATTCCCGATTGGTTGCTGTAGAGCATGGAGAAGAAGAAAATGATAGAGGTACAACCCATAAAAGATATTGATGATTTCTTAGCCAGGACTAGCAAAGAAAAGGAGCAAAAGAAGGCTAAGGTGTTCTCTAAGATTACTAGAGATGAGGCAGGTGTGCGTATTGCACAAGTGACGGGTGATAAGACCAGAGATGCTGTCACTCCTATGGATTATCAGGTTACCACAATTGACCTTGGATCAACTACATAGAAGCAAGAGTTCCAAGAGTTGAATGATACTGCCAAGGCAATTGAGGCATGATTGAATAGGACTATTGAAAAGACGAAGATGCTTGAAAATGAGAATAAGAGACTTAGGGAATACATTGAAGGGATGAACTCCCAAAGGCATGAGGATCCTACTTTTTTCTCACCTATTGCTATTGATTGTGGATTCCCCTTTGATCATGAGGCGGCATGGAATACACATCAAGAGGTTGGAAAGTGGATTGAGGATGTTTTGAAGCAAGCAAATGATTTCCTAGCTCAGTTTGTCCAAGCATTTGACAAGACGTCAATGCTCATATTTAGGATACAATATTTGGAAGGAGTCTGGGATAATTTCCAACCAATGTAGGAGAAGACAATTCCTCACTTCAGAGTGTTGAAGCAAATCCCGATGCCTACGTTGATCTACGACGGAGTTGTGCATGCAGGTGATGCTTATGATTTCCAAGGATGGTATTGTTCTTTGGCTATGCGAAAGTCCACTTATGATCATGCAAGACAAGATTGCACGGAGATGGAAGGATCAATACAAGAGATTCAATCCAAGATCCTTACATCTATTGATGAATTATTGGGAATGGATGTTCATGCTTCCAAAAGTTTACACTTAAAAGAATTGAAAGAAAAGATGAAGTTTGTTTACTTCAATCAGTTATAATCTTTGAAGAAGAGTCAGATAGATGATTTGGTTGCTGGATTGGGAAAGTGTCTTTGATGCTTGCTCAGATGCCTTGGATGTGATTGATGCACTCAACTCAGTCTTAGCCATGGAGGAACTCAACTCAGTCTTAGCCAGATTCTTGCAGTATGCAGCTAGAAAGAGGGATGCAGGACAAAATGTTCTATAAGATTGCTTGCTTGATGACTAGGCGTCATCCTATGGGACCTCTTCTTTTTTGTTGCAAACCCTAATGAGGGTTATTTTAGGTCTGTATTGGCAAGATCTTGGCCCTTGATTCTAAATGAATCTTGGCCATTCATTTCATTTGAGACTCTATATAAACCTATTTGCCTCTCATTTATAAGAGAGATTTTTGAGAATTGTCATCTAGATGCTGCAAGTTTGAATACAAATCATTGAAGTTTGGTGGTTTTATCTAGATTTTGTATGCATTTGTGGTTCTCATTGCTTCCAAATTTAGATTAGAATTAGATTAGAATATGTTTCAAGTATTTTAGATTGGATGAAAGAAGTGTTGAATGCATTTGAATGAAATTTGTTTAATTTTTTACCACTAGCTTCTTGCTGATTGTAAGTTTGCCTTGTGTGGTCAACTGGAATTTGAATTGGACTTAACTTCAATTATTGCACGTCCATTGGTATGCATTGCCTTGATGGTATTGATGTTGATGGTGATAATTTGAACATCTATAACTTTACCTTAGATGATTGCACTAAGCATGTGTTGAATTGTTTTTTTGATGGTGAGACCTTGCCAAGTTGAATTTCAGTGAATCATTCACCTCGTCTTGCATTCTAGGTCTTAGAATAGAACTTCTAAGCCCTTATCCCTGTTGCATTTATTTGAAAATTCTTGTTGGATTAGATCAAGAGCTATAATTGTAAAAATCATTTGAAGTCATTGGCAACCTATCCTCATTCATGATAAGCTTGACAAATCTGAACAATTGCGCAAGTCCCCAAGTGAAAACAGCAAATCACGTCAGCCATTGAGTTACCCACATGTCAAGAACTGATCGTAGAAACCTTGGAATCATCTTAGTTGATCAGATATTTATCATTTGAAGTGATTTTGTTCAAGAGAGGATAAGATACCTTGGTATTTTATTCTGTGTTCGATTGTGCATAAAAACACATCAATAGAACCCTGACTCTTTTTCCTGGATATGCCCCCATTAGATTTTGCTGCACGGTCTTTGCCTATAGAGGTCAAGGAAGCAAATTGAGCTATTTTCTTGATTGAGGAATGTTCAGTTATTTATGCTTTCACAGGAGCCAAGTTTTACTTCAGTTTTGACCTACACTGAAGTTTGATGTTATTCCCTAGGTATTCCATGTAAGTTCTCCTTAGTAGACTAAGTTCTCTAAACTTCAATTTACAAATTGTGCAGAAAGCTTATGTCATCGGTAAATGTTTTTGCATTACCTACAAAAGTTGAAACAAAATTTTAAGCATCCTTGTATATTTGCTTTGACATTTTGGAAGCCTGATTGTTTGTGTTAATATTGAAGCTGGACATAAAGTGATGTAATCAGAAAAAAAGCTCACTGAAAGTTGATTCTAAGGATGGGATAGTCAATATGTTCTTTTTAGGTCTCCACACTATAGTGTAAAGTTTAAAAAAAGATGTAAAGGGGAAAAAGAAAAGAGCCCTTGTAATTTCCTTGGTCATATGAAAAGAGCTTTAGACCAAAACTTTACTTTTTCTTTGTTCTCATAAGTGTTTGTATTTCCTCCGACCCAGAAAGCATTGGCTGCTGCTGGTGCTGCAAAAATCAGTGCATATGTAACTCATGGTGTCTTTCCTAAAAGTTCATGGAAGCGGTTTCAACATGACAACGGCGGTAAATTGAATTGAGATCATTGTTTATTTATTGGTTGTATATCACTTTCTTTTGTTAACTTGGTCTTTCATATAGCCTAATACAATTTTGTTGCATTTGGTTTTTTGATTTAATTGCAGGAGGAGCAGAACATGGGTTTGCATACTTTTGGATCACAGATTCATGCCCTCTGACTGCAGACGCAGTAAAGGACAAAGACCCATTTGAAATTCTTAGTTTGGCAGGGCCAATTGCTGCTGCTCTTCAGGTTTGAAGTCTTCTACCTTGAACTAGAGGATAAATTATGGAGGTTCAAGACTGCCCATTTTCTTTAAGCATTACATATGCAGTTGCAGTTTAAAAAATTTGGGAGTGTCCATGTATGGATTGAACTTCTGTAGGAGATTTTATTATGCATTTTCCCCATAAAATCTCTTTTCCAAGCTGCTCTAAGAAGCACCCAACTAAAATGCAAATCAAAGAGATTACAAGTTTGTAACTGTATGATGTACTCTGAAGCCGAGGCCATCTTTGAGGATGTTAATGAAAACAGATGTTTGATTGTACCGCTTTTTGACAGAGTAATAGTAAAACAAGGAGCTGGACATTATTTGTTTGAACACGTTTATAATTTCATTGGGATAGTTATTACAAAATTTTAGTGTTCTAATTTCTTCATAAATTTGCAATATTTATCTAATTTCAAGGACTGACTTATACATTTGAATTACTCAGTTGCATGTGATTTGAGGTCTGATGTGCTGCAAAAATTGATATTTGTGTAATTTATGTTTTTTCGCTGCATTGTAACCTGCATTGTTTTAATGGTTCTTACATACTGTTCAAATTATTATTCTTGGTTAAATAGAGTGGAATGAAACTACTACTGATTCTGAAGCAACGGTAGCAGATTTAAATTCTGATTTTAAGGTTGGGATTTAAATGCCAGAATTGTGTAGTGCAGTGAAACCAAATAGTGTATTTCAGGAAGAGTCTGTGAGGAACAATATGTTGAAACTGCAGATCTAATGGAAGCAAAGAAAATACAAGACATTATAGTTGCACACTCAAATGAGCCTTCAATTTCTAGGAATCCTTGAAAAGATAATGTCACACTGCTGCAAAACAAGTTGAGCTGACACTCTTACAATCAGATGGTAGTGCTGTTCAGCCAAATTGGAAGAAACTGCTCACCATGAAAACAAATAGACAAATGAAAATGCTTCTTAAACGGAGATTAAAAACATGAAGTGCCAAACACATTGTAGGATTTAATGACGCTAATGGAGATTGTGAAGTGACTTGACTAGCACTAGATTCTGCTAATGATGTTGTGACCATTCCATAAATCTTTGTGAGTTCCTATTCAAGAATGCACAAATTAAGACAGGTTAATGCCTGCCCCACATTGGCTTCTCCATGATCCTCTATACATATGTGGAAAGGTAAATAAACTTTTCTTAAGTTTAGTCTAGGCTAATCCAACAAAATGCATACACACAAGCATATCTAACCTAGACTAAATAATGAGCTGGGACTGATATTCCGGAAATTTGCAACAGCTACTTTAGGAAAGTAAAATGTAGTGTAATAAATAACATGGTACTTAGCTCAGTGATCGAATAAATTATGCAATCTCATGTAGATCTGAATTTGATATGCCTTTGGATTACGAACAAGTAACAGTCTCATATTCACCTCAGAATTAGAAAATTATGTTGGCTCTGTGCAAGGACTGAGTTCAGAATTCTGGGATTAGTTTGTGGTTGTGGATTTGTACTGCCCTTGTGAATTTGTATTGTGGGGTCTTTAGATTTTTGTACTTCCCGATTTACCTTAATTGCTCTGCACTTTTTCTATTTGAGGATTGGTTGTACTTGTATTTATAGATACCTTGCTAGGGTTGCTGGTATGTCACAAGGGACATGTTCTCCTAGTTCAACCTATAAAAATATGTACAAATGATAAAAAAACAACACTTTTTAGTTGTGTTATTGGTTCGCTACAGGGAAGTCGTGTTTGTGTCTGGTTTAGCCAAGATACGGGTCTGGATTTGGGCCGCTTGTGGGGCTCCCCATCTTGTGTTTCACTTGTGGGGCTGCAATCTTGCATTTTGCTTGTGAGTCCGTCTTGGGTGAATTGGGGCAAATTTGGTGGGTACCCACGCCTAGGTGGTGTATTTGACCATTTTTTTTAATTTTTAATTTTTTAATTTTTGACCAAAAAGTGAAATTTGTCTTCCCAAACCCTAAAATGTGGTGTAGAAGACATCTATGAGACAAAAACAAACTCATTTCTCATATTCTGAATGAAAAACAAAAATAGTATTCACCATTGTTAAACTTGTTTTCTTGCTTGCCATTGCATGAATAGAGTTGAGGATTGTTTGGTGAACATTCCAAACTTGTTGGTGTGCTATTCCTATGCATTTGCAAGACTTCAATTATTACAGAGATCATAGAAGATCATAGATGAAGATTTTTTCAAATGAGGAAGGCTAGTTTTTTTTTTAACAAATGAACTCTTTTGTTTTGTTTTCAAGTTTTTGCTTTGTTTTTATTTTTCCAAGAATCTATAAAACGTTTAATTTTTCATGTATGTTTGTATGTATGCATGTGTATGTATATATACTTATATGTATGTGTGTATGTATGTGTATGGATATGCATATGTGTTGTAGTTTCATTTGTTTCAATTTTTTCTCGAACTTGTTTATTGAACTTGCAGTCTTAGGTATTACAATCACATTTGGTTCTAGCTTCATGAGCAAACTTTGCTTCAAAATAGATCCAATGTGTGTGTGTGTGTGCGAATGTTTGAATTTGTAGTGAATGCAATGTTAGATATTCAAGCTCATATAGTTTAGTGAAAGGTCATTTCTGCAAGATGTTTAGATTAGGCATTGGATTTTGGTTAGGCAAAGATGGTAAAGGCATTCGAGAATAACAAGTCTTGGCATATATTGATGAACAAGAAAAATTAGATCAAGCATCATATTGTAAATTAAATTATCCTTTGTTAAACAAAGAATCTCGAGAGATGAATCCCCCTGCCATCGCCTTCTAATCCTCAAAACCTATAGGGAGCCACCCATTTTTGTTTGCACCTAAATAACACATGGCCTATACATTTCAAAATTATTCTTTATAGATTGACTATCAACACGTAAATGCTTTCGTGCGAATGGATTGACATTCAATGTTGTTTGCTCACCATATTGGCAACAAATGGTGAAAGTAATTAATGAGACTCCAAAAGGGTACAAGGGCTCTTGTTATGAAAAGGTTCATAATACCTTATTGGAAAAAGAGGTGAAGTTTGTAGAGAAGTCCTTGAAGCCCATAAGGGATTCGTGGGTTGAAATAGAGGTGTCTATTGTTTTTGATGGATGGAAAGATGCAAGAAATCGACCATTGATCAATGCTATTGAAGTGCTAAAGGGGCAATGTTTTTGAGAGTAGTGGATTGTGAAGGGGAGGTGAAAGGTGGTGCATTTATTGCTAACATTCTTTTTAAGTAATTAAAAACAATGCCAAAAATTGTAGTGGTTGTGTTATTGGTTGGTGAGTGTTTATCCACACATTTTTTGGACACATTGTGTTGTCCGCTTCGTCAAACATATGCTACAAAAATTTGGCACCAAAATTGATTGAATCAAACACATCTATGCTAATGGTGAAGAGATTCAAATATTCGTCAGCACTCACCATATGTCACATGACATATTTAGGACATTCTTGAAATTGGAGTTGTTAAAGGTAAGTTAAATATGTTTTTGATTACTTAAGTAGCAAACTAGGGTGTCGAACCCTTTACAACAAAAACCCCAAGGGTAGAGTTAAACATGCCATCAACATGCTGCTTAAAAGAAATGAGCATAATTACAAACAACCCACATCATGATTTGTTGAGGGGTGTTTTGTGACCTCACCAATATAGAATAAAGTTTCCAAAGGACATTCTATCTCTCTTGAGCAAAATTCTATGTATGCCAAGATTGCAAAAGATCATACAAGTGATTCCATGGTTCCTGCTGCGAATGAGCGACTTTATGTTGGATATGAGCTCGTTTGGCTTGATGTATGCTAGTAATCCAAGGGGGACTTACATGAGGTGAATCAATCTTTTAAGGAGACTTAAACAAATTTGGATTCCAAGGAAATATGGCGAATGATTTAGTTATGTCAAGTATTTTTTTGAAACTTTTTCAATGAAATATATTGAAAGTAAACGAGTAAGGGATTGAGATACTCTATTCTAATCCTAAAGAACTTAAGAGACACTGACTGTTCAGGTCAATTCAACCACACTTTGTTTCGCCAACCTAGACAACTATACAAAGGAGGTGTAATCTTCAAGGGTTGTGCTAAGAATTTTCACACCATTAATGAACACCATCAAGAAGAACAATGCACATTCGATGATCGAAGTTAAACATCCACAAAAAGGCCCAGACCAACCTTACACTACAAATAGAAATCTTCTATTTGCAAAAGGTATGAGCAAATGATTTCACCGCAAAACAATATTATCCATTTCGTTCATCTAATTGCTTAAAAACAAATCTAATCTACTTGAGGAAGGGAAATCATGCAAACTCCAAAGCAACACAAGTAATCACCAAATTTAGTGAGTTACTTTTATTATCTTGATAGTTTTTAGCAACAATTTCACAAATTTTTCCCCCTGTTACAAATGAAGGGGCAAACCCCTTTTATAGGCCCCAAAAAATGAAATGGACGATTGAAGATGAAATTGGAATCAAGGGCCAAAATTTCCCCATGCAAACTATAATTAGGGTTTGACCCAAAATGACCCATGTGGCACCAAGTAGTGGGTCCTATCATCAATGAGGCATCACACCCACTATGTAATTAATAATGCATCACTCAAAATAGAACGCCCACTATGCATTTAATAGTTCATCGCCAAAAATAGGGTGCCCACTATCCTTCTCTCTAGTAGCTAATGCAATGAATCAAGCCATGACAGTTTCAAGTTCGCCCACAAAGACACTTGGCATAGTCTTGAGCTTATACTCCTTAATAGCTATATTCTTTCACACTTGTAGAAAACATTTTCCCATCCTGTCATTACTTCCTGGGTTCTGTGCATGATGCTTGAAAATATGGAAACATTCTCCAAATCATCCTTTGAGAAGGATTCTATGAAAAACAATTCTTCCAACTTGTTTCTCAAATTATCTGCGAACAATGCTTCAGCTGTATTGAGGATTCCTTCCTGAATGTTCTTGATTGCTTTGTTCACTTGAGCTGACTCTTCATTTGACCTTCCGAAGAATTCTTTTCTAGTGGTCACTGCACAATACCATCGAGGGAAGTCATATGCTTCATTTTCCCTTATGACTTCGCCATCTATCAATACTTGCATGGGAATTTCAATCAATGCTTCCAGGCATGGATTGGTCTTATCCCGATAGATGTGTGTGTCTTCCCATGCCTAGTCCACATTCTCTATTCTGCCAAGGGATATCTAGGACTCTCTCGTATATCGAAGCCAAGTCTTCAACAAACTTACATGTAGCAGAATGAATGTTCTTCACCCATTTCTTAGTGCCTTGGGTGATTTTCCTCATTTCTTCAAGGCCATCAATTGATTACTTCGGAAGAGTTGTAGGATGAACAAAAACTGATCTCCCTGCCTAAATGGATGCATTAGGCGTTGCACATACCCACATAGAGCTTTGTTCTGACTTTTCAATTTCTTTTATTTATCTTCCATCTTCCTCATTTGTTCTTTCAGTGCCTGAGAGGAATCATCAAATCCTCACTCGTGACTTGGTAGCACTTCCCAAATCAATTGACGTTACATTGTATTCCTTTGGAGTGATTTCATCCTTGACCTTTTCAGTCCTTGACACTGCCACATGTAGAGTCCTGGACCATGATTCATTCTTGATGACCTTGGAGCATTTCTTTGCCACCTTCTCTACCAATTTATATATTCGACTTAAAAATTATTCCAACTCTATTGTGGGATCAATTTCTTCTTCTTGATCCTTTCTCATCCTTTCCCTTAACCATTGCTGATCATGTACTTCTAGCTATTCCTACTCCTGTGCTATTTCTTCCTGGAATCCCAAGTCTCCAATTTCCACTATCTTGAAACATTCCTGGATGTGCAATATCATATCTGGAGGAGGTTCCTGTTCTTCATTCCTTTGCTGAGCAAACTCCTTGGAAGCATTGACACTTTGTGTATCTTGTGCCTTTGAAGTTATTTGACCCTCTTCTTGGGATTCCTTACGTTGAAATCGATTATTTCTCTTGTGAAGAGGTCAACTTCTTGTACACTTGAGGAATTGCCAGGAGATGACTGCACTTATTCTGATCTCTGTCTCTTCGGTTGCAGTTCTTCTCTTGAGACATCATTCCTTTTCTTTGATTGCGAATCCCATGCAATGCTCTTCTCTTTTCCACGCTCCTCTTTTCCTTAAGGATTTGTTCCTTCTTTGGCTTGAACTCTCGACGATTCCTCGATAGCTTCATCTTGTCATTCCAAGTCTCTTATCAAATCATAAGTCAGGTAGGCATTCTTTGCTTTCAGCTTGCTGATGTGACACTCAAACCAAAGTCTCATGAATTTTGTAATTGGCCTTGTTAGTGTGTTGAGATCAACTATCTTTGGCTCAGACCAATTAGGTGCTTGGATTGGATTGCCTTTCTCTTTCTCAAAACCAAGTTGAACAATGGTCACATCCTCTTGCACCTAATTTGGCACTAGGAGGATTTCACATATCCTTATCATCTTGAGGGGTAACCTGGAAAACATTCTCTTCTTGACCTCATAATCATCTTTGGCATTAGCCCAATAATCTTCGAGTTGTATCTCATGCCTATGCCTCATGACAACCATCTTTTTCTTATCATATGGATCAAAATCTAATCTTGCTGTGTGGAATGTGAGGTGATAGAACTACAGTTCCTCTACTGACTTTTTTGTTGCAACTAATGACATGCACACTTCATTGGAATCTCCCATGATGATTGGGAACTTGATTCCACTTCTTTTTTTGGATCTTACCAACCTCGTTACCTCGAGCAATACCATATTGTTAGTTGGGTACCTCTGGAGCTTGTAGGGATAGGAGAACCCTTGAAGTTGGATGTAGGTGAATCTTGGAAATTGGATGAACCATGCTTCGTACTTTTTTTAATTAATTTCATTGCTTCCTATGATAGCCTCATGTGAATGTCTCTTTGTAGGGGCCGAACAATATGCATGGTGAAGGCGTCATTAGCTCTCTTGAAATAGGAGGCGCTATGCCAACACAACTGAGGGTAGCACTCGTATACTTTGAATTGTCTTGGACCACATCCCCGTTAGAATTATAGATCACTGAGAGGGGGTGTGAATTAGTGATCTGTCAAAAGTCAAATCCACAAACTTATTCTTTATCCACCGGTTAGCAATGTATAACAGAAAAAGACATAAAAATGCAATAAATAAACCATAGATCCACAACACTGGAATTTTTAGGTGGAAACTTGGAAAGGGAAAAACCACGGTGGGGCTGGAATCCACAATATTCATATACTATGGCCAGGAGTACATAAATATTACATAAATGGGGAATGCACTTGCATTCAGGCTCATTGCCTAGAGCTCACTACTCAAATCCAATGACTCGGAAGGCTACAACCTTCATGGAAGTCTCACTGACTTACAATTTGATTACAATGAGAAAATACAATGAATTGAACTCTGAGATAGCATCTGACAATGCAGGAATGAGTTCCGGTTAAGCACTAGATCTTTGACTGTACTTGCTCTGCAAATACTCTGTTTCTATCTCAGTCAGCTATCAGATTATTTGTAAACCAAATGCACACGTGAAGCTGCGCTCAATCTCACCAAAACGGATCACCACACTAGTATTACACCGAAAACCAATTGCCAAATCAATCTTATATATCAGGGTCTTAACATAAAAGTAATCTCCTTCAAGTCAGCTTCAAGAAGTGTAACGTGTAGTCACATGTCGGCTTCAATCTCGAACAAAACATAGCACCAGACCAAAAGATTATAATCACACGCTTCCTAAGGATCTTTCCATTCACCAAGAACATGAGATCAACCACCAAAGTCACCACAATCATTGGAAGTCATTATGGACCAAAACATTACCGAGATAGCCATGGTTTATCGGTTAACTCCTTCTAGATATGATGAATCATGATCGCTGAATCGAATCACCAAGAAGAGTTGCCATCAACGATAACCCTAGACCAATAAGCAGGTATCGGAGGTCACCGGGTGAGTGTCAATTGCCAACAATGGCTTTAGGGGGAGGGAAACTCATACAAATCTTGCAGTACCCCTTGATGAGATCTGTAGTCGATGGATTACAGATGACATGAATCGAATTTCAGTTGATATCCAGGATTTAGATGGTTGATTTTGGCATTCGGTAGTTAAACAGGGTATCCGGTTGGATATTTGAGGTGCATTTATTTCAAAGTGAAATTAGGGTTTGCAAAATTAAAAAGGCAAATTCGAGAGTTATTATTCACTTTGCGAATAGTGTTTTCGAGCTGCAAAACAAGGGGATCAAGGTTTCCAGGTGATAAGTGAGCTAAAAACGATCCAGCGAGTGATCTAGGGCATTCGATAGTCAGTTGAGGTATTTTTCGAAAAGCATTTTTGAGTTCGGTTTTTTGAAAATTTCAAATGGCATCGTCGTATTCCATTACTACTCCACTAGTTGTTGAGGTCAAGGATATACCCCATCCCGTGTTCAAGAAGCACCCCTACAAATCCATGGAGGTTGACCCGGTTGGAGCCTTCTCTTCCATTCCGCATGAAGTATTGCATATAGATGATGTACTGACCTATATTCATTGTGAGATTGAGGAAACCGACACTGAGGATATCTTGGACCTATATATTGACAACATCATGAATGAGATCGACAACCCCAAGTCGGAATTTGCGCAGTTGCAGAGAAAGGGTTTCACTCAATTTGTAAACTTTCCGTCATTCGATGAAAATGAATGGGTGAGGTATGTATTGAGCAGAATTCATGTTGAATTTATATGGCTTGACCAACCCTACAAAATCACTTCAGAAGCAATTAGGGCAGTAACTTGTTTGAATCAAACCGATGACAAGCCATGGCTACGCAAAGTCACAAACCCTGCCGTCAACAAGTTAACCGGTGTAGAGTTTGATGGACGATCAATGAAGATTAGCACAATCAAGGAAGATGATGTTAACTTTGTTGCGATGGTAATTGGTTACAAAGTGTACCAATCTAACCGACTGCATTCTGTATCCGACACTGCCATCCATGCGGCCTACTAGATGGTTAAGGAAGATGCTCATTATGATCTGTGTAGTGTTCTGTTGGAGGAATTGAAGATAAATTTGAAGAAAATTAAGCAAAATAAGAAGCATGTCTTCAAATTTGGTTCCTTGGTTATTTGTCTGGCACTTTACTTCATGAATCAGATCCTCGGAACCGGTAGAGTGCAGTGGGCTTTTGATAGACCGATGGACAATCAAAATGTTGCATTGTGGGTATTCTTAAAGAATTTTTAGGACAAGATGAAACAGAGAGTCATAATCCCCAAGGAAATTGTGAAGAAATATGAGGGGACAATTTGTTTTATGGTAAACAAAGATGAATGTCTCATGGAGGCGGTTCAACCCCGGACAATGTGGATAATGCCTATGGGCTATGAGGTTGATGCAAGAACTTTCTATGCTTACGCACAACACCTGCTTAACGCTCTGGTGGATGCTAAAGAAGGAAGGTTTGGAACTTGCTAAGAAAAATCAATGGAATTACACACCAAGTTTACCGAACCGACAAGGAAAAGAAACGTTGCTAAAATAGTAGAGGACATCCTTGTTGAGGAAGGTCACCCTCGTGAAAAGGTCATAGCTGCAAGGGCTGCTAGGGATGCAGTTGAAAAAGCAAAGAAACAAAACACTGCACCTGCTCCAGTCAACGTGAAAGTGACAGGATCTTCTCTCGCTCCGGTGAAGACACCTGATGCTGAATCAGAACCCTTCGGTTTATCTACAAAGGGTAAAGGTGTTCTGAGGAAAAAGCATAAACCCCAAAGAGAGTATGTGGTAGTTTCTCCAGTGCAATTTGAAACTGAGTTAGATGCGGACATTCCTAAGGCTTCGAAGAAAGGAGAGTTTGCTAGGGTTATCTGAAAACCCTAATCTGGTGCTGAGAGGAAAGAGAAAAAGGAGAAGAAAGCAAGGCCTGATCCTATACCAACAAGCAAGCCTAAGCGAGGAAAGAAGACAAAATATGACTTGGATGAGGCAATAGAACCCGGTAAGATGGAGACCTCCCAAATCAAGTATCACATTATTCCTCCTTTGTCTACTCAGGAATTAATAGATGAAATTATTAAAGATGGAAATTTGAAGAACATTTCTGTATATTATGAGAATATGGATAATAAAGATCAAAGGCAGATTAAAGAAGCTGTAGTTTTGTACATGGATGCATTTAGTAAAGCATTGATTGAATTAGAAAAATATCTTCCAAAAGATTAGTACAGTTTAATTGATGCTAGGAGATAATCTGCTTGCCAAATGGATAGAGAAATAAAGGAGAGTGAACTGGTCAATCAATGCACCAATATCATTATTGAGGAAATTGATAGATTAATTTTGTTAGCAAATAAGAAGGAATTCAGGAGCAAATACAGAGTCTCCAGTTTGATGGTTGGACGAGTTGAAGAAATAAGGAGAGAAACCAATGCAATCTGGAAGAATTTTCTCACTAAGAACCGACTTGTAGAAACAGTTTCACAAGATGAAGGCACTCAGTCAGAAAATCCTTCGGTAAATGATGTAAATAAGGAGGACAGTCAGGATGTTGCAGAGCAACAAATTTTGGATTCTGTTGAAGTCGATCCTGTTGAGGTGAAAGATAAATCAGCCGAGGCAGAGGTTGGTGCACCAAGTGGTGACACTGGTGCACAAGAGGCACCCAAAGAAGACAAATCCGGACAGGTTGAAGCTGAGAAAAAGGTAGAGGAAGAACATGAAAAGCCAGATAAAGGAGAGGGCAAGGCAACATAAACTCTAATTCTTATGGCAATTGACACATCCAAAATTCAAAGCCAAGGGAGCTTTCCACAGTTTAATATCGGTTTTGATAAACCCTTCAATTAGATGTCTTGTGCAGAAAGGATGATTGCTGCTGTTGCTCTCCAAGCACAAACTCTGATTCTTATGGCAATTGACACATCCAAAATTCAAAGCCAAGGGAGCTTTCCACAATTTAATATTAGTTTTGATAAACCCTTCAATCAGATGTCTTGTGCAGAAAGGATGATTGCTGTTGCTTTTCTCCAAGCGCAAGCCAGTTAGGAGTTAGCACAATCAGAATCATAAGAGAAGAGACTTATTGAGAAATCAATTAAAGTTTTGGAACAAGTGGTACCAGAACTACAACTTGATGCTAATTATAGTTCATCTAGTAAGCTTCAGAACTTAATAGATTACATATCCACTCAATTTAATACTTTGACCAAGACATCACCCTGACAGGCTATGAAAAAAATTGAAGATGCCAAAGTTCAAACATTTTTGCAAATGATCAATAATGATAAGGCCCATCTTGAAAAGGAATTAAAACTAATTGATGAGGCCTTAGCGGAAGGCGGTCAAATTTATAAGTCTTGTCTAGTTTTGACAAATTTTACTACTGAAATAGACAAGCAAATAGATAATTGCAAAGGACAGTTAGCTCAGATTTCTTATTCTTATGATGCTACAGCTAACTTAACCGACAATATTGAATGCCAAATTTTAACTATTATGGAACATGTTAGGAATTTTGAGAAGGAGAAGGAGATAATGGTTAGGCGGACAGGTGAACTCCGAAACCTAATTGGTCCCCGGTTAGGCACCTTAGTGTATCATAAAATGAACTGCATTCAAATCATGTCTCATGAGACGCCAATTGAGATTGCAACTATAGAATTTCATGCTCATGTTTTGAATGGTTTTGTTTCAATTTTGGAGAAGTTGCAGGCATGTTGGAACACATATCTTGGGTTTCTTAAGATGGCATATGCAGATGTCCTTAAGCATGTATAGATTTGGTCATCCGGTGTGTGTATATATGTACAGAGTATTTTGTTGCACACCCTATCTTTGGCATTGCTATCAAAGGGGGAGAGATAAGGTGAAAAATGTACAGACTGATTGTGTATGGAGTGTACAGTTCGGTGATGCAGTTTTTTGGATTGTTGATCTAAGGGGGAGCCTTAGAATTCTTTATTCTTGATCCGGTGTACAGGTTTCATAGGTTTCTACACTTAGTCATTTTTCACAGGTGTTGCCATCAATGAAAACCCTAGACCAATAAGCAACTACCGAAAGTCACCGGATGAGTGTCAATTGCCAACACTCCCATGGATCCCTTTGTCAATAATTTGCTGAATCTAGTCATCCTTGCCAACATATAAACAATGTATGAGCTCATGTAAAAGGATCTTGAATGCATTACATTCTTCAATTGCTCATCCAGTTTGTCCCTGATCACCCTTTCCCAATCTATGACTTTTATTGCATCCATCACCTCAATGTATGAGCCCATGTAAAAGGATCGTGAATGCATTAAATTCTTTAGTTGCTCATCCAGTTTGTCGCTGATCACCGTTGCCCAATCTATGACTTTTATTGCATCCATCACCTCTTCTACAAATTAGAACATCCACGGCTCGAAGATGAATGCCTATAGACATCCCATGACCCGACTCATCAACATCACGAGGTCACTGTACTCTTGCTTGAAGTCCATCTCGGTAAGCTACTTAGGCATTTTCGAATGATGGGCTTTAGCTTCTGCATCCAATTACAGTGGACGATACCCACACACCCATCTGCTCTGGAATCATAGAGCCTTGCTACTTTCTCCTTTGTCTTGTATACCATAGAATGGTAAGGTGGGAATTCCAAAACCTTCAATAATTGTTGAAGTTGTGAGATTCACCAACAATTTGCCATTAGGAGCTACAATTGCTCTTCGTTTAGAGTTGTAATATTTTGCACATTCAATGATCAACTCTAGGCACTATATGGCAGAAGGAAAACCAACCGCTACCCCAATTCCACTCCAAGTTATTTTCTTGGCTACAACTGACAAAGGATGCCCATCATGACCAAACATTGTCCTCCTGAATTCCTCCAAGTTGAAGGTTCCCAGGTTGGTGTCATTGACTTCTTTCCACTTTGAAATGATCCATGACTCTGGGAGAAATTCTTTAAGCTCGTTCTTGATCTGGGTCTGTCTGGATGTGCTTGCCACCTTTGACTCCGCCATCTAACTTCCTACAAAATAAAATAACTAACATTAACATCAATGCTAAGGAAATTTAAAATCTATCGTGGGAAGAATTCCACTTTGCATATTCTAGACTTGGAATGAATTTAAACCTCCGAGGACATAATTCCTGGATAAGAAATCCATGCCCTAGCTACCTAGCACGCCTTGCTTTTGCTCATGCTTTGCAGAATTTAATGTGAAAAATGAAATCTCATCCTCTCTTTAAATAGGGAATTTGCCAACTATGCTACCAAGTTGGCACTTGGATAATTTTAGTAACTTCATTAATTCCTTCCAAAACACATTTCGTGTTTCCATTATTGAGAGGGAGATGACTTGTCATTTCGGTGGACTTAACTCGTCATACCTTATTTCAAAATAGCAATGTCCATTATGTCTTATGTGTCATGCCTCATTAATGAGAAATATTCCTTTTTGGGTGTTCAAACTTTGTCTTCCACACCACTTCCCATCCTCGGTGCATTCTAGATAGGGAGGAGGATTTTTCATGCTTGGGCGCCAATTCGCCATGGTGGAGGAATTCTCCAACAGTTAGTCGTTTTTTTACCATTCCATGACTCCATGAAGTTCGACCCATTCCAGAGGGATATGAGGAATTTTCCCCTACTTAGTCGATTTTTTTCAGAGTTTCCATGCCATCTTGAGTCTTGGGCATATTTGGAGCTTGGGGAAGGAGGAATTCCATAGTGAAAATTTTTAGAGTTTCAATACCATCCTGAGACTTGGGTGCATATGGGGAGGGAAAGAGGAATTTTAAGCACAAGGATGAATCCTCCTTGCCTTGTGTTTTGCGCCCAGGGAGACCTTCCTGACGTACTTAGGGCTTGGAGGAGGAATTTGAGTTTGAGGATGATTCCTCCTTGTCTTGGGATTTGCACCCAAGGAGACAAACCTGGCACATCTAGGGGTTTGAGGAGGTTTTTTTTGTTGAGGAGGATTCCTCCTCTTGGGATTTGTGCCAAAGGAAAGTTCTTTGATGTGCTCAAACCTTGAAGGAAGATTTCCAGACTTTTAGCCAAAATTCGATCATCTACTTGCTTCATTTGTCTTTTTTGGATTTGGAAATGGATGCCTTAGTTCTTTTTGCAATCAATGCTCACCTATTGCCAAGGATATACTTTCTAAAAATAGACTTACTAAAAATAGTAAGTTCTTCCAAACAGAAAATTAGTATAAATGGGGACATAGTGAAACTAAAAATAGTAAGTTTGTTCAAACTCAAAATTAGGCCAATCGAGGCCATGGTGAAACTTACTAAAAATAGTAAGTTCATGAAAAACACCCAACTTCACTGGTAGGCCCTTTGAAAGATTTTCTTTTCTTTACTTATCCAATTTCACTATGCTCAAGGTTAAGGACTTCCTTTCCAAGTCTATGGGATAGAAACCCTAAACATAGACAATACTTGCTTCTAGACAACACAAAATCATCAACACTTATCCAAACTCTAGGAAATTAAGGAAATTATTGCCAGACTACCCAAAAACTCGCAAACAAAAAACCAAGTGGACAAAATGTAGGGGGTCCCCATTTGTAATGGGGTGATGTGTGAAAAGGTCACAATATGATTGAGTAGACCTTTTGCCCACAACTCCATAATGAGTTTGGGAAGAGTGTAATGTCCCCTTATGAGATTGCCCTGAATCTTGCCCTTGTAAATATCAAAGTCTGCTAAGTTTCACCCTTATTAGTTCTGGTATTAGATATTGATCGATTGACTTTCTTGTCTTCTTTGATCTTATGGATGGTTCCTCCAATTCTCCCTTCTCAATTGAATTAATCTTTTCTTTATATCTTCATTTGTGGGAAGTCACACTTCTTCATAAGATATGAGTCATCACTCTTCATTGTTGCCCTTTGAGAATAATAAATTATTCTTCAAATTGATCTCCCTTGGATGTCCTCAAATGAGACTTTCTCCTTTTTATATCCCCCAATGTGAGGGAGAGGTCACACCTCTTCATCATGTATGCCCCTTTGGCAAGGGACACACCCTTTCCACCATTAGCACCCTTTGAAAGAGTGCAACTCTTCATTATTTCCGCCTTTTGAAAGGAACACAACCTTTCACATTTAGATCTGCACTTCTTATTTATATTAGATCTGCACTTCTGATTCCCCAAATTATCCCCTCAAATGAGGTTCTCTTTTCCCTTTTATATCTTATGTTTGAGGGAGACAACTTTTCATTTCATGTCATTGACCATTCCTTAATTAAAATTTAATTAGATTTAATTGTATTCTTTTATATTTTAATTTTAATTTTATTATTATTATTTATCATTAAATTATATTTCAAAGTGGGGACATTACAGCCCGCCCCAGTCAAGATTGCTTGTCCTCAAGCAATGATCAATTTAACTAAATTTTCCCAATGCAAGGATTCCTAACTAACCCTTGAAGGTTTGTAATCTTAAGACACATTCTCTCTCATCAATTGTAATTGTAAGAACTATGTTTGGTTGTTTCCTTGAGACAACAAAGGTGAAATCCTCATTCATTGAGAAGAGGATTAGAAGCATGACACACAGGTAAGACCTTAATTGCAATATTCTTTACTAAATAAACACATCTTTCTAGGTCAACAAAAAAATAGAATTCACAATGATAGAAATCAGTAATCACAAATATTCATGTAGAAGATATGCCCAACATGGAGTATACACATAAAATACATAGCACACATGAAAACATAAAGTATACACGAAGTAGACACATGGATATATTCGGACACAAGCGTACACATGTAGATATAGTTTACTTGGTCCACAAGAAGCAGAAACGTCCAACCAGGACCAAATCCACCCCTTGGGCCAATCAATTTGTCAGTTTACCCACGAGAGGTGGGAGCGTTCAACTAGGACTAGAACCATCTCTCGGAGTAACCAATCCACAAGAGGCAAGAGCGTCCAACCAAGACCAAAACCATCTCTTGGGCCAATTCACTTTATCCACAAGACGCTGGAGTGTCTAACCAGGACCAAAACCATCTCTTGGGCCAATTCATTTTATCCACAAGAGGCAGGAGCATCCAACTAGGACCAAAACCATCTCTTGGGCCAATTTATTTTATGCACAAGAGGCAAAAGTGTCCATCTAGGACCAGAACCATCTCTTGGGGTAATCATTATTCCATAATTCACAATAAATGTCTTCCGCTATAAAGTCTTCCATAATCTGATCATAAGATTGTCATAAAGTATCCACAATCTCTTCTCAAAAGTCCGTTACCAACTCTTCATATACTTCTCCTTAGATCTCCATAATATTCTCTCTTAATCTAGTGTATATATTATATACTTGATTGTCTTCTTTGCACAATGCACATATGTTTAAAAATATCTCATATTGTCTTGCCATTGTCATTTAGTTGTTGATATATTTTTGAACGGAGTTAATACATCCCTTTTCATTGATTAGAATGCACAAACGATTTATCCTTACCCTACAGGCTGACAAGATCATGCTTTGATACCACTTGTAATGTCCCCTTTTGGGATTGCCCCAAATCTTGTCTTTGTAAATATCAAAGTTTGCTAAGTTTCACCCTTATTAATTCTAATATTAGATATTGATCCATTGACATTCTTGCCTTCTTTGATCTTATGGATGGTTTCTCCTATTCCCCCTTCTCAATTGAATTAATCTCTTCTTTATATCTTCATTTGTGGGAAGTCACACCTCTTCATAAGAAATGAGTCATCACTATTCATTGCTGCCCTTTGAGAATAATAAATTATTCTTCAAATTGATCTCCCTTGGATGTCCTCAAATAAGCCTCTCTCCTTTTTATATCCTCCAATGTGAGGGAGAGGTCACACCTCTTCATCATGTATGCCCCCTTGGCAAGAGACACACCCTTTCCACCATTAGCACTCTTTGAAAGAGTGCAACTCTTCATTATTTCTACCTTTTGAAAGTAACACAACCTTTCACATTCAAATCTGCACTTCTTATTTATATCAATTCTGCACTTCTGATTCCCCAAATTATCCCCTCAAATGAGGTTCTCTTCTCCCATTTATATCTTATGTTTGAGGGAGTCACAACTTTTCATTTCATGTCATTGACCATTCATTAACTTAATAAAAATTTAATTATATTTAATTGTATTCTTTATATTTTAATTTTAATTTTATTATTATCATTTATCATTAAATTGTATTTCAAAGAGGAAAAAGGAGCACCTTTCTTTCATCTACAAACGACGATTCAAGCAATACTATCATGCGAATTCCCGACAGAAGGAAAAGCAAGAGGGGAAACACCCATGAAGGGCCTGTTAGCACAAATAGAGGGGGCAACAAGGCGACACATTCTCCCCATACAAGAGGACTTGAGTAGAAGCAACAAGAAAAACAAGTTGTAAGCATAGAGTAGTGGGATCCCTAATGGATTCCACAAGGCAAGATAAGGCCACACCAAAATCCTGAGTCTTGTCATGATCCTAAGAGGAATCATCAAAAGAAGTAGAAGCTTGTGAGGAGTCAGTAGAAGTATAATTAGAAGCTTGGACATTCAAGTGATCACCGTTAGCTTTCTTCTACCAAGTAGAAACACCTTTATGATGCAAAAGAGAACAAGAATAAGCCAAGTGATCCATTGAGAAGCAACGATGACAATGAAAAGGGTGGCCCTTGTAATCAATGAGTTCAAATCTATCGCCAATCATCAAAACCACATCCCCATGAAGAGGCTTAGAGATGTTAATATCCACCAAAATGCGAGAAAAAGTAGAGTGCTCATATAGGAAATGGAAACAACAATCTTCAAGAAGCTATTGATAGAGTTGCGAATGGCATTGTAGTAAGAGCCTTGTTAGAATTGGAGGGGAAGATTAGGAATAACTCAAATCAAGCACACATTGAGTGGTTTAGTTACAGGTCTGATCGAGAGAGTGCTTTGCTTAAGACCACAACTTTTTCACCACAAAGATTTTATCCTCAGAAGAAGCAAAGTGATGAAAAACCCTTAGCACAAGGGAAGAGTTCAATCTTACCAAACACTAAGGGTATCCAAGAACCCAACATCCAACTGTGGAGATCCAAAAGAGATGGCCAAAGATTGGAGAATTTGCACAATAGACCACAATGTTGGTAGAACTCTTCATTTTCCATCACATCCTGGCCACAAACCACAAGGGATGTTTTGGCACAAAGAAGAGGGCGATAGGATTCCCCCCCCAGAAGGATGAAAAATACCAAAATTGGCCACTCTATGACCACCAACAATATGAACAAGCCTCAGATGGGAGGCACAACCTTCACCCACAACCACGAACTAGAAGTCATAGGGGTAGCATTTTGAGGGTGGCTAGATCATGGAAATTGATAGGAAGAGTTGAGGCAAAACCCATACCGCAGAGAGCCCCCTCACCAAGAGAACCCAACCACATAAAAACTCCAACAAGAGAGGGCCCATCGAATAGAGAGTAGTCAGAGCCCATAGATGAGAACAAAGGACCTTGTAGGTGTGAAAGGGTTGAGATTGACAAGTTTGAAATTGAGGGGCGCTAGAGGGAGCAGGAGGTAGGCATTGCCATTGCATTTTTTTTCCTAAAAAAATATCCTTTCCCTTGTAGGTAAGTTAAATATGTTTCACTTTAGTAAAATTTTTAATTTATTTTTTGTAAATTTAATTTAAGTTTTTTAATTTTGATTTTCAAATAGGTTGCTGAAATCCATTTTACCTCTAGCACAATTGTATTGAGATGACTTGTGAAGGTTGTTGGGCACTTTCTAATATGGCCATCAATTCAAATTGGTTTATATGGGGGTAATCTAGCACTATAAGAGCAACACATGTTAAGAAAATGATCCTAGATAACATTTGGTGGGATCGTGTTGAGTATCTCCTTAGTTTCACTAAGCTCATATTGATCATGATCCTTTATACTGGAACATGGATAGGCCTTTTTTTGGGTGTGATATATGATGACATTGACTCAATGACTAAGAGGGTGAAAGCCATCATAAATTCAAAACATCATAATTGAAGAGGATAAAACAAAATGACCACTTTGCGGCATCTTCTTGCCTTTGCATTGAGTTCGAAATATTATAATGTTGAGCTCCTTTTCTATGTCAATAAGAGTTGTCTCATATAGAGATGTTGAAGTTTGTCAAGGGTACAAGGTAGCACTTTGTAGACTCTTACTAACAAGCGGGATGCAATGAGGGTTGAGTTCATGGATTTTGCACACTCCATCGAATTTAACATTGATGCTCTTCAAGACAAGTATAAGGTCGATGCTCGTAGTTGGTGATACATCCATGGCCAATCATTCATGCGACCGCAACCTCTTTTAATCAAAATTTTATTGCATGTTAAGTTTTATTAAAAAATAAATTCTTTTATCTTTTTAAGTTTTATTTATATTTTCTAATTTACAATTTAGAATTTTGTTACTCTAAACTTCAATTTTGTCTTAATATGTTGCTAGTTCATTTGCATTAAGAGAAGTTGGAGAACATACTCCTCCATCCACTCAATAAAGTGCAATTAAATACACTAAAGAAGGACAAAAGACTTGGTGTATGTGCATTCAAACTTGTGGCCTTATACAAACAAACAAAATGACTACAAGTAAGGGGACAAAAGGGTGGGATACAAAGCCAAAGCCTATTGACTTGGATGCTTTCGCTTCTCACTTTGTTGCACTTGATGTAAATGATTGATCCAATTAGGGATCTCGAGAGTGCTCGTTGTGCCAATGCCACTATTTGTGGTTCTTCTAATTTACTATATCATCTAATATTGATGGTGGTAATGATATTTTTGAAGACCTATATGATGATTTTTGATTATTGATGGTTGATTGTGAACACTTGACTTAAAAAAAAAATGAATATATATGAGATTCAAGTTTGACTAATTAGCTTTGTAATATTTTTTATTTTTTTGGTGGTTTTTCTTATTATACAATATACGCTGTTGTGTGGTGTACTTTGAACTTAATTACTACTTCAAATATGGATGCATTTATGTTTTTTATATGTTTTTGTATGGATGAACCCAAAATGAACCCAAACCCTATTTATTTTGTTCTAACTTGCAAATTGAACCCTCAAGCCCAAACTTGAATTAGTACTAGGATTGATACCTTAGTTTTTTAGTCATTCTATGCTCCTAGAATGATTATGTATATCCAAGTTCATTTTAGTGTACCAATTGAAATGTTTTCTTTCTTAAATGAAAATGATAATGCTTAGAATGATTGAAGTGAATAAGATGATTTGATAGAATACATTAAGTATCTTTACAAGGACATTTTCCTTTTTTTTTTAGGTGGGAGTGGGCCAAAGTTGAATTTGAGAAGGATGAGTTTGTAATTGCCAGGATATCCTCATGATTGTGAACTATTCATGAACATGAAAACAGGTCAAATCAAAGTGGGTATTATGCATGGAAATATATGCGTGCATAGATGTAATCAATAAGCAAATAGAACTTGACTACTACATGAACACCTCAAAAGTCCTAAAAATAGTGAGGACATGTTGTGACCTTTTCACACATCGCCCCATTACAAATGGGGACCCCCTCTTTCCTGCGTTTCGCATCGTCTTAGTTTAGGGTTTTGGCAGTTAGGTGGCAAATTTTGAGCTTTTCAGTGCCCGAGTCTCAAGTTTTGATGTGATCATGCCTAGGTGCAATTAGGGTTTTGAGTTTTGAGTAGGATCAAGCGCATAAATGTTTAACTATCTAGGTGATCCTAAAATTTTGTCAAAGTCTGGATTTTGAGCGTAAAGAGTTTAAATGAGTCTAAGCTGGTGATATTTTTGTGCTTGAGCATTAAGAGATCCTTTAGGAGTTGTTTCTTCACTCCTAGTAGGTAAATTAAGTTAAATTCACACTTTATCCCAATGGAATCCTAATTTTCTTGATTCATAATGATGAAATTTGACATGTTTGGATAGTTAGTGATGCGAAAATCATCCGAGTCTTGAGGGAATCATGAAAGAAAGGTCTAAAAATGAGTTTTCCCGATGAAAGGACCTCTTTTCCTAAGTCTTTAAGGCATAAATGGAATTTTTCTCGATGAGTCATGATTTCCCCCACTCATTTTCTTGATGGGGGGCGTTTTTCCCCAAGTATCTTGATAATTGCCCTGCTGGATCACATTTCTCAACCAGGAGGCCCAAAATTTGATATCGTGTTGGAAATTTTCCTAATGAAGGTTGAATTTCCCTAGGAATGGAGTATGAACTTAAATGCCGACACAATTCCTTCTCTTGATGAAGGTTGTTTTTCTAAAAGCCAATTTGTTAGCGAAATTAAGGAAATGAGTGTAAATGATTGTCCAGATGAGAAGCGAATTTCCCCGAGGTGATTCTTATGGACAAAAATGACGAAGTGAACATGATTCTAATATCCAGATGACCTACGTTTTTCCCCAAGATGGTTTTTTCTAGACAAAATGAAGAAAATGATGTATTTTAAGTGTCCAAATGGGGGTCAATTTTTCCCAAAGTAGATTTTTGGGACTTAATGAGTGAAATAAGGTGATTTTATGCATCCAGATGGGGGTCGATTTTCTCCAAATGCAATTGTGATGAGTTATGACAAATTTTAATGTGAAAAGACTATCCAGACATGGATCGATTTTCCCCAATTGACCACATTAATGAATGTGAATGATTTTCAATGCAAAGTGTGTTCCTATTCAATTGTTTTTGCCTTATTATAAAATATTTAATGATGATTTTTTTATCCCAAGGCAAATCGATTTTCCCAGACAAGTATAAAACGACAAGTTTTATCCCATATTACTTGTGTGGTGAAGTTTCAAGGTAAAAAATAGTTTAAATAGGCACAACCAACAATATAATAATATTATATCTTGCTGATGTGATTGATTGAAGACATTATGGGAGGCTAATTCGTGTTCACAATTGTGTGATTTTTGCCCAAGAGTTAATTTTAGATGGGGGTCAATTTTCCCCAAAGTGGATTTTTGGGACTTAGTGAGTGAAATAAGGTGATGTTATGCATCGAGATGGGCCAATTGTGATGAGTTATGGCGAATTTTAATGTGAAAAGACTCTCTAGACGTGGATCAATTTTCACCAATTGGCCAAATTTAATGAATGTGAATGATTTTAAATGCAAAGTGTGCTCCTATTCAATTGTTTTTGCCTTATTATAAATTATTTAATGTTTGGAAACAATTATTTAATGACAATTTTTTTATCTCAAGGTAAATTGATTTTCCCAGGCAAGTATAAAAAGGCAAGTTTTATCCCACATTGCTTGTGTGGTGAAGTTTCAAGGTAAAAACTAGTTTAAAGAGGCCCAACCAACAATACAATAATATTATATCTTGCTGATGTGACCGATTGAAGACATTATTGGAGGCTGATTGGTGTTCCTAGCTAGGAGATTTTTGCCTAATTGTCAATTTGACACCATTATTGTGAGTTAAGTTTCAGATTTGAAGGAGTTATTTGCCCAATCAAACCTAGGTGCTGCAATTGGATGAGAGCTTCAATGATTTTTGTGGTTGATTGAGCCACGTTTGGTGAATTTGGTGGGTAGTTGGTTGATTGTTTCACTTTTCTTGGATTAATTTTGTTGGGCACCATTGATGATAAAGGATGCAAGCACACTCAGATCATAATTTGGCGCCATAGCTTGAAGTTGTTTTGACACCATTGATGGCTGGAACTTTCATTTCCAGACTTGATTTTTCATTCCCAACCATCATCATACTTGGGTGATTTTATTTGTGCATCAATTTTAGAGAGTTTGGAGGCATATTGTGGAGACTCCATTGCTGGTGCAGGTTTGAAACACCAGTACCGACAACGTCTTCAGACTAGAATTTTATTACTAGCAGCACAGTCTTGCCCAAACTTGGCTATTTTTGGCCTTGGAGAGGTAAAATATATCAAATGCAAATATTTCGCATGACTGTAACTACAAATGGTTGATTCATATTGAAGCAAGGGAAAACCAATGCAAGGTTGGATGATTAGTTTAAACCCAAATAAACATAAAAAACCAAATAAAGTATAAACCAAGCTTCTTATACCTTGCAAGGGAGAGTTCTCTCTTGTTCCTTTGATTGAGCTATTGGTGAAGCCAAGGATGCGTCCCTCCTTAACTTGTTTGGATTAACTCCTTGATTGGGATGTGGATTGCCCTCCACACACAACAAGATTGGTTAGATTTGGATTGGATTTGAATGATGATGGATATGGATTAGATGAGAGAAGATTTGGGCATTATGATGACGTGATGGATGATTTTGGATTTCAAATTAACAACATAATATTAGATGAGAAGTGGATGATTTGTGACGAGAGGAGACTCCAATTTATAGATTGGAGGGGGCCAAAATTGATTTTGGGATGAAGGGTTGAGATCGATTTGATAGGGAGCACATGGATTGAGATGACAAGGTGTGGTATTCAAGAGATATGTCATAAAGACATTTTCTTGTCTCCACGCCTTTCAAGGTTCATGGGGAAGATCTCCCAAGTACATTGAGAAGAGAAAAATGAATATAAAATTCCTTGGGGGGAGGGAGGAGGAATTAAAAATTCCAAAATAAGAGGATGTGTGGGAAGACTAAATGGATAAAGGAATTAAAAATTCTTTGGGAAGAGGATGCATGGGGAAATTAAAATAATTTGAATTTCTTTGAAAGGATCAAGGGGATTAGGGATGTGCAAATGATTAAGAAGATTGATTATGTGGGTTAATGAGGGATTAGAGTGCAAGTGGGAAAGTTAGAAGGATGTGACATGAGGAGATTGAATGAGTGGATGAATTTAAAATTGAGGAATAATGATAGTCATGTTTCTAGAAGAATTAATTAAGTTAAGTGAGAATTAGGAGAAGTGATTTGTAGGAATCACATGACTTGGTTAATTAATTGTCATTAATTAACTAAGAGGGGATTTAGAAGAATTAATGATTGAGATGACTTTAGAAGAATGAGGAATAATTAATTTTGATAAATTAATTATTGGACTATAGTGATAACATTAATTAAATTTGATTTATAAGCCTCTCCACATAATTAATTATTTAATTGTGTGAGTCCTTTTCTTCTTAAAATTAATTAAATATGAATAATTAATTTTAGTTGTCTACATTTTGCCCCTCTTCGATATAGCGTTGTGAAATGATGTTATATCAAAGAAGAATAAAACATAGTGGATGGAAAAGATAAAGACTAGTAGCATGATGCTCCAATCATAAGTGAGATGAGGAAGGATGACAAGGAGGTAGTGGTATGCCCCTTCGAGAGGACATGCGGGTTGTAAGAACACGAGTGTGATCTCGAAATGGATAGGACTAGATAATGAAAAGATGAAGATGATGAAGGGGGAGTGAATGAATAAATTAGAGTCTCCAAGATAAATGGGTGAAATGGGATGAATGAATGAAATGGAGTGGATGAGATTTCTTGTTGAGTAGATGTGGAGAAAAAACCTAGTTTTGATATTTCCATAGATTATCGACACCACTGATTGTAGGAATTAGGATGTTTTGAATATTCGAGGCGTGGCCTAGACTCTCAGACAATAGTTATCTCTATGTACACAGGCTCACAAACATCGATGATAATGTAAATGTGAGACTATAGGATCGTACCAGAGAAACCATCAAACACGCAATACCACAAAAACAATGCCTCGTTATACACCTACCAAGACATGTCGAGATATAGGATGATCAGGGTAGCCCTGAATAGGTACAATCCTAGGACATAAGATAAACAAGTCAGAGCGAAAAGCTCAATCATGACATCTCTTGCCAAGAGTGGGACACGGATTTGGTTAGGCTGCCAAACATGGGAAGGATACATCCCAATGGGTAGGAAGATGGATTTGGATAAATTGCTAGACATGGGAAAGATGCATCCCGATGGGTAGGATACATATAGATTGATAGATGCAAGAGACAAGATGGTGTGCGGGATCTCTAGGTGAGAAGATTGCTTCTTGAATTTGATTAACACATTATGGATGGGTGTTTGGATTACGTGTGAGTAAATATAAGCTTAGATAGATGTGAAAATCTTAGTCTGATGGGGATCATAAATGGATTGGATAAAATGGGAGGGGGATAAATGATTGAATAAGATTGGATGGGATGGGGAATATGATATGATATGATGGGATTGGTTTGTGGATATAGGATAAATGGAGGGGGACCAATGACTTGGTAAGAGGATGGATGGATGGGGAGATTGCTTGGATAAAGGGTGAAGGGATTAAGTAGATGGATGGTGATAGGATATGGAGGACTAAAGGATGGAGGATAGGTGGAATGGGGATCCAAGAACTATGTTGCAAAGGAGGTAAATGCCCCAATTAAGGCTAGAAGGATGGTGAATAAAGATGTGTGAGATTGAAGGATAATGTGTGGTGGATATGAATGGAGGAGGCATTTGGGCTTGCATTTTCCCAAAGCATGCGTGGATATTATTTTTCCTTTAGCATGGTCAGGATCAAAGATAGGAATGGAGGATGCATTTTGATAGGATGAGGAATATGAAATGGAGGATATGGATAGGATAGTCAAGATCAAGGATAGGGAAGGAAGATGGGCTTAGACATAATGTGGGTAGAGGATAATGGATATGGATAATGCAGATGGTAGGATAGCATGGATGAAGCTTGCCCCCAAGTGTAGAGTGCAAGAAGATGGGGGGATTACACATGACACTTGTTTTGAGGCATCTAGTTCCGTGGATAGTATATATGCTATAATAGACCAAGAAGGATAAGATATGCGAGATGAATTGGGATTGACTTGGTAAATGGGCTGGGATGAGAGACATGGATAGGTGGAAGTTGGATAATTTTGAGGCATGTACGAGGTAGATGTGGGTTGATAAGGTGATCCATGAACTTCCATGAGCATTTTCTCATGCCAAGCTTTGAAGTTTGGATGTGGATTTTGGGTAGCCATGTGACCTCAAAATTCTGAGAATGGGGGGATAAGTTTGGATTGGATAGAACTGATAAAAAAAAAGTAATGAGATGATGTTAGATGAAAATGAGGACTAAGACTTATCAACTTTAGATTGGATTAATGAATTGATTTGATTTGATTTGATTTGCTTGGATCGGGTTGAATTTGATTAGATTGAATTGGTCCTTGTGTTAGGACAAGATTGATTTGGATTAAAATAAAACCTTAGCCCTTGGATTAGAACTTAAGTGAGGCGTGAAATGATCCAAATGATTAAACCTTCTTCTACTTAGGGTGGACTTACGTGCCTAAGAAAAATAGGTCAAATGATCCAAATGATTAAACCTTCTTCTACTTAGGGTTCTTCTACTTAGGGTGGACTTGCGTGCCTAATCAAAATAGGGAAATATGATCCAAATGATTAAACCTTCTTCTACTTAGGGTGGACTTACGTGCCTAAGAAAAATAGGGCAAAAGGATCCAAATGATTAAGCCTTCTTCTACTTAGGGTGGATTTACGTGCCTAAGCAAAATAGGGCAAAATATTTAGGGTTTTGATCAAACCAAATGATTAAGCAAAGGTACTTGGGGAAGATTCTTTCCCAAGCACAGAAAGCCAATTGATGATTGATTAGAGATAAAGGTCTAAATCAAACTTTCACAAAGTGTTGACTTTGGATTATGACTGATGATTGATGATTGAATTAAAGGAATATTGATTGATTGATTGAGATTTTTGGAGATTTGATTAGGTTGATGTGCTAAGTCCTCGAAGGTGAGAAGAAAATGATTATGGATTGATGGAAGGAAGAAGAAGGGGAAGGTTACTCAGGAATGGATTGATGATGGGATAAAATTTTTTGGTCGAGGATTGATGATCATTTGGATGGATGAAAACTAATTGGGAGGTTTGACTTGAACGATGGCAGTGCAATAGGGGTTTGACAGCATAGTGTCATAAAATTGCGACCCTTGCAATTTTCGACCACATTAGGGTTTTCATGTTGGCGATTTGAATCCCCAAGCTTGATCAGAGACCCGATACTTTCTCAACCCCTGAAAACCGCACTTGTTCTTCCCTCCGCACTGCCTGAACCTGCTTCTTGTCCTAAGACAAGGGCATGACATGGGCGTGGCACCCGTGTCCTCCTAGGACAGGGGCGTGACGCTCTTGTCCCTTCCCTATTTCCGGGCCCCCTCTGTCCTATCTTTGCATTGGACTTTGCATAAAGCGGGAAAAACTTTCCCTTTGTCGGCTTGTGACGAAAAATTAGTCAATTAACCCTAATTGACGAATATATATGTCACATTTGACCTTCCCATTTGCATAAGTGAGGAGTTCAATAAATGGGAAAAAAGTTCAAGAAGTGATAAACTGGATAAGCGAAGAGTGGGAATAAGTTCAAGCATTCCTTTCCAGCATTGAGCATTCTCAAGTCTCCCTTCAAGGCTAGGTGTTGCATTCAAGTCAAGGATTCAACCATTCAAGAGGAGATCCCTTTCAACATTCAATTCAATACAAGAAAATCTACATACATTCTATCTACAACCTCCCTTGAGGTGACTTACATTTCAGTCTTTCATTTACATATACTTGCAAGTACTTTCTTTCATCATTTGGTGAATTCCAAAACTGGAGTTTGACCTAAAGGCAAACCCCCAATCCCAACCCCTTTTCCTCTCTTTTCTGTGTGTAGGTTGCAATCGCGCAGCTGTGTTTGTAGATTCAGACTCCATTTGCAGAGGCGGAAAACATCCTTTTTCGTTTCGTGGATTTTTCGGAGGACCATAGACACTTTCAGCACAGTTTCGATAACTTTTTCTCAAATTCGCAGGGCAACTTAGTCTCAACATATTATAGCCAGATCTAGGTGGATAGCTTCATCTCATGCTTCTATCTCGAGTTATGATCAATTCTTTGCTACTTTTACACTTAGTTTTACAACACATATTTCAATCATTTTCCATTATAAAAGAGAGGTTAGCTTGTCAATTCTATCCCATTATCAATTCATTTAGTATTCAATCTCTTCCCTAAGAGATTGGATCTAGTGAATTTCCCCCTCTTTTAAATGTAATATGGATAAAGTTTTTGAAGGGAAATCCGCAGTGAAACTTTCATCTTTCAAAGGGAAGAAAAGGTTTCCTCTTGATCTCTCCATCGTTCACCTTTTTCACCATTACAGACAGTGATAAAGTGAATATTGAATGGTTTGGTCAAATTTGGGAATGTTTTGGATGTTATCTACTCTTGGCAAGAGAAATCAAACAATAACAAGCACATTGGCCAAAGAAACGCTTTATGACAAGCGTGAAAGTGAAGGGGGCCTAGATTAGCCCAAGAAAAATTTCACTAGTTTTGTACAAGATGAAAACATGCATTAGACATACAACTTAAGCTGGAAGATGGAAACCATTCAATAAGCCTCTCGCACAAGCAATACCTCAAACAAGCGGATAGATAGTGTAATGTGAGAAAATGGTGAATGATAAGATCAAGAGAAAAACTACCCTTTCCCTCAAAGAGAGATGAGAGTTTCACTATTGATTACTCTTCAAATACTTTTCACCAAATTACATTTGGAAGAGGAGAGGAGAATTCACTAGATTCAACCTTCGTAGATGAAGATTGAATTCTGAATGAAATGAGAATGATAAGTTGATCCCCTCTTCCTTATTTGAAACGAAAAGGAGTTGATTGAATTATGTAGTGCAAAAGTGACAAAGAAATGATTATAACTTAATATTAGAATATGGGATGAAACTGTGCACCTGGATCTGACAGTATTATGTCAAGACGAAGTTGCCTTGCGAATTTGAGGAAAAGTTGCTCGGACCGTGGCGGGAACGTACAATCCTCTGAAAAATCCGCGAAACGAAAAGGTTTTTCCGCCTCTGCAAATGGACCCCAAATTTGAAAGTACAACTGCGCACCTGCAACCTACACACAGAAAAGAGAGGAAAATGGGTTTGGATTGAGGGTTTGCCTTTAGGTCAAACATCAGTTTTGGAATTAACCAAGTAATGAAAGAAAGTACTTGCAAGTAGCTGTAAATGAAAGATTGAATTGTAAATCACCTCAAGGGAGGTTGTGGTAGCAATGTTGATAGAAATGCTTGTGTGGAATTGAATGTTGGAATCAATCTCGTCTTCAATAGTTGAATCCTTGACTTGAATGCATCACCTAGCCTTGAAGGAAGACTTGAGAATGCTCATTGCTAGAAAAGAATGCTTGAATGCTCTCAAATGCTTGATCGCTTGAATTTATCCAACTTCGACCTATCCAACTTTAACTTATGCAAATAAGAGGATAAATGCCCCTTAAATACATGTTAGTGGATTTGATTTTCGTCACAGGCCGACATCGGGGGAGTTCCCGCCCAATGCACAACCAACAATACAACCCTACGAAGGGTTCTACCCCTTTCTCCAGGGCAAAGTGTGGATGTAGAGGCCAAGAAAGAAGTTTCTCTGAGGGTTGAACAATCTCGAGTCTCCGATCAGGCTAGAGGATTCAATCTCGCATGCGTGAGAACCCTAATGCACTGACACCCCTTACAACACACTCACTTCTCAGGCATACCAGATTCTCTTACCCCAAAGATCCAAGGATCTATTATATGGGGAATTCCTGTCTCATCTTGAGTGGGTACATGAGAGGTAACTTTGGGGTACAATCCGCATCCCCTGCATTTTGAATGTGGGATTTGGGCTAGTACAACAAGGTTCTTAGTGTAATTCTGAGGGATCACCAATCCAACGACGAATTCTCGAAGCAAGCCACTTAAGGCTCTAACTGATCTTATTAGTGCAGGGAAGACACCCACATACATCGAATTGACTTAGCACCTCAGCCGTCTAACCAACATATTTATATAGCGGCTCGAAAAATCCGCTCGAGATCGCATTGGGAGAGTCAATATCCCTGACATGTCCTAATTCGAGATACTCTTGTGGGGTGACGAAATCCCCAATCAAGAAATACCCCTCGACTACTAAAATAAAAGGAGTGTTGTTGATCACTCGTTCTCTTACACCCAAGATCCACTAAGGCGAGGGGAGGATACTAGAGTGCAACGACGAGTCCACTCAACATGAAGGGTGCAAGCGCACAAGACACAAAAGAAAATGGTTTATTTTAGTCCCACATGAATAAGTTTTTCTACCTAGAAAGCATAAAATAAAACTAAACTAGTGGGAAAAATGAGCCTTTGACATGCGTGCTGCAAGAAAACATGATTAGTAGTTTTAAGATAGTGCCTTGAACAAACGAAATAAGTCTGCAAAAACTCACAATTTTGATTAGTAACCCGAAATCCCTAAGGATACAGCGCATACATTGATCCACAGGTGGACGCACTGAAGCGCTTGCACAGGCACTAGAGCAGATCCACGCACCTAACAAAACAAAAAGCGGGAAATTTTGAAATTTGCAGAGCTTAAATTCAAAATTTACCTAACTCGTATGCACTAATGCGCGTGCATAAGTGCTTTCTCAACAGAGAATTAGTAGCAATAATTAGACGAATTTAAAAATTCAATATTTGAAAAATGGCGGGCTTGCTGGCTTAGCGGAGGAGCTGAACCAGAGTGCAGGTGCTGATTCACTTGCGCAGGTGTTGATTCACTTGTAAACCTGAGAACTAACTAATAGCCTAAAGTTAATGAAAAATAGACTAAAAACCTAACCTACAATTGTTTTTAGGTTCTTTTTGGATCCTTTTTAGCGTTTTTGTGATTTTTGATTAGTAGAAAGTGAAAAAGTTAAAAAAATTTAAATCTAGCTCTAAAAACAAGTGTCAAAAGACATTGTGGCACAGACACTGAAGTAAGTCAGACGCGTTGATTGACCAAAAACCTGCAAAATGGTGGTCAAAAAATTTAAAATTTGAATCTCTCACGCTGTTTGATGGCGGACACGCTGAATGAGTGAGGCATACGCACTGATGTGCAGACTGACGCGCTGAAGTGGAAAACTGCGAGCTTAAAATACTAAAAACTCACACAAATGTTAGAAATCGGGACGTGGGTCCCACCGGGTGTGCCCAAATGGAGTAAGGGAAAACCAATGCAAGGTTAGATGGTTTGTTCAAACCCAAATAAACATAAAAAACCAATTAAAGTATAAACCAAGTTTCTTATACTTTGCAAGAGAGTTAGTTCTCTCTTGTTCCTCCGATTGAGCTATTGGTGAAGCCAAGGATGCACCCCTCCTTAACTTGTTTGGATTAGCTCTTTAATTGGGATGTGGATTGCTCTCCACACACAACAAGATTGGTTGGATTTGGATTGGATTTGAATGATGATGGATATGGATTAGATGAGAGAAGATTTGGGAACTATGATGGCGTGATGGATGATTTTGGATTTCAAATGAATAATATAAGATTATATGAGAAGTTGATGATTTGTGAGGAGAGGAGACCCCAATTTTGTGAGTAGAGGAGACTCCAATTTATAGATTGGAGGAGACCAAAATGAAGGGTCAAGATTGGTTTTGGGATGAAGGGTTGAGATTGGTTTGAGAGGGAGCACATGGATTGAGAGGACAAGGTGTGGGATTCAAGAGATATGCCATAAAAGCATTCCTTGTCCCCACACCTCTCAAGGTTCATGGGGAAGATCTCCCAAGTACATTAGGAAGAGAAAAAGGAATATAAAATTCCTTAGGGGGAGGGAGGAGGAATTAAAAATTTCAAAATAAGAGGATGTGTGGGAAGACTAAATGGATAAAGGAATTAAAAATTCCTTGGGAAGAGGATGCATGGAGAGATTTAAAGAATTTGAATTTCTTTGAAAGGATCAAGGTGATTAGGGATGTGCGAATGATTAAGGGGATTGATTAGGTGGGCTAATGAGGGATTATAGTGCAAGTGGGAAAGTTAGGAGGATGTGACACGAGGAGAGAGAATGAGTGGATGAATTTAAAATTGAGGAATAATGATAATCATGCTTCTAGAAGAATTAATTAAGTGAGGATTATGAGAAGTGATTTGTAGGAAGTACATGACTTGGTTAATTAATTGTCATTAATTAACTAAGAGGGGATTTAAAAAAATTAATGATTGAGATAACTTTAGAAGAATGGAGAATAATTAATTTTGATAAATTAATTATTATACTATAGTGATAAAATTAATTAGATTTGATTTAATTAATTTTAAGAAGAAAGAGACACAAAATTAAATTAATTAATTATGTGGAGAGGCTTAAATTAATTAAATATGAATTCAATTAATTTTAGGTGTCTACACATATTAGTTGCAGGTTGTCTTCAAACTTTTTGGAGGCCGTTGTTGATCTCAGAAGGTGTATTCAAACATAGAGAATTGAAAATTAGACCTTTGCACACCTTTTTTCCAAGTGTAATAAGACTTGTGGTATACTTCTAGACCCCATTTTGACATTTTTCTGAGCATACCAACTTGTCTTCAGACTTAAGTTTACATGATCAGACCTTATAAAGTGTGAAAATTAAATATTTTATGAGGGTCTTGTACCCTATTTAATTTAATTTCAATTTTATTTTCAAAAATTGTGACGGATATTGTTGAAATTTCTGATTTTTAATCCTAAATTTGTCTAAATCATAAAAATCAGAACTTATGTAATTCTGAAAATAAATTATTTTAAGTATTTTTCCATGATATTGACTTCGAGTTTCATATAGATGCCATGTCTAAAGATGAGATCGCTACGAGTAAGGAATAATTAAGGATAGTGCAAGAAGGTTTCTATTCGGATTCATAGTTGTCATCTTGATGGAAGCGAATTATAGATATAAACATGGAATTCCTGGACATGGAGCGGATGCAACAAAGGATGTTCGGAGCGAAGAATCAACTTCCTTCTGTACTTTATGCCAATATCATGAAGAGTGGCATATACCAGGGGGTTGACTTTCCTCAATTCATACAGTGCAATGAGCTAATTGTGGAGTGTGCAAAGCACTATGACCCGATGATCTGAATGATCAGATCAATCAAAGGAGCCGTGCTTGCATACCTTACCGAAGACATGATCGTGGAAGTGTTTGCGATCCCCAAGAGTGTGAATATGCGAGGGAAAACCAAGGATGAATATGAAGCTAAGTTTTTGAAGAAGGCTAAAGCATGCATAACAATTGTGAATAAAAATTGGATAATTGAGACAAGGTGTAATGCCCTACCAGGAAACCCCGAAGGGATAAAGCTAAAACACAAGAATAGAGTGCAAATATTTTTTTAAAAAAGTTAAAACATGATAATGATACATTGAATTATCATTAAGTTCAGATTACACAACGAAAGACTTAACTAACACCTAAAGAGTTTCCCAACGTGATTACTTGATTCAACACTTAACTCAACTCACGCTAATTAATCTAATTAAGTTGATTAACTTAATGACATGATAATACTTTAAACAAAGGATAAATTCGTTCGGTAGGTTAAAATATAGATAACATGATTAAGTTCATCCATTACAATTTAGCCATACATTACGTTCAATCTTACAATAAAACATATGTCGTGCATCTAATTTCCTTACATACTTTAATTGCATTAAAAACTAATGAATACTTTCCATTATACTAACCTACATTCTTCATGATCCAAATAACTGCATTTAATAAGATAACTACATACATGCATTTAAGATTAACATCATCTAATCCACATAATACATTTTAACCATAATACCATCCATACATGCTAAATTAAAAAGAAACAGAAGAACACAAACACCACATAACACCAAATTGATATCAGAGTTCACCCCTAGTGGGCTACATCTCCGGGTCTACTCAACTGCAAGACCCCTCTAATAAAATAATAGGGTGAAGAATACATAAGGTTCATACCATTACAACCTGTCAATAAGGCGTACATAAACAAATAATACATACGACCACATCGGTCCAATAGATACATGAATGATCCGAGAAAAAAAAAAGGATCCATCTGAACATGATAAGAAGCAATCTCAAAAGAACAACTGGAGCACCCGCAAAACTAAGTCCTCGCAACCCATCATAAGCAACCCATGGTCTAACATGAATATCAGGTACTCACAAGGACATAAACAACCAAATATGACTCCACAACAATATTTTGATTAAGTAAAAGCAGGTATTTGAAAGGTACCCGAACCTTGTACAAGCCAGGAGAACATAACTGCTAGATAAAGTGCCCGATCACTTCAAAAAGACAAAATGATCCTACTGAGAGGAATCAACTAACATAACATAACATAAAAACCTGTAGCAGACAACAAAAGGAAAGCACAGAGACAACAAAAAGACAGAACCTAGGACACCAACAGAGACCTAAATACTATTCATAATTTCTTCAGCATGAACAACCATTTGTTTTATGTTGCTTGCTAAAGTCTTCAGTTCTTCCAGCTCACGACCTTTGATGTCACCCTTGATCTTTGTGTTAGCTCTGGTCCTCCTTTCGTGACCCTTCTTGTCTAGTTGCTCTTTATCACCATCCTTCTCAGCATTGTTTTCAAACTTGTTTATGAGGATGTTCATGTTGTCCACAGATGATTTGAGGATTTGGAAATTTTGGTCTGCAATCTTCTTAACATTGAGTTCCAACCTGTCGATTTTGCTGCCAAAGTCATTCATTTTATTTTCTATTTCCTTTCTATCTCCCATCTCGTTGACCTTTTTTTTCGTTGCTATAATTTTTCCAACCATACATTCAATAGCTTCCGCATTATGCAGGACGACAACCAATTCTTTAACATGTTCAGCCAAGGGCTTGTCACCAACCGTAACTCTTGCAATAGCCTGCATATCAGTTTTCAAACTGTTGATATCCTTCACCATGGTAGCAATGGTCTCACAAAAGGCTTTAACAATATCATTGTCATCTCTGCCACTTTTATCCCCTTTATCCTCCTTATGCAGACCTGTGGTATTCACAACCTCGATATTGCCCATCACCGGGTTACCCTCCCCTTCTTTATCCTGACCCTCAACCTTCTTGTTTTCCTCAGCCTCCTCCTCAGAGTCAACCAGAATGTGGTTGATATCTGGGTTGTTACCCATTTTAGTGATCTTCCTCTGAATCTGCTTTCCAGCAGCTTTCCCTTTCTTTTTTTTAACAAATGTTTTCTCAAAAGATTTAGTTTCAGATTCCGACGTTTCTGAATCCACAATCATCCTTTTTTTCTTGGCCCTATTCCTCCCTTTTTTGCTAGTATCTTCTGATTCTCCCTCAGTCTCCGATTCTAAGTTAAATTCACTAGCTTCACTCTCCGTTGTCTCATCTCTTGCTTTTTTGCCCTTAATAGGCTTTTCAATACACTTCCCCTTAAGCATTTTATAAACTAGGACCATAAGCCCTTGATGGAGGGCATGGTCGCCTTTGGGGTCCTTCTGAACCTCCTTTATAGTATGATCCATTGAGCATGATAGGTAATAAGGTAGGCTCACCTTTTCCTCATGACGGAAAAGTTTGAGCAGGACAAAGTGATGCCCGTAGGCTCTGGTAAACCTACCGTCTAAGGTAATGTAAGCTATAGAGGCAAATAAAACAAACCTCCATGGCTTGCCAATTCTCTTCGGAGCATGATAGGAGTTGTCAATTTTGATCATCTTTCTCCTCTCTTCATCCATAACAGGAAACTTATCTGTTGCTTTATCTGAAATGCCATGATCCCTGTAAAATTTCATTCCCTCAGTAGTCATCCCAGTAGCTTCGGCAATGACCTCTTCATCAACATTCATCATCTGGGAACCGATAAGGATTTTACCATTTTTCCAGTTCTTGATAAAATAACTAGTGATTTTGGGGTCTTTCCCACTTAATCACTCCATGAAAACATTCAGCCCCCTTGTTGAAGGATATCCCAGACTTCTATATTCTTTCTCTAGTCAGAGCAGGAAGTGGGTTCGAATATTTTCTTGTTACCTCCCATATTTCCAACACCTTCCTTGCAATTCCTTCTCTCAGCTTGATAACCTCTCATCTGGTTTCTGTGGGTACTTTGTAAGAACGCCCAGAATCCGTGCTAGATGATAATGATAAGACACCTATATAAATGCTCATTAACTTTGATAAAACCTTGCATTGAAAAAGGCGGAAGAAGCATTAGAAATAATGATTAAAAGTACCACCTTTCCTTATCTGGCTCCGATCCTGATTAAGCAGAGATTTCATTTCACTTGCAATCTCCATTTTGCCATAATTAGTAATGATGTCTCCCGATTGGCAAGCCAGGTTGGCTGCCCAATCACCACAGGAGTTGGCCTCCCTATACACGTGTAAAAACACACATCAAATTCATCGCCGACTCCACAACAATGTTCCTAGCAAAGACAACAGAAATTGTACACTAGTGAACATAAGGGACAAGTGTCATCACATATCTTGGTACGATTACCCTGACAGGTTTTCATAGGTCCCGACCCCATCTACTGGGTTACCCTGACAACCTTTCTCGAACCTTTGGCCGATCCAAGTCCCATGTGGACCCAACACATCCTTTCGTGAAGACAAAATTGTTGGTTTGCCATTTTAGGCCTTCTCACTGCATTCCGAGTCTGTACTAGCACTCATCCCATGCATGAGGCACAATTATCTTACTTAGTGTTTTTATCTATTAAACTCTCAAATAAACTATTAAGTTATCACTTATTTGGACACACTTTCGATGGGTTACCCTGCAACCACTTTGGGCGCGACCCCTACTCGAAAGCCACTCTTCCATATGACACTAGACCATAATCAAACGAAACTCCAAAAACCAAGGTTTACACAAGGACTAGCATACATAGTTCAATACGGTAGGAATACCCACTTGGCCAAACAAGTCCTCCTACGAGGTGCACTAACTGACGGTTCTCTGACTAGAGACATGACCAACTACAATCAACCACATAACAACACCAAACACTCGCATATAAGGACATGACCAGATACAAAACCAACACATGAAAACAATCAATACTCAAGATCAAGGACATAAGTAGATACCAAATAAACATATGACAATATCCAACAATTACAATTAAGGACTTGCCATTTCTTAATCAAATGCGAATACAAAAAATTAAACATGCATAGACATAAATCTGAAATGACAATCTTCTTCCATTTCGTTTAAACATTACAATTGATCCAGTTTTCTAATAGATATAAATTTGATTGCGATTTGTCTACCTTGTCTAGGTACATGTCGCCCATGGTTTACTAATTCAACTATAAATCAATTTACATCATAAAATGATATAAATACTTCACAATGAATTTTCAAACCAAAATCACATTAATATAATTATAATTACATCAAAAACCAAAAAAGTAGATAAAATAGGGTAGACCCACGTGGGCCTCTTTTTCCCCAAGGGAAGGCTGAGGAGACCATGTCTTGGTCTCCACCTAGCCACGACTGAGTCGAGGCCACGACATGGCCTCACCGTCGTGGCCTCTCCCCATGGTATGGGGAAGCCACGACTCTCCCCAACCATTGGTTGAGGACCATGGTTTCCAAGCCGTCCCCCGACAACCCAATAAAATATAATTTTTTTTTTAATTTTATTTTTGTTTGATTTTTATTTTATCAAAAAAAACCAATACCCTAGTTTTTGAGTACTCTCAGACACTTTTTTTTTTTTTTTACAAAATCAGAAAACCCCAATTTAATGCACAGTTTTAGATTGAGACCAAAAATAAATTTCCAGAATAACAATGGTTCCCAAATATTAAAAATTTCTGAATAACCAGTGCTAGAAAGTTAAAACTGGGCAAATTTCTCCAACCAAATACCATATTGGGTAAATGGAATTAATTTACACACATTCATCCAACTAATTTGCCAAACACAAACTAATTTCACAATTTATGAACCAAAATAAGAGATTCAAAATGAAATTTCTTAACCAAAACCTACACACTCATTTTCAGTGTAAAAAAATCAATTTGAACAAACAAGAATTGATTAGGAAGTTGGAAATGAAAGCAACGAGGATTCAACTTCAAGATTTAACTACAACTCTTCCTTATTCCACAAATTTATGAGATTTTCAAACAAGCACAACCATGTTTCTTCTAAATCAAATCAATCTCTTTTAAACAAAAAAAACAAGGAGATAAACAAGAGTCCAATCTCTATCAACAATCCTGGAAAATGATTTGATGAAGAGCCCAACTTGCAAGCCCAAGAAATTTTTTCTCCCACAAATGTCCAAAATCTTTCTTTCGAAAAATAACTCTCTAGAATATTTTTCAAAACCTAGGTTAAAAAGGAAATTGTTTGACCAAAAATCATTTTTTTTTGGTTTAAAATATTTTCCTCAAATAAAATCATTTTTCCAAACAATTCAATATGCAAAAATTGCTTTTCTTCCAAAATTGATTTTCTCAATTGAATTAAAACTAACATTTCTATTTCAAAATGCCAAAGAGGGTAAGATATTTCTATTTTCGAATACTATTTCACCTTTCCTATTAAAATGCATATACTTAATTAATTCATTATTTAAAATAACTATTTAATCAAACTTGCTACAAACATGAATTGAGCAAATCTAATTATTGATTAATCACACAAAGGGCTCCTATTTAATTTATTAATGCGTAAAAACACATTTAATTTAATTTAAATACTTGGGATTTAATAATCAATTTTTACCACACGCACAACACGCAACCCAAGAAAGCCAAACAAATACACGACCTGTATTCTCAACCAAAGGGAAAACTGATGGACGATTGACGATGCTCATTTGAGCACGACTAGGATAGAACATAGGAACTTATGACTACCTAATCCAATTCTTTTGGTCCAATACTAGGGCACATTCAAACCTGCGAAGCCAGGTGGAGACGAACCCTGTACCTATGCAGTACTGTGTTGGTATTTTGGTATGGTTTTGTCATTGATGTCAACACCTACTAAACCTTATCAACTCTGGCACTTTGGAGAATCAGCAACATTCACCGGCAAGCAAATGACTTATGCACAGTCACCAATATCTGGTACACCGACAAGATATAATGATCACCGACACTTGGAATGGCATGGAAAACAATTGGTTATGTTGAAGACATCATTTGGATACTCTGTCTTAGAAAATCATTTATTAGCATATTTGTATTTGCATATTTGCTGTTACTGACAAATAGGTCCAGATTATACACCGACAGGTTTATCTTTACTAGATCAGCATGGCACGCTATGAAGATGACTTATTATTGTTGTAAATGCATTAAGCCGACATGTTGAATCGATCATTGCATCGAGCATTATTTTATTGTAATATCTCTTAGAGTCGACCTACTAAAATTGGTCCTAGGTTATGATATAAATGTAAGATCTTATTTGTAAGATCGGACGTGGAATGCGAAAAAGAATTTTGTGAAGGTATATGCGAGATTAAGCAGAGCTATACACACAGACATCATTTGAAGGTGAAGCAAGGTTTTTGTGAAAGCATATCAGAGCTACACCAGTACTGAATCCAACATATGCAGATGCTATTTTGAGCAGTACATCCTTATTGGATTTAACCATCCAATTGTAGTTAGTGTGACTTCTATTTTGTGTTCGAGTAGTGAGCTCAAGGCGCTTGGCCTTTCTGCATGTGCAGACTCCATTTGTATACACTTACCATCTGTAGTAGTATCATCTGATTGTGGGAAAGGTTTCCCACCATGGTTTTTCCCCTTACAGGGTTTCCACGTGCAAATATTGGTGTTAAGTGTTGTGGATGACTTTGTCTTTTTGTTTGATGCATTAATCTTTACCGGTATTGCAATTATTTGATAAAACTGTCCACTGGTATAAAAAACTGGTTCACCGGTATTAAGCAGTAAGTTGGTTAAGTTGTTTTTGTTTTGAATTTATTTGACAACTGATTCACCCCCCCTTTCAGTTGTCTCCGCGACCTAACATACTGTACCTGCAACCTCCTGCAACAAGAACCACACACACACACACACACACACAAAGATATCTATATATATATATATTGATTCCATGAAAGTGTTAGTCCGAGGTTAATAACATGAATCAAAAGAACGACTAATCATACAGAATAATCGATGCAAAATCAACATTTACAGGTACACACATTAAGCAAAGTGTTAGTCCGAGGTTAATAACACGAATCAAAAGAACGACTAATCATACAGAATAATCGATGCAAAATCAACATTTACAAGTACACACATTAAGCATAATACCTAACTTTAACATTACAACATAGTAAATCAACCATCCAAGAAAGCCACTTAAAAATTCAAGAAAGGTAAAACTGTTTTAAAATCTAATTAGGGCAGGGGTATTACATCTTCCCCCCATTCCGACTTACTCCTGGAAGTCGGAACGCGCTCAACTATTGGATCCTTTCCCCTAACTGGAATGTACAACTCATAAGGCCACATGTGAGCATGTCTAATGCTCGGCCATAGATAACATGCACGATCAACATCTCTATGCCTGATCTCAGAACAAAATAACATGATCATAAATATCCAACATGTCACTCAAGGGCTTGATGGTGCTAGGGCACACACTTAGCGGTGATACCTTCCATACAAGACCCTCGTGACCATCCCTTGTTGAGTAAGGTGATTAGCTTGCATGAGATAGTCACCACACATAGGTAGGTAGTGGATTCTAGCTGCATCACAACCTCACATACCCCCATCCTCAAGGTTCCCTACGTCTACTTCCTCGTATACACTCAACCAAGATTGTCTCATACGTCCTTGGAGAGGAATTCACATTTCAACACAAGACCAACATATGAAAACAATAAGGATAAACCAGTTTAGCCACCAAAATACAGATGAATAAAGATAATAAATCATCAATTCCAACAGTAAGGCAAGAAAATTTCGGAATTGCAACACCAAATCAAGTAAGCAAAAGATCACAAGATCGTGGCTAAACCTTCAAAGTCATAATAGAATAAATTGCTAGTCCACATAATAAATAAATAAGTATCATAATTGCACATAACATCACTATGTGACTAGAATCTATCCACCAACGAGGAAGGAGAGAACAATCATCTAGCTATTGTAGTAGCTCATCATGTGGTGCGGCCTAGTCACACATCCATATGGCATGACAATGTGCACCTCGACATCAACCTGCATCATGTCATCACGCGGCATGGGCCTACCCTAAACAAGCCGGTAGGCTACATGGTAATGCCTACTACATCCCGCATCGTGTCTCAACACGACATGGCAATACTCCAAGCGGAAAAGACACGCAATGGATGTATCCCGCATAGTAGTGTACTTCACAGAAAAAGGCACGTGTAGGTCACACCCTGCATAGTGATGTACCTCTCAGGATACTCGCTGTAAGCCAGAGGTATACATGGCTAGGGTCCACACACATGTCTACCAACGCCTGCCAATTGGCAGCTCATGTGGAAATAACATACCTTTCATGAAGACAAGACAAAAGATCCTCCAAGATACAACATCACTATGCTCAAGAACTGCCAAAAATATGCTCAAATAAAAGAGGGGAATAGGCTGGCACACATAAACCATATAAGTTGGTTCATCAAAAGGGAAAGTATTGAGTACACCTTCAATATAGTTTCATTATATAACTATATTTTTCCTCGAAATAGAGAAGCTAAAGTCGCTTTGCGCTGACATTACTCGTACACCAAAAAATACTACTCAAGGAATGGTGACTTCTAATACTACCCCTTAACATACTGAATTACCAACAACCCGCGGGTTGGCACTCAGTAGGGCAACACATAAGCAACATCACATAAACAATATGGTTTTCCCCATACTCATAAGTAAACATATTCTCCATGGTTGATTACTTCACCATCCCATGGGCACATATAACAAGCACTGGTTTCTTATAATACACAACGAAATCACCAATAATGGTTTATTCACATTTACAGAGAGTACTTTCAGTAACACTATCATTTACTTAAGGAAGGTCTTAATTATGCTTCCCACATGAATAACTGAATAGAATTTATTCTAGATACAAGTACTGCAATCCTTAACGATTCAAATTTACATAAGGAAGTAACGTCATTCCTATATCTTTCACTAATTCCACTAAGCATTCATATTCACATTACTAAACATGCAAATTTTCTTTCCGAAGCTTAAGACTTCCATCTTTCAATATGAAGGCAAAATGCAAAATACAATTTCATATGCTTTATATACATTCTATTAAAAACAATGCACTCTCTAGTAGTATTTCTAAAAAATCTTATAACTAGGTAGAGAGAAGGGGAAGAGAGTTTGATAGTCAACCCATTTCATACATATGCACAAAATCAACAAGATCACACAACATGCTAAAATTTCTCACTATAAGCCTATCATCTTAATTGAACGGTTTTCATATCACTACCATTTTAGAAGAATGCCAATTGGCCTAACATGACATTTCAAAATATTATGGTTGCAACCGAATGTCCTAATTTTCCAAAAAAAGAAATCAAGACAGACAATCTTTTCGTTCATGCAATACCTCTTGTGAACACTCGCTACTCTTAAAAAATACGAAATATATCATAATCTGCAACCTTTCATAAAAAATCAAAGTACGATAAGAAGGTGGAAGAGGAGCTGTCAACTAAATAATACATATTTATGCATGCACATCATACATGTTTATCATTCACACCTTCTATTCATACTAAGTCAATTACATATATCCAAAAGCAAGTTCAATGTAGCATTGTTCAAATAGATCCTCAATTGAGTCAGTATTATGAAACACATAATGAAATCTTTTATGGAAACACATTATTACACTCCTAGCCACTATAACATGATCCCTTTCATTCATCTTATTACAAACAAGACAGTTTTACATATCCGCTATTTGTACAAAATCACACATTACCTAAGATAGAAATTCCATTATGTTACTCTTACAACACACATGGTGAATTTCTTTATAAAAACATACAATTTTCTCCCAATAACCATCATGATCTTTTAAACGCATAGCCCTCTTATTATCTAAATACACAGTAGAATCATTAGGACCACACAAGGATTCAAGAAGTCACAACCTTTCTCTTGCAATTAGAAAACTTACATAAGTGATAAATACACATATAACAAACATTTTAATTTCTAGAGAGAGAGGAGGAAAGATGATAAACATTCAATTCGCTACATCATAAGCACTCAACATCTACCATACAAGTCCTTCAAGTTCGCAACACTAAGCTAGATCATAATCTTAATACAAGCACATTTCATACTTCCAGATTCAAGACAAGCACATATGACTCTCTCTCTGAATAAGAGTAATCATAGACCAAGATATCTAATAAGCAAACAAAGCACATATATTCACTCAAAATCACCAACATCAAGAAGTTAAAAGCAAGGTGCAGACACACATGTTACACAAAATTAAGGTTTGTTCGAAAGAATACGCAAAAAGAATAGAGCACGAGTCCTTAAGATCTTCAAGATCCTATACTTCAATCACACACATACAATAGGAGGACAAGCACACAACATAAGGTCTATACACCTCATACCAACTAAGGGCACAAGCGACATCAGAGATCCCAGTGTTTGCAACATTGGCTCTGATACCAAATGTAATGCCCCGCCAGGAAACCCTGAAGGGATAAAGCTAAAACACAAGAATAGAGTGCAATTTTATTTTAAAAGTTAAAATAGGATAATGATACATTGAATTATCATTAAGTTCAGATTACACAACGGAAGACATAACTAACACCTAAAGAGTTTCCCAATGTGATTACTTGATTCAACACTTAACTCAAATCACGCTAATTAATCCAATTAAGTTGATTAACTTAATGACATGATAATACTTTAAACAAAGGATAAATTCGCCCGGTAGGTTAAAAATATAGATAACATGATTAAGTTCATCCATTACAATTTAACCATACATTACATTCAATCTTACAATAAAATATATGTCATGCATCTAATTTCCTTACATACTTTAATTGCATTAAAAACTAATGAATACTTTCCATTATACTAACCTACATTCTTCATGATCTAAATAACTGCATTTAATAAGATAACTACATACATTCATTTAAGATTAACATCATCTAATCCACATAATAAATTTTAACCATAATGCCATCCATACATGCTAAATAAAAAAGAAACAAAAGAACACAAACACCACATAACACCAAATTGATATCAGAGTTTACCCCTAGTGGGCTACATCTTCGGGTCTACTCAACTGCAAGACCCCTCTAATAAAATAATAGGGTGAAGAATACATAAGGTTCATACCATTACAACTTGCCAATAAGGCGTACATAAACAAATAATACATACGACCACATCGGTCCAATAGATAAATGAATGATCCCAGAAAAGGAAAATGATCCATCTGAACATGATAAAAAACAATCTCAAAAGAACAACTGGAGCACTTGCGAAACTAAGTCCTCACAATCCATCATAAATAACCCATGGTCTAACATGAATATCAGGTACTCACAAGGGCATAAACAAACAGATATGACTCCACAACAATGTTCCTAGCAAAGACAACAGAAATTGTACACTAGTGAACATAAGGGACAAGTGTCATCACATATCTTGGTATGGTTACCCTGGTAGGTCTCCATAGGTCTTGACCCCATCTACTGGGTTACCCTGACAACCATTCCCGAACTTCCGGTCCGTCCAAGTCTCATGTGGACCCAATACATCCTTTCGTGAAGACAATGTTGTTGGTTTGCCATTTCAGGCCTTCTCACTACATTCCGAGTCTGTACTAGCACTCATCCCATGCATGAGGCACAATTATCTTGCTTAGTGTTTTTATCTATTAAACTCTCAAATAAAATATTAAGTTATCACTTATTTAGACACACTTTCGATGGGTTACCCTGCAACCACTTTGGGTGCAACCCCTACTCGAAAGCCACTCTCCCATATGACGCTAGACCATAATCAAATGAAACTCCAAAAACCAAGGTATACACAAGGACTAACATATAGAGTTCAATACGGTAGGAATACCCACTTGGCCAAACGGGTCCTCATACGAGGTGAACTGACTGACGGTTCTCTGACTAGAGACATGACCAGCTATAGTCAACCACATAACTACACCCAACACTGACATATAAGGACATGACCAGATACAAAACCGACACATGAAAACAATCAATACTCAAGATCAAGGACATAAGCAGATACCAAAATAAACATATAACAATATCCAACAATCATAATCAAGGACTTGTCATTTCTTAATCAAATGCGTATACAAAAAATTAAACATGCATAGACATAAATCTGAAATGACAACCTTCTTCCATATCGTTTAAACATTACAATCGATCCAATTTTTTAATAGATATAAATTTGATTGCGATTTATCTACCTTGTCTAGGTACATGTCACCCATGTTTTACTAATTCAACTATAAATCAATTTACATCATAAAATGATATAAATACTTCACAATGAATTTTCAAACCAAAATCACATTAATATAATTATAATTATATGCAAAACGTACAAAGATATAATTAAATATACATTAATCAACTAAAATTTGATATTTATTGTAGACACCTAAAATTAATATTTAATTAATTTAAGCCTATCAACATAATTAATTAATTTAATTGTGTTATCCTTATTCCTCTCAAAATCAATTAAATCTAATTTAATTAATCCTGTCACTATTATCCAATAATTAATTTATCAAATAAATTAATTATTCCCTTATTCTTCTAAAGTCCCCACCAATAATTATTTCCTCTAAACTCACTCAGTTAATTAATTTTAATTAATTAACCTAGTCATGTGATGCCTACAAATCACTTTTCCTAATCCCATTAGCCTAATTAATCCTTCTAGAATCTCTCATAATCATGCTTATCATTATCTCTCAATTTTTAATTCCCACTCATGTGACATCAACATTGAGTCTCTCAAAGAAATTCAATTTTTTTTGAATCCCTCAATGCGTCCTTATTTTGGAATTTTGAATTCCTCATATTTGAAATTCAAATTTCTCCGTCCTTTTTCCAAGGAATTTTATATTCCTGTTTATTTTCCCAAGGCACCCTTGATCCATGTCTTCTATCTAAAATCAATCTCAACCCTTCATGATCAAATCAATCTTGGCCCTCCATTAGCCTTCTCCAATCTATAAATTGGATCCTATTCTCCTCACAAATCATCCACTTCTCATGCATTGTCATGCTGCTCTTTTTCTCCTCTCTCTCTTCATAATCCTCTACCAAATCCATCCATCTTTAATCCATCACTCAAATCCAATCCTATCAAATCCACTTACCTTGTTGAGCATTTGGAGAATATTCCACATCCATCAAGGAGCCCATCCAATCAAGTTGAAGAGAGGTGCTATTCAATTTCACCGAAGGCTCAATCTGAGGGAGAAGGTAAAGGTTTGCAAGGTATAAGCATTATCTTCATGTTTTTATGTGGTTTTATTCATGTTTCATATTTTAATATCTTTTAGTGTTTTGTTTGTGCACTAACCACCTAAATCCACCTTGCTGGTTTTTCCCCTCTTCATTTATTTTTAAAAAGAAAATCATCATTCCCATTCTTTTTCGAAATAAATAACTATTCTCATCTTTTGCAAAACAAATATATACTTTCCAAAAATGGAAATATACATTTAAAAAAAAAACTAAAATAGATAATCATTTTCCAAATTAAAATAATATTTCCTTGCGTATATTTAAAAAAATATGCAAACTAAAATATCAATTAGTATATATATCATTATATATATACATTAATTAATAAATTAGTAATTGAATATCAATTAATATATATTTATTAATATACATTAATTAATAATTTAACAATAAAACAAATATCATTTAAAAAAAAACTTTAAATTAAATAATATTGCAACTTTATAATATATATATATATAAACTATTTTTTTTTCTTTTGTTCAAAAACAAAAAGTAAAGAAAATAGGGTAGACCTATGTGGGCCTCCCTTTCCCCAAGGGAAGGCCGGGGAGACCATGTCGTGGTCTCCACCCAACGACGACATGGCCTCACCGCTATGTCCTCTCCCCATGGTATGGGGAAGCCACAACTCTCCCCAACCATGGGTCGAGGGCCATGGTTTCCAAGCCCCCCCCCCCCCCCGACAACCCAATAATATATAATTTTTTTTTTGTTTGATTTTTATTTTATAAAAAAAAACCAATACCCCAGTTTCTGAGTACTCTCAGACTTTTTTTAAAATTTTTTTTAACAAAATCAGAAAACCCCAATTTAATGCACAGTCTCAGACTGAGACCAAAAATAAATTTCCAAAATAGCAATGGTTCCCAAATATTAAAAATTTCTGAATAACCAGTCCCAGAAAGTTAAAATTGGGCAAATTTCTCCAACCAAATACCATATTTGGGCAAATGGAATTAATTTACACACATTTATCCAACTAATTTGCCAAACACAAACCAATTTCACAATTTATGAACCAAAATAAGAGATTCAAAATGAAATTTCTTAACCAAAACCTACACATTTATTTTTAGTATAAAAAAAATCAATTTGAACAAACAAGAATTGATCCGGAAGTTGGAAATAAAAGCAAGGATGATTCAACTCCAAGATTTAACTACAACTCTTCCTTATTCCACAAATTTATGAGATTTTCAAACAAGCACAACCTGATTTCTTCTAAATCAAATCAATCTCTTTTAAACAAAAAAAACAAGGAGATAAACAAGAGTCCAACCTCTATCAACAATCTTGGAAAATGATTTGATGAAGAGCCCAACTTGCAAGTCCAAGAAATTTCTTCTCCCACAAATGCCCAAAATTTTTCATTCCAAAAATAACTCTCTAAAATATTTTTCAAAACCTAGGTTAAAAAGGAAATTGTTTGACCAAAAATCATTTTTTTTTGGTTTAAAATATTTTCCTCAAATAAAATCATTTTTCCAAACAATTCAATATGCAAAAATTGATTTTCTCAATTGAATTAAAACTAACACTTCTATTTCAAAATGCCAAAGAGGGTAAGAAATTTCTATTTTCAAATACTATTTCACCTTTCCTATTTAAATGCATATACTTAATTAATTCATCATTTAAAATAACCATTTAATCAAACTTGCTACCAGCATGAATTGAGCAAATCTAATTATTTATTAATCATACAAAGGGGTCCTATTTAATTTAGTCCCTTTAATTTACTAATGCGTAAAAACATATTTAATCTAATTTAAATATTTGGGATTTAATATTCATTTTTTACCACACGCACAACATGCAACCCAAGAAAGCCAAACAAATACATGACCCGCATTCCCAACCAAAGGGAAAACTGACGGACGATTGGCGACGCTCACTTGAGCACGACTAGGGTAAAACGTAGGGTCTTATGACTACCTAATCCAGTTCTTTTGGACCAATAGGGCACACTCAAACCTGCGAAACCAGGTGGAGACGAACCCTGTACCTATGAGGTACTCTACCTGCAATCTCATGCAATAATGAACCAGACATACGCGCACACACACACACACATTCCATGAAAGTGTTATCCTAGGGTCAATAACACAAATCAAAAGAATGACTAATCATACATAATAATTGATGCGAAATCAAAACTTACAGGTACACACATTAAGCATAATACCTGACTTTAACATTACAACATAGTAAATCAACCATCCAAGAAAGCCACTTAAAAAGTCAAGCAATGTCAAACCAGGTTTTAAAATTTGATTAGGGCAGGGGTACTAAACTAGGCCTCACCATTCTAAGGTTTCCAAGAGACTCTTATGTATGAACTTCAAAGATGAATATAGTGACCTGATATTTTTGCTCAATCGAGTGATGGGGATGCCTCAAGGTGGCTTATTTGAGGGTTGGATGTTCTACTTTATCCAGAATTGTATAAGAGGAATAGTGGTCAATTGGGCCAAGATTATAAGTGATAACCTCAACTTCTAGTTCAGAAATGTTGAGAAAACTAATTCATTTGGAATGACTTCCTACCTTGTGTACTTACTTGCAAGATTTGTCACATACAAGGGATTGTTATGCAAAGGTGAAGTCGGGAATGAACCAGGACAATATAGAGTTTACAAATCCTATCCGCAACTTCATATACACAAGATTGAATATTATAGAAGGTTTAACAATGCTTTCACCATGCACGTTACAAGGCGGAGTCCACAAAAGGTTGTCCAAGGCAACAACAAAGCTTATTGAACAATACACTTCGTGGTACATTCAGTTTCCCTTCTTCGCATACCTACATATTCAAAGATTCAGATCCAAACCATACACACTTCCTAGGTATCCGAGAAATAGAATGATCATACTTGAGGTGGTGAGACAACTTTTGGAATTTGATTCCATCATGAAGAAGCAGAGGATAGGGATAACTCTCCCTATTGCATTAGGGAAGACTTTGGAGGTATGCCACAATGCGGCTGCAACTAGTTTGGTCATTGATGAACTTGCGTCCTATCGTCTTGGGACTTATCAAAACAGTGATTGATTTGATTCATATAATAATATTGTGAAGATAAGAGGAGAAAAGTTCATACATAAGATTGACATTGAGGATTATTGGGCTAATCTCATGGATGAGAAAGAAATAAGGAAGAGAATGTGGTCCCTAATGCCAATGGATTTCATAAGGAAATGTGAACTCTTTTCCATTCTTGATTAGGTAGTTGATGATAGTGATCATACTCATTCGCATCATGGAAATGAAGTGAGCAGGCCCATCTTATTGCCTAGTTGCACACAACCTGAGGTGGTGGATTTGAATGAACTTATGAGAGAAGTTTATGATTTCTCCAAGGAATGGGTGGACAAATATGTGAACAAATTGATAGAAATGGGTATCACCCTCACCTATGAAAAAATGAAGCAAGTGGAGCTTTCTCTTGATGATGATGATGATGATGATGATGATGATGATGATGATGAAAGAACACTTACAGATATAAGGATACATACATATGAGGAGAGTCATGCTTCGAAAAGAAGGAAAGGTATGCCTGGAGAATCTAAAATGAAGGGCAAGGAGATAGTTAGTTAGCAATCAAAGAAGATGAAGCACAAGCCTAACGCTCCTTTATCCATCACCGGTTCCTCATTGATAAAAGAGATTAATATGCCAAAGAAGAGCAAAGAGTTTGAACAATGTTGCAATACACAGATCTTGCCAGAAAACATTCAGGAATTACATGCTACAACACAATCAACACCATCAAATGCAATCTGGATCTCCCACAGTCCATTTGAATGTTAGTTTGGGAAACAATGTTTACGATTTGACTAAGGATAAGGAGGAAGATGATGATGTCATCTCACCATTGAGAGGACTAGATCGAGAGATGTGTCTTGATGATGGGATGGGAATTTCCACCATTCTTGATTGGTTACTATAGAGCATGGAGAAAAGAAAAATGATAGGAACACAACCTATTGAGAATATTGATGATGTCTTAGCAAGGAAAAACAAAGAGGAGCAAAAGAAGGCTAAGATATTTTTCAATGTGGCTAGAGATGAAACAAGTGTATGAATTGGACAAGTGGCTATCTTGATGGGTGATGTGAGCAAGGATGTGGCCACTCCCATGGATTATTAGATCACTTCAATTGCCCTTGGATGAACTACAAGGACACGAGTTCTAAGAACTCGATGATACAATCCAGGCGATTAGGGTGCAATTGGATAGGGAGATTGAGAACAAGAATATGTATAAGGAAGAGAATATGAGACAAGGAATATATTGTAGGCATAATTTACCATAGGCATGAAGATCCCACTTTTGTTTCTCCTATTGCAGTTGATCGTGGATTTCAGTTAGATCATGAAGCAACGAGGAATACACATACCGAATTTGGAAAGTGGATTGAAGATGTGACAAAGCAGACGAATGATTTCCTAACTCAATTTGTCCAGGCATTTGACAAATCATCAATGCTCATGTTCAAGATGCAATATTTGGAAGGAGTTTGAGATGATTTCCAACCAGTGCAGGAGAAGACAATTCCCCGCCTCAAGGTGTTGTAGTGAATTCCGATGCCCACATTAATTCATGAAGGAGTTGCGCATGCAGAAGATATTTATGATTTTGATGGATGGTATTGTTCATTAGCCATGTAGAAGTCTACTTACGATCAAGAAAGATTGTGCAGCGATGGGAGGATCGATCCATGAGATTCAATCCAAAATCCTTTCATCCATTGAGGAATAGTTAGGGGTAGATGTTAGTGCTTCCAACGGTCTACACTTACAAGAATTGAGATAAAATATGAAGTTCATGTACTTAAGCCAGTTAGATTCTTTGAAGAAGAATCAAATTAATGATTTAGTTTCCCAGTTGATCCACATCCATAGTTTGCAGAGGCTTATGCCAGATTGGGAGAATGTTTTGGATGCTTGTTCGGGTGCATTAGATGTAATGGATGCACAACAGGAGGCTTTGCCTAGCATCACCATGGAGGAGCTAGATTCAGTTTTGGCTAGATTCTTGGAATATCCTGTTAGAGAGAGGAATGCAGGCCATAATCTTATAGAAGATTCTTTTTTTGATGACCAGACGTCATTCCATTGGATCACATGTTGGTGATTCCTTTTTTGATGTGAACCCTAATTAGGGCAAATTTATAGCTGTGTTGGCATGATCTTGGCCCTTGATTCTAAATGAATCTTGGTCATTCATTTCATTTGAGACCCTATATAAACCCCATTGCTTCTCATTTGTAAGAGAGATATTTTTGAGAATTGTTGCCTATATGTTGTAGATTTGAATACAATCATTAAAGTTTGGTGATTTTGTTTATGTGTTGAGTGCATTTGTGTTTCTCATTGCCTCAAAGTTGGATTAGAATTTATTTCAAGTTTCTTAGATTGAATGAAGTGTTGAATGCATTTGATTGAAATCAACTTAATCCATACCACTAGCTTTCTTGCTGATTGTAGGATCGCCTTGTGTGGTCAATTGGAATTTTATTGAACTTAACTTCAATTATTGCATGTCCATCGGTATGCATTGAGTTGATGGTATTAATGTTGGCGGTAATTTGAACATCTATTAAATTTACCTTAGATGACTGCACTAAGCGTGTGTCAAATTGTTCTTTGATGGTGAGACCTTGCCTAGTAGGATTTCATTGAATTGGTCATTTCCTCTTGAAGTCTAGGTTATAGTAGAACTCCTAAACCCTATTTCTTTTATCCTTTTAAAAAAAATTCCTTGTTAGATTCGAACATGAGCTCAATTGCAAAATCCTAAGTCATTAGCAAAACCTATTCCAAATCCTTGATAAGATTGATCAATCCAAACAATCATGTAAGTCCCCAAGTGAAAACAACAATTCAAATCAACAACTAAACTTATCCACGAGTTAAGACTTGACGTTTCGTAACCTTGGAGTTGTCTCATTTGATCTTGAAGCACAACGTTTGAGAGACTTTGTTCAAGAGAGGGTAAAGAACTTTGGTATTTTATTCTATATTCGCATGTGCATAAAACACACATCAACAAGACACCAATCTTGTACTTGAAAATGTACACCCATGTGTGATGAGAAAAATTATCAATGAAAGTGAGTACATACTTGGCTCCTAAAAAAGGAGTTAGAAATGACATTAGGTCACTATGAACCAACTCAAGTAAGGTAAGAGCGCAATAGGCCTTACCCTTTGCAAAGGGTTCTTGATGATGTTTTCCAAGAACCCAATCTTGACAAATACTCTTTGTGCATGAAACCTTAGGAAGTCCAAGTACCATATTTTGTGTATTCAATTGTTGCACATACATGTAATTGAGGTAACCAAACCTCTCATGCTAAAGTCTACTTAAAGAGTCACCATGAGCAATGTATGATGTACCAAAGGACTCAAAACCACAAAACTCATACAATCTAGACCACTGATCCACTTTGCCTAAATCAAAAAATCTTCTTAGGTTGATGTAGTTCTTGAATAACTAAATCATATTGTGAAAAATCAAATATTTTCCCATCTCTAGTATGACAAATATGGTATACAAATAAAAGATTAGTCAAAATATTAGGAACACAAAGAACATCCTCAATTGTACTATATTTGAACCCAAAGTTGGAACCTATAAAGAATTATCCGCTAAAATCTAAGAAGTATTTCTATCAAAAAGAGGCTCAAGAAGATCATATGAATTGAGTCATATGTTGTGAGGCTCTTGAATCAACTATCCAACCATCTAGGGATGAATTCAAACCTCTAGTTGTAAGTTGCTATCCCTTACTAGGATTGGTAATATCTATGTTGTGTTTTTTCATAGCTTCCTCTAAAGATGCAATCCTTTGATGACAAAACTTGATGTCATGATTTTGTAATCCACAAAAAAGTGCATGGTCTTTTTTTTTTTTTCTTTTTTCCGACTTTAAATTATTGAAAAAATGTGGCTTGTGTGTCAGTTTTGTTTCATTTTCTTAGCCGATTTCTCATTTTTTGAAGTTGATTACACCTTAGATTGTTCTAAAGACTTCTTACCTTTTCTCATAGATGATTGGATAACCAGTGCCTAGTGCTTGACTTTTTGAAAAGGTGATAGCATCCATAGATAATAACTTAGATTATTCTCATGTGGGTTTATCACAAACTAGTTCAAAAGAAGACATTGCAAATCTTGTTCCAAGAAAATCCATGGTAGAGTAGAAAGTAGAAGCAAAGCCCTAATAAGTGCCTTTTAGTTTTGATAGAACCAAGAAGACACTATGTTTTTATTTTACAACCTTGAAGTTGAGAAAGAAGAGATTTAAAATTGACCAAGAATATTTCAATAGAAAGAAATGCATCAAGAGACAATGTTGTTAATTCAATAACCAATTGAAGTATTTTGATTTCATTAAATACACCAAATAGTTCGTTGAATATTTTCCACATTTGCTTGGGAGGTACAATCAAAGAGGTGAAATTATAAATTATTAGATACATGGAGGCTAGTTATTCCCATTGCCTCATCTAACTTGTTTGGATAGATAAAGTTTTCATACTCCCTTGTAAATTATATTTGTTGTCTATTTAACATTTTCCATAATCCTTTATATTGAATAACTTGTTGCACTTTGACTTTTAATGTGTGAAACAAAACAATTTTTGGATCTACGAGACACATAAAGAGACATCTAAATTATGTTTTAGAAAACTTCAAAACTAAACTAAAAATGAATTTTAACATCTGATAAATATACAAGAAAATATTTACAAAGTTGGTGAAGTTTCAATGTTCTAATCTTCTATTTATAACTAATTTGAAGAAGTTTAAAAAATATCAAAAAAAATATAATTTTAAAAAATAAACCTCGCCACAATGTCAACAGTGGAACTAGTTTCACATTAGCTACAAATTTGTGTAAAAAGGCTTCCCCATTAGCAAGATGAAAAATAAAAAAAATCCTCTCTTATAATCTTTGATGTGAGTTGGCAATATGTTAACAACAACCAGTTGTTAACCAAGACCAATTGAGTAGCTACAAATTGGTAGTTTATATAACATCTGGTGAGCTTCAATAAAGGTATGAGGCAACTTTTTTTTGGATAAAAATTTGAAGTTATCAGTTTTGATGAAATGAAGGGCTATTCTTCATTTCTTAGATCTTTTAGATTCGATGATGGTTTCTATTTAGTTTCACAATGCTTTATCGATAGGGTTTAGTGTTTAATGATGTCTATTTAGTTTTATAATGCTTTATCGACAGGTTTTAGTGCTGGATTCACTAATAATTGCAAAGGAACTTGCAATTCAACATTTTGATACATGTTATAGGAGCACATTATGAATGTAAAATTCAAGAACTTCTACAAGAGAATTCAAGCAATAATAAATTAGCGAAAAAATATCATAAAATTTGTGTATGTACAATGATCTCTTCTAGTATATGTAGGACAATGAGGAAGTAGGAAAGTGAAATAAAAACATTGATTAACCCTGCAAGAGATGTGACACATTTAGAACACTCAAAAAAAGTGTGAGAGCACGTGTCTATGAGGTGAGACAACTAAACCATTAAAGTGAACTTAAGATAGTGTGATTAGGTCTACTGGATCTATGATCTAGATAAATGGTAATTAGATGTATAAACGCTCTTTTCACACTACCATCATTAGCTCATATATAATATAATTTATGAATACGAAAATAATCACAAGTTTTGGAACTCCTCTCCTTCTAAAGAAAGTTTGGTTAGTGGGTTATTGAAAATTGGGTTTAAACTATAAAAACAAATCCTTTGGAAAATTTGTTTGTGGTAAAATTTGTTAATTAGGAAGATATAAATAAAGTAAAAAAATATAAACTTTTTTCATAAATGGTTTGGGGCTTTATTCTCAGCCATGGAAATTATAAATTTGACCTTTTCATTGCATGTGTCAAATTTGACCTATTCTTGGTTGTCATGAAAAAGTTGTCAGTAGAATATAGAGATCTAGAGATATTAGAGAGTGGGTAAACCCTTTTAATGTATTTAGTCTCATTGATTTTTAAACGATCTTGATGAGAATGTTAGTATTTGTGCATTAATGGATGTTTCAAACCCTTTTCCATTGGGTATCAATCTCATATTCACTAAGGGGAAATGGAATCCATAAATCACTTTGTATATCATGTCACAATCATAGTCATTTGAATAGTTGATGCAAAAGTAAAGGAAAGGTTGCAAAAATAAAACAATAAAAAAATACCTCATTATCTTCATGGATAAATTGGCTTGCGAGGATTAAAAAATGGAGGTTCCATTTGAAGGTAGAAATCATTTCTTCCTTACAAATGAGATACACTTAAATGTGAAAAATAATAGCTTGTATGACCACTTGAGATAGGGAGAGATCTCTTCCTACCTTTTGAAAGGGGATATAATAATCCAACATGAATGCTCAAATACTAAAACATCCAAAGGGAAAAATATAGGCGACTCTCATGCTTTTAATAATGGGAAAGATGATGGTAATGAGGGGCTTGAAATTGAGAAAACTTTTAAGCTCATTAATAAGTGACATTCTTACAAAAGTAGGGGGGAACTAGTGGAAGAGATTGCATAGAAGACAATTTATGAGAATTTGTGTATTTTTTTTAAAATATCAATTTCTCAAATAAGTATGGTGGATAAAATATATTTATGTACACTTAATCAAAATTAAAAAAAAGAAGAAAAATATTCAATAAAAATACAAGAGAAAATTGTTCTAGGGATCCAATCTATCCTAGATAAATTATTAAGATTGATGAAAGCTTGTTGCTCTACTCAAGGGAATAAAGGCTTTTTCATGGAATGTTAGGGGCATTAACAAAAGACATTTAATCAAATACCAAATAGATTACACCAATTGTGATGTAATTATTCTACAAGAAACAAAACTTCCAAGGAAATTTCATTTCCCAGAAGTGGCAGAAATGGGTTTACTCTATAGTGAGACAAAGTATATGTTGGGTGGTTTGGCTGTTCTATGGAATCATAAATCTATAAGAGAAAAATGTGTAACTACAAGTCCAAATTGGATGTCGATGAATATTCATAACTCATCTTCAAATCTAGTTTATTGGATCTTTAATATTTATGACCCTACTAGAGCTATTAAAAAAAATCATCTTTGATAAATTCTTGGCACATTATTGGGCCTATTGGAGATTGAATTAGTAATTTTGGTTGGAGATTTTGATGCTATTGTAAAGTAAGATGAGAAATATAGAGGTATTATCCATCTAATTAAAGTCGCTAAGGAAGTTAAAGAGTTCGTATATGTTAAAAATTGTTTTGATTATTTTCTAAATAATGGAAATTCACATGGACCAATGAAAGGAAAAATTACAATTCCATCGTTGAAAGATTAGACATATTCCTTCTTTCTATTAGGTGGAATTCTTAATTTGAAATCTTTTCTAGCTCTATCCTTCTTTTGATAGTGTTAGATCACTTTTCAATTTTTATTTTTTTTTGAGGTTTTTGAGGATAGAGCTCCAAATGAGCATCCTTTGAAATTAAAACTTATGTAGTATAGGGATTTAAGTTTTTAATCCTTTTATAGTAGTGGTGGAAAAATTCTCCAATCACTAAAGGTTCTAGAATGCTTTATATTTATCATAAATTAAAACATGTTAGGCCTGAAATTTGATGATGGAATAAGGATCACTTGAAAAATATATTTAAAGAAAAGATGTGAATAGAAAAACAAATTTCAGATTTAAACAATCATGTTATAAAATTTGGAATGAATAAATGAAGCTATAAAATGGGGAAATTAAAATATTGTCTATAATAAATATTCCAACGAGAAGAGATCTATTGGCATTAAAAAAAAAAGTGAAACCTAGCTCAAAGAAGGTGATAGACGTAAAACTTTTTTCATGCTTTTAGAAAGATAAGGAGACAAATTTTTTTCCTAACAATAAAGTTTTTCGAAGGGGTACAATTGAATGATCAAAAGGATATTAAAAAATAAAGTTTCTTATTTTGAAAGATTACTTACTAAATCAAACATGGATCAAACTAAATCTTCTCAAGATCTATTAGTTAATATACCTAAAATTGTGTTAGAAAAAAAAAAATATAATGATGATGGAAAAGTTTATAATAGAGAAAATTAAAGTTGTATTTTCTTTACCAAGTGATAAGGCTCTATATCTTGATGACTTCACAACTCTTTTTTTCAAAAATGTTTATATTATATAGGGAGAGACATCTTGATAGTAGTGGAAGAGGACCCAAAGCATAATAATGTTATAAAGACTTAAATGTTTCACTTTAATTCCTAAAATCCCTAGTCCATCTTCTTTTGCTAACTTCAGACTAATTTCATTTATGTAATAATATTTATAAAATATTTTTCAAGGCCACTATAGATAGATTTGAAAATATCATTCCTTCTATAATATCTAAGGAGAAAGGTTTATGGGAGGAGAGAATCTTCTAAGGGATTTTTGGTGGCACATGAAGTGGTACATTTCATTAAAAAGCATACACTATTATTTATGGTCATCAAATTAGACACGATGAAAGAATATAATAGAGTAAGTTGGGACTTCATTCTAAATGTCCTTAATAAATTTGGCCTCTTAACATAATGATAAAAATTAGATAGATTATCTCTAGTGTTAGATTCTTGGTACTAGTTAATAGAGTTACTGTGGGGTTTTTAAATCCTCCCAAGGATTGAGGTAGGGGGATCCCATCATCAACCTTAAACATTTTCTAAAAAACTACCAAATTTTTGGATAATTTAGTGATTGATCAAAATGAAGATTCAAAAGAGTTTACTTTTATTTCAGTCAACGACAATATTGAATTAAGGAAAAATTTCAAAGAGGATGCAACTTAGGGGAAAAAATTGTACTCTTACCCCATTTAATGGGATTTTTCTTAAGTCTAACAATTTGGTTTAATGAGTGTAGGTTCCTTCCATGGCATGCATATATTATGTGTTGTCCTCATAAACATCTAAACTTTAGAAATATCTATTCATATTGGGTGGTATATCAATAATGATATATGTAGCAACAATCAATATATGGGTATAATATAATAAAAACCTTCGAAATATCAATCAATATTAATCGCTATATACACCAACAATTATGTGTATACAAACAATCAATAGATGCATGAAATTTAATATGATACAATAGGAACTCTAACTATATCAATATACATTTATATATCAAATGATAATAATTGATATACATCAATAATATGTGTACCAATAATTATATATAGTTTAATATGATATAGGAAAAATATTAAAATATTAAATTATACAAATAATTTTATATAATATGATAAATATAATACCCTAAAAATGGTCATCTAAACCATGAGCCTCTAATCTCGACAACATCACCAAGGTCCTAACCAAAGGCAATTAAATCAATCTTGAGCAATTAATTAATTCTTTAATCATCAAATATCACATGGCAAGTGAATTATTCTATATTAATTAAATATTTATTTAATTAATTAAATCATTCCAAGAATATCATTTTGATCAATTATCCTATTTAATTTATTAAATATCCCAGCATATTTAATTAATTAATATATTTGCCATTTAATCATAAAAAATGAATTAATTTATCACAAAAGAGGAATTAATCACAAAGCAAGAGTTAAATTGAAAATAAAATAAAAGAATTGAATTTAAAGAGAAATCAAACTTGAGATATTATTTCTTTCTTCTAAATTGAGAACTTGAAATGAGAAAATCAATTAAAGGAATTTAATCATTCTCTAAAATTAGAACTCAAAGTTTTTGAGAAAAAGAAGTTCAGTTGCATTGAAAAGACTCTTTTCTTGAATAAATCTAAGAATTACCTATTTTTATCACAAATGCATGGAATTAATTAATTCTTATTTCTAATGCAAACTCAAACTTCTTTTCTGAATGCATTTCAATTAAACTATAATTGGAATCTATCTCAAGGTTAACTGAATCTGATTTCTCAATTATTTCAATTAATCCTAAATTGTGTTTTTTCTTGATCTCTCTTGTAATTCTCTATAAATTCGACCTTCAGCTCTCATTCAAAACACCCTGGAGATTTATTATTATACATTTTTGCTCTGGAGTCATTGAATATATTGTGCTTGCTTTTTGAGATTATTGCATCTTAGTTTAATTGCTTTTTGCATATTTCATGATTGCTTGAATCCATATTGCTTGAATCCATTATTGCTTGAATATTTCATCCATCTTGCATCCATTTAGCTTAATATCATGCTCATATAGATCAAATCCTTTGTCTTGGTGTAGTCTAGTCACTGATATTGCTTATACTAATCTGAGAGCAATCTTATACTCACACCTTTTAGAAGACAATTAGTCGATTTGTAATGGTTTCCATATTCATGCAAATATCTGTCTAACCATACATGTAATGACTTAATTGAAGTGTTGTGTCTTGCAGCTATCAGACTTATTTCACTTTTTTACACACACATCTCTGGCACCCACCGTGGGGCAGAAGATTACTTTTTTTTCGGCCTCCAAGACTAACTGTTTATTTATTTATTTATTTTTTTTCTTCAGATTTTTGACTTTTCGGATTTTTTTCCGTACAATTTTTGCATAATATCGTACGACATCTCTCACATGCCAGAACGACAAACTGTAGGTATTGTACGATCTGGTACAAATTATCGTACGACTAGGTGAAAATTGTCGTACGGATATGTAATTTTTGGTAAAAAAAGTAGATTTCATTCTTCAGGCTCTCTATTCAATTTTACTGATGCTGACCCTGGCTTGTTATCTGTCTATCTGAGAAATTTTTACAGCCTAATCAGTTTTTTCAGAACCCCTGTCGAAGAATATGCTTGTCGCACAAAGACAATATGACTACTGATTCATTGTCTTTGCAGGTTGCCTAAGGAGATTCGAGCAAACATTGTGTATTCATTAAATTCATTTTTTAGGCACCTAAATTGCTATTTGGTTAAAGAACAATTTTGTATTTCATGTTTTAAGAAAATTCTGAGAGGTAGGAGAATATTCTCTTGTCTGTATAGACAATCAGAATCCAAACCCTTGAGGCATTTTCTTTAAGTTTGAGATTTGTATATCTTTAGCGGGAGAGGAGAAGGACCCAAGTGGGAACAACTAAATGCCAAGTACTCCAACCCACTATAAAATAAACGTGATTTGATGAAAATCAAGTCAACGACAGTGCTCGAGAATAACTCTCGTATGTACCCTCGGGTATATTAAACCTTGGTTTTCAAGGCTGGGAGACCTCTTAATTGAGTTTATACCTCGATGCACTGAGCGGATCCCTTACTAGTTCCAATTAAAATTAGAAGCTACCCGGTTTACCTTAGAAAGGGAGGATAATCTTTGTGCAAGAGAGATAGTAACTCTCCCAAGATACATGTCATTTCGTGCCCCCATTAGCGATTGGAGTCGGCTAATACGATGTTGAGAATCCATTGCACGAGACTCAACGACCGTATTCTGATTAGCTATTGGGTGTGTACCTGAGTCTACAAGCAAAGATTTTCTTCTCTCACCAATTTCCGTAGGTTTTGCATGCTGTGATTGGAGTTATTATTCACATTACGTGTTTTCTATGTTTTCATCCCTAAAACTGAAATTGGAATACCAAGACTGGAGAAAACAAGAAACAACTCAGTGATCAAAAACTCTGTCCGTGTCAAAACTAAGTCTATCCTAGTCAAAACTCTGTCCAAAAAACTAGTCTATCCTAGTCAAAACTCTGTCCAAAAACTAGTCTATCCTAGTCGAAACTCTATCCAAAACTAGTCTACCCTTGTCGAAACTCTATCCGTGTCACAAACTAATCTAGCTTAGCTGTCAAAAACTTAGTCCACCTCTAAACCGCTCATCGTCAGGCAGCGATCGAAACTCAATCCATCTCAAATCTGGTCATACTCAGTCATTGAAAACTCAGAATTTTGCCTCTATTCAGTAAATAGTCATACAAGTCTTCTGATTTATCATTCTATTTCATATTTTGTATCGTACGATATTCCATCAGTCATAACAGTCTATCATTTGAGCCTTCATCCTGTGTTGTAGAAGCTCTGATTGTCTGTTGTCCGGTTTAGAGAACTGTCGTTTTATCTGGAATCCTGTGTCATATGATAAACCTTTTCACTGATTAGTCCGTTGTTCCATACATACCGATCTGTCGTATGACACTAGGCAACACCTTGTACGAAATACTATTGTCATCGTCCTGAAGCTAGCATACTGTCATTTGGTCCTGTAAAACCTGTCGTACGAATCTCTGATTTTGTCAGTCTAGAACAGTCAAACTTGTCTAAAATAGTCTACAACGAGTATAATACTGGCTATCATCATCCTGAGCATAAACAAATCAAAACAGTGTACCTCTACCATTTGTGTTGCACATTTTTGTTGATCATCTTTCAGCTAGTTCAATCAACTACTTATCAAACTTACGTCACTTAGATAACGTCTTATACAGGATAGATCATTCTTGAAACTAGACTGAGTCTTAGTCACTTCTCTCGAATCAACTTAGATAAACGTCTTACACAGGATAGATTTTTCTTGAAACCGGACTAAATCTTAGTTGCTTCTCTCAATCAATATGTTAACCAAACAAACTAGCTCTGAATTTGATCTTGACTTCTGCATCATAAACAACTCTAGGTCACATCAGTCAATAAAAATGCCTATTCAAACCAGAAGCTCTTCTAAATTTTTTGATAAAAGTAAGAAGGCCATGACTACCTTGGCTCAACAAATTCAACTTCTCAAGAGAGAAATATATGACATTCAAGCTCAACGAAAAGATTCAACGACTCCTCTTGAGATGAAAATTTATGATATTAAGAACACTAGACTTCAAGAAATGCTAAAACAATTACATAAGATGGAACATAAAGTAATTGAAAATCAAAAGTCAAATCTCATACAAGATCACAAGTTACCTTCACCAAGACATAAAGACATTTCCCCCAAATATCCTCTAGATAGACAGTTTACACCTTTGGGGAAATCTATTGGGTCAGCTTTGGAAGAGCTTCTTAAGAACAATCTTATCATATTGCCTAAAAAGACCATGTGGGGATGTGAAGTTTTGAGTAAATACTGTGCATACCATAGGCATAACAAACATAAGACTTCAATGTGTATGGAATTAAAACAAAATATTCAAGACCTCCTTGATGAGGGTGTTATTGAAATTGAAGATTCTAAAAATTCACCTAAGGAGAAACTAGATGTCATTACCAAGCATGATCAAAATGATGAACCCGTGTCTAGCAATGGACCACATGTAGCCTACATCTCTTCCGTGATGCCGCCATTTTCTAAGGCTTCTCAACAACAGTCCATATCATATCCCTCAAATAATGAACCTAATGATGAAACTTTTCACGTTGACCCTCAAGGGCTATCTCAAGGGCCATCCCATCCAATGGTTGAAAAAGATTTTACCTCCCTATAATCCCATGAGGATCCCATTATACCTTTTCATTTCTTCCAAGATGATCCCCTTCCATCTCAAGAGCAAAGCATACTTCCTAAGAAAGATCATGATGCCTCTTCTACCTTTTCAAACGATCCTATTCAAAATGAAGAGTCAAATACTCTATACAATGGTCCTCTTCCATGACAAGATCAAAGTATACCTTCATCTCCGTGTCATAATCCTCCATGTTCACCTCAAGGATCCATCATGCCTACAAAGCCCTCTCATGGTCCTACAAGTCAAAATATTTATAAACATAAAGGGGTAGACCTTCACAAGCAAGAATCCGTCCATGTTAAAGAAACTATTAAGGGTCATGGTCTCAGTAACATTCCTCAAAATGTTGGTATCCTTGCTAAACCAAAATCTAAGTACATGCCTTCCCCTTCATCTCTTCCATCCATTTTAGGACCCTATATTCCTCCATAACTTGTGTAGGATCAACAAAGGTGTACATATTTTCTTACCTTCCATCCACGTAGAAAGACACAAAGGTTCATTGAGAAAAATAAAGAAAAATCAAAAGTATATGGGTTCCTAAGGCACTTGTAGAAGCAATGCGTTCCAAGAAATTGCAAAAGCATGAAAAATAAAAAACCATGTGGATCCATAAGTGTCTCCTTGAAGCACAACTGTCTAAAGAAAAATCCAAATCCACAACCAAGATTGTTGTTCCTCCATTCAAACCTTTCAAATCCATTTCTCCATCACCTCTTTCATCTATTTTGGATCCTCATGTCCCGAAATCCCTGGTTGTTCCTCCATGCAAATCTCACAATTTGAGATCCACTTTTCCTCCATCAATCCACCATCCCTCAAGATGTGTGCCAATGGTGATCCTGCAAACATTTCCATTCACTCATGCACCAAACTTTCAACATTTGGTCCATTATCCAACATCTCTTTTTCATCCTTCCATTCCCCTTATCCAATCTTTTGCATAAGACTTTACCCTAGTTCCATCGCAAAATCCAAAAAAAAAAAAAGGAAATCAACATTGGAGATGTTGGACATGTACACTTGAGTCCTTCTTGGAAAGAAATCTTTATGCTGGACCAACGAAATACCAACACAAAAATCCCTGACCCTATGAACAACATGCACCTTCAACGATATCATATCTAAGGGCTGGGTTAGTTCAGGTTTTTCTTTCTGCATTGCATATCATTTTATTCAAAGCACTGCATCACATATAGTTTCTTTTTCAAATGCATCTCATTCATAAAGTTTTTGCATTTGCATATAGCAACATCAATAAAACAAGGCAACTGTCCAAGTTTATCATTTGTTTGCATTCAAGACAAACAAGGGTCGTCTCCTTTCTTTGATATTCAAACGTGAAGTCCTTGAGGTCATAAGGTCATTCATTTGTAACATTACCCTGTGATGACACTTTACTTATGGTTGGGTAGTGATTTCACTATTTGAGACTTGTTAACCCAAAATCTATCAATTGCTATATCTCAAACACATTAATAAAAATCTCTAATTCATTCTAGACACCTAGTTGATCATTTGACTAGTGAAAAATCTAAAATTCTACTTCAGTGCCACTGTAATTGTCACACCCAAGTAGGTTTCATTACTTACAAGTCAAGGCAAAAAAAAAAGAAAAAAGAAAAGTGCTATGCCAAATATTCATCTCAAGGCAAAAGAGCAATGATATATAACTGAAATATCATGCATGCAAGTGCGACAAAAATCATGACTATGAGAACATGCGAGTAACTCCATCGGGGCTATGGATGCCTACTGGCAATGTAGCAATATTTGAGAAATTACAGTTTATAACCTCGTCAGAGCTCTCAAGGCTTGCTGGCAGCAAGGCTCTATTTGGGATGCTTTTGAAGTTAGAATAATCCACATAGCTAGTCATATAGGATGCTAAGGATCTTTTGTGAACACAAGAGTAGGAATTAACTCATTTGCACCCACATGGGAAAAAGAAGATCAAAGTTTCAAGAATCTATGGGGAATTTTTCTGCATCTCCATTTGTAAATCCTAGTCACTAAGTGTGTTAATTTGGATGTTCCAAGGGACCTTAAGGATCGATTGACCGCTTATGTATGAAATGTTTTGTACCTCCAATTCAATTGGTGTATTACAAACTACTAAACAAACACGACCATCCTTGTTTGAATAGGAAATGCATCTTCATCATGCATATTGCATTAACATAGGTCGTATCGAAAAAGCATTGTCTCCACATGCATTATATAGATCATCATGTCATATAGGTTTGCATATTGGGGGCATAGCTAAGAGAATCCTAAAAAAAAGTCATAAAAGGTCCTGAATAAACTCCTAAAAATCATAAAATGTCTTGGAAAAAATCCTAAAAATAAAAATCTCATAAAATCAAAAAAACTGAAAAAATCAAAGCAAGAAAGCATAGACTATCCTTCAAACCAGATCAACATTAGACAAAATCTCAAAGTCTACAATTAAACTTATCTCATGTCTTGTTAATTAATCTATCAAACTCTATCAAACATCAACATGTCTTATACAAGGAAGGGTACACTCGAAACCAGGCAGATCGGTCTTATACGAGGTACTTACTCTTTGAAACCAGACATTCCTATCAATGATCATCAAATCAAAATAATGACATCGATCAGTATGGTTGCTGGATTTTATCCAGGTTTGTCTTATCTCTTGTACTGAAGTGTTGCATCTACGCTTTTTCTTGTACATATATTTCAGTCACTTTTGTGACATCTCGGTTCGTTAGAACCCTCATGGCTTGAAGCTGATCAATGTCCTAGTCTTAGGTTAATCGAAAGAGCATATTACATGTCCTAAGAAGTATCAACCAAGTCAACTTTACGTCAGTGAAACTTGGTCATCCACTCCGAGTCAGTCACCTGTCTCCTGACTACTGAAGAGTTTTATCACCGAGTATACAAGCAAAACAACATAACATAAAACAATCACTAAACAGTTTGAGTTATGCATGAAATTTTCTTTGTGTGCTGTCTTTTATATTGGTTTTTCAATTATTATCCCTCTGAGTAACTCGAGGAAGTCTATCTTGACTAAGAGGAGCAAGGATTGGGGGCATAATATTTTCTTTGTTTTCTTCTTGTAGGAATGATTCGGATGATCTGGAAACATCTAATAAGCTGGGTGTCTGTGATAAGAGCCTTCACATCAACGTGAAATCGCCACACATACCTTGACCCCGCTTATTTGTATGCTACAGGGAGGTTCATATCATTTCTTTGTCTATTTTGAGGGAATTTCTTTATCATGCAATTCGGGTCCCTGTGAAATCTATCCATGGATATGAATGAAAAAAGGGTCATTGCGGACAAGATAATTAATATTGCACATGAAAAGAAAGGAACTCTAATATGCCTGTTATGTTTGTTAATGCTTAGTGATGAAACTTAAGCATTTCAAATCCAGTGACTAGGTTTAGGTTGCATTTCATTTTGCATCTCATTTTGCATTTCATTCTGCATTTTGTGAATTTAGAGTGATTTCGATATGGTAATAATCTCTTATCTTCTGAATGAGAGTTGGAAGTGTATGCGGGAAAAGCGGGTCGATAGAACTCAACATGTGAAAAATGGAGCTCAAAGAGGCTTTGCTCACACACCCACAAGAATTCTTGGTGCAAGCTATGGAGTCATGAAGTATGTCTCAGCTTCCCAAGGTTGGTTCCATGGTTCTCTATCTCACAAGGTCCCTCAAACCAAGGTCTTTGCTCTGAGATCACTGAGCAAAGTGGTTTAGGGATGACAAATGCAAGAACGAGGGATGCTTTTGTTGATTTTAAGATGAAATGCATCCTAAGTTATACATGATCCTCTAAATGCAATAAACTAATTATAAGATGACAAGATTAGTAACAAGACTATCCTAGCATGATATACTAGTCTATGATTAAGTTGAATGATAAAGAAAATACTCTAAACATGCATATTTAGATTAATTCCTATTTAAAAGAGAGGCTAAATGATGAACATAAATGAGATATTAAAACTTGCATGGATTTGAGTATAAGTGTGATGCTAAAGACTTGGATGATGAAAGTGGAGGAATGAGAGCTCTATTTATAGCAAAAATAGGGCAATGGATGGCCAGGATTGAAAGATTTAATCAAGGGTTGAGTTTGAAAGTTGTCAATCCATGTTTACAATCGGCACCAATGAAATGGTGACAATTGTCAACATAAGGTTGGTTGAGAGGAGATGTAAGAAGCATTAAATGCTTGATAAGACCTCATGGTTATCTTAGGGGGTAAGGGTTATGGTTAAGTTAGGATTACCCATTGGATAAAGGTTTTACCCAAAGGATAAACTCTTGTGCAAAAGATTAAGGATAACCATGGTCAAAGCAATCAATGCTTGATGAGACCCTTGGGTTACATGGAGGCTGAGTTTAGGGAAATTCTTTAATCATGCTAGAGGGTTGAGTTAACCATTAATGGTTTGGGAGACTTTCAAAGTTAAGTGGTTGAAGCCTTTAAGGGTTTTCAAAGACTTTGAGGGTTTGAGAAGTGACTTCCCTTTGTTTAGGGATGTGACAAAGTTTAGGAAATGGGTTAGGTTAATTTAGAAGTGATTAGAAGAGTCTAGAAGGGGTTAGGAATAGGGTTTAGGAAGCAAGTGGGAGATGTAGGATTTTGCAAGTGGATGAAGGGATAATAGGATTTAATTGAATAAAATGAATTTAATCCAATTTGGTTGCAATTTGGGGAAATCAAATAAATTAGATTTATTTAATATAGGGTAAACTATTTAATTAAATTTGAATTTAATTAAAAGTGGATAGAAGGGATTTAATTGAATAAAATGATTTATTCATTAAATGTCAAAAGAGGCCTAGTGAATTTAATTTAGATAAATTGAGTAATTTACTTAATTTAAATAGAGGAATGTGGGTGATTCAATTAAATTGGATTTAATTAAATAGAGAAATGAACATAAAATATTTATTTAGGAATATGGTCATTTTTATACGTCTACAGGAAGCATCATCATTTCTTAGCTAAGTGGTTTCTTTTTCATCACTTCTTCGATCGAGTACTTGTATATTGAGATGTTAGCTACATACATAAGCATCTTATATAGACTCATATATTTCATTATCATTCATTTATATTCATCTTATTGCATAGAAAAATAAAAACTTGCACTACTCATCACTCATTTTTATTCATTTTATTTGCATATGAAAAGAAACAAAAACAAATATCCATATTCATCCATACTAAAAAGATATGCATACATATAGAATAAAGCATATAGAAAGACATCTCATAAATCGATCGACACAAGTACAATGAAGTCAAATTAAGATCTTGTATATATAATGATAAAGTCTCAAGATACAAAATAATGTCAACTGACATATACAATCTCCCATCGAAGCAAAAATAGTAAGGGCTACAAAAAATGAGCGTGTCTACAAAAAAAACTAGCTCTCTGCCTCTCTGTCATTGTCAGGTGGTGGAGGAGGAGGAGCCTGCTGACCTGGATCCTGCCTAGGTGCCTGAGCTCCCTCTTATCGAGCCATATACTGAGAATAAGGTACAACCTATTGCACTAATGGAACTGCTACACTGTAAGCCGCAACATAATAGGCTACCCGATTGGTCTGATGGAGAACCTCCTTCTACAAATCGTCTCACTCTGCTCTCATCTCTGCGACCCGACGATCGCACTCTGCTCTGAGCTCAGCTAACTGATGATCTCTCTCTTCTCTCAGCTCTGCTAGATTTTGGTCTTGCTTTGCCAGCTGTGTGTGTTCCACTGTCAGCTATGACTGTAAACCTGCTAGGCATTCTCTCATCGACCGCGCTGTGTCAACCCCCTGATCCCTCGCAGGCTCTCTGCCTCCATCTCCGCCTCCATCACCTCCTCCATCTCCACCTCCAGCTCCACCCTGCCCATCTCTCCTTTGTCTGACCTGTATCAGAGCTACTCGCTCCTCCTCTCCACCACCCTCTGTCACCCTCGCTTTGCTAAGTCTCACCCCAATAGTCCCTAGGGATCCACCCTCTCCTCTCTGCTGTTGCCTACCACTAACAAGCACCCTGCTGTTGCTAGTGCCATGATCACCACCTATCCACCTTAGAGCCTTGACTCTCGGTCCTTGCCTCTATCCCTATCCTTGTGCCTGCACGGGGGCTGATGAATACTAAGAGGGGGGGGGGGTGAATTAGTATACCAAAAAATACTGAACTTAAACACTTAAACAATTTAGCAGTAAACTGGTATAACAATTTTACTAACAAACGGATTAACACAAATGCAAACCAAACAACAAATAAGGCATTCACCCACAAAAGCACAATCACCATAACACAATAGATTTTGATGTGGAAACCCAAATGGGAAAAACCATGGTGAGATGAAACTCACAAGTAACTATCTGCAGAACATTAACCAGACCGGTTAAGGTCATACAATGTTCTTTACCAGAACAAATTCTGTTAGGAATCTCAATCTCTATTAGGAGATAAGTTTGATTAAAGACTACCTTGTGAGAGGATTTCAGATCCACAGTTGTGAACCACCTTGTTAGAGGATTTACAAAGGCTTTGCCAGGCCTACCCGGTTAAGGGTTACAGACTTGTTGAAGATGTGAGTAATCAACAAGTGAATGATCTAAATACTAGCACAATATTCTTGGTTAGATCCTTGATAGCTCATTGTTAATGCATTTCAACATTACTTCAGTCTTCAATATCTTCACACTCTGTTTCTTCACACAGACCTAATCTTCTTCTATGATCGCACATGCAAAAAATTCATCAACCACACAAAATCCTAACTCCCCCTAAAACCCTAGACATGATGTCCTTATAAAGGAATCTGATTTCATGTTAGTCCAATAGGATTACATTGCAAGTTCCTAGGTTCAATGCATCTGGACACATTTGGTAACATGACACAAAATCACCGCCAAAGTGTCGGTGGATGATAACTCATCACAAAAATAATACCAGTTGGTAACTCATCACAGAGTAATACCAGTTCATACATTTACCTATTACCGGTTCACATATTTTACCGATTACCGATTTGCCAAAATGAAGACTGGGAAAAATGATAACAACTGCTTTGTTTCTTCATACTGCTTTGGGATCCTCGAACCCGTTGAGGTCTTCATACCGCTTGGGATTGGTAAACACTTTCTGCAAAACACCAATAGTCTAAAGATTATAATACATGATACCGGTTGGAACAAATACCGGTTGAGCATAACTCATACATACAAAAAGTGATCTCAAAGCAAGTGTGTGTCCATCAATGACAATCACAACAACATCATAAAAAATGCCAACAATCTCCCCCTTTGGCATTGATGGCAACACTCAAGAAAAAAATTGACATCTAAGTGTTTGACAACAAAAATATGCCATAATCAAAATTACTCCCCCTAAGAATATACACTACCCCTTTTGCAGAAAATACAATGTATACTACTCCCTTACAGAGATAAAACTCCCTTACAGAGATAAACATGAAAGTATACATAACATGCATCAAAATTTTAAATATAGAATACTACTCCCTTTTTGCCAACAATGATAAAGTACAACTGAATAACCCCTGTTTCCATTATCATTAAAATCATAAGTGTTTATGACAATAAAGAGTGAAACTTGTCAAAAACTGATTTAAAGTCCTGCATAAATGTCTTCATGGATAAAGACCATGACTCAATCAATGAGGTAACAACCTCACTTTTTGTTTGCATCTGGAAAACCTGTTCCTCCATGGCATCCAAGGTACTCATCTCTTGAGTGACTGTTAAGGCATCTAGATTGAGATAGTATTTCTGAAGTATTTGCAGTCTTGGTAGTAGAACCAATTGAAGTTCCTGCAAATCGCGTGTTCGGTTGCTAATCTCTAACTCTATTCTTGCAGTCTGGAGTTGAAACCGGTGAACGATTTTCTCAAATGTGGTGAAGGAATCATAGGGCATCTTGAAGGTGCTTATGTATGTCTGCAAATCAGATTGTAGTTTGTCTTTCTCAACAAGCACATCATCACAAAATAGATGGGGTTGGCATATCTTACTGAGCAGTAATTTCCCCTCATCCATAGTATCTCTTATGTCTTTCTGCGCTTTTTGAAATTCTAACCGGAGCTCATTTAATTTCTTCACTAAGGTAGTGTTCAGTGCCTTTTGATGCTTCTTTTGTGCATTGGCTTCAACAACATCTTCTAGGCATTGCACTTGGTCCTCTATAACTATGCATAAAAGTTTCAGTTGGGCCAGAGAGGAATCGGTATTGGGGAGGTTGGTATCGGGTATCAAACTGGTAAGAGTTTCTATCGCAGTTTGAATAACATCTTGTTCCTTCTTCCTCCTTAGCGCTTCCAATCACTCTTGGGCAAGCTTAATGCTTTGCAAAAGCTCTGTTTCATTTGCAGATTGGAGGTCAGTGGGACTGGTAATATCAGCCGGTTTGGCTTGACTACCGGTTGCCTTTGGGGTCTCCACTTGTACGCTCTTTGCTGCTTCCTCCTTGTCCTTAGCTTTTTGCTTTTCTTCTTTTGCCTTCTTTTGTTTCTTTGCTTCTTTCTTTCTTTTCTCTTCTTCCTTCTTCCTTTCTTCTTCTTTCCGCTTCTCTTCTTCTTTCTTCTCCTCTTCCTTCTTCTTCTTCTCCTCTTCCTGTTTCTTCTTCTCCTCTTCCCGCTTCCTCTTCTCCTCTTCTTTTCTCTTCTCCTCTTCCTATTTCTTTTCTTCTTCCTTCTTCTTCTTCTCTTCTTCCTGTTTCTTCTTCTCCTCTTCCTACTTCCTCTTCTCTTCTTTTCTCTTCTCCTCTTCCTATTTCTTTTCTTCTTCTTTTCTCTTCTCCTCTTCCTGTTTCTTTTCTTCTTCTTTTCTCTTCTCCTCTTCCTCTTTGCTCTTTTTCTCCTCTTTTGTTTGTTTCCTCTTCTCTTCCTGTTTTCTCTTTTCCTCCTCTTGTTTCTTTTTCTCATTCTCTGCTTGCTCTCTATCAGCCTTTTCTTTGTCATTGTTTCTCCTTGTCCACTTTCTCTTTGTCAGCTTTGTCCTTTGCTGTATCCGGGGTGACATTTTCACCATCCAAAGCATCAACATCAATAGGGTCCATTTCTTCAGTGACCGATTCTCCTGCACTGTCATACACCTCATCCAAATTTTCAATTTATGGTTCTTGTTCAACCTTCTTGTTGGCTTCAGAAACTTGATGCAACCTCAGAGCGGCTTTGGCATGAGAGTGGGTATCTTTTACCACTTCAGGGACTTTCCCTTCTAATAACAAGAGTTTCCTTCTTCTCATGAAGAAGAGGCCTTTATATTTTTCCATAACTTCATAAAGTTCTGAATTAGACACATCAGGAAAATATTGAGCAAATATTTCCTCTCTTATTTCCTATCCCTTTTCTATGGCAATGCGCCATTTGTTATCTAAAGAATTGTATAAAGAATCCGGTGTCACAAATTTAATTTCTGATGGTAATCGGTCATTAATACATAAATATTGAATGACTTCCTATTCTACTTCCTCTTTCTTATTGTCATTGAAATCATCAAAATAATCTACTAAATCACTTAGCACTTTTCTCCTAATATTGTTGATAGTTCTTTGACAATGTGTCAAAGGTTTGTAAGAGGAAATATCAATATTTACTGGTGCTGATGATGTTGGTTCATTGCTGGTTGTCTTTGTCTTCTTCCTCGTTTGCCTAGTCTTCTTAGGCTGTTCTTTAGATTCTATGTCCTTTGAGTTCGGTGTGTTGCCTTTTGTCTTCCGCTTCCTCTCAAATACCTTGGCGGGTGCAACTTTTGGTTTCTTCTTTTCCAGTGATCGCTTGGTCACTTTAGGACTTGTTGAAGTAATCAGTGCTGATATAGATGGCACTGACTTTCCCTTCTTTACTGAAGGCTCTTCAACCATTGTAACCCTTTCCAGATAGGTGCCGGTTCTCTTCTTCTTAGGATCAAGCGGTGAGGCAAGTAGGGTAGAAGCATACCCATCTAGCATATCATACATTACCTCATATCTCATAGGTTCCACCTTTTCTTTTCTAGGCTCAATCACCTCCATTATACACTCATCTACTCTGATGGTGAAGCAAATATCCTCTTCACACTTCTTGACAATATCACTAGATATTATCACCCTTTGGCTCATCTTGCATCTAAAATCATCAAATTATTTGTTCAGGACTTCAGGATAATCGGTTCCAACCGGTTGAAGACTTTCTCTGATTTGTTTGGTAACCGATTGGTCAGCAGACCATTGACTATCACCAACTTCTGGGAAATAGCCTTGGAAGTAGAAGAACAATCCGACCAATAGTTGTCCAAATTTAAATTTCAAGGCATTGACCTATTTAATTGACTTCAGATTCACCAGAAGTTGCCTTTGCATACAGGTGCATAAATCAAACAAGGCATCTTCCATGATCATCCTATAGGCGACATTTATCGCTGTAGTAGAGACAAAGTTAATTCTGCTAGCATGGCATGTATGGTAACCTATCACCATACAGGCATATTTGACCAGATCGTCCTTGATGGTATTGATGATCATTCCCCATTGGTTGCTCACACAACTAGTGAGCTTGGCCATTTCTATCTTAATGACTTTCCTTAGGGCTTGCACATCTCCAACGTTATAGAAACCGGTGATGACATGAATTGCTTCCGGTGTGATGTCATGTGTGCGCTCAAGATACATTTTGTCATCGTGCACTCTGCTTAGAATGATGCAGATGTGATCATCTGTAAATTCTTCAAGGAAATAGACCACATTGTGAAGTTTCTTCTTTTCCAAGATATTGTATTCCAGTTTGATCATCTTGTCCTTCCCGCAGAATAAGCTTAACTGAGAATGGATCACTAGAGATCCCAGGTATTCAATTTTATAGCCAATATAATCTGAAATACCTTCCTCAACTATAACACCAGTGGGTATTTGGGACAGGGCATTATATTTTGCCTTCCATTGGATGAAATCTACTAAATCAACGAGTGCACTAGAACTAGAGTGCGATTCAGAAGCCATGATAAACAGAGAAACTTGAAAAATACCTTCACAAGTCGAGATTTAGGGCTTGCAAATTCCGCTTCGCTACACACTACTTCAGTCCCTAGATTACCATTGTGTTCTTTACTTGACTGATTGATATTATCTCCGGATTCTTCTTTCAAAGTTTTGAAATCTCTCTGAATCGCAAGACAAATCGCCTTTTGTCGCTCTGCACTTGAAAACTTCTTCGCTCGCAAATTGATAAGTGAAAAAGACTTGAAAATCCATTTTAAATGAATTCTTCACCTACCATAATAAATGCTCCACCATTAGGGCGTAAACCCTAATTTGCTTTTTACCATTTCTGGTCTTCTGCCAATTGACAGGTATCACATATCGGTTTAGGTCTTTTACTGGTGTAAATCGGGGGTTCAAAACAATTCACTGATTTGTTTCCCCCTAAGATTTTCTGTAGCTTAGTTTGTCAGTTTAGAGATTTCCACACTAGGTGCAGAAATCAGTTCTTCTTGAGTCACTTCTTCTAGCTTCTTTTTCTAGGTTTTCTTCATATCTGCTTGAACAGTTTCAACATCAATATTTCCTTTCGAAGTGACCGGTATCTCATCCGATATATTTTTTCTCGTTCTGCAGAATCTTGCTATATGAACCGGTTTGTTGCAATGATAGCAAACCATTCTAGGTGCTCTCCAAGGTCCATAATTCATGTTTCCATTCTTCCTTCTGCATGTTGTAGTAGTGTGACCATTACCATGACAGATCAAATAGGTTGCTCTCCATCTGGTTGCCACTTGATAGCCACCGCTACTACACTGATGATTATAGGTATTAAACCGGTTTGGATTCCGATTCCCAGAGGGTTCAGGAAAAACTCCTTGAATCCTTTGAGGATACCTTTCGGTGTTGTGCATGACAGACCTGCATTCAAATTCTCTATGCCCAAACTTGTTGCATGCGTAACAATTTCCATTGAATCTATTGGATCTAGGCTTATTGTTTAGAAAGTAAGGAAAGTTATTGTAAGCTTTATTTCTACATACACTAGCAATATGTCCTTCCTTGAGACAATTAAAGCAAACAAGTTTGAACTTTTTATTACCTTTATCCTTTGGTGTCGGTTGCTTCTTTGAAGCTACATCTTTTGCTCCAGAGGTCTCACCTTCCTCATATTCAGAGAAACCAAGTCCATTAGTATTCTTTACCGATTTAGCTGATTCAAGCTTTTGCTCTAGCTTAACAATGCTCTTATTGAATTTGGCAAGTATTTCCTTTGACTCAGTGAGTTCTTTGGAAATAGTAGCATTGGATTCCTTCAAAGTTGCATTCTTAGAAATAGCCATGTTTAGTTCACCTTGCATTTTCTCTTTTTCTACTTTACTCTCTTAGAGATGAGCGGTAAGTGCACCGATTTCTTGCTTTAGCTTGGAGATCTCATGATCTTTGTCTTTTACTAGATCTTTAGCTTTTCTCCGGTTCTCAAGCTCTTGACACATCCTGATAGTTATTCCTTCAAGTTCCCTTCTTAGGTTGGCATTAGACTCATTGAGTTTTTTAACTTCTTCAACTAGGGCTTCCATGCCCACTTCATCAGAGGAACTATTTTCAGTAAGCTCTATCAGTTTCTCTGCATGCTCTCTTCTTTTTGCCAGAGAGGCCTTATACTTGACTTTGAGTTCATCATAGGCTTTCTCAGTCTGAGTGAGATGATGAGTAAGTTCCCTCATAGTGTATTCCCCCATATCTCTTTCCAAGTGGTTAAACTTATAGAAAGGCTGGCTCTGATACCAATTGATGAATACTAAGAGGAGGGGGTGAATTAGTATACAAAAAAATACTGAACTTAAACACTTAAACATTTTAGTAGTAAACCGGTATAACAGTTTTACTAACAAACCGATTAACACAAATGCAAACCAAATAACAAATAAGGAATTCACCCACAGAAGCACAATCACCATAACACAATAGATTTTGACGTGGAAACCCAAATGGGAAAAACCATGGTGAGATGAAACTCACAAGTAACTATCTGCAGAATAGTAACCAGACTGGTTAAGGTCATATAATATTCTTTACCAAAATAGATCCTGTTAGGAATCTCAATCTCTGTTAGGAGATAAGTTCGATTAAAGACTACCTTGTGAGAGGATTTCAGATCCATAGTTGTGAACCACCTTGTTAGAGGATTTACAAAGGATTTGCCAGGCCTACCTGGTTAAGGGTTACAAACTTGTCGAAGATGTGAGTAATCAACAAGTGAGTGATCTAAATACTAGCACAATATGCTTGGTTAGATCCTTGATAGCTAATTGTTAATGCATTTCAGCATTACTTTAGTATTCAATATCTTCACACTCTATTTCTTCACACAGACCTAATCTTCTTCTATGATCACACATGCAAAAACTTCATCAACCACACAAAACCCTAACTCCCCCTAAAACCCTAGACATGATGTCCTTATAAAGGAATCTGATTTCATGTCGGTCCACCAGGATTACATTGCAAGTTCCTAGGTTCAGTGCATCTGGACACATTTGGTAACACGACACAGAATCACCGCCAAAGTGTCGGTGGATGATAACTCATCACAAAAAAAATACCGGTTGGTAACTCATCACAGAGTAATATCGGTTCATACATTTACCTATTACCGGTTCACATATTTTACTGATTACTAGTTTGCCAAAATGAAGACTGGGAAAAATGATAACAACCGTACCGCTTTGGGATCCTCGAACTGCTTGAGGTCTTCATACCGCTTGGGATCGGTAAACACTTTCTGCAAAACACCAATAGTCTAAAGACTCTAATACATGATACTGGTTGGAACAAATATGGGTTGAGCATAACTTATACATACAAAAAATGATCTCAAAGCAAGTGTGTGTCCATCAATGACAATCACAACAACATCATTAGAAATGCTAATAGGGGCATCATCCTCAACCTCCTCTATCAGAGGTGCCTGTTCTACTGGATCAGTAAATCTCAAGAAATGATGCTATTGGAACCAATCCCTATACTAGGGCAATACCCCCGCATCTACAATATCATCCATGTAATCCCATCTCAGCCTCTGTAACCCAGTCAACTCCTGCATGCCTAGGGTGTATGATAGCCTCGGTGCCCATCCCTGCCTCTCCTCATCTGCATAACGTGTGTATGCAGTAAACTCCTGCAAGATCCCCTGAGGTCTACCATACTGCCTCATCACTTGAGTAACAACAAACCACTCGACCACTATCTGTGATCTGCCTATGAGAGGCTGGGTCATGAATAGGTCCCTACGAACAACTCTTCAATCATCCCAAGGCTCCAGACCCCTATACGGTCTGCATATCATGACTATCAAGTTGTCTAGCTACCATCTGCAATAATATGTCTTCCCTAGATGGGGCTGCGTAATGTATCTAGAATATCTGTAAACAATAGGCTATTGTGGATCTCTAGCATCATCCACAATCGGTTTGCATACTGGGAGATTCTCCCAAGCCCATAGCTGTAGTATCAAAACTCCTGCAACCATACTCTTCCCATCCCTATATACAATCTCATGCATCTCATGATACATGTGTGCCAATATACATGAACCCCAACCTAACCTCTGGGGCTGCTCCACAAGTCTCTCCAACATCCTGCCCCATCCACATAAAAACCCCTGTTGTCCCCCTATTCGGCATAAGAAAGCATCCGATGAAACCTACCAAGATGCAAGCCAGTGGAAATTCTCACTGTACCTAGTCATCATAAAGTCCCAACTGATAGAACATGTCAGAATGTCTGCATCCCTAAATACCTGTCTCACAGCTAGTAGCCTAGGACACTGTGCTGCATCATAATCTACCTTACCCCCAGGAAAAAGGATACAAAGAATCCTGTATACGTCCTCGGGAGTGATCGTCATCTCCCCAATTGGTAAATGAAACATATTATGCTCTGAATGGAACCTCTCAACTAATGCAGTGAGCATACCGTGATTCACATGGATATCAGATAACTTGAGAAGATGAGTCAATCCGCACAAATCTATATGTGCCCGGTCTACACCAGATAACTAACGAACTAATGTCATGGTCGATGGATATACACATCTGAACAACACATGAGGCAATCGAACCTGCAAAAATCAAACAACAGTGCATTAGGAAACATTTCAAAAAAAGAATAACAACAATATCAATAATAGCACATCAACTAGAAATACCAGAAGTAGGCTTGGGGATGTGGGAGCGCAACATACCTCTCCAGGAAGATATTCAAATGCAAAAAAGAGGACAATAGAAACAAGCAAGAATATTGCAGATGGGACTCAAAGAACCATCTTTGAGGCATGTATTTGTAAAAAACCATGAAGATCATTTCTTAGAATATTCGAGGATTGAATAATCCTCACAAACATGATTTAATTAAAAGTATGATTAGAGACAAAAACCCAGATATTTTTTTGATCCAAGAAACCAAGATATCAAAAGATAACGTAGAAGGTCTAAGGATGTTCAATAATGGAGGAGTTAGTGGTGGTAGTTCAGAAGGTGCCTCAGGAGGTATTGTTACTTTTTGGAACAAAAACAATGTAGAAGGAGAAGTGTTGATCCAGGACAACAATCTGGCCTCTATCAGATTTAAGCATTTGAAAGATAGCACTTCATGGGTCTTAACTAATTTGTATGCTCCTAACACTAAGACTGGCAGAAGTGATTTTTGGAATAAACTAACCTTGTTAAGAAGTAGGTTTGATGAAGATAGTTGGGTGATTATGGGGGACTTCAATACCCCTTTGAAGGAAAATGAGAAAAAGGGAGGGAGCCAAACTAATCTGGATAGTAGATTGGACTTAATGGACTTTATCAATGATAATGCTCTCCATGACCTAGAGTTGCAAGGAGTTAAATTTATTTGGACTAATAGAAGGAGCGGAGAGGATTTAATTCAGGTAAGACTAGATAGAGCTCTTATCTCCCTAGATTGGTTCAATCTTTACTTCTGTTCTTTATCTGCTCATATAAGGGTAGGATCAGATCACTATCCTATATCCTTTACGACAGGGACTAAGAATAGAAGGAGACATTTTCCTTATAGATTTAAGAGAATGTGGAATAAACACCTGGATATGGAAAACAAGATCAAGGAATGGTGGCAAGTTAGTATTGAAGGGAACGCCATGTACAAAGTGGTCAAAAGGATGAAGTTTGATAAAGAAAATGTTAAGAGGTGGGATAAGGAATGCTTTGGAAATATCTTTGCCTCGAAAGCTACAATTCTCTTAGAGCTAAAAGATATTTAGGATGAGATACAAAATAATGGATATACTAATACCTCAAGAGATGCTGAAGATGTAATCCTTATGAGATATCATGACATAATAGAAAAAGAAGAAACCTTCTGGAAATAAAGGTCAAGAAATGTATGGTTGAAGGAAGGGGACATAAACACTAAATACTTCCATATGTCTACCCTAAAACATAAGGCCATCAACATAATATCATTGATTGAAGTGAATGGTAGAAGTGTTGAAGAGGAAGAACCTATGAGTAGGGCTGCAATGGAGTTCCTCTCCAATCTACTTGCTAAGGATCAGAATTTGGATAAGTAGGCCCAAAAGAATCTCATGGATTATATCCATACTATCTTGGAGGTAGCTCATAATTCTAACCTGATTGCTACCCCTTCCAATGATGAGATTCTAAAAGCTGTCAACTCCTTTGAAGGCAACAAGGTGCTAGGCCCGGATGGTTTTCCCATGTTCTTTTTTCAAATGTATTGGCATATTATTGGAGATGATGTGTCCAGAGTTGTGAAAGTGTTTTTTGGTGCTAGAAGAATTTTGAAAGAGATAAATGGCACTTTTATTTCTATTATTCCTAAAAAGATGGGATTTGGTTCCATGGATCTTTTCAGACCTATAAGTCTTTGCAACTCTCTTTACAATATTATCTCCAAGGTTCTAACCTCGAGAATCCTGAAGTTGCTGCCTTTTATCATTTCTCCTCAACAAAGTGGTTTTGTACCTGATAGACAAATCTTGGATTCGATTATCTCAGTCCATGAAAACATTCATTCTTTGTCTAATTCTAAAAAAGAAGGCTTTCTTTTGAAGCTAGACCTATCTAAAGCCTATGATAGAGTGGATTGGGATTTAATGATGGAAGTTCTCTCAGCTTTTAGTTTTTGCTCTAGAAGTATTAGTCTTATAAGGCAATTAGTCTCTTCGACTTGTTTTTCTATTTTAATTAATGGATCTCCTTTCCCTTTCTTCAAGTCCTCAAGGGGTCTCAGGCAGGGAGATCTTCTTTCCTCGGTTTTTTTTATTATCATGGCGGAATGTCTAGGGAGAAGTATAGGGAAGCTGGTCAAGAAGGGGGAGTTTTGTGGTCTGAAACCATCTTCAGTGGATCAAGTCTGTTCCCACCAGTAGATTGCAGATGATTCTATAATTATGGGGAGGGCTATAGTGCAGGACTCTAGAAGTTTGAAGAAAGATTTGGATAGTTATGGATCAGCTACTGGGCAACTTATTGACTGGTCTAAAAGTTTTGTTTATTTCATTAATACTCTGGATAAAAGAAAGATTAAAATAAGTGTAGCGTCCTAAAATTGCGACACTTGCAATTTCGACTGCATTTGGGTCTTCACAATGGCGACGCAACACTAAACCTGAATGGAGACCCCGAAACTTGTCCATGACACCAAAAATGGCATTTCTCAGCACCCTGGCTTGATCCCTCCTTGCACCCTGTTGTCCCGGGAGGTGGGACCAGAGCGCCCAGCGCCCTGGTCCTTTAGGACTAGGGCGCCCAGCGCCCTGGTCCCCCAGGACCATGGCGCCCAGCGCCCTGGTCCCTGGCCCTATTTTGGGCCCGGTCTCCTATGGGACTTCGGGCCTTTTTGTTTGCAATTTGGAAAATAACATTTCCTGGTCGGCCTAAGGTCGGGAAAATCAATCTTTTAACCCTAATTGACAAGTATATAAACTACATTTCCTCTCCCATTTTGGGAGGAAGGACATATGTGTACAAGACGCGAAAACGATATTCAAACATTCGAGCATTCAAACATTCAAGCATTCCTTCAAGCAATTGATCATTCTAAGTCTCCATTCAAGGCTAGGTGTTGCATTCAAGACAAGGATTCAACCATTGAAGAGGAGATCACATGCTACAACATACAACATACAACAAACAACAACATCTATACCTTCGCATATAAGGATACAAACATCCTTACAACAAGGTACTAGTACTTGTTTTACATTACAGTCATTTACATTTACAGCATTTCTCATGTATTGGTTAATTTCAAAACTGGGGTTTGACCTAAGGGCAAACCCCTAATCCCTAACCCCCCAATCGTCTTCGCTTTTCTGTGTGTAGGTTGCAGGTACGCGGCTGAAATTGAAGATCTGGAATCCTTGTGCAGAGATGAACAGATCCCCCTTCGTTTCACGGATTTTTCGGAGGACTGTGTGCATGTCGGGCGCCATCGTCCCGTCAACTTTTGCTCAAATTTGCAGGACAGTGCCGTCTCGACATTTTACTACCAATTCCAGGTCCATAGCTTCATATCATATCCCTATCTCTATTTATAAGTGAATCTTTCTTGCTTCTACATGCATTCCTAGTTCAATCTTTCTATCTACATTCTTTACAAAAGAGGGTATCCTTGCTATCACAACCCTTGAAACTCATATAGAATCCAATCTTGCATTGCGTGGGATTGGATCTTGTGGGTTTCAACCCCTCTTTTGAATGTAAAGTCCCTCCTAAGTGAAAACCATCAACCCTAGTGACTCTCCCTTCTCTCTCCTTGGAGTTGGGGAGGGGAGAACGACTAGGGTTCGATTTTTCCGCTTTACATTTTGGTGAACCCGACGTGAACATCCTTTCTGATTATTCATAGTTAGATCTGAAAATTGGATTCCTTGATTACATTTCCATGTTTGATCTTTTGCAAAATTTTAGAGGTTAATTGCATAAAAACCCTAAAATTTTCTTTTTAGTAATTGAACTTGTGAAATGTTTAATTGTTAATGCTTGTTTCAGATCTACCCTTCTATTGCAAATTATCAATTCATATTTGTGCTTTAATTCTGAAAATTAAGTGGTTAAGTGTCAAAACCCTAATTTTTAAAACCTTCTTGATTCAACCTTTGACTGATAATTTGACTGATCAAAACATCTCCAAATCAGCTGTAACTTTGGATTCCGCAATAAAATCACAATATCTTTCATCCCTGAAAATTTGGAAAAAAGTTGCAAGGACCGTGTGCACCCCGAGCGCCATTGTCCCCGACATTTTTTCCGAAATTTCGGGAGTTAGATCTTACTGTATTTTTCTGCTAAAATCCAGAATTTTGGCTGATTTTATCAATTTTAACACCTTCAAAATTAAAGTCAAAATTGGTCTAGCAATTGCTTGGATAAAGGCTTCTAATCATTCAAAAATTGTTGAAATTGAAATTCCTGTCAAAATTGTGTTTCTTACTATCCTACATCTGAAAAGTGTGTTGGCATTCATTCGAAATTTCAGTGCTTTATTCAAATTCTTGCAATTTGTGACTTTTGAAATTAAGTGCTTAATTACAACAACTTTGATTTCCGCTTTCAAAATTGAATTTTGCGTGAAATTGAGTCAACTTTCAAATTTCAAAACTTGCATTGCTTTTGGTATTCCCTCTAAAATCATAAAATTCAAAATTTCAGTTTCCCTCTCTTTTTCAAAATTCAAATTTTGCATTTTTTGACAATCTTGGTAGGGTTCAATTTTGAGATTGCAACTTTAATTTGGCCTATCTACAGATCGTAAAATCACTCAATTTTTTCAGGTTAGCTGTAAAATCATCATAACTTTCATCCCTGCAAATTTCGGAAAAAGTTGCGAGGACCGTGTGCACTCCGAGCGCCACGGTCCCGGACATTTTTTCCAAAATTTCGGGAGATTGTCCTGATTGCATTTTACAGCTTAAATCTAGGAGATTGGCTGATTTTATTGAAATTTGCTACCTCTAAAATTCAAAATCTCTCTCTCTTTAGTGCATGAGTTTTACAACAATAAGCCCTACTTACACTATTCCCGTTAGACGAAGCCTTAGAATTAAGTCCTTCCAAGGTTTAATTACTGAGGAGATGGAACCTAATTTGAATGGTCTTTTTAACGAGGACATGGGTAATTCCTCTAATCCTCTTAATGATGAAGAAGCTCTCCATGAGGTTTCTGTAGAACAACTTTCAAAATTGGATAACCAATTTGACGATTTTCGACAGTGGATGTCTCAAGAATACCCTAATAGTCAAGCTCTTCCTTTAATTGAGGGTCTAAAACGTATGGTTCAAAGTGATAAAAATGGAATTGATATTTTGCGTGGTATTGCACACATTGTGGATTCGAATGTGATGCCGATGAAAAGTTGTGCCGAAACCTTAGGTTATACACAACCTCCTACTCAAGTCAATCATTCTATTCCTTTGACAACTCCTATTGCTAGTATACCTACTTTCACATCAAACATAATGACTACTTCAACACAAGACATTCCTCCTATGATCACCAGTCATGGGGGCAATCCCTCTTCTTCAATCAACCCTCTTCCTTCATTCAATCCAACTTCTTCATTCATTCCTTCAGTGAGTGTTCCTCTTATATCTCCACAAATGAACATGACGCAAGGGGGCAATTCATTTAACCATTCCATTTCTCCTTGTAGTGTTCCTCCTGTCCAATCATCTCCTATGACTAACTATCATAGTGTCCCACCACCTTACTCTCTACCTTCTTTCAATAACATAACACCTCCATCACAATCTAACACGTCTAATATGAACTCTTCGACTGAAGCAACCATTAACAATCTTGCACAAACTGTCTCTTCTTTACAGCAACAAATTGCCTCTATGAATCAATCTAAGTTTAGTGTGCCCACATTTGATGTTGCGAGCCCACTTTCTTTTGACATTGTTCGAGCTATTCCCCCTAAACATGTTGAAATTCCGCATTTGGAGCTTTATAATGGTAAGGGTGATCCTCTAACACATGTTAAGACCTTTCAAACAATATGTATTGATTTTGCTTATGACCAAAGGTTGCTTGCAAAACTATTTACTAGAACATTAAGAGACAAAGCCCTACAATGGTATTGCTCATTGCCTTCCTATTCTATTACTTCTTTCGAACAACTTGCAAATGCTTTTATTCAACAATTTCAAAACAATATAAGTCCTAAAGTTACTTTGATTGATTTAATGCATTGTAAACAAGGTGTTAAAGAAAAAGTGACTGATTTCATTGGTAGATATAAGCATTTGTATGCTCAAATTTCCTTTCCAGTGCCAGACAATGATATTCAAAGAATCTTTATTTCTAATTTACAAAAAGACATTAGAGAAAAACTCCTGTTTTCTGAGTTTACTTCTTTCCAACAGTTGTGCGCAACTCTTCACAATTATCAACTGACTGTGAGTCAAATGGAACAATCACATCCTATGGCTCCGAGTGATAAGGGTGATAGTAGTCAACAACCATTTGGGAAGTTTAAACTGAACAGAGAGTCCATTAAATTCAATGAAAACATCATCAACAACAATGTGAATGCAACATCAGGTGCGCCTCCTATTTCTAAGTTTTTCAAGAAAGAAAGAAAGTTTACTCCTTTGAATGAATCATTGCATAGTATTATGAATAAGTTATTGGAACAAAATGTGCTTACTCTTCCTCCTATAAGGCAAATAGATCCTGCAAAGATTAATTCACCCTATTTTGATAACAAATCTTTTTGTCAATTTCATCGTCAACCTGGGCATGATACTAAAAAATGTTTTGCTTTAAAGGGTAAAATTCAAGATTTGATTGATAATAACACTATCTCTGTTTCTGGTGTGAATGATAAAGGCAACACATCTGTAGCTCCTCCTAACCAAAATCTCCAGATTTTTACTGATCCATTGCCTTCTCATACCTCTAATGCGATTGATACTACTGATTCCTCTGTCTCACCTGAAGATCTTGTGTCTATGACTCCGAATGTGATTAACTTTGTGGAGCAGCAGAAAATCCCTAAAGAACCTTCCATCACATTTGATTCCAGTGAAACTATCAGGGCACCTGATGGTCCTTTATATATAGTTGCAAAAGTCAAGAACACACCTTGTCGTGGAGTGCTTGTTGATCCTTCTTGTGTGGTTAATCTCATTACTGAAGAATTTCTTTTTACTTTGCAATTGAATCGATCTATGATGAAACAAATGTGGTTGTGAAACTATTTGATGCATTTTCTTCTCCTGCAATTGGTTCTATTACATTACCTATTGAGGTCCGTAACAAATCCCTTGATGTGAACTTTGCTATTATTCCATCTTCCGAACAATTTCATGTGAAGCTTGGCTATCCTTGGCTATCTTCCATGAAAGCTATTGCTTCTCCTATTCACAAGTGTTTGAAATTTTCCCATAATGGTGAAGTTGTTACTATCAATCATAGTCTCTTTAAACCAGCTGAAAGAACCTCTAGTGTTCCTATTGATTATTTTTGGCCAAAACAATTGCAATCTCTTCCTCTGCGAAGTGATCATCTTTTCAAATCTTATCAAAAGTGGAAAAAAGATATGATCCTATCTCTAAGTGAACCTAGAGCACCCAAACTTGATATTCCTATCGTTCTTGAGAAGGAAGTTCTTCCTTTGAAAGGTAAAACTAATGTCTTTCCTCAAGAAGAGTCCCAACCCATCCCTATGGATGTGCCTATGTCTATGTCTAATAAACCTTCTAAAGGTAGACCTATACCTCCTCATCATGATGGACTTGGTCTCCTTCCTAAACCAAATATTCCTCCTTTGTATGGAGCAGTTCCTCCTCCTTCCTCTTATGGAGAGAAGAGACTTTCCTCTTCTCCTATTATTCAACCTAAGAGACCACAACCTAAACACCCAAGTGATAAGGATGAGAACATTCCTCCTCCTCAATCTTCGCAACTTCCTACTAAGACTAGACGAAATCGTTCTGCATCTGAACGCCGATGAAAGCGTCGTCTTAAAGCTCAGGCAGCTGCCTCTCAAACTTTGCAATCCCCAAAAACACCTTCAACAAGCATTATTCCATTTTCTCCTCAGCCGACGATTGAGCCAAAATCTCCTAAACATAAGATGCATGATGGTCTTGATCCTGTGCGAGTTAAAGATCCTATTTTTATAAATCTTGATGATGATATAGATGAAAATGTTATTCATGATGAAAATGTTACTCCTGTTCATTCTGATAGTGAATATGAATATGTTGATGTTGATAACCATTTATCTAACGCATTTTCTAAAGCACTTATCCTAGCTCCTAGACAAGAACACCGTGGCTTGGGATATGAAGATAGCCCTTGTTTGGATCTTGTGATAGCTCCATCTGCTGTGTTGGATGTTCCTCCTCTAGCGTGTTTCCTACCTTCTCGAAATATTGATCAGCAAGATCAGGGGGTAGATGACGTGCTAGACTAGTTTCATTAGCATAGCAGATTCTCTCCCCCTCTCTTTTGTTACTTCTTCTATGTGTTATTCTCATTCTTCTATTTGTTGTCCTTAGTGTTGTCTACTTGAGGACGATGGAAAGCATTGAGATCTCTCGATCTCTCTCATGTTGACTCAAAAGACACATGTGTTCCCTTCTTCTAGGTGACCTTCCTTGATTGGGGAATGAAGAAAAATTATGCATACATACATATGATATACATGAATTATCATACAGCATACTGACCCCGAGAAAAGCGAAGTCACCTTGTGCTTTGTGTTTTGTGTTTATTATCCTTGGGCTTATCTCACACTTGGGGGCTAAATCCTTGTGATAACATGCTCCTTTCTCATTTCTTATATGTATCACTACCTTAAAGCAATCACCCCTGGTGAGGCCTGTGCGATCGCTTTAACGTAGGGGGGCATACATCCCGTTCATATCTTTTCAAGATACTTGAAAATTTCTTGACAAATTTAGCTTTGCCTTGAAAATTTTTGATATCTTTCTTGCATGACTCATAGTGAGGGAACCTTACTACTGACAGTCATGGTTTTCCCTCGTGATCTTCCCTTTTACTTTGTCAATCGAAGTCGTAAGATCCTTAGTCCACTGGGGGCTTGGTGTATCTTGCCTCCTTGACGTGGTGAAAGTTTTTCAATATTGTTTCCTTGTACTTTACCGGAAGTATGAGCATATGCTTATACTCCCGCTAAAGTGGGGGCTAAATATAGCGTCCTAAAATTGCGACACTTGCAATTTTGACTGCATTTGGGTCTTCACGATGGCGATGCAACACTAAACCTGAATGGAGACCTCGAAACTTGTCCATGACACCAAAAACTGCATTTCTCAGCACCCTGGCTTGATCCCTCCTTGCACCCTGCTGTCCCGAGAGGTGGGACCAGAGCGCCTAGCACCTTGGTCCTTCAGGACTAGGGCGCCCAACACCCTAGTCCCCTAGGACCATGGCGCCCAGCGCCCTGGTCCCTGGCCCTATTTTGGGCCCGGTCTCCTATGGGACTTCGGGCCTTTTTGTTTGCAATTTGGAAAATAACATTTCCTGGTCGGCCTAAGGTCGGGAAAATCAGTCTTTTAACCCTAATTGACAAGTATATAAACTACATTTCCTCTCCCATTTTGGGAGGAAGGACATATGTGTACAAGACGCGAAAACGATATTCAAACATTCGAGCATTCAAACATTCAAGCATTCCTTCAAGCAATTGATCATTCTAAGTCTCCATTCAAGGCTAGGTGTTGCATTCAAGACAAGGATTCAACCATTGAAGAGGAGATCACATGCTACAACATACAACATACAACAAACAACAACATCTATACCTTCACATATAAGGATACAAACATCCTTACAACAAGGTACTAGTACTTGTTTTACATTACAGTCATTTACATTTACAACATTTCTCATGTATTGGTTAATTCCAAAACCGGGGTTTGACCTAAGGGCAAACCCCTAATCCCTACCCCCCCAATCATCTTCGCTTTTCTGTGTGTAGGTTGCAGGTACGCGGCTGAAATTGAAGATCTGGAATCCTTGTGCAGAGACGAACAGATCCCCCTTCGTTTCGCGGATTTTTCGGAGGACCGTGTGCACGCCGGGCGCCATCGTCCCGTCAACTTTTGCTCAAATTTGCAGGACAACGCTGTCTCGACATTTTACTACCAATTCCAGGTCCACAGGTTCATATCATATCCCTATCTCTATTTATAAGTGAATCTTTCTTACTTCTACATGCATTCCTAGTTCAATCTTTCTATCTACATTCTTTACAAAAGAGGGTATCCTTGCTATCACAACCCTTGAAACTCATATAGAATCCAATCTTGCATTGCGTGGGATTGGATCTTGTGGGTTTCAACCCCTCTTTTGAATGTAAAGTCCCTCCTAAGTGAAAACCATCAACCCTAGTGACTCTCCCTTCTCTCTCCTTGGAGTTGGGGAGGGGAGAACGACTAGGGTTCGATTTTTCCGCTTTACAATAAGCAATATCTTGGGATGTGAATTAGGGAGTCTTCCTGTGTCCTACTTGGGGCTTCCCTTATGCCATGATCCTCCTAACACTTTCTGGGGAACTTTGGTGGATAAATTCCATAAGAAGCTAGCTGGCTGGAAGGGATCTCTTCTTCGCCAAGCTGGTAAGGTTCAACTATTGAAATAAACTCTCCAAAGTATTCCTCTTTATGCCATTAGCCTTTTCAGAATTCTTGCCAAGTATGCGGAGGCTATTGAAAAGATCCAAAGAAATTTTTTGTGGACAGGGGTTGAGGAGAAGAAGAGAAAGAATCTGATTGCATGGGACAAGGGTTTTTAAGCCAATAAGAAAGGGAGGTTTGGGTCTTAGAAGAATAAGAGACATGAATGAATACCTTATGGCCAAACAGATTTGGAGAGGGTATAAAAAACAGGGAGAATGGAAATTGATATGGTACAACAAGTATAAAAGGCAATGTCCTACACTTCTAGGCTTCCTCAAAGCGGAAGATATCCCAGTTGGTTCCAATATCTAGAAAAATATCTCTAGAACAAGAGATTTAATTGTCAGAGGTGCAAAATGGAAGATGGGGAAAGGGAACCTTATCAAATTCTGGGAAGATTCATGGCTGCTTGAGTCCCCTTTGACTGAAAGTCCTGAGTGGAGCAGATTTTAGAACCAGTGCAAGGAAAGATATGGATCAATGGTGGGTGATTACTGGCAAGATGGACAGTGGAAGGATTTATCTAAGGTGGATCAGTCCTTGGGAAGTCTGAACAAAATAATGAATTCTATGGTTGTGGTGGAAGATGAAGATCAATTAATTTGGAAACTCACAGCAAATGGTAAATTCACTATGGCTTCTCTTTATTATCATCAGTATTCTAAAATGGAGAGCCCATGTTGGGCTAAGGCCTGGGTGAAAGGCCTTATCCCTAAGATTAATATTTTTTTCTGGACAACCCTTCAAGATAAAATTCTAACTATTGAGAACCACAGAAAAAGAGGTATGTGTATGCCTAGTGTTTTAATTCTTTGCATGCAGAGTGAGGATCACCAACCACCTGTTCTTTCACTACCCTTTCTCTGGTGATGTTTGGGGAAGATGTCTGGATAACTTCAAAATCAGTTGGAGTTTCCCAGAGTCAGTTCAAGAGGTTTTTAACTCTTGGCATCATCCATCAAGGAACAAGTTTACTATTTTGTTATGGAAATTAGCTCTACCCCATATGTGCTGGGGTATATGGAAAGAGAGAAACGAAAGAGTTTTAAGAGAGAAGGTGTCTAAGGCTCAAACTTCGTTTGAAAAAATCAAAAGAAATATAGTGAAAAATATGAATATAATAGGTGGTATTGCTAACCCTCAAGACAAGGATGATCAATCAATCTTCGAGAAGTGGAGATTAAAAGGTCGAGAACACTTTCAAAACAATCCTAGAGAGGGTGTGATATGGGTAAGCCCACCCAATGGATGGATGAAAATAAACTTTGACAGTGCATCAAAGGGTAATCCTGGTATTGCAGGATGTGGGGTGGTCCTTAGGGATGAATGGGGTATATGCAAAATTATAAAATGCATACCCATAGGAAATTAGACAAATCATGTAACCGAGGCTATGGTTGCATACCATGGGATGGTCCTTGCTAAGGAAGCCAACTGTACCAGAGTTTGGTGTGAAGGAGATTTATTGAATATAATCAATTGTTTGTATAAGAAGTTCCCGCCTTCTTGGTCAATAAGCAATGCTATCAAAGCGGCTAAGAAAATTAGTGAGGAATTTGAAATGTGTGTTTTCACACGTGTATAGGGAAGCAAACTCATGTGCAGACTGGGCAGCCAACCTAGCATGCCAAACAAAAGATATCATTACTACTTATGGTGAGAGTGAGCTCGCATGTGAAGTGAAATCCTTTCTCAATTTGGACCGTATCCAGATGAGGCAACGTGGCACTATCAACTATAATTTCTTAATGTCTCTTCCTCTTATTTCTAAGCATGATTATTACGGAGGTAATGAACATTTATTTAAGCGTCTTTTCATAATTGTTTGGCATGGATTTAGGGCTTTTTTTCAGGGCATCCACAGAAACCAGAGAAGAAGATTTGGAGCCGAGAGAAGGAAACTAAGGGCTAGCGAAAGAAAAATGGGAGGAAATAAAAAAAGCTTTGAGCCTACCTCTTGCTCAGAATGGAGGAAGAATAGGGAAATGTGGGATATCCTTCAGGACGAGGGTATGAGTGTGTTTATGGAGAGGCTTAGTGGGAAAGATCCTACGGTTTCCAAACATTTTATTAAGAATTGGAAGAATGGCAAGATCTTGGTCAGATCCTAGATGATGACTGTAGATGAGGAGATTATTGCTAAAGCTATGGGGATGATGACTAAGGGCATGAAAATTTTATAGGGACCACAACATATCTGATAAAGAAGCAGACAAATTCCCTGTCACAGAGGATGAGAAGAAGAAGATGGTGAAAGTCGACAATTCCTATCATTCCCCAAAATGGATATGCAGGCCATGGAGGTTTGTTTTATTTGCTACTATCACCTATATTACTTTGGATGGTAGGTTTACTAGAGCCTATGGACACCACTTTGTTTTGCTCAACCATTTCCACCATGGGGAAAAGGTGAGCCTGCCATATTATCTAGCTTGCTCCATGGACCATACTATAAAGGAGATTTAGAAAGATCCCAAAGGTGATCATGCCCTTCACCAGGGTCTTATGGCTCTTGTCTATAGAGTTCTTAAAGAGAGATGCATTGAAAAATCTATTAAAGGTAAAAATGTAAGAGACGAGGACATGAAGAGTGAAGCCAGTGGCTTTAACTTTGATTCAGAGACTGAAGGCGACTTAGAGGAGACTAGTAAAAAAGGTAGGAACAAGGCTAAGAGGAAAAGGATAGTGGTGGATTTAGACATTTTAGAGTCTGAGGCCAAATCCTTCGAGGGGAAATTCATTAAAAAAAAGAAAGGGAAAGCTACAAGAAAGAAAATGCAGAAGAAGAAGACCAGCAAGGGAAGCAATAAAGATATTAGCCAAATTCTGATTGACTTTGATGAGGAGGCAGAGGAGAATAAAAATGATGAGGGATAGGATAAGGAGGGGGAGGAGAATCTGGTTATGGGCAACATTTAGGGTTTGAACACCTAAGGTATGCAGAAAGAGGATCAAGAGGACAAAAGTGGTAATCTTAGTGACTGTGTTGGTGAAAATGTGACTATAAAGGGTTTCTGTGAGACCGTCGGTACAATGGTGAAGGATATAGACAACTTGAAGAAACATATGATGGCTATCAAAAGAGAAACAATGGGCAAGAAATCCCCAACAAAAAATGTTAAAGAATTGGTAGTTGCAATTAATAATGCGGAAGCCATTGAGAGTATGGTGGGTTAAAGAGATGGAAGAAAATAAGGAGGTGAAAGGGATGGAAATTGCTATGAACAATCTGGGTAGCAGAATTGATAAGATGGAACTCACTATTAAGAAAATTGCAGAACAAAACTTCCAGATCCTCAAAGCATCGATGGATAACATGAATATCTTGATCAATAGATTTGAGAACAACACATAGAAGGATGGTGACAAGGAACAACTGGACAAAAAAGGTCATGAGAAGAGGACCAGAGCCAATACTAGGATCAAGGGCGACATCAAAGGTCATGAGCTGGAGGAGTTAAAGACATCGGTGGACAACATGAAGTATATGATTGTCCATGCTGAGGATACCATGAAAAGTATCTAGCTGTCTCTGTCTCTGTCTTGGCAGGGGTCTTTTTGCTGTCGTTTTGCTTTCTGAAAGCTGTCTTTTTCTGGTTTTTTATGTAATGTGTGTTGGGATCCCTTTTTGTTTGGTAGGGATATGTTTTAGTTTTTGAAGTGATCAGGCACAAATCTTTCTAGTTCTTATGATATCTCCTGCTTTGTAAAAGGTTCGGGTTCCTTTAAAAAACTTGCTTTGACTTAATCAAAACATTTCAAATCATGTTATAAGAGAAGCAAAACATCACGCAAATCCAACTACATCACCTGCAAAATCAAAATTTCAAGTTTTCACTTTCAAAAAGGCTTACTATTTTCAAACGACAAAACATCACAGAGACAATAACTCGTATGAGTCAGGAATTGGTCTAGTATGACAAAACAGTTTGATACGACACAAGACTAGCCCTAGATTGACAAAATGGGCTCTTTTGAAGGTACTCGTACGATAGAAGGGTAGTTGTAGTACGAAAAAACTAGTAACTTTAAATGATAAAAGACATTCAATCAGTTTGTCATACGAGACAGGATCCTATCTCGCATGACAAAACGATAAAGTCCGACTTCAACATGCCTAAAAATTGAAAAATTCAACAAAAAAATTCAAAATTGAAATGATTATAAGGCTTAAGATCGATCACTTACCGTTGGCTCATAGTTCTGAGGTCAATTATGTTGTCTCTGGTGCTCGAATCGATGCTCCTGTGTGAGAACCACCATTTTTCTTCACAGAAGGCTTTTTGAATTTTCAAACTTGGAAGGTTAAAATGAATTGAAAATGACACTTTTACCCCATATATAGCCAAAACCCTAATTTTTCAACTTGCTCCAATGGACATGAAAATTGTACCCTTAGCTAATTTGCCCATTCTGATTCCTTTTTCGGGATCGAAATCGAAATACGAGATCATTTTGCTAGTCAATTTCCAAAATTTGGACCACTTAGCGCTTTCATCAAAACCTCAAACTTTCTTCAAATTACGCTCAATTTCTAATGAATCAATGCTGAATCTCAATTTTATTCTACAAATCAACTTTGCGCTCAATTTTTCATCATGCCAAATTTTCAAATATTCCTCTGAATCAATTTGTGCTCACAATCATTATCATCGCCAAAAATTGCCTATAATCATGTACCCTCGCTATCTTTCGATTTCGCTCCCAAGGGGGCATACTGAAGGCCTTATGACCTCACATCTTCAAATTCGAGAAATTTTTTCAAATCTTCTTCAAAAATCGAGTAAAAATCTTTTTCAACTAAAGAAAATCAATCAAATTCTTATTGCTAAGGGGCATCTCAACTTCATTGCTTCATATCAAGTTGAGATCTCTCGATCATCTAAATCGAATCAATTGGTAGGGGCATATCAATTTCATCACTTTTCATCAAGCTGATTATTCATTTAAACTCAATAAAAAGTTTAAAGAGTATCTTTGATAACATGCTCAATCTAAGAAGGTGTTCAGTTTCATTGCATCAAATCAAGCTGGAGAGTTTATCTTCACTCATCGTGTCTTGATCCATCAAGTTCAATACCGATTTTATCTTCTCTCACTGTGTCTAGATCAATCAAGTTCTAGATCAGTAAGATCCGCTTCTTGATCAATCGAGTTCAAGTTCAGTATCTTTGCTCTCTATCATTCCTAGTTCAATCAAGTTCGAGATCGATATCGCTTTAATCAACTCTGTTCAACTTCATCACTTCAAATCAAGCTAAACACTTTGCTCTTCATTTGGTTTGTGATCAATCAAGTTCAGAACTGGTATCTCCTAGAAATCAACTATTCTTTGAACTAACGCGCTGCTTGCACATTAATTCAAAGAGGGGAAAATGTAATACCCTAAAAATAGTCATCTAAACCATGGGCCCCTAATCTCGACAATATCACCAAGGTCCTAACCAAAGGCAATTAAATCAATCTTGAGCAATTAATTAATTCTTCAATAATCAAATATCACATGGCAAGTGAATTATTCTATATTAATTAAATATTTATTTAATTAATTAAATCATTCCAAGAATATCATTTTGATCAATTATCCTATTTAATTTATTAAATATCCTAGCATATTTAATTAATTAATAAATTTGCCATTTAATCATAAAAAATGAATTAATTTATCACAAAAGAGGAATTAATCACAAAGCAAGAGTTAAATTGAAAATAAAATAAAAGAATTGAATTGAAAGAGAAATCAAACTTGAGATATTATTTCTTTCTTCTAAATTGAGAACTTGAAATGAGAAAAGCAATTAAAGGAATTTAATCATTCTCTAAAATTAGAACTCAAATCGTTTGAGAAAAAGAAGTTCAGTTGCATTGAAAAGAGTCTTTTCTTGAATAAATCAAAGAATTACTTGTTTTTATCACAAATGCATGGAATTAATTAATTCTTATTTCTAATGCAAACTCAAACTTCTTTTTTGAATGCATTTCAATTAAACTATAATTGGAATCTATCTCAAGGTTAACTGAATCCGATTTCTCAATTATTTCAATTAATCCTAAATTGTGCTTTTTCTTGATCTCTCTTGTAATTCTCTATAACTTCGGCCTTCAGCTCTCATTCAAAACATCCTGGAGATTTATTATTATACACTTTTTTCTCTAGAGTCATTGAATATATTGTACTTGTTTTTTGAGATTATTGCATCTTAGTTTAATTTATTTTTGCATATTTCATGATTGCTTGAATCCATATTGCTTGAATCTTTCACCCATCTTGCATCCATTTAGCTTAATATCATGCTCATATAGATTAAATCCTTCATCTTGGTGTAGTCTAGTAATTGGTATTGCTTATACTAATCCGAGAGCAATCTTATACTCGCATCTTTTAGAAGGCAATAAGTCGATTTGTAATGGTTTTCATATTCATTATTATATCTGTCTAACCATACATGTAATGACTTAATTGAAGTGTTGTGTCTTGCAACTATCAAACTTATTTCACTTTTTCACACACACAATAAAAACTTAGAAATATTATTTGATATATCAATATGTATAAAATTTAATATGATACAATAAAAGCCTTAGAAATATGACATGATATATCTCTTAATATCACTTAATATACACAAATAATGAAATCTTATGGAGAATCATGATTTCTCTCTCATAAACTCTTACGGGGGGATCAAGAATGCTCTCTCAATCGGAATAAAAAATATTGAAATTGAAAGTGACTCCAAAATTATAATTGAAACTACTAAAGGGATTATTAATTCTAGTTGGTCCATGGAAGGTTTCATGGAAGACATTAGAGCTCTTCTTCTGGGCCTCCACTCTTTCACTATAAATCATATCTTTAGGGAAGGCAATAGTGTGGGTAATGCCATGGTTTCCTTGGGCCTACCTATAGAAGGAATTGGATGTTGGAGGAATGTTGATCACCTCCCACCTCACGTGATGACCCTAATGTTGGGAGAAAAATCTTCTAATTCAGTGTAAATGGGAAACAAAGTTAAAATTATTTGGGGAATTTTAATAGGTATTATTTTGTGGCTCAATAAGGGAAGTTGTGTTCCTTTGATTTTGAACAAAAGGGTGGTGGCATTGAGTCCACGATGTATGCCACATGGAACTCTAATGTGGTAGTGTTGAAGGGGTTTCCATGTGTAGGAAACAAGTTATTCTTTAATTATGGGATGGTGTCATCTTGGGAAAGGCGCCAAGGATTTCAAAATATTTTTTAGCCTTTACAGGATGATTATAGATTTTGTAATGTGGGAAAATTTTAATTCCTGATTGGGATTTGTCCATTCACATGCATGGGAGGTCATGAGAGTTCATGAGAATATTGAGGGCACAATTATTTATAATTACATTGTGTACTCAAAGTTTTATGGTTATTTCCTTTTGCTCTTGGCGTCAAAGACAATTTGGGGCTTTTTTGAATATCAAATAGTGATTGTTGCTGATAGTGATTCCATGGGAGGTGATAGAGTAAGAGTTGAGCCAAATAGGCACGAGGAGTTCAAAAATAATGCCACCATTTGGAATATTTGTAAAGAGGGAGTGGTTTTCCAATATACTAAAAATATGACTAGCCATGACGAAAATCTGTCAACCTGGTTTGCTTCTTCCTGGGTTGATCATAGGGTTTCAATGGGTGTCAACTCATTTTAAGTGAATAAAGATGTCATTTCTAAGGCGACATGTCTTTCCATTAATGGGAGGAAATGGAAGAAAATGTATCGTGTTCTAGACAATGAGAGCTTGAACCAGTTTTTCGTGAGGATGAAGCATCAGTCAAATATCATGGGGCAACACAAGCAATTACTTGAGACTTGGGATAATGTATGCTTAATGATAATTAATTACTTTACACTTGAAGGCAAATTTAGGGCATATTACTTTTACCACTTGCCTCTACTGAATCACTTTCATAACCACAACATTATCTCATTTCCGTTCTTTCTTTTACATTCCCTGGAGAACTCTATTAAGGAAGCTATTGATACTGCTAAAAGCACTGGTAAAAAGCCAATTCCCCTACACCAAGGTCTTATCCTTAGGCTTTACCACTTTCGCTTGGCCCTCTGCCCACCAAGGCCCATCATTTTTCAAGAAGCCCCAAATTCTGTGACCCCTCCCTCAACTAGTCTCACTGATTTACATGGGTCGAGCAAAAAGAAAGGTATTAAAAACCCTAGCCTTAAATATTGGCCGAGAAGCCCTGAAATCCCAACCCATGCGAGAAATGAAGGGGATTTGAAGGATAACAAATGGAAAGCCTAGTCTTTGAGTAAGAAGAAAGGGAAGACCTCTAAGAAAGATAAATTTACTATTCAGGGGTTGATTCTGACATAGAGGCCACCAAAGAAACTAATACCCCAAGACGGTTTACTAGACTAGCTACGCGCCCCTTGGGTAAGGGGAACAAATTAAAAATTGACATGGATTCTGAAGAGGAAGCTGAAGATGGGAGTGAGGAAAAGAAAGACTTTGGAAAGGAGGTGGAGGAGGAGATTTTGAAGAATGTGGAAAGGGATGATGGTTTTGACACATACAATAACTCTTCCCATGTCTCTGAAAGTATAAAAACCAACCCTATAGGCCTAACTAGTGACACGATGCCTAAAGATATAGCCAATGCTAAGGCTACTGTGGAAGGAAATCTTGGTGTCCACCTTATTGGTAGCTGTGACAAGTGTGTTACTACTGTTGGGGAGATTGAAAAGACAAATGCCAGAGTCTTGGATCTTGAAAGAAAAATTGACAGTATTTCGAAGTTCTCCTTAAGGGCGATGCATAGCTCTGCAACATCCCTTTATTTGCTGCTGAAGAAGATGTTGGGTAATGATGAGGGTGATGAAGGCAACTACAAGGAAATTTTTAAGTTCCTTGTTGAGGATTGGTCAACAGTTCTATAGCAAGGTTGATGCACGTACAAGGGAACTCATTAGGGAATGTGTCTCTTATTCCGGTTATTTTTGCTTTCTTAGAGGCTAGGTGCCACCATGGGCATAATATGAACAATGTTTATATTTTCTATTATTTAATTTGGAATAGTCGTACTAGTTGCTATTATGTTTATTGGGATAGCCCTTGGTGGCTTCTCTATTAGATTTCTAGTAGATTAGATAGCATGTTGGGTGGTAGACCCAAAGTTTTTTACTTTTTGAAGACTTTGGATATTTGGGTATAGCTATTTTTGATATTAATTGTTAGTTTTTTTTGTTAATGTGTTATGATTGTTAATTTGCCAATTTTACGCCCTCTAGGTAGTTGTACTTAAGGGACATCACCCTATTTTTTGTTGCTTTAATATAAAAAATAATCAATACATATAAATTTAATTTAATATAAGATCTAAATCATAGACATATCAATTGATATAGTAACTGATATTAATTGGTATATACATAATTATTTGTATAATGATTAATACCTGTAGAAAATTTAATATAATACAATAGAAATCCCCAAAATATCAATTGATATTAATGAATACATCAATCATTATTATTGGATAAACACCAATAATGATATACATACCAAAAATCAATACATATATAAAATTTAATATGATAGAACAAAAACCTTACAAATATTAATTAATATCAATTGTTATTGATCAATTTATCAATTGATGCTCACTAATAATGATGTACACCAATACCCAATACATTTAAAGTTTAATATGTTACAATATCTAGACCCTTGAAATATAAATTTCTTTTATTTGATATGTTGATTGACATCAATTAATATACCCCAATAATGATGTGTACACAAACAACTAATACATATACAAAATTTTGTATGATATAATAAAAATCCTAGAGATATTAACTTACATCGATCAATATATGAACTGATTGTTCTATTGATATACAAAGGTTAATATGATATAATAACTAAATCATAGAATATCAATTGATATCAATATAATATATTGATCTCAATCGATATACACCAATAATGGTATACATTAATATCATTTTAAACTGACTAAATTTGTGCTTAATAATATTTTTACAAATTTGGTAATTAACACATGCTTTGTTCATTATAAATCGAATGTATATTAATGTTTCAACAATACTATTTTTTTTTTGGCAAAAGGCCGAGGCCTATAATATATTAAATATAATAAGAAGATATTACATAAAGGTGGAAGGGTGCTTAACAACTACCACCCAAGTTACAATAAAGCTTCCATGATCAGTGACTGAGAATAAACCATGCAGGATAAAAGAGGACAAAAGTTACAAAATATGCTATTATGGAATGCTTCTCCAATACATGAGGAAAGAGAAGCTATATCTGCAAAATTTGAACACTGAAGATGTATTGGGACAACCTCTATCAATTACCAAGATCAAAAGATGGACTATGAGCACATACAACCATTGGCAAAAAAGAGAGCTTGAGAGAATTCCAAAATTTTGACTTGCCACATCACTGCTTTGGAGCGCCCACTACGAACAATAGCATCAAAACCACCCCGCTCCGACCGCACTCGCAAAAAAGAACATCCCTTATGCACAGTCTATAGGAAACCATAGGCTTGCATCCACCCACACCACCAGAAACAACAGAAACCCGTAGGACACCATAGTCTTGAATCCACCCACACCACCCAAAAACAACAGAGAGACCTCCACTGACATAACTGACCCCACAAAATTTGAAGCCCAAGGCTGATTACTGAGAAATTTTGGATTCGAGAGAGGTGGTCGCTTCGCTTGGCAGGGGGAAGGAAAAAGTCTCGTCAATTATAATCGACCACAATGGCTCTCCAATAAGCCAAGTGAATTGCTAAACCCAATCTAGAAAGGGGTGAGGAGAGGAGTATTGCAGGCCGCAAACAAAGGATAAGAACACTGATCTAGGGGTGGATTCAATTTATTACATTTACAATTCAAATACTTATTGCAATTCAATTTATATGTATTTAATTAAATTACAAAATAATTATTTGAAGATTTGCTCACTACTTGTATAAATATCATGCATATAGAATCAATACATAACTAAATTTATATTTTAATTTATTCAAACTACAACTAATTCCTTTACACATGGATTAGCTCCCTAAATATTATATTTTTTTTATCATAAGAGATTTCATAGAACCAGTCCCCTACTCCAAATACATTGCCTCCAATCTCTCCACCATAAAGACTTTTTCCCAAACCCCACCCACCTAATGAGGCTCACTTGAGAGCAACCATAAATGAAAATATAGTTATATTACAAGGAATATTTTTTTTTTCCACAATAAGACAAACACTCTCACGTATTGTATGATTTTTCCTATTTGATGCAAACCATCCTTGATTGTTTTATATGTATTGATATAACTCCAGATAGATTTCGATCTATGGAGTGAGGAGAGGCAATAATTTTTCTTATATAGACTATCATATAGATAGATCATTATTTACATATTTATAAGCACACCCTTCCACAAATGAAGCCATCCCTCTATAATAATAATAATAATAATAATAATAATAAAATGATGTAGAAACATGCGAATCCTAATAAGCTGGTAGTGGATTCTGCATCTCCAAATTTCAAGTTAGAAAAATTTCCTCAACTTGCAAGCATTATCAATGAGGAAAGGAAAAATATTTAAATAGTTGACACACTCACCCTACCATCAACCTCTCACCTGAATGATTTTACTCTGGATTTGTTGAGCGAGCATTTAATAAAGTTTTCCATACTTGCAGCAAGTGGATGATAAGTATGGCATAATCGATTTTTTCTATGCACTTCCATGTTGGAAGTATGATGGCGGTTTCCCTTTGAATTTCATGAGATCTAACTCATTTCCATGTTTAATTTTACACATGTGGCATCCTCTGTCACCCTGGAGAATAATTAATAATCTCAGTATTAAGCATATTGCCCTTTTCTACTATTTATTTCACAATAGATGAAGATATGAAATGATTTTGGCAGAGTATGAGAATTTCAAGACAGACAACACTTTTACCAGGTTTCACTCATAACTGGCATACGCTTGCTTCTGTAGTTTGCCCTATTTTATTTGCATTATGGACTACTCCCCAAGTAATTAAAGAGTGCCTTTGTTAATTGCTAATTGGGAAAAGCCATTCGGGGACCATATTACTGAAGATCAGTTGGGTATTGTTTTCTTCACCTCCTATCAACACTACATACGAAGCATCAAGAAGATTATTGGGGAAGAAATACTTTATCCATAGGAGAAAAGGTTTCTCTTTCCTTCACAGCTGTGTTCTATATTTCTCTCCAATATAGTGGATTTGCTGCAGTCTTGGGTTCCCTTGAAAAATATCATTCATAAAACAATTAAGGAAGATTACTTTAATGATAATAAACTCTTGGATGCCATCTGTTAGTATGATTTGTGGAATGGTCAGGCAAGAGTGGGTGGACTTTTCTCCAAGCAACTTCTATTCACACATGAGGAATATCCTACAATATTTGATAGAATAAAGCGGTTTCTTTCCCTGTAAAAGGTGAGACCCTTCCAAATTGCTACTTGCAATGCTGGGAGAAGCTTAAACCCAAAATTAACAAGCATAATTTTCTCTAAAATACATGCCATCCTAGCAATTTTAAGTCATGATCATGGACAAACAGAGTCATTTGTTATTTCTCCGGTAATGCCAGTGGGTGATGAAATTTCTATGTAGGTGAAAAATATTTCTCCTCCTTGGCTCTCCTTTGATCAAATCAATGAAATCCATGGTTCACCAATTGAAGATCTGATATCAGCCTTTGCTGCACTCAATATCGGCAATAGATTTTTGTCGAGATTACAAGGATTGGAGAAGTAGTCCTTGACACTCACCCCGGGTTCAGGGACCAACTCGTCATTCTTGGTTATGGGCTCTTAGTGTTTGCAACATATGGAGATGTAATTTTGAAGATGTATTCTGGATTGGGGTCTTTCGGTTCAACCCATCAAGTCATTGTAGTATTGGTATGGGAGTCATTTGTATTTCAGCTCTGTATAATCGGTTTTGTGAGTACTCCCATAAATTGATAAATTAGTTTGCATACCGGTTCTTCCTGGTGTAACATATCTAGTTACATCTGCATTTCAGTATTTAAAGCTCCGATAACATAACCCATTTTTTGTTTACTTTTTCCTCTGTGGTCCCATACTCTCATCTGCTATCTGGCATCATCAGTGTTCTAGTTTCACATCTTTAGTGCTAGATTTTTTGGTATCCGGTATCAGTTTTGGTGGTGGTGATTATGTTGTACCGATAAAGGAGTCTCTGCAGTAACCGGTTTTAGTTTTGGTGGCAGTGATAATTTTGTACCGGTATTATAGTTCTAGAATAATTCAATTGGTTGCATTCCTCTTTCTGTGCTTTACAAATATTCAAATATGTTCTCTGGTCACTGGAGATGGCATCTTTGTAATGCTTAGGTATCCCCTCACAACTTTATCAAGATCATTGATAACCAGTTGTCGAGGCCGATTCAAGGATTTCTCTTAGTTTATTCTGTTCCACTATTCTCATCTGTGGCCTTTATGAGGTTTGCAAGGGTTCCTTATAGCTTTGTTTTTTCTTTCTCCTTTGTATCTGAGCAAGGATATAGGGTTTTCTTTCTGGTTCTTTCCATATTGAGCTCTTGAATTAGTTTTCTTATTTTTATATATATTTGTGGCTTGCCAATTTTGCCAAAAAAAATAAAAAATGCAAATTGTAACACTTTTTGTGAAGTAGTGGTGGATGATATTGGACCATAAGCCACATGGAAATTGTCATATGAACATTTTTGGAAACAAATATTGGAAAAGTTTTAATTAGGTTTAAAACCTAATTATTTTGACATCAAAAAATTTGATTGTTGGTGGCAACATGCCACAACATAGACTATGGTTACATGTCCATCTAAATTGATGATGATTTGTTCCACCTATTATTTCTACTTTCACACCTATTATTCCAACCTCCATTCACTTGTAGGCAATGGTGTTAGCATGGGGAGCATTGAACACTGTCTTTGAAAAATCAACTAGCCAAGCTACTGATAAGGAAATTGAATTTAGTAACATAGAGCATGGTTTAGATGGTTTTAGTCCTAACACCTCAAGCACATTGACACCATCTACAATTACCCATTTTATCGTCTCCATCACACATCCACTTTAGAGGTTGTAGCAGAGGAGTCATTCTTGGCTACATTGCTTTCTTCTCATACACAAGTATTTTCTATATTATGTACATATTTAATGTATATTAAAAATAATATTTTATTTTACATTATCAATTATCAATTTATTAAATAAAAACCATTAAACATCTAGAGTACAGTCTGTTAAAATAGAATTATTTTTTGAATAATTTATTTTCTTTGGTAATTTGGCCTTAACATGGTGCTACATATACATTTAGTGAACAACTTTGGCTGAAAACGTTGTAGACATATCTAACTTATCTTAAATGAATCTAAATAGCTCTTATGTTTGGCCAAAATATTTTTCTAGTTAGAAATACTTAAATTTGTTTGTGTTGATAGTTGGTCTGAAGTGGGACAAGTTTTTAGTTTTACCCCATAAAATTTGTCTTGGCTTGGATCTTACATTATCATATTTAAGACACATAGAAATCCACTCTAGCACACCTAAGTAGGGTTTCAATTATTGTTAAACTTGTCACTACTAAACACAATCTTGGACACACTTAAGATTTAGAGCACACACTATTTCTCTTATCAACTTGGTTATTTGTGGAGGTAGAAATATCAAAATAGGGGGTTGATTGATGCAAGGTCCTATATGTCTACAACCATTCTTCCCTCTTTTTGTCTATGCAGGTCTAGATTTAAAATATAAAAAAGTGAAAAAGCAAATTGACATATGAAACATTAGATTGAAGCCTAATCTATATGGTGCAATTTGTATTGCAGTGCGATGCATTGGTGTCTAGAAAAGTGGTCTCCAATTCTAGTGATTGTTCCCTCTCTATTTGTCCTTCTCAAATTTGTGTTTATTTTCTATAAATTGTAGTCTTGATCTGTATAATTGTTAGTTTCAATGTTCATCTTTCATCCTTAGGTTAATTTAACCACTCTTGCAAATCAATCCTTTTCACAACTTAAGATTAGAACCAAGACATCTTGATCTCCTTTGAGGATGTTATCCAAGAACAATTCCTTGGTCGATTTGTGTTCCAATGTTTAATTGGGGAAAGATTGATATGGATTAATTCATTGATTAGTCTAGACTCCTTTTCCCAATATAACAAAATCAATAAAATATATAAGAAAGAAAGTATGATCATAATTATAAATAAATTTCTAATGACTCAATTTAGTTGTATAGTTCTTTATAAACCACAAATACATATAGTTATGATATACTTGATGACTAGTGAAGGTTAAATAACTTATCCAATGATAAATGATAGTAAAATGATTATTATGGTTTTAGCATACACTGATACGACTTTATTTTAGGTGTGAACCTTGTAATAATTTATGAACTAATTTGGTTATTTTGTACCATTATGTTATGAATGAAATATATGAAGTGATGCATTTTACATGTTTTTCAATTTTAGATGAATTAATGCATTTTATGGAAAAGTTAATATCAAGGATCTACTAATTATTTTATAATATTTTGATTTTACAACTTGGATTAAGGAATCTCTTTGATTCATTATCTTGATGTGTTCGAAAAATGGTAGGTTGCTCTTCCTTATCTCTTCAAGGAATTCCAAGAAGACGTATACTCTTAGGGGGGAAGGATATGAGGCCCACTTCTCTTCATGGTCACACTCTATGTTGATAAACTAATTTTTTCTTTTGACACTCATAATTATGTTATTATTTTATGTTTAGTTAAATATAATATCAAATTAGAGCAGCAGTTTACTCTTTTTTTTTTTTTGATAAAAGTGGATTTACCACTAAATTATATTAATATTTTAATTTTTACATGGTGTTTGGTTCAATGAGCACTGGAGGGAAATAGCTAGTAAGAAAACCCTCCAGCATTGCTCCAAAAAAATTAAGGCCTACCTACCCATTACAAGAAGCCTCCTAGGCATAATAAATAACCCCCCCTCCGTATTACATAGCAATTCCATTAGGTACAAAAGAAGCTGCCATACATGGCATACAAAAAGATATCAGACGCATAATCATCCTTTCAGCTCACTGTGGAGAACACCACAATAATGGAATAGAAGGTCATCTACTAGTGACAACTTTAAAACTGTAAAAAAATTGACCATCCTCGCACCACCCTTGGCTACACAAAACAATTCTCCAACCCATTTATTAGCATAAAACTCAAGAGAAGAAATGAAACCACTGTAAGTGAGCATGACATAATGAAAACCGTGATCAAATAGAGTATAACCCATATGAGGAGGAGAGAAGGGTGTTGAAACCCCGATGAAGTCAACAAGAGCCCAAGCCAAATGAGTAACCATAAGAAGAGCCATGCAAACAAAAGAAAAACAAGAAACCACTGCATATATCGTAACACTTGTAATTTCCATGATCCAAAACTCAACCACCACCTTCCAAGCCTCATGAAAATAATTCGAATGAAGTAGATTACAAACCCACCCAAGTTCCTCATCTTTGAATGCATGAAAATGATGACCCTCAGAAGGAAAGAATCTTAATTATGGACTCATATAATTTATTTTATTAATAATTATGGACTTAATTTTTTTTTATATTTGAGCTTATTATTTATATTAAATTTTTATTATAGATTGATTTTAGAATGAGCTTAATTTTGTATAATGAATCTTAATATAGTTTTAGTAGGTGCTATGTGTGTGTGAATATGTTTTAGACGAGAGATTAAATTTTAATTTAATTTTGTTGGATCATATGATTTAAAAAAAAATATGACGCATATAAATGGTACATATGTTGATCTAATTATAAATGTTGCTTCAACTATTATCATAGATATTTTGATGTTTATGTTCAAGTGTATAGATTAATTCTATGATCAATGAAAAATTGTGGAAGTTCTCAAGAAATCTTCAATATAATTAAGATTTACTGAAAGAAAGGATTAAGATTCTTTTGTGTAAATGTGTTATGTGTTGGTTAATTTAATTTTTTTTAATTATTATTAGTAATTAAGGTTTGTTAAGTCCCTTAAGTATCAAATTTTAGATTTGAACTTAAGAGAATTTTAGAGATTTTTTAGTATAATATTTTTTAATTTGAATAAAATTAAGTCCAAAAAATAATTTAACCTATGGAATTGGATTAATGTTAGAGTGTTTATTATGTGTTTTGAAAAAGTATAAAAATTGAAAAATATTTTAACAAATAAGTGATAAAGTTAGAGAAGAAAAATCTAATTGGATGATAAAGTCAACACCTCTTCCCCAAACTCATTATCTACACAATGGATCTTTATTTAAACATTTTCAAAAAATATGCGTAGAGTTATATTCTCTATTTTTAATTGATCTCTTTCCTTTCTTTTTATTTTTCTTCATTTGATAAAAGAAGAGTGGGAAGAGTTTGAGATCTTGGAGAAGAGAAAATATTGAGTAGCTTCGATCAAGAGATTCTTCAAATTTTAATGAAGTAAGATTGTAAGTCATTTTAGAAAATATGTAGTTATTATTTGTTGTTAAAATAAGATCTGTAAATTTACTAATTTTATATTAATATTTGTTATGGAGGTAGTTATTTTATTTGTTCATTAATTCACTTAAATTTATTTGAATAACAACTAAAATAAAATAGTCTATTGATCAAAGAAAGTTGAAAGATGATGTGAAATACCATAAAATTGAAAAACATATTGAAACAAATTTTGATTTAGAGAAATGGTACATGATGATGATGATGATGATATTATTATTAAATTATACAAAATTGAATGTGCAAACCTCTTTAATATTATGCAAAACACCCTTAAAACTGGAAATCCTATGGTGCAAGTGCACTCGGGGGAAGTATGGGTTACCACCCAAAAACATTGTTTGTTTGGTTTCCATGGGGATGCGTCCCCTTAAAAAACTCATGCTTCTTGTAGGGGGATGCTTTTGAGACGAGGACTTGGTGAAAATGTTCCCCAAAGCACCACCACTTCTACCACCTCCATCACATCTATCGAGGACATCGTTGGGTTGCTTGCTATATGAAACATGGCATTATATACTGAATGCAACCTATAACTTTGTGGAAACTAGTTGGCCTTTTATGTGCTATTCAAAAATATATTTATTATAGTTCAATTCACCTCTATTTTTATATCACCACCTTCCAACCACCACTCCCCATTGTCCTTCCGTTGTCCCAAAATTGAGGTCCTTCGCCCTTACATTCCCCATTCCCTCTTAGAAAACTCTGTGTAACTATGGTTTTCAATTTATTGGTGTGTTTCCTTACATCCCCCATTCCCTGTTAGAAAACTCTATGGAACTATGGTTTTCAATTTCTTGGTGTGTTTTAGTTGACCTCTCTCAGTTTCATAGAGTTTCTCTTTTTGCATGTTGCTCTAAGAAGGGTTGGCTTAACCAACACACACTAAGGCAGGGGTCCTACGAGGGGGGATTAAGCCCTAGTTTTTAGGAAGAGGTGGTCCCATGGAAAAATAAAAAAATGGCTGTAGGATTATTTAGAACCTTTTCCTAAAAAAATAGTAGCTCCTTTTTAGGCCTCCAAACTTAAGCAGGTGAAAATGGGGTGGGGCAGGAAATTGCCCCACCAACTTAGGAATAGTTTGTGCCACTTGTCAGTTCTCTCAATTTAATTCCCACCAAAAATAAATAAATCCTACCAAAAAAAAATTGAGAGGGAAAACTAAATTTTCAAATTTTTTTTTTTTCAACATCACGTTTGCTGCACACTATAAAAAGACCAGGTCATTGCACAAGACCAGACCACACAGTGAAAAACACCAGACTAACGACAAACATTGGTCTGCATTTTGAATTTTTTAGTTTTAAAACTTTTCAATTATAAACGCGTGACAAATTTTTGAGTAAAATTTCTTTACCATTTTTTAAATTTTATTGTTCACATATAAAATTTCAGCATTGTTTCTGTTAAGAATTCCAATATTCTTGCATTGCTCTGTTTTGTAATAGATGTCTCATATTCTTAAGTTTATTTAACATAAATCCCAATTATTGTATTTGACATTTCAACTTCCCACATAATGATATTGTTACATATATTGAATTCTTAATAAAAAGATTATAAAAAATAGATTGAACTCAATGACACAACACTCTCATGGTAGAGTAAAAGTCATTTAAAATTTGAGTTGAAGCTATAACATGCATGATATCTTGCAAATACATTTGATATAATACAAACATAGATAAGATAAGCTATAAATTAAAATTCATGATAGCTTGGTCAAATTTAGGAGTTGAAATTTTTAAGCCGATCTCATGGGACTAATGGCATCCTTAAATTTAGTGGCTGAAACTTTTAAGCTGAAGTGCACTACAAAACTCATGGGACCGCTAGCTTTAAAATTCTCCTAAAAAATCTTAGCAGCTCTAGCTCTATTTTTTAGAAAGCCGCCCTCCATGGAACCCCAGTCTAAGCGTTGATTGCATAGTGTGTCCTAGTGTGGGGCCCATTCAAGTCGTTGCTTCCACCAACTCTCATTTCCATTATGTTGAGCAGTTTTAAATTGTAACAATAAATAACCAGTCACCCAATTCCTGCAAATGAAAAATCAAATTTAAATTATGGTTGTTGTGCTCGAAGTTTGAATGGATTAAAAGAAAGAGGCGCTTTGCATGGAACACGAGGGAAATGATCCGATTGACATGTATGCAAAATGTGGAAGCATAGAGAAGGCATGCAAACTGTTTGACCAAAATTCTTTCTCATGGAATGCCATGATTATAGGTTAGATGCAAAATGGAACTTTTCTAGAACAACTACGGTTGTTCAAGGGAGCCAAAAACCTAGAGTGGGCATAGATCATGAAATTGTGGAAATAGAGACCAGTGAAGTTGTTAGAGAGATGAGTGTCTAATCTGATTTCTATTTTTGAATAGGTTGCAAATGTGGGCGTGTAGGAAACTTTGTCAAAGGCAATAAAGGATTATTTTGAATGGAGGGTTGTTGATGTGTTTGTGTGTAATGCAGGTGTGACAAAAACTACACTTTTGGAGGAGGGTAGGATTGAATATCTGTATACACATAAAATGGCTATGATGAATTAAATAAATATTTAGTATTTATTTAATATTTATTTTTCATTAGATAAATAAATTAAAATTTTTATTTATTTAATTCATTGGTATTCTTCTTCTATTCATTTTATTAGTTAATTATCTTCACAACTCTTCTAAGGTCTTCTTGATTAAATAATTCTTAATTATTTAATTAAATATATTTTTCGCATCATTTTCTCTCCATGTCATCTCATTTTCCAACCCATTTCCATGTGGCTAAACAAATTAATCTTTCCTAATATTCAAATTAGCTACATTTATCTCCAACTTCTATTCCTATTCAAGAGGAGGAAGACACTTAGCTGTCCACTTACTCCCTATATTCTATCCACTACTCCTACATCTTTAAAGGAGTTTTTTTCCACCTCACCCTAGTCAACATCCACTTCTCTTGCATTTCCTAGATCATCTCCAACCATCCTATATTCTTGGGGTTTCCAAGTGTGGTCAAGGTGATCATGTTGCCACTTGGACTCTTCTTCTACCTTTTCCTCCATCTTGCATGTGTAGGAGGAACATCTTCCTTCTTTCTCTCTCACATTCTAATCAATCATTTATAATTTATTTATTTATCAATATTTAATCTCAACCATTGATGCATGAGCATCCTCGATTCATAGCAATCTTGCATCAACCAAAAACATGTTTCTTTCTATTTTACTTTCTATTTACAATTTCAACTTTTCTTTCTGTGTGTCCCAGTTTTGGCTCCCCAGATCCCGTGGAGTTGAATTCTACTTAGAGACTTGATCATCTTTCTTAGTTCCAGACCGCATCATATTTGGATCATTTTCTGACAAGTTATCGCTATCGGATTCCTTGACAGATTCCTGTTACTGGTTGACAGTTCTTGTTACTGGTTGCCTAGACCTATTTTGGGGATCTACTAGAACCCCATCCAAAGCTTGCAGAGCCTTGAGCATTGATTTTGATATTCCTTGGCATGTGGCCAACCTTTTCCCGTGATCACACTTCATGCTTTGGAATTTCTGAAGGAATCTCTTGGCGGAGGCTGACCTTGTTAATTTTACATGTTAGGTCTTGTTCATTGCATTTTGATCCCTTTTTGGACTGACTGGATCCTTTGGATCATATATATAATTATAATTGCACATTAGAATGTAATCAATCGAAGAATCAAGTAGTGAGACTAAGCGTAGAAGATGGATCTTCAGATTCAAGGTCCCAGTTGTGACCTATTTTGCATGTTCTATGAGGCATGTGAGCCATTTATGCTTTAACCCGATTGTTACCAGTTGGTTGTAATCAATTTTCATGAAATAAAACAATCTGTTCTGCATTGCCTCCATCATATCTTTGTGTCTCCATTGTGTTACTCTTGCTGACCGATCTAGATTGATCTTTTTGAGTTCCCTCCTCATCGGTGACTGATTCAAGTGGTATCAGAGAAAAGTTTCATTATGGAGGTTTGTGTGTCTTGAGATTTTTGTTGTAGGGTGGCGGATTATGGATTTGACCTGCAGCTATAGAGGACTAGTGTAAACGATGGCACAAAGAGGAGCTAGGAATGGTGGAGTGCATGGGAATGCAGACCCTACTGTGATGGAAATGTTGCAAGGTATAGTGGCCTGGTTGGAATCTGTGGAGACAACCCAGAGAAGAGGCCGACATATTGAATATGTAAGTGAAGATGGAGGAGAAGAAGCCCTGAAGTAAACCCACCAATGGTTGATCCAGATGAGGGAAGATTTTTGAGAGTTTTGAGTAGGGCGAATACTAAACCTTATTTTACCCCACCAGAATATGATGGGAAGTTGGATTCAGATGAATTGATGGATTGGATCTCAAAGATGGAAAAGTATTTTGATTTTGAAAACACTGAGAGGAAGGTGAAATATGCTTGTACCCAATTGAAAGGTCATGCATCCCTTTTGTGGGAGCATTTGCAAGTTGACAAACAAAGAAGAGGTAAAGAGAAGATTTAGACATGGGATTGGATGATTGCTAAGTTGAAGTCAAAGTTTATGCCAGCTGATTATCAAGTGAATCTGTTATGGAAGTTGCAAAATTTGAGACATAAGGAATCTAGTGTGCAGGAGTACACCGAAGCATTTTACAAGCTGAACATCAGATCTAGATATGTTGATGATGAAGTTGAACAAGTTGCAAGATATTTGAATGGATTGTGGATGGCTATAAAAGATGAACTCAGTTTGATCAAATTGGAGAGTGTTGAAGAGGCTTACCAGTATGCCCTAAAGGTAGAAGAGAAGCTAAACAAAATACATGAGCAGAGGCAGAGACAAAGAGGCAGAGGTGGAAGATTTACCAAAGGAAGATTTCAAGGAGGAAGAGGATATACCGGAGGAAGAGAAACTAGTACAGATCAAAACAAGAACAAGGAAGTGAACAAAGAAGGTAATTCATACTGGAAATATGATAGAAATTTCTATCGGAGGAGAGAACCAGATGGTTACCGAAATAAGAATTTTGGAAGACAAGACAAGAGAACATTTAGAAGAACTTTCTATAAGTGTGAAGGAGAAGGACATCTTGCATTCGAGTGTAAGAAGACAAAGAATATCGAAAGAGAAGTAGTGGTGGAAGAAAACCCCACTGGACCAGACAATAAAATGGAAGATGGAGGATTGTTGATGATGAGGAGAGATTTGTGTCATACAGGAGGAGATGAAGAGACCTTGCAGAGGAAGAATTTGTTCAAGACTAGATGTAAGGTATCTGGTAAGTGTTGTAAAGTTGTAATTGATAGTGGTAGTTCATATAATCTTATTTAAGAAGAAATGGTGAATAATTTGAATTTGGAGAGACTGAAACACCCTAAGCCTTATCAGATAGCATGTATTCAAGATGAACATAATTTGTTTGTAAGTGAGAAATGTTTGGTGAAATTGAAAATTGAGAATTATCATGATGAAGTATTGTGTGATATTATGCCTATGGATATTTGTCATCTTTTGTTGTATAGACCTTACCTATTTGATAGACAGACAGTACATGATGGGAGAAAGAATACATACACTATTTTGGCCAATGAGATGAAGCAAACCTTGTTGCCTTTGGAGGAACCTTTCAAGAACAAAGTATACACAAATGCTAGAATCTATTTGGTAGATGGAAGGAAATTCCTGGATGGATTGAGACATGAGAATGTGTGTTTTTCCTTAATTCCTAAGAAGACCGAGGAACCGGAACTAGAAGGAGAACAACCAGAAGAGATAAAATATTTGATGAAAAAATATGAAGACATCATTTCAGATAATGTACCTGATGTATTGCCACCTATGAGAAGTATTAGTCATTGCATGGACTTGGTTCTCAGAGCTATTTTGCCTAACAAAGCTGCACATCGGTTGACACCGGTGAAGAATGAGGAGCTGAATAGACAAGTGTAGGAGCTGTTGAAGAAAAGTTTGATCAAGTAAAGTTTGAGCCCTTGTGCAATACCAATAATATTAGCACCTAAGAAGAATGGAGAGTGGAGAATGTGTACTAATTCCAGAGCAATGAACAAGATCACAATGAAATATCGATTTCCTTTGCCTAGGATGGATGACATAATGGACTATTTGAGTGGAACAATACTTTACAAAGATAGATTTGAAGAGTGGATATCATCAGATAAGGATCAAAGAAGGAGATGAGTGGAAGACAACATTTAAGACAAATGGAGGATTGCATGAATGCTTGTTGATTCCTTTTGGATTAACTAATGCACCAAGTACTTTCATGAGGTTGATGAATGAGGTATTGAAAAAATTCTTGGGTAACTTTTTTATTGTGTAATTGTATGACATTCTGATTTTCAGTAGACAAAAGAGGAGCATTTGTTGCATTTGAGACAAGTTTTGCAGAGGTTGAGAGAAGAGAAGTTGCTGATAAGTATTAAGAAGTTTACCTTCATGAAGGATGAGTTAGTCTATTTGGGATTTCTTATATCCGAGGATGAGTTAGGATGGACCCTGGGAAAGTGAAAGTAATTGTTGAGTGACCTACACCGGAAAGCATTGGAGAGGTAAGATCATTTCATGGATTGGATAGTATTTACCAGAAGTTTATCAAAAATTTTAGTTTAGTTTGTAACCCTATGAGTGAGACCATGAGAGGAGATCATAAAGAATTCAAGTGGACCACCGGAGAGAACAAAAGTTTTTAATTATTGAAGCAAAAAGTGACTGAGCAGTCTATGTTGGCTTTACCGGATTTCAATAAAGTATTTCAAGTGGATTGTGATACAAGTGGAACAACAATAGGAGCAGTCTTGAGTTAGGAAGGGAAAGAAGTAGCTTATTTCAGTGAGAAATTGAATGATGCCTAGAGGAGATATTCAGTGTATGATCAGGAGTTTTATGCCATAGTTCAAGCCTTGAAGAAGTGGAGACATTACTTGTTGCCTAAGGAGTTTGTGTTGTATACAGATCATCAAGCTTTGCACTATTTGAATAGTCAGAGTAAGTTGAATTAGATACATATGAGATAGGTAGAATTCTTGCAGAGTTACACCTTTTGTTGAAGCATAGAAGTGGGAAATCTAACAAAGTTGTTGATGCATTGAGTAGGAGAAGAAATTTGCTGACAAAGATGAGAGTGATACTATTAGGATTTGAAGATTTCAAGACCTTGTATGATGATGACCCAGATTTTACAGAACCTTGGAAAGCATGTAGAGAACCAGTTTTGGTAGATAGAAGCAAGTGGCTGGATTACTTCATTCAGAATGGGATGTTATTCAGAGGAGTTCAGTTGTGAATACCTAAGAGTTTTATGAGGGAGAATCTGATAAAGGAGAAACACAGTGGAGATTTATTTGGACATTTTGGCATTTACAAAACTGTAGCATTAGTGAGCGAGTAGTACTTTTGGCTCCAAATTCATAAGGATGTTAAGAAATATGTGCAGAGTTGTAGAGTTTGTCAAGTTGCAAAGGATAGTAGTCAGAATGTGGGATTGTATAAACCTTTGACATTACCGGTAAGACCTTGGGAGGATATAAGAATGGATTTTGTATTGGGATTGCCTAAAACATTGAGAGGGAATGATTCTATATTTTTGGTAGTGGATAGATTCTCGAAGATGGCTCATTTCATACCTTGTAAGAATACATCAAATGCATTACATGTAACATACCTATTTTTCAAGTAAGTAGTGACATTGCATGGATTACGTAACAACATAGCTTCAGACAGAGACACTAAGTTTTTTGGTTATTTTTGGAGAACATTTTGGAAGAAGATGAAGATAGATATGAAGTTCAATTCTACTTTTCATCCACAAACTGATGGACAAACACAATTAGTTAACCGTTGGGAAATTTGTTGAGATGTTTAGTTGGAGATAAAGTCGGAAGTTGGGATTTGATCCTTGCACAAGCAGAGTTTGCCTACAACAATTCAGTGAATAGGAGTACTAGAAGAACACCTTTTGAGATAGTTACTAGAGTGCATCCTAGAGGTATTGTCATGCCCAAACTTTTGGGCACAAACGGAATAATTTTTTTTATTTTTAAACTTAATCTATTAAAACTAAATTTGCTAAATAACGGATTAACCAGTCTTGTCTTAACTAAGTTTGGTTTCTTTTCAACTAAGAATAATTCAAACACTAGATCAAGTAAGCGAGATGATCTAAGCCAAATGCAGAAAATTAATTCTCCAAAGAATTATTATTATCTCATCAAATAATAAATATAATAATTTCGTTTAGGCAAAAATCTCTAAATAAATTTGCAAGAGATATTAATAATCTCAAATAGCTTTTTAATTGCCTAGGAACTAAATTAATTAGCCCTAGCTCTTAGTTTTATAAAATCTATTATTTATTTTTTTAACAATAATTATATTTTGTTTAAAATTTGACTCTAGGGTCGATTAATCCCATAGTGCAATTGTGCTATAAAATTTTATTAAAGTTGGCCAATAAAATTTATCTTCTAAGGCTAAGTATTTCCAGAGTATTTATTTTTATTCCCCCATAAAATTCAAACCAAAAAGGGATCTAAAACTAGCTTTTAAATAAAGCCCTTAGTAAAAACTCTACTCAATAACAAAAGTAATTTCACTATTTGAATAAATAATCCAATTAAAATCTTAATTTATAAGTCATATATATATATATGAATATCTAACTACATATAAGATTGTAACGAGTTGTTAAATAAGAAAATAGTCTTGCTCAAAGTCTATGGGGATACCCTATTCAAAATTCAAATAGGGTTTCCCCCTCTTTTTTTTTTTTTATATTAATAAAAAATAAAACCCTAACTTCTCTTTTATTTTATTACACATCCCACACATGTTTTTTTTTTTATATTATCTATGTGTGTTTTGCCCTAACCCGAAAGTTGGGTTAGGGCGTGTGTGTGTGTTCTTTATTTTTTTTTGTGTGCAGGTTGGTGGAGGAAGCGACGGCCATGAAATGACATAGAGGGCAGAGATTTTGCAGGGGGCGGCGTTTTAAACCAAGGAGGACAGGGCCTCCAGCAATGGCACCGAAAAGCCACTGCGGGTCGCGGCCCGCAGTGATGCTAAGGCGTCCCTGCGGGGCATGGCCCGCAGTGGTGCCGCGGTGTCCCTGCGGGGCACGGCTCGTAGTGGCGGCCAAGACCGCCCCTGCGGGTCGAATCCTATAGCGGCGCCACTGGCGCTTATGTGGGGCTCGGTCCGCCGAGGGGCTCCGCGGGACCCTCGGTGGGGGGTATGGTTTACAATTATTTTTTTATTTTATTTTATTTATTTAAAAAAAAAAAAAATACAGTCACACACACACACACACACACATATATATACACAGTTTTTTGGGGTTAACATGATTAAAAGATAAGTTTCCCAGGATGAGTCTATTTTCAAATAAAATATGTAGACTCTCATAAACTATATATATATGCACACACTTAAGCATTATGTTTATTTTTAATCTCTTTAAAACATGCAAAAAATATTAAGTTATTAGTAGCAAGATAATAGATGTTTAGGCTTTAAATTCTGTCCTAATCTTTTTATATACAAATCATGAACTAATTATTTCCCTAGCACATTAAGCCTAGCATAGTGGGAAATACTATATTTTTTTTTTTGTTTAAAGCATTTTGTATATTTCTTTCCTATTTAAAAAGAACACTAACAACAAGCTCTAATATATATTTTTTTTGTATAGATGCTAACTTTAGAAGTAGACTATTACTTTCAGAATTATTTTCTGCAATAAATAAAAAGACAGAATGAAATAAATTTTAACAGCAACTATATTAACCTAGAAAACATTTAAAAACCAATTTAGAGATAGAATTAATAAACCTATTTAACCATAATTTGTATTTGTTTTTTAACTAGATAGATCTAGATGCAGCTTTTACAAATCCCATAATTTCATTTTGCATGATGGAATAAAATGAACTTTTATTTTCCAATAATAAGAAAGCAGCAAATATATTAACTCAACAACTATAGGAACTTAATGCATAAATAACTTTTTTTTTGCAAAAATAACTTTATAGGGAAAATACATATTTCTTTCAAGAGCATCTAGAATACAAAGTAGTCAATTTTACAAAGGGGTGTGATACCCATCTAGTCTCTCATTCCATTAAATGAGGACTTGAAATAAAAATGAATGCATATCCTTTTGAAATAAATACAATATATAACTTTTTCTTTTTACATTGCTGCCATTAAAAATACAATATTCCCTTTCCCAACTTTTCTGCAAGTCAAATAAAAACCAACAACTTCTAGCTTCTTTTTTTTTTTTCTCTCAAGTAACCTACAAATAAAACATAAGGCTTGGCCATGGAGTGCTCACCTCCCAGCCTAGGCTTACTAGAACCCACCCCCGAGCTTGGAGAACCAAGCACTAGACGGGTTACACACATACAACCACAACAAGCAAGGGATAAACACACAACAAACAATTTTCCCAACCAAGGCTACACTTCACCACAATTTGTGATGATTTTCCAAGGGTGGAAGTGGACCAAATACCATTGGGGAGATTGCAAGCATGGAACATCTCAAGTCACCTCATGGCAACCAAATACAACACAAGTCCATCCCCACATCCTTATGCCCCCTAAAGACATATAAGCCATAGCATCTCTCCTTATGACCCCCAAATGCATAAACAAGGCTATGCAGCAAGGGTCACAAAAGAACACCCTTGAGATCACTCTCTAAATGAGAGCCTCTCACCCAAGGCTTTCAAACTTCTTCCACCCCAAGACCATCCTACTCTCCCAAGAGTAGAAGGCCTTGGATACTCCCAATACAAGAAAATGCATAAAAGAAATGAAGAGGAAAAATCACATATTCTTTCACAAGGTAAAATACAAATAAACAACTCCTTCATACAAGCATTTCTTCAAACATACATATGCAACATAAACAAAAAGAGAGTAAGAACCAACCTTAATTTGCCCAAAGGTTTTATTAGAACTAGTTGGGGATGAGCAGCCCAAAGCCACACAATCTTTTCACCAACACTTAGCCAAAATTCTATCCTACAACTATTCTTCAAAATTGCATAATCTCCAACAATGGAGAGTGGGTGATTAACTCACTAAGTCCCTAATCCTTGCCTAAGAAGGCCTCTCTCACTCTGTCAAACCCCTTGGATAGAGTGAGAGTTCCCATTGGTTGGTCTTCCCAACTTCTTACATGTTGCTAAAACTAGAAAGAGAAAAGGTAAGAGAGGATGGGGAAGAGAGTTTGACATCAAAAGGGAAGGTTGTCTATCCTAGGAGGAACCTTCTAAGTTGAATTTTCGCTCACCTTGGAAAAACCACTTTTTGAGGTGACTAAATAGTCACATGGGAGTAGTCACATGCTTACAAATACCCCTAATCCATAGGTATACCCTTTGGACCTTTGGAAAAGCCCTAAAACTAACCCTAGGAGTCCATTTGACTCCTTAGAAACCCAACTGAAGTTAACCTACGGGTCAAACCTGAGTTGACCACTCCCAAGACTCCCTACCCAAGGCAAATTTGGGACCACACTCAAATGTTTGGAATGGGCTTTGGTAAAAACAAACTCCCTCCAAGAGACAAGTCAAAATCAATGACACTAATCAGCACATGTGTCAAGTGACACAATAAAATACATTACAAAATTACACATGGAATTTGTCTCTTGTTGGATTTACACAAATTAACAAAATCAATTTAACACACATGCATCATTTACTTTCACAAATAAAATATGATACAAATGAGGTGTTGTCTCTCCAAATAGACAACCCCTGGCTTTACAAACGTACATAGGTCTAGGTTTGGTTCTCCATAATATTTCCATGGTCAAATGGATAATTTTCCTGCTCATCTCAATTTACACATTAGTAATCCCAAATAACCACATATATTATTAAACACATGAATTTTAATACACAACAAACACTCTACATACAATTGACATTAATAAAACAATATCTCATATATCCCATTTAATCCACATAAGCAATTGTCATGATCCTCATAATTTTGATCCATTCATAACATATGCATGCTATTTCTATCATCATAATAAAGTCCCGCACATCCAATAATGACATGCATCATCTCAAAGTAATTCTATTCTAGCATCATATAAATTTTCGTATCCATAATGCATAAAAATGAAGTATCAATATACATCAATGTTATCCAAATCATGGAATCATATAAGTTCTAAATCCATAATGCATAAAAATAAAGTATCCATAATAGTCTCATCATGAAAATAACAAAAATGCTAGGATGACTCGGGGTAGGGCCTCACACCCTCCCCCTCTAGGCATGATCTTCCTCCTGGAGTTCATCAAAAAGGTGGGGGTACTGTGATCTCATACGTGCTGCATCCTCCCATGAAGCTGTAACCTCATTATAGCAATCCCACTGGACCCTAACCTGGTCCAGCTCTTGACCTCGAAGGGCCAGCATCCGGCGTGCCAAAATGCGAATGGGCTCCAAAGCTAGCTGCCCGTCTGACTCCACCTGCAAGGCATCCCAATCTAGAATATGAGACTCATCATATATATATTTCCTCAAAACTGAAACATGAAACACATCGTGGATGCGTGATAGGCTAGGTGGCGATGCTAAATGATAGGCAACTAGTCCTATCCTCTCAAGGATCTCAAATGGTCCTACAAATTGAGGTGTAAGCTTAGAACCCTTTCCATAATGGATTGGCCTCTTATGCAGTCGCACTCTCAAGAAGACTCTGTCTCCAACCAAGTAGCTATGATCTATCCTCTTCGCATCTGCATACTTCTTCTGTCTATCCTGTGCCTCTCTAAGACGTCACCTAATCAAATCCACCTACTGCTCCATATCCCAAACTATCTCAGGACCAATAGCAACTCTGTTCTCTATGCGGTCCCAACTCAATGGTGTCCTACAAGGTCTGCCATATAATGCCTGATAGGGTGGCATCCCCAAAGATGTGTGGTGCCCATTGTTATAGGAAAACTCCACTAAGGGAAGGTACTCTTCCCATTTGGTCTGGTGATCCATGACGTACATGCGAAGCATATCCTCTAACACCTAATTAACCCTCTCTGTCTGACCATCTATTTCTGGATGATAGGCTGTACTGAAATTGAGCTTGGTACCCATAGCTGCCTGTAGTGCATTCCAAAAGGAAGAAGTGAAGAGGGAATCCCTATCAGAAATAATCTTGCGTGGAACACCATGAAGTCTGAAAATGTCTTGCAAGAACACTTCTGCTACTGCTGGTGCTGTGAAGGTAGTCTGAACTAGTGAAAAGTGGGCCACTTTGGTCAGCTTGTCAACCGTCACCAAGATGGCATCATGGTGATGAGATGACATAGGGAGACCAATAATGAAATCCATGGATATAGTATCCCACTTCCACTCTAGTATAGCATGAGATTGGAGCAACCCACCTGGATGGTGATGCTCCGCTTTGACTCTCTGACACTCAAGGCATCGGGCTACTATCTCAGCAATAAGTTGCCGCATTCCTGGCCAATGATATAACTGCCTCAAGTCTGCATGCATCTTCTTAACTTTGAGATGTGCTGCATAAGGAGCTCTATGAGCCTCCGTGATAATGAACTCCTGCAATCCCCTGGAAGAAGGTACATAGATGCGCCCTCTATGGCGTAATAATCCATCAGACTCTAAGGAATAATCCACATACATCCCTTCTAAAGTTTCCTAAGATTGTATAGCCTGGAAAACCTCTAAATACCATCCATCCTCTAGCAACTGTTGCATTATCCGATCTCTCAAGTCCGTGCCCATAGATATGGTGTATACCTCATGATGTCTCCTACTCAAAGCATCTGGAACTACGTTTTCTTTCGCTTTGATGTAGTGAACATCAAAATCATACTCGCACAAGAATTCCATCCATCTCCTCTAATGTGCATTAAGATTCGGCTGAGTGAATATGTACTGAAGGGTCTGATGGTCTGAATGAAGCTCAAAATGATGACCCAAAAGGAAATGTATCCACCTCACAAGTGCATGCACTACTACTGCAAGCTCAAGGTCATGAGCAGGGTAATTAAGCTCGTGAGTCTTAAGTTTCCTAGAGTCAAAAGCTATAGCCCTACCATCCTATATAAGGACTGCTCCTAAACCCTCTAGGGAAGCATATGTGCAAACCATGAAGTCAGCTGAGGGATCTGGCACTACAAGGATAGGTGCACTAGTAAGTGCCTCCTTAAGTTCCTAAAAGGCCTTCTCGCACTTCTCCATCCACTCAAATTTCTTCCCTTTACACTGAAGAGAAGTAATAGGATGTGCGACTCTAGAGAATCCATCAACAAAACGTCGATAATAACCTGCTAAGCCCATGAAGCTCTTGACTTTTGTCACACTGGTTGGCGCTGGCCAATCCATAATGGCTCTGATCTTTGATGGGTTGACTGAGATCCCTTCACCGGATATAACATGTCCAAGGTACTTGACCTCTATTCTAAAGAAAGCACACTTCGACAAATTGCCATACAACTGATTATCCCTCAAACGCTGTAAAACCTATCTCAGGTGCTCCTCATGCTTCTTTTCATTCTGTGAATATATCAATATGTCGTCGAGGAACAAAATCACAAAATGGTCAAGGAATGTGCGGAATACTCCATTCATAAAACTCATGAAAATAGCTAGAGCATTCGTAAGACCGAATGGAACCACGGTGAACTCATAGTGGCCATATCTGGTGCAAAATGCGGTCTTGTGGATATCGCTATCCACTATCCTCAATTGATGGTACCCTGACTTCAGATCAATTTTGGAAAATACTTTGGCACCTTGGAGTTGGTCGAATAAATCATTGATCTTGGGCAAAGGATATTAGTTCTTGATGGTTACTTTGTTCAATTGACAGTAATCCATGCATAATCAGAGAGATCCGTCCTTCTTCTTCATGAAGATGACTGGTGCACCCCAAGGGGATACACTAGGACGAATGTGGCCCTTCTCTAAGAGTTCCTCAAGTTGCATCTTGAGTTCATTAAGCTCATTTGTGGTCATCCTATATGGTGCTCTTGAAATTGGCTCGGCTCGTGGTACAAGGTCTATATGAAAATCAATCTCTCTATGGGACTGGGTAACTCTGAAGGAAATACATCTAAAAATCCCATAAGGATAGGATGGTCATCAATAGATGGTTCCTTTTCATCTTCCTCTTCTCTATCACTAATGGTGATAACAAATAACTGGCATCCCTTTTGCATGCTCCGCTTAAGCTGCATTGCGGAAATCATACGAAGAGACACGGGTCTCTGAATTCCAGTGATTACTATGGGTGAACCATGATCGTCCTCACACTCGATCCTTTTTAGGTGACAATCCATCTTGGCTCTGTGGGCATAAAGCCAATCCATGCCAAGTACGATGCCATATGATCCGAGTGGTGTAACTCTAAGGTCTACTAAAGTGGTGACATTACCAATCTGAAGCTGACATTCCCTAACCTCTGATTCCACTAAGACTCTAGCCCCTGAAGCTAACTCCACTTCCCAACTGACCTCTTGTGTAATTGCCACTAGCCCACAACACTCCACAACCAATGGAGATATAAAAGAGTCAGTAGCTCCTGAATCAAATAATATAGATACACTACTACCTCTAATCATACCTGTAACCTCAGTAACAGTGGCCTGATGCTCTGCCTGGTGGTTGTCAATCACTGCGAAGACCGTATGGGACTTGCCCATATCCCCAACTATAGGCTTTGATGCTGCCACCCTCTGATTGCCTACCATTTGACCCTGAGGACACTCTCTCGCCATGTGTCCCATGGCTCCACATGTGAAGCAAGTGCCACGTGCTTGAAACTGCACGCCCTGTGGCCTGGAGAAAGACTGTCCCCTTGTTCTGCTAGAACCACTATACCCACCCCTGGAGGACTGCTGAGTCCTTGCCAGAGGTATGTAAGGAACCTAAGATCGCTGATCTCGCCTCTGACCCTGAGACTGCCACTGCTTGGGCTTTACTCCCTGCTGACTCTATGGAGGCCTCTGCCTCTGGTTCTGCTGTGACTGCTGTAGAGGAGGGGGTTTGGAGAACTCCAATGTGTGTCTGTTATTACCCTTCCAATGGGATTTCTAAAATTCGTAGGTCTGGGGTATAGAGTTTCAGTTCTGAGACCGATCTCTCGTGTCCTGAGGTCTGACCTAAATCTCCTCTACTATCAAGGCCTTCTCCATGACAACATGAAGGCTCCCTGAAGCGGCCATCCTCACCGGTCCTGCTATGCCGACATTCAGCCCTCTGATAAATCAGTTGATGAGAATCTTCTCATCTTTTAGGTAGTCCATGTATGGTAAGAGCTCGAAGAACTTGCTCTCATACTGGGTCACTGAAAGACCCTTCTGCTGGAGGTCATGGAACTCACCCACCCTACGCTGTCTGTAGTGCTCTGATAAGTACCTCTCCCTGAATCTCTTTGTGAAAATCTCCCATGTGAGAGTATCTGCCACTAAGCCACACTTATATTCCTCCTGTCTCCACCATTTGGAGGTCGTTCCTCTCAATAGGTGGACTGCTACACGTGCCTTTAGATTGCTCTCATAGGAGCGCAATGCAAAGCACCTATCTAGGCTCAAAAGCCATGCCTCTGTTTCTACCCCATCGGTAGATCCCCCAAAAGATGGTGGCTGAAGGCACATAACCTCTCTGATTAGATCCCCTGGATCCCGATGTGCCCTCTCATAATACACTAGTGCTACTACTAGAGGTGGTTTTGGTAGGTGAACGGACTTAGGCTCATGCCCAGCCTAACTCTCTATGGGATTAGGAGGTGGACTCTTACTCCATTCCTGTTCTACTGATCTATGGCTCCCTGAGTTTTGGTTTTCAACATGATGATCCATTGGTGGAAGCCTATCCTGGACTATCCCAATCAAGTTCTTTAGAGCTAACAAGATGTCTCGATTCGGGTCAACCAGTCATTTGGGAGGAGCCTCTGGGTTCCCTTCCGGAACCGATTCCTCCCTATCCACCTCTTCACGTGCCATGCGTTCACGACTAGGGCCTCTACCACATTTGCGAGCTTGTCATGTAGTTGGAGGCATCCTTAAGAGAAAATAAAATAAAATGAAATAAATAAATAATTTTTTTGGAGGAAATTTTAATTTATTTAAAATTAACTATAATAAAAATAAATATAATTTAATTAATTAAAAAAAATTAATGCGAAACGTAATGGAGAAAGGTTCCTAGTGTTGGAAACCTTGCTCTGATACCAAAATGTCATGCCAAACGGAATAATTTTTTTTTTTTTTAAACTTAATCTATTAAAACTAAATTTGCTAAATAACGCATTAATCAGTCTTGTCTTAACTAAGTTTGGTTTCTTTTCAACTAAGAATAATTCAAACACTAGATCAAGTAAGCAAGATGATCTAAGCCAAATGCGGAAAATTAATTCTCCAAAGAATTATTATTATCTCATCAAATAATAAATATAATAATTTCGTTTAGGCAAAAATCTCTAAATAAATTTGCAAGAGATATTAATAATCTCAAATAGCTTTTTAATTGCCTAGGAACTAAATTAATTAGCCCTAGCTCTTAGTTTTATAAAACCTATTATTTATTTTTTTAACAATAATTATATTTTGTCTAAAATTTGACTCTAGGGTCGATTAATCCCATAGTGCAATTGTGCTATAAAATTTTATTAAAGTTGGCCAATAAATTTTATCTTCTAAGGCTAAGTATTTCCAGAGTATTTATTTTTATTCCCCCATAAAATTCAAACCAAAAAGGGATCTAAAACTAGCTTTCAAATAAAGCCCTTAGTAAAAACTCTACTCAATAACAAAAGTAATTTCACTATTTGAATAAATAATCCAATTAAAATCTTAATTTATAAGTCATATATATATATATGAATATCTAACTACATATAAGATTGTAACGAGTTGTTAAATAAGAAAATAGTCTTGCTCAAAGTCTATGGGGATACCCTATTCAAAATTCGAATAGGGTTTCCCCCTCTTTTTTTTTTATATTAATAAAAAATAAAACCTTAACTTCTCTTTTATTTTATTACACATCCCACACATGGTTTTTTTTTAATATTATCTATGTGTGTTTTGCCCTAACCCGAAAGTTGGGTTAGGGCATGTGTGTGTGTGTTCTTTATTTTTTTTTGTGTGCAGGTTGGTGGAGGAAGCGACGGCCATGAAATGACATAGAGGGCAGAGATTTCGCAGGGGACGGCGTTTTAAACCAAGGAGGGTGGGGCCTCCCGCAATGGCATCGAAATGCCACTGCGGGTCGCGGCCCGCAGTGGCGCTGAGGCGTCCCTGCGGGGCGTGGCCTGCAGTGGCGCCGCGGTGTCCCTGCGGGGCGCGGCTCGCAATGGCGGCCAAGGCCGCCCTTGCGGGTCGCATCCCGCAGCGGCGCCTATGTGGGGCTCGGCCCGCCGAGGGGCTCCGCGGGACCTTCGGTGGGGGGTATGGTTTACAGTTATTTTTTTATTTTATTTTATTTATTTAAAAAAAATAAAAAATACAGTCACACACACACACACACATATATATATACACAATTTTTTGGGGTTAACATGATTAAAAGATAAGTTTCCCAGGCTGAGTCTATTTTCAAATAAAATATGTAGACTCTCATAAACTATATATATATATATATATATATATATATATATATATATATATATATATATATATATATATATATATATATATATATATTTTTTTTTTTATATATATATATATATATATATATATATATGCACACACTTAAGCATTATGTTTATTTTTAATCTCTAATCTCTTTAAAACATGCAAAAAATATTAAGTTATTAGTAGCAAGATAATAGATGTTTAGGCTTTAAATTATGTCCTAATCTTTTTATATACAAATCATGAACTAATTATTTCCCTAGCACATTAAGCCTAGCATAGTGGGAAATACTATATTTTTTTTTTGTTTAAAGCATTTTGTATATTTCTTTCCTATTTAAAAAGAACACTAACAACAAGCTCTAATATATATTTTTTTTGTATAGATGCTAACTTTAGAAGTAGACTATTACTTTCAGAATTATTTTCTGCAATAAATAAAAAGACAGAATGAAATAAATTTTAACAGCAACTATATTAACCTAGAAAACATTTAAAAACCAATTTAGAGATAGACTTAATAAACCTATTTAACCATAATTTGTATTTGTTTTTTAACTAGATAGATCTAGATGCAGCTTTTACAAATCCCATAATTTCATTTTGCATGATGGAATAAAATGAACTTTTATTTTCCAATAATAAGAAAGTAGCAAATATATTAACTCAACAACTATAGGAACTTAATGCATAAATAACTTTTTTTTTGCAAAAATAACTTTATAGGGAAAATACATATTTCTTTCAAGAGCATCTAGAATACAAAGTAGTCAATTTTACAAAGGGGTGTGATACCCAACTAGTCTCTCATTCCATTAAATGAGGACTTGAAATAAAAATGAATGCATATCTTTTTGAAATAAATACAATATATAACTTTTTCTTTTTACATTGCTGCCATTAAAAATACAATATTCCCTTTCCCAACTTTTCTGCAAGTCAAATAAAAACCAACAACTTCTAGCTTCTTTTGTTTTCTTTCTCCCAAGTAACCTGCAAATAAAACATAAGGCTTGACCATGGAGTGCTCACCTCCCAGCCTAGGCTTACTAGAACCCACCCCCGAGCTTGGAGAACCAAGCACTAGACGGGCTACACACATACAACCACAACAAGCAAGGGATACACACACAACAAACAATTTTCCCAACCAAGGCTACACTTCACCACAATTTGTGATGATTTTTCAAGGGTGGAAGTGGACCAAATACCATTGGGGAGACTGCAAGCATGGAACATCTCAAGTCACCTCATGGCAACCAAATACAACACAAGTCCATCCCCACATCCTTATGCCCCCCAAAGGCATATAAGCCATAGCATCTCTCCTTATGACCCCCAAATGCATAAACAAGGCTATGCAGCAAGGGTCACAAAAGAACACCCTTGAGATCACTCTCTAAATGAGAGCCTCTCACCCAAGGCTTTCAAACTTCTTCCACCCCAAGACCATCCTACTCTCCCAAGAGTAGAAGGCCTTGGATACTCCCAATACAAGAAAATGCATAAAAGAAATGAAGGGGAAAAATCACATATTCTTTCACAAGGTAAAATACAAATAAACAACTCCTCCATACAAGCATTTCTTCAAACATACATATGCAACATAAACAAAAAGAGAGTAAGAACCAACCTTAATTTGCCCAAAGGTTTTGTTAGAACTAGTTGGGGATGAGCAACCCAAAGCCACACAATCTTTTCACCAACACCTAGCCAAAATTCTATCCTACAACTATTCTTCAAAATTGCATAATCTCCAACAATGGAGAGTGGGTGATTAACTCACTAAGTCCCTAATCCTTGCCTAAGAAGGCCTTTCTCACTCTGTCAAACCCCTTGGATAGAGTGAGAGTTCCCATTGGTTGGTCTTCCCAACCTCTTACATGTTGCTAAAACTAGAAAGAGAAAAGGTAAGAGAGGATGGGGAAGGGAGTTTGACATCAAAAGGGAAGGTTGTCTATCCTAGGAGGAACCTTCTAAGTTGAATTTTCGCTCACCTTGGAAAAACCACTTTTTGAGGTGACTAAACAGTCACATGGGAGTAGTCACATGCTTACAAATACCCCTAATCCATAGGTATACCCTTTGGACCTTTGGAAAAGCCCTAAAACTAACCCTAGGAGTCCATTTGACCCCTTAGAAACCCAACTGAAGTTAACCTACGGGTCAAACCTGAGTTGACCACTCCCAAGACTCCCTACCCAAGGCAAATTTGGGACCACACTCAAATGTTTGGAATGGGCTTTGGTAAAAACAAACTCCCTCCAAGAGACAAGTCAAAATCAGTGACACTAATTAGCACATGTGTCAAGTGACACAATAAAATACATTACAAAATTACACATGGAATTTGTCTCTTGTTGGATTTACACAAATTAACAAAATCAATTTAACACACATGCAACATTTACTTTCACAAATAAAATATGATACAAATGAGGTGTTGTCTCTCCAAATAGACAACCCCTGGCTTTACAAACGTACATAGGTCTAGGTTTGGTTCTCCATAATATTTCCATGGTCAAATGGATAATTTTCCTGCTCATCTCAATTTACACATTAGTAATCCCAAATAACCACATATATTATTAAACACATGAATTTTAATACACAACAAACACTTTGCATACAATTGACATTAATAAAACAATATCTCATATATCCCATTTAATCCACATAAGCAATTGTCATGATCCTCATAATTTTGATCTATTCATAACATATGCATCCTATTTCTATCATCATAATAAAGTTCTGCACATCCAATAATGACATACATCATCTCAAAGTAATTCTATTCTAGCATCATATAAAGTTTCACATCCATAATGCATAAAAGTGAAGCATGAATATACATCAATGTTATCCAAATCATGGAATCATATAAGTTCTAAATCCATAATGCATAAAAATAAAGCATCCATAATAGTCTCATCATGAAAATAACAGAAATGCTAGGATGAGTCAGGGTAGGGCCTCATAGGTATATCAGAATTGAGAGACATTAGCAATGAAGACTGGAGAATTTCAGAAGCATAAGACTTTGCAGATCACTTGGAAACCTTGCATATTCAGGTTAAGAAGCATTTGGAAGACATGAAAAACAAGTATAAGGATTATCTTGTGAAGTGGAAGGACAAACCAGTTGAAGATTCATCTTGGATTTCTTTGGCAGAGGTAGACCACCTTGGTTTTCCTCTGAACCCAACAAAGTGAGAGGTTAAATTTTTTAATAACCTCAAATGTCTAATGTAGGAGCACCCTTGATTCATAGCAATCTTGCATCAACCAAAAACATTTTCTTTCTGTTTTGCTTTCTGTTTACAGTTTCAACTTTTCTTTCTGTGTGTCCCGGTTTTGGCTCACCAGATCCTATGAATGGTGCAAAAGCACCCCTTCAAGATTATAAATTAGACTCAGAGGAGGAAGGATAAGGCATCAAACATGTCTTTAGGATATTTTATATGTGTTTCAATCATGCATTGTGTGTTTGTAATAAAAGACCCCATCTTGTGAGTCAAACTCCTATTTTGGCATCTCAATAAGCCAATTAGGACTTTTGGACAATAGGGGATCAAATATGTGTAGGACATAGTTATAATAGTAGTTTTAGTGCTTCTAGGATGTTTTAGGAGGGGTTAGTATTGACCCAAGGCATTAGGAGGTGAAAGATGACATTTTGACAACTTTTGCAAAAGTTGTCAAAAGTTGTCATAAGCAACTTTTATGCACTTTTTGTATTTTTATTTTTTGAACTCCTCCAATGGCTCTAACCTCTTGTTTATGGTTGAGCGTAGTTGTGGAGTGGTTTATACACCTTGTGGATCCAATTCCCAATGAGAGATGGTACAGAGGAAAGATTTGGTGACTGCAAACTAATGAAATTATGAGTTTTTCCTGCAATTCTAGAGTTTTGGTATAGAGTACGGTAATGTACGGATTGGGATCAATCCCCAATGATGTGAATTGGTTAGAGTAGAGAGTTACCTTTATTTTGGCTTTGATTTGAGGTTCAGATCATGTTTTTTTCTTCTGATATTCCAATTTTGTTGTAGGTGCTCGGAAAACCAGGGTTTACCTAGGGTTTTACTCCTCCATGGCCATAACTTGTAATTTATCAATATGAGACTCATGGGATTTGGTGAAATTAAAGTATGGCTAGTTTATTCTAAGATTCCAAATTCATTTTGCAGGAGGATAAAGGGAGGTGTGTGTTTGAACCAACCCTAGGTAGACATCTCTATGTGGCTACCTAGTCCTTAAACAACAAAGTTGCCCTTGTATGATAATAGCGACGATTCTAGGAATGTAACCCTGGAATCCGTGATGAATTATGGTTACTCAAATTCTCATGGGGTTGTGATTGTATGGTTTTCTCATTTGGACATAGATGCTTCACAAATGGAGGCCTAACTAGCCATTTAGGACAGTCAACATTCTACCGGTTCAGACCTTTATTTGTCAGACCTTGACCCTTCCTTTTGGGGAATTGTGTAAGCAAAAAAAGGCTATTTTAATCCATGATTTGTTTTCTAGGGTGTTTGGAAAGGTTTGGACTTAAGGTCCCTTTACCTGCCTCAAAGGGCTACTAGCAAATAGGCCTAAATGTTGAAGGTGCTATAGGGAATGGGGTTGAACCCGTACAACCAATGTTTGATCTAGTCCAGGTGAGTCATGTTTGACCCAAAATAAGTGTGCTAATGATCAATAACCCTTGGAGGTCTCAAAGTGTATGTTGGAGCAAACTATCCAAGTTGAGTAGGTATGAGTCTTGAAGGTTGTGAGATGTTGAACTAATGTTGTAGAGCCTTGCCTTGATAGGTTCCTATTGTTTCTTTGAGAGCTTAGTTTCATACATCTTGGAGTGTTTGGTAGGTTACAAGGAGGGCTATGCATCAGTGGAGTTGGATTCTACTTGAAGACCTGATCATATTTCTTAATTCTAGACGACATCGCATTTGGATAATTTTTTGACAAGTTATCGCTATCGATTTCCTTGATAGTTTCCTGTTACCGGTTGACAGTTCTTGTTACCGGTCTCCTAGAACTATTTTGGTGATCTATTGAGACCCCTTCCAGAGCTTGTAGAGCCTTGGGAATTGATTCCGATATTCCTTGGCATGTGGCCGACCTTTTCCTGCGATCTACACTTCATCCTTTGGGTTTTTTGGAGGAATATCTTGGTGGAGGCCGACCTTGTTAATTTTACATGTTAGGTCTTGTTCTTTGGGTTTTGATCCCTTTTTGGGCTGACTAGATCCTTTGGAGGGTATATATAATTGTAATTTCACATTAGAATGTAATTATTCAAAGAATCAAGTAGTGAGATTGAGCGTAGAAGATAGATCTTAAGTTTCAAGATCCCAGTTGTGACCTATTCTGTATGTTCTACTAGGCCTATGAGCTGGTTATGCTATAACCTGATTGTTACCGGTTGGTTGTAATCAATTTTTATGGAATAAAACAGTCTATTTTGGATTGCCTCCATCATACCTTTTTGTTTCTATTGTGTTACTCTTGTTGATCGGTTCGGATTGATCTCTTTGAGGTCCCTCCTCATCGGTGTTTAACGCATTTGAAATTTTCATACCATTATTATTTTTTTGAAGGTACAAAAAATAGAGATCTTAGGCTACTAACAGTGATTTTCACAATATTTAGTTGCATTTAGGCACCTAGATTAATTAAAGGTTCAGTAAAATGATCATTTTTGTTTCACATAGTCTAATTAACAAGCTAATTAAAAACATGCAAATCTATATTTTTGTCTTCTTAAAATAGCTACATAGCTTAAAGGGTTAACAAACAATTGTTTACTGTGACTGCAAAAGTGATAGGTATTATGCTTTCCCCTTAATTGGGTAATAAAAAGCCAGAGTCACTCTTTAATTCATTGTATTAAGAATAACACCTAAGTAGGAATGACTAAAGCCTAGTTATTCCAACCCACTATAATCAAATGTGGTTGTGATGAAAATCACATCCAACGACAGTGTTCATTGATATCCCTCCCCCAGTATCCTTCTTATGTGTAAATCCTTTGTTCTAAAGATTGGGAGGCCTCTTAAGGGAGTTTATCATTTGATGTAGCAAATGGAATGTTGGATATTGGCTGATATGTTGTCATTGATGTCAACATATGTGGAGACTGTTGTATTTTATGTATTCCAATGTTGCAATTTGATTGGATGAGTTGGCTTAGCCTGTGTGTTGCAGATGAGCTGATGGAGTTTAAAGGGTTTCTGGTATCTTGTCTGTAGATGGGTCATTACCATTTGTAGAGGTCTGCATGATGATCTGATTGAGTTATGAGATCTGGTATTGAGGATGTTATGTAGTTGTTCATGTTATTCAGTATTTTGATTATTGTGTGTGTTATTGAAGATTTTCCTTGTCCGGTGATATTCTTTGTGTTATTAGACACTCTTGGAGATTGTAGCGCATTGCAAATGATCGAGGCTTAATTCTTGGAGGTGTTTCATATTTGCGATATTGTTTTGGGTCTATACTATGTCTTAGTAGACATTGTTTTTGTCCGCATGAATTATTGTACCTTGCGAGGATATTATTTTGTAATTTATATTAAGGGTTTGGCCGACCTTGAAATATGGGTTGAGGGTTTGTATAAATATATGTAATAATCATGTAAGATGTATGTTTGCAAGTGTTTGCCTTGTATATGCAAGTGTATGATCAAGTTAGATGTGCGAACAAGTGATTTGATCTTTCGGAAGTGTGAAGGAGAAGAGAAGTGTTGTAGAGAAGACTGCGTGCTTAATAAGAATTGTACTCAAGCATATGGAGATGCTATTTTTGCAGTTCATGTAATCTGGATTGTAGTTCAAATATTTTTGTAAGTTAGTGAGACTTCTTGTAAGGTAGTGAGCCTTCCCTTAAGGTTGTATCCTTTTTGGGTTTATTATTTTGAGCAGTGAGATCTAGGCAATATGCTTTAATGCATGTGCATTCCCATTGTAATATTCGCATTTACTCCTAACAGGGTATTATCTCATTGTGGGTAGGTTCCCATTGAAGTTTTTCTCTTAACCAGGTTTTCCACGTCAAAAAACTTGGTGTTACGTGTGTTATTCATGTGGTGTTGTTTCATGCTTTAACTGTTAATTATCAGATCTATTTTGTGGTCTAAGTTGCAGTACGCTTTTGGTGCAAAATGATTCACCCCTTCCCTCTCAGTTTGTTGCATTATTACCAATAATTGGTATCAGAGCTAGATCCTCCAAAGGAAGCTTGATCACTTGGATCTAGGATGAAAACCTTTACTTTCAAGAAAGATAGTCTAAGATTTGATGGAATGAACTACATTCTCTGGAAGAGCCAGATGTAAGTTCATTTGAGATGCATTGGAGAAGAGTATTGGAAGATCACTAAGATTGTTTATAATGTCCCTCAGAATGGTCCTTCTACTCTAGATGAGCTAAAGGAAGCATTAATGAGTGCCTTGTGAGATTTTGAGATGACTAATGTGATGGAATATGAGACTGCTCATGAAATTTGGGTAAATTTGGAGACCTTGCATAAAGGTGATAGTCATGTGAAATTGCTAAGTTACAGAGTATGAAGGGTAAATATGAGAACCTGAAGATGAGTGAAGATGAGAACATTACTTCTTATATGCAGAAAGTGAATGAGCCTGTGTGTGGAATTAGATGTCCTGGTGGAGTAGTAGAAGAGTCTGAGATTGTTTCTAAGGTGTTGAGATCCTTACCTCCTACTTACAAATATAAAGTTTCTGCTATTGTTAAGATCTGAACTGTGACAAATATGACAAGAGACATGTTGATTGGTAAACTTGCTACTTTTGAGCTGAGTGAGTTTGGAGAATCTCTTCCTAAGACTGAATTTGCATTCAAAGCTACTATTTTTGGGAAGCAGAGATATGATCCAAGAGAAAGTTCTACAAGAGTATCTAGATATAAGAAAGAGATGAAAGAGATAGATGATGAAGAAAGAAAACTTCAGGAGCTTGAAGCACTTATTGCCAAAATATTGCCTAAAGGTGTCGATAAGTATGAGGGGAAGTTACCTCTTAAATGTTTTTTATGCAATAAGATAAGACATTTTGCATCAAGATGTCCTGAAAGAGATAGAAATACTAAGAAGCCATTTAAGCCATATAAGCTTAAATATGAGAAAAAGTGTTATTATGTTATTGATGAAGATATGGCAGATGATGAGTTGATAAGGGTAATTCAGGAGATGAATTTGTGTTTATTTCTATCAAGGAAGATGATCATGCAATTAAAGATTCTACAAGATGCACTAATGAAGAGAAATCTTTAGCTACTGAAGTTTAGGAGAAGTATGAATAAGTAATTGACAGTGGTTGCTCACATCATATGACATGTGATAACAGAATTTGTGAACTTGGAAAGGTATGATGGTGGTATAGTAAGATTTGGTAATAACAAAGATTGTGTAATTCATGGTAGAGGTTTTATTTCTCTTGATGGTAAGAATAATACTGATGTTTTGTATGTTTAAAAAGCATAATATTTTAAGTGTTGGTCAGATGGTTGATAAGTGATATAACTTGCAATTCAAGAATGGGAAATGTGAGATCTTGAGTAGCTCCAGAATTGAGATTGCATCAGGGACAAAAGGTAATAAGTTTCACTTAAATGCTGGTGGTAAAATTTGTTTGATTGCTCAGATTGATGAAAGTTGGTTTTGGAATAAAAGGACGTGTCATGTAAATTTTGATTGCATGATTGAGATAAGTTCTACTCAGGTAGTGAGAGATCTACTGAAGTTATTAAAGCCTTCTAATCTAGTATGTAAGGAATGTCAATTAGGGAAGCAGACAAGGGTTACTTATAAGAGAAAACAATATAATTCTAATGGATTGTTATATCTTGTGCATACTGATCTATGTGGTCCTTCTAGAGTGATAAGCTTGTAGGGTGACATATATTTCATGCTACTGATTGATGACTATTCAAGGATGATTTGGGTCACCTTCTTAAGGGAGAAGTCTAAATCATTGGAGAAGTTCAAGAAATTTCAAGGCTAGAGTTGAAATTGAGACTAAAATGAAGCTAAAGTGTCTGAGATCTGATAGAGGTGGATAATTCACTTCCGGTGAGTTTAATGCATACTGTGAAGAGCATGGAGTTAAGAGACAATTATCTACTCCTAGGACTCCATAATAGAATGGTGTTGTAGAAAGGAAGAATAGAACAATTCAAGAAGTTTCTAGAACCATGATGATTGAAGGAAATGTTCCGCATGTATTTTGGAGAGAAGTTGTGAGTATTGTTGTATACACTTTTAACCGGGTAAATATCAAAGGTGATTCTGGTAATACTCCTTATGAGTTATGTTTTGGTCATGCTCCTACTGTTAGATATTTCAGAATTTTTGGTAGTAAATGCTAATCAAAATAGATGAAGATCTTGGAAAGTTTGATGCTAGATGTAATGAAGGAATCTTTCTTGGTTATTCTACTAAAAGTAAGGCCTACCAGTATTATAATAAAAGATTGAGAAAAGTGGTTGAAAGTGCTAATGTAAAAGTTGATGAAGGTAATGTGAGATAGATTAGATCTTCCATATATGATTCTAATGATTAGGATGCTGGTTCATATAAAAGAAAATAGGTGTAGATCCAAAGTCAAGTTCAGATTGCTTCGAAAAAGTCTGAGAATGAAGGTGCATATGCTAGTGCAGAAGAAAGAGTTCAAGAACCTTAAATTCAAGAAAATCCTAAAAAGCCTAGGTATGTAAGATTGAATTATTCATAAAATTAGATTATTAGTGATAAGAATAAAGGTGTGATGACTAGAAGAAGACTTGTTGAAGAAATTTGTTTGATTTCTAAGATTGAGCCTAAGAATGTTGATGAAGCTTGCAAAGATGAAAATTGGATTAAAGTTATGGAAGAAGAATTGAATCAGATTGAGAAAAATAGTACATGGATTCTTGTTCCTAGACCTAAGGATAAAAATGTAATTGAAATTAAATGGGTATTCCAGAATAAGTTGAATAAATAGGGTGAAGTCCGAAATAAAGCTAAACTTGTTTGTAAAGGTTATTCACAGATGGAAGGAATTGGCTATGAGAAGACTTTTGCTCTGGTGGCTAGAATTGAAGCTGTTAGATTATTTCTTGCCTATGCTACTCACAAATATTTCAAGGTTTATCAGTTGGATATCAAATCAACCTTTGTTAATGGATAATTGGAAGACAAAGTCTACATTGAGCAATCTGATGGATTTCAACCAAAAGATGAAAAGGACATTGTTTGCCGTTTGAAGAAAGCATTATATGGATTGAAGCAAGCTGCTAGAGCCTAGTATATTAGATTGGATAAGTATTTAATGAAGCTTGGATTCAATAAAGGTACTGTTGATAGTAATCTTAACTTCAAGATTGATCAGAATAAAATCTTGATTGTTGAAGTTTTTGTTGATGACACTATCTTTGGAGGAAATGATTGCCTATGTAAGAAATTTGCTAAAGAGATGCAAAATGAATTGAGATGTCTATGATTTGTGAAATGAAATTATTTATGGGATTGCAAATTACTCATTTGGATAAAGGTATTTTTGTATCTTAGTCTAAATATGTGAAGGAATTATTGAAGAAGTTTGGTTTTGAGGACACTAAACCTGTTGGAACACCTATGGTGATTGGATGTAACCTGATAAAAGATGATGGTTCTTTGAAAGATAATCAAACCAGGTATAGATCTATGATTGGTGGTTTGTTGTATCTGACTCAGACTAGAACTAATATAATGAATGTTGTGTGTTATGTTGCTAGATTTCAAGCTGATTCTAAGGAATCTCATGTTATTGCTATAAAGAGGATATTCAAATATTTGAAAGTGATAGTTGATTTTGGTTTGTGGTATTCTAAGAATGATGACTATATTTTGAGTGCTTTTACATATGCTAATTGGGAAGGTGATGTTGATGACCGAAAGAGTATTACAGGTGGTGCATTATTTTTGGGAAATAAGTTGGTCTGTTGGGCAAGTAAGAAGTAGAATGCTATTTCTTTATCTACTGCAGAAGTTGAGTACATTGCCGTTGCTAGCAATTTTACTCAGGTAATTTGTATGAAGCAGATGTTGAAGGATATAGGAGTTATTTATGATGAGCCTATTTCTATATATTATGATAATTAAAGTTCTATCAATTTTTAAAGAATTTGGTGTTGCATTCCAAGATAAAGCATATATCAATCAAGTTTAATTTCTTGAGAGAGAAGGTAAATGAGAAAGAAGTCAGATTGGAGTATGTATCTACAAAGGAACAAATTGCAGATATCTTTATGAAGCCTTTGCCTAAAGATACTTTTGATTATCTCAAAATAAAGTTAGGGGTAATTTCCCCTCTTTATAAGTACTAAGGTGCATGGATTTGCATCATTCTGGTGAACTTCACAGAGATATTTTATGCTTTGGATTGATGAGTGAAGCTGCTACTTAGGGTTGGTAGTCAGTGTCAGTGTTGGTGGTTCAAATGGTTAGATTTGTGGGAGAGAATCTTGATTATTGAGCCTTTGTCATTGATGTCAAAGGGGGAGATAAGAATGTGAAAAACTCTGTAAGAGAGTAGAGAATTTTGAGTTTTGAATTGTTTGTCAAGTGGGAGTTGATCCTTGTGATTTTGAGGGAGATTGATGAGAGTTGATTTCTTTCTTTGCATTGATTGTTTTTCACATTCATATGTTTCCATTAATGCCAAAGGGGGATATTGTTGGATATTGGCTGATATGTTGTCATTGATGTCAATATATGTGGAGAATGTTGATGAAGAAATTTTTGGAAAGTTTTGTTTTGTGTATACCAGTGTTGCGGTTTGATTGGAAGAGTTGGCTTAGCTTGTGTGTTGTGTTGGCAAGAGACACTATATCGGTAGCAATTAGTGCATGAGGAGTGTTTTTGGGTTGTCATTGATGGCAACTCACCTTAGAAATTACATCTGATATATGCAGATTTGTTCTACCAGAAGTTTGATATTCATTTATGCTTAAGTCTAGAAGGCAGAATACAATATGCGATAGAGTATGAGTACATTGTGCAGATCTCCATTTTGATTGCATAGTTTTGGTCGTGGTGGAAGAGGTAGTTGATTGGACACTCGAGGAAGCTTATTTCATAATCCCAACCTTTGGTATTGATTCTCATGCAAGATTGAAGATCCGGTAACTGGTAATTCAGGAAGAACAAAGTTATTTTTGTGTAACATGTTATGCAAAATCTATGGGATGATTTCGGCGAATTATTTTGAGTTTGAGGTAGTCAAGCCGACATGTGGGAAGCTTATTATAATTTTTTTTAGGTCCACATATGGATTGGTAATCAAATTGAGCTGACTTATGGTTACTTGTTTCATGTTGTGTGTTATGCGAAGTCGACATGAAATTTATTTATTTTGTTGATGCAGATATATAACACCGATTAATTTGAACATTTTATAGATTGATATTTTGAGATGTGAGTGTGTAAATATTTTATAAGAGATTGTGAGAAGTTTTGTGTGTGTGATTGGAAGTCTTTGTGCTCTGGTATATGACAGAGCAGCAAAATGGAGTAGAGAGACAAAACAGTGGTAGAAGACTAATTGAGCTTAACCAGAACTGCTTTTTGGCATATGTAGATGCTAATATTTAGTTTATTCATTCTTTTTATCCTTTGTAATCACTTTTAAGGAAGTGACCCTTCCTCTGGGTTGTAGCCCTCTTTTGTAATTGATGCAGGAGCATCCCCGATTCATGGCAATCTTTCATAGACCAAACATATTTCCTTTCTATTTTGCATTTCATTCTGCATTTTTTGGCATTAGCTCACCAGATCTCCAGGAGTTGGATTTTTCTTAAGGACTTGATCATCTACCTTATTTCCAAATAGTGGAGCATTTGGATAATTTTTCGACAAGTTATCACTATCGGTTTCTGAGATAGTTTTCTGGCATCAGTTGCTTAGTTGTAATCTACAGAGATCTACCGGATCCCTTCCATAGCTTGCAGAGCCCTGAGCGTTGATTCCGATGTTCCTCTGCATGTGGCCAACCTTCCCTTTGATCTACACTTCATCCTTTGGATTTTTTGAAGGAATTTCTTTGGCGGAGGCCAACCTTGCTGTTTTTACATGTTAGGTCTTGTTCTTCGGTATTTGATAATTTTTGGGCCAATCGGATCCTTTTGGATCGTATAAATAATTGTAATTGAGAATTAGAATGTAAGATAAGTAGAAACAAGTTAAGATATAGAATATAGAAGATAGATCTGAAGATTTGAGGTCCCGGTTGTGACCTGTTCTATGATTAAGCATGGTTTAGTAGGCCAGTGAGCTGGTTTCTATAACTCGATTGCTACTGATTGATTGTAAACAATTTTCATGATATAATTCATTCAGCTCTACATTGCCTCCATCATATCCTTGTGTTTCCATTGTGTTTATTCTTTCTAATCGGCCTGGATAGATCTCTTTGAGGTCTCTCCTAACCAATGACTATACCAAGTGGTATCAGAGTGAGCTTTTATTCTAAAGATTGCATTGTCCTGATAAATTTTGATGTAGGGTGGCATACTATGGATCCGACCTATGACTATAGAGGACTGGCATGAAGATGGCGTGAAGAGGATATAGTCCAATGATGGAGCACGTGGGAATGCAACCCCTGATGTGATGAAAATGTTGAGAGGAATAACAAACCAGTTGGAAGCCATTGAGGCAACCTAGAGAAGAGGCCAACATAATGAAGATGTAAGTGAAGATGAAGGAGAAGAAACCCGATAAAACAAGTAAACCTGCCAACGATTGATCTGGATGAAGAGAGGTTTTTGAGTAGGGAGAATACTAAACAACTTAGTCAAGGGAGGGGGATACAATGAAGGACAACCCAAGCTTGAAGATAAATACATAAACCATGCAAAGCATACCGGTAATTGGTAACAAGGTGCTAAAAACAATAGAAAGAACAATCGGTAATAACACAGAACAAATAACTGATAAACAATATGAATGAATCTTATTACAATCTGAAGAATGATACATGCCACATGCTGGATCGTAGTCTAGGATATAATTAATGCTTAAAATGAAATTACAAGATCTATAGATCATCCTCATAACAAATCGACCTCCGGTAACAGTCTATTAGTTCTACCCATATCCAGACTTTAGCCCTCCGGCCTCAGTCCTACCGAATTGAGATCTTGCCAGTTCTACATCTTTTCTTAATCTCAATGCTCTGTCTTCAATCTTCTAACTTCCCTGATTGTCTTCAATTGATTCACAATCTTCCATATATATACCACCCACAAATAATTACAACTTAATCAAGTCGGCCCAAAGACCAACCAGTTCATGAAATGTGCAATGGTAACATGTCGTCTCAATCACTAAGAACAATCTCCAATTCATAAAATGATGCATAGACCTTCGGGAATACCGACCAGGGCCCAAAGCCACACCTCAAATGATCTGCAATTCATAGTGATCAACTGCAACCCAAAATCATCTCCACTCAACATACAACCAGGCTAACTGGTAAGAACACATCAACTGAGACAATACCGGAATCTGCATACTACCGGAAACAAAGCCAAAAGATATGAAACTCGAACACAATAATGACCATGAACACAAGGGAATAAACCCAAAACCATAATGCTAAACACTCAAACAAGAAGAAATGCCAAGCTCTCAATCAATTCCATTCAAAACTGCTCAACTGGTAAGAACTAGATCAGTGCTCCTGCATCACTAAACCTTATTTTACCCCACCAAAATATGATGGAAAGTTGGATTCGAATGAATTGATGGATTGGATCTTAGAGATGGAGAAATATTTTGATTTTGAACACACCGTAGAAGAAAGGAAGGTGAAATATGCCTATAATCGATTGAAAGGTCATGAATCTCTTTGGTGGCAGCATTTGCAGGTTGATAGATAGAGAAGAGGTAAAAAGAAGATCAAAACATGGGATCAGATGGTTACTAAGTTGAAACCAAAATTTATGCCGACTGATTATCAAATGAATCTATTCCAGAAGTTACAAAATTTGAGATAGAAGGAATCTAGTGTAAAGGAGTACACCGAATCATTTTACAAGTTGAATATCAGATCCAGATATGTTGATAACGAAGTTGAACAAGTTGCAAGATATTTGAATGGATTACGGGTGTCTATACAAGATGAAATCATTTTCATCAAATTACAGAGTGTCGAAGAATCTTACTAGTATGCCCTAAAAGCAGAAGAGAAGATGAAAAAAAGACATGAGCAGAGGCAGAGGTGGAAGGTTTTTCGGAGGAGGATATACCAGAGGTATAAGAACCTATATGGATAAGAACAAGGACAAGGAAGAGAGAAAATAAGGTAATTCATACCGAAAAGATGATAGAAATTTCTATCAGAGGAGAGAACCAGATGGCTATCGGAATGAGAATTTTGGAAAAGATGACAAAAGACAAGACAAGAGAGTGTTTAGAGGAGATTTCTATAAGTGTGGAGGAGAAGGACATCGTGATTTTGAGTGTAAAAAGACAAAGAATACCAAAAGAACAACAGTGGTGGAAGAAAACCCCAGTGGATCAGCTAATAAATAGAAAGATGGAGAACTGTTGATGATGAGGAGAGCTTTGTGTCATACTGGGAGAGATGAAGAGCCCTTGCAGAGGAAGAATTTGTACAAGACCAGATGTAAAGTATATGGTAAGTGTTGTAAAGTTGTTATTGATAGTGGTAGTTTAGATAATCTTGTTTCAGAAGAAATGGTGAATATGTTAAATTTGGAAATATTGAAACACCCTAAGCCTTATAAAATAGCATGGATTCAGGATGATCATAGGTTGTTAGTAAGTGAGCAATGTTTGGTGAAATTGAAAATTGGGAATTATCATGATGAAGTATTGTGTGATATTATGCCTATGGATATTTGTCACCTTTTGTTGGGTAGACCTTGGCAGTTTGATAGACAGGAAATACATGATGGGAGGAAGAATGCATACACTATTATGGCCAATGAGATGACGCAAACCTTGTTTCCCTTGGAGGAAACTTTGAAGAGTGAAGTTTGTACAAATGCTAGAATCTATTTGGTGGATGGAAGGAAATTCTTGGATGGAATGAGACATGAGAATGTGTGTTTTGCCTTAGTTCCTAAGAAGATTAAGAACCCAAAGCATGAAGAAGAACAATTGCAAGAGATAAAATATTTGTTGATAGAGTAGGAAGACATCATTTCAGATAATGTGCCTGATGGATTACCACATTTGAGAAGTATCAGTCATTGCATGGACCTGATTTTTGGAGCTAGTTTGCATAACAAAGTTGCACACTAGATGACATGCATCAAAAAAGAATGAAGAGTTGAATAGACAAGTGCAAGAGCTTTTGAAGAATGGTTTTATCAGAGAAAGTATGAGTCCTTGTGCAGTACCAGTAGTATTAGCACCTAAGAAGAATGGAGAATGGAGAATGTGTACTGATTCCAGAGAAATAAACAAGATCATAGTGAAATACCAGTTTCCTTTGCCTAGGATGGATGACATAATGGACTGTTTGAGTGGAGCCAAATACTTTACAAAGATAGACTTGAAGAGTGGATATCATCAGATCAAGATCAGAGAAGGAGATGAGTGGAAGACATCATTCAAGACAAATGAAGGACTGTATGAATGGTTGGTGATGCCTTTTGGGCCAACTAATGCACCGAGTACTTTCATGAGGTAGATGAATGAGGTATTGAAGAAATTCTTGGGTAAGTTTGTTATTGTATATTTGGATGACATTTTGATTTTCGGTAAGACAAAAGAGGAGCATTTGTTGCATTTGAGACAAGTTTTGCAGAGGTTGAGAGAAGAAAAGTTGCTGATAAATACTAAGAAGTGTACTTTCATGAAGGATGAGTTAGTCTATTTGGGATTTGTGATATCTGAGGATGGTTTGAAGATGGACTTTGAGAAAGTAAAAGCAATTGTTGAATGGCCTACATTGAAAAGAATTGGAGAGGTAAAGATCATTTTATGGATCAGCTAGTTTCTACTAGAAGTTCATCAAGAATATGAGTTCAGTTTGTAACCCTATGATTGAGACAATGAGGGAGATAGGAAGGAATTCAAGTGGACCACCAGAGAAAACAAAAGTTTTGAACTGTTGAACTGGAAAGTGACTGAACAACTATTGTTAGCTTTATCGGATTTTAATAAAGCATTTCAAGTGGATTGTGATGCAAGTGGAACAAAAATAGGAGCAGTCTTGAGTCAGGAAGGGAGAGCAGTAGCTTATTTCAATGAGAAATTGAATGATGCCCAAAGGAAATATTCAGTGTGTGATCAAGAGTTTTATGCCATAGTTCAAGCCTTGAAGAAGTGGGGACATTACCTGTTGCGTAAGGAGTTTGTGTTGTACACAGATCATCAAGCTTTGTAGTATTTGAATAGTCAGAGTAAGTTGAATTAGAGACATATGAGATGGGTAGAATTTGTTTTGAGTTACACCTTTGTGTTGAGGCACAAAAGTGGTAAATCTAACAAAGTTGCCGATGCATTGAGTAGGAGGAGGAATTTGCTGATAGAGATGAGAGTGACAATATTATAATTTGAGGAGTTGAAGACCTTGTATGATGATGACCTGGATTTTGCCGAACCTTGGAGAGCATGTAGAGAACCGATTATGGTAGATAGAATCAAGTGGTTGGATTACTTCATTCAGGATGGGATGTTATTCAGATGAGTTCAGTTGTGCATACCTAAGAGTTATATGAGGGAGAATCTGATAAAGGAGAAACATAGTGGAGGATTAACCAGACACTTTGGTGTTGATAAAAAAATAGCAATGGTGAGTGAGCATTACTTTTGGCCTCGGATTCATAAGGATGTTTCGAAATATGTGCAAAGTTGTAGAGTTTTTCAAGTTGCAAAGGGTAGTATTCTGAATGTGGGATTGTATAAACCTTTGAAAGTACCAAAGAGACCTTGGGAGGATATAAGAATGGATTTCATACTAGGATTGCCTAAAACACAGAGAGGGAATGATTCTATATTTATGGTAGTGGAAAGATTCTGAAAGATGGCTCATTTCATACCTTGTAAGAAGACATTAGATGCAATACATATAGCAGACCTATTTTTCAAAGAAGTGGTGAGATTGCATGGATTACCTAAAAGCATAGTTTTAGACATAGACACTAAGTTTGTTGGTTATTTTTGGAGAATACCTTGGAAGAAGATGAAGACAAATTTGAAGTTCAGTTCTACTTGTCACCCACACACTGATGGAAAGACAAAAGTAGTTAACCAGAGCTTGGGAAATTTGTTAAGATGTTTAGTTGGAAACAAAACCGGAAGTTGGGATGTGATTCTTGCACAGTTAGAGTTTGCCTACAATAATTCAATAAACATGAGTACCGAAAGGACACCTTTTGAGATTTTTATCAAAGCACACCCTATAGTTTTATTAAAATTAAGAGATCTTAGTAGTGAAGACCAGAGAAGTGCAGAAGTAGAAGAATTTGCAGATCACATGAAGGACTTACATATTCAAGTTAAGCAATATTTGGAGGACATGAAAAACAAGTATAAGGAGAAAGCAGATGAGAAGAGGATACATAAGGAATTTGAAGTTGGCGATGAAGTGATGGTGTATCTGAGAAAAGAAAGATTCCCGGTTGGAACTTATAACAAGTTGTAGATGAGGAAGTTTGGACCTTGCAAGATTTTGAGAAAGTTTAGTTCATGAAATGCATATGAAGTGGAGTTATCAGATAGTATGAGTATTTCACCTATATTTAACATTGTAGATCTTCATCAATATAATGAATTGGAATTCAGTGAGGACAGTATTGCAAAATTGGAGAAACAATTACCTCGGAAGGAACCATATCAGATTGAACATATTTTGGACAGTAGGATTGGGCATAGTACCCGGAGCAGTCAGTATAAGGAGTATCTTGTGAAGTGGAAGGACAGACCAGTTGAAGATTCATCTTGGATTTCTCAGGCAGAGGTAGACTGCCTTGGTTTTCCTCTGACCCCAACAAAGTGAGAGACTTAATTTTTCAACAACCCTGGATGTCTAATGTAGGAGCATCCCCAGTTCATGGCAATCTTGCATCGACCAAAAATTTTCCTTTCTATTTTGCATTTCATTATGCATTTTTTGGCATTGGATCACCGTATCTTGAGGAGTTGGATTTTATCTGAGGAATTTATTATCTACCTTATTCCCAAACCGTGGTGCATTTGGGTCATTTTCCGGCAAGTTATCGCTACCAGTTTCTAAGATACTTTTCTGGTATCGGTTGCCTGGTTGTAATCTACTGGGATCTACTAGGTCCCATGCATAGCTTGCAGAGCCCTGAGGGTTGATTCCGATGTTCCTTGGCATGTGGATGACCTCCCTTTGATCTACATTTCATCCTTTGGATTTTCTAGAGGAATTTATTTGGTGGAGACAGATCTTGCTATTTTTACACGTTAGGTCTTGTTCTTTGATATTTGATCCTTTTTGGGCCGATCATATCCCTTTGGATCATATAAATCATTGTAATTGAGCATTAAAATGTAAGATAAGTAGAGAAAAGTTAAGCTATAGAACATAGAAGATAGATATGAGGATATGAGGTCCCAGTTGTGACCTATTCTATGATTAAGCATGTTTTAGCAGGTCAGTGAGCCGATTTTTGTAACCCAGTTGCTACCGGTTGATTGTAAACAGTTTTCATGATAAAATTTATTCATTTCTACATTGCCTCCATCATATCCTTATGTTTCTTTTGTGCTTACTCTTTTTTACTGGCCCAAATAGATCTCTTTGAGGTATCTCCTAACTGGTGACTGCACCGGTAATTGAGTAGTGACCTCTAGGTAGTGTTCCTGAATGCATACACATTCCCCTCTTGTAATATTATTATAATCCTGATCATAATATTATAATATTGTAGGTTCCAATCCTACTGTGTTCTTTCCATTTCTGGGTTTCCACATAAAAATTTCGGTGTTATGGTTTTGTGCTTGTTTTCTTTTAGTTTCTGAACTTTTCTTTTATTTATTTGCATCTGGTGGTTTAAGAATTAGGTTAAGAAATTTGTTAATTGAATAACACTTATTCACTCCCCTCTTAGTGTTCATTGATTCCAACAAATGGTATAAAATCCTAGTTCCTCCAAAGAAGCCTAACCACTTGAGGAATATCTGAGAGATTGAATCAATGGACTCGGGTTTGCAAAGACAACTTATTGTGGCACTTGAAGACCTAGATGCAACAAGAAAAGAAGCAAGTGACCTAAGAGTAAATTTGAGTGATGCTGAAAATTTCATGGATTCATTGAAAGATCAAGTGAACACATTTAAAGAGAAGAGAAAGAAGTTGATGGACAAACTAAAGGATAAAGAAGAGCAATGCATTGATAATCAAGACAAGATAGATGAGTGTGAGAAACTTGCTAGAGGTAACGCGGTCATGAAGAATGAAATAAAATCTATTATGATGAAGCTAAGAAAGGAGATTGATGACAGGAAGAAGAATGAAGAAATTCTGATTCAGTCTTTGAAGGATAGATCAGATGAATGTTGCAGATTCAATCATGAAAATGACCTGTTGAAGCTTGAACTGATACAGTCCCAAAATAATGAGCAAGAGATTAAAAGACAAATCATAATTCTGAGAGATGAACTTACCACTGCTAATGAGTACAGATAAAAATTCAATGCTAGCTCAGCTAAGTTGGATGAGATGTTGAAAAGTCAGAAAAACAAATGTGATATGGGAGGACTTGGATTTGAGAAAGGAGAAATCTCTAGATCTGGTCAAAGAAATCATTAAAAGAACAAGAGAGATTTGATAAGATAGCCTAATGCTTATAAATTCAATGGTAAATATTTTATTTGCAATAAATCTGGTCATATGGCAAGTCAATACCGAAATAGAGCTAATCAAAATACTACATCATTCTTCGGTCAATGTTTCAATTGCAATAAGTATGGTCATAAGTCAGTTGAATGCAAAAGTATGGTAAATAGGAGAAATGTAAGATGCTATGCTTGTGGAAGATTTAGACACATTTCTAACCAATGCAGATCAAAGGGAAATCAAGGTAATTTCAGGCCTAATTAGAGAAACAACATTGTTTGCTATGCTTGCAACAAAACTGATCATATAGAAAAATATAGTAGAAAAAGAATGTGAGCAAGAATGCTCTGATAGATAAGAGAAAATTGAATGAAAAGGGAAAATAAAAGGTTGAAGAGATCAAGGAGTAGCACAAGAAGATGTGGGTTAAAAAGGAAGATTCAAATGAAACAAATGAGTCTGCACCTGATTCCGGTGTTGAATCTTTGTCCGGTAACTAAGGCATTTGGCCTTAGGGGGAAGATTTTCATATGGCTAGATAAACCATAAAATATTAGTAAGAGTGATATCTAGGCAGTAACATGTTTGAATGTAACTAGTGAAGTCCCCATTTTGAGAAATGTGAAGAACACAACTGTGACAAAGGTAACCAATTCACAACATGATAGAAGATCAATGAAAATAAGTGATATTATTGAGTATGATGTGAGATTCGCATCCATGGTAACAAGATACAAGAATATCAATCTAGCAGAGCTAACTCAGTCTCTGGTACAACAATTTATGCAACATATCAAATCTTGAAGGAGAAAAAGTTGTATCACTTGTCCGAAGTGTTGGTGAGTGAATTGATGAGTCATTTGAAGAAGATTGTGCAAGATAAGAAGAATGCATTTAAGTTTGGCACTTTGATTATCTATTTGGTATTCTATTTAATGAATGAGATCCCCAGTATAGGCAAAATTCAATGGGCATATGACAAATTGATGATAGTGCAGATTAAGGAAGCTTTACAAGGATTGGGTGATGCTCAAGAACATAAAGTTGTTCTCTGGGGATATTTTCTGTTTCCAAGGCATGATGTATAGTAGGGAAAGGATCTCGAAGGAAATTGTAGAAAAATATGAGGACACTGTTGGCAAGAGACACTATTCTGGTGAAGACTAATGCATGGAAGATGCTTAGGGGTTGTCATTGGTGGAAAATCAGTTCGCAAACCACATCCAGTGTACATAGATTTGGTTTACCGAAAGTCATATTATTCATAAGGCATAAGTCTGGAAGGTGGAATGTGCATATCTTTATTTTATTGGATAATTTTGGTTGTGGTGATTAAGACAATTGGAAGTCTGGTATCCGGTAATTTAGTTAGAGTAGAGGTATTTTGGTGTAACGTGTGTTGTGGAATCTGAGGGTTGATTTCGGTGATTGGCTTTGTGTTAGAGGGTTTTAGGCTGACTTATGGGAAGCTTATTATCATCTTTTTTTGGTCCGCATTTGGATTTGTGGATGGCTTGAGCCAACTTTGTGATACACATTTCATGTTGCGTGCTATGCGGTTTTTTGGAAGCCGACATGGTTAATGATTGTTTTTGTTGGTGTAGATATATAGGATTGATTTAATTGATCATTTTAATGAATGATAATGAATTAGAGAAGTCTGTATGAGCGAATTTGCAAGTTTTGTGAATGTGATTGAAGATTTTGGTGGTCTGGTGTTTGACAGAGCAAGAAAATAGAGTAGAAAGACAAACTAGTTGCAAAAGATAATCTGAGCCTAATCGAAGCTACATTTTGGCATATTTAGATGTTATAGTTTAGTTCATTCATCATTGTAATAATTTGTAATATCCTGTAAGGCAGTGAGCCTTCCTCTAGGTTGCATCACTTTTGTAATTGGACAGTGAGCCTTCCTCTAGGTTGCATCACTTTCGTAATTGAGTAGTGAGCTCTAGGAAGTTTTCTTGAATGCAAGTGCATTCCCCTTATGTAATATTATCATACTTTTGGCCATAATATGATAATATTGTGGGTTCAAATCCTATCATGGTTTTTCCCTTTCTGGGTTTCCATGTAAAAATATTGGTGTTATGGTTGTGTGGTTGTTTACTTTATGTTTTTGCACTTTGATTTCTTTTTTATGCATTCGGTGGTTTAAGAATCAGATTAGCAAGTTTGAAAATTCTAAAACACTGATTCACCCCCCCTATCAGTGTTCATTGATTCCAACAATTGGTATTAGAGACTAGTTCCTTAGAATAAGCCTAACAACTTGAGGAAGATCCGGAAGATTGAATCAATGGACTTTGGTTTGCAAAGACGGCTTAGTGTGGCACTTGAAGATATTGATGCAACAAGTAAAGAAGTTCCCTAAAAAGAAACCTGGATGCAGGTGAAGAATTTATTGAGACATTGAAAGATCAAGTGAGCACTTCTAGAGAAAATAGAAAGGAATTAACGGATAAACTGAAGGAGAAATAAGAACAAATCATTGACAATCAATCCCTACAAGACAAGACACATGAATGTGAGAAGCTTGCTAGAGAGAATGCGGTCTTGAAGAATGAGATGCAATCCACTGTTATGAAACTAACCAAGGAGATTGAAGACTAGAAGAAGAATAAAGAAACCTTAACTCAATCATTGAAGGACAAATCTGATGAATGTTGCAGATTGACATATGTGAATGATTAGTTTAAACTTGAATTGGTGCAATGCAAAAATGATGGACACGAACTTGAAAGGAAGATCATAATTTTGAGAGATGAGATTTCTACTGCTAATGAGTACAAAGAAAAATTCAAAGCCAATTCCGCCTGGTTAGATGAGATGTTAGAAAGTAAGAGACATGGGAAAGATATGCAAGGACTTGGATTTGAGAAAGGAGAATCCTCTGGTTCTGGACAAAGAAATCATCAACAAAAGAACAAGAAACCTTTGGTAAGACAACCTAATGCCTATAAATTCAATGGTAAATGTTTTGTTTTTGGAAAATCAAGTCATATGGAAAGTCAATGCAGAAATAAGATGAATAATGGGATGATGAATAATATGATGAACAATGCTTCTACCTTTATCGGCTAATGTTTCATATGCAACAACTTTGGTCGAAATTCAAACATGTGTAGAACAATGATAAATAATTTTTCAAAATAAGAGATGCTATGCATGTGGAATGTTTGGGCACATTTCTAACCAATGTAGGATGAGACCAAATCAGACCAAATCAAATTAACTTTAGGCCTATGCAAAGAAATGTTGTTTGCGTTGCATGCAACAAATCCGTTCATATTGCAAGATATTGCAGAAGCAAGAATGCAAGCAAGAATGGTCTGGTAGACAAGAACAAATTAGATGAAAAGGGAAAAGATAAAGTGGAAGAGATCAGAGATCAATATAAGAAGATGTGGGTTAAGAAGGAAGATTAAAAAGTGCAGAATGGCTCCACACCTGTATCTAGTGTAGGAACCTTATCTGGTAACTAAGGCCTAAAGCTTTAGGGGGAAGATTTTCATGAAAATCTTTAGAACCCCTTTTCAGAGATTTGTAACTGATCAAGGATGGTTGTAGATGATGGAGATTAATTGTACAGTTGATATTCAAAATATTTCATGGCTATCTGAGTATCCGGTGATGAATTTTTGAAGATACAGAGTATCCAGAAAGATTTTAGGGTTGTGCATTTATTACAACTTAAAGTTAGGTTTTTGGAAGTTAAAAAGGCATTTTGGTCATTCATTTTTCATATTTCAAACAAAGAGTAAGAACAGAAGAGAAAGGAGAATGAGTTTGAGCAGTGATAACCGAGCTTGAAGCGATCAGTCAGAGATTCCTCGTATCTAGTTGAGATTGAAAAGGTATTTATCCATTTGCGAGCTATATTTTCATACCCTAATTTCAAAATGGCATATGCATCTGGTGTTGCAACTCCATTGGTGGTCGAGATTATTGAGAGAGAAAGGCCTATATTCAAGAGGCATCCATTCAAATATGTTGAAGATGATCTAGAAGGTGCTTTTTCCTCTATCTCGTATGGTGTGCTACATAAAAAATATATTAGTGAATACATCCATTGCAACATCGAGGATCTTGGAAATGTGGATATGATATCATTGTATGGCAAGCATATGATGGATGGAATGGGAAATATGAATTTAGGATTCAAGCCATTATAGGATAAGGGTTTTATCCAATTTATTCATTTTTTGATGTTTGATAAACCCAAATGGGTCTGATATATTCTGAGCCAAATCCATAATGAGTTTGTATGGCTGGACTGAACTCACAAGATCACGAAGCAATCCATTCAAGTAGTTACCCATTTGAATGCAACTGGTGAAAAGTTAAAAATACCGTAGTGATAGCTATTATAGGATCCCAATATGACAGCCGATCAATGACAATTAGCAATATAATTGAGCATGATGTGAGATTTTCCTCGATGGCGATGTGATACTATTAGCAACAATCAAGAAGGAAGACTAAGAGGGGGGGGGTGAATTAGTCTTCAATGGATCTCAACAAATTAAACTCCAAGACATTAATTGATAAACCACAGTAATTGAAGATACGTAAATTAATAGTACAACACACAACACAAAGATTTTGACATGGAGAATCCAGTTAAGGGAAAAACCACAGTGTGAACCTACCCATAAAAAGATGATACTTTGAAGTAGTATGCAAAAATATTACAATGGGGAATGCACATGTATTAGGCACACTGCCTAGAGATCACTCCTCAAAAGAGATATGCTTGGAAGGATACAACCTTCAGGGAAGTCTCACTGACTTACAATATGATTCAAACTACAATCCTAAAGGAATGAACTGCAATAATATAATCTACAAATGCCTGATGACAGTTCTAGTTAAGTAAAATTGTCTACTCTAAAACACCAATTTTACCACAAAACTTCACTGAATGATATATCCCTTGTTCGCACATTTACCTCTCTGGTAATATAGGCACAATATCGAAACCTAAATTATATAAGTATATCGCCTATATATACAAATCATCAACCTTGATAACAAGGTTGGCTAAACCCTCAACCCTCAACTCATTATTAAAAAAATTACATTACACAATACAAAGACCAACCACTAGACCAATATTATGATTTACATTACATGGCATGGACCTAATTAAAAATTACCAAACAATTATATCCACCGAAAATCCCACCAAGTTCAACTGCAACACGCTACACCACCAAAAAATACTACATAACACACAAATTATCACCGGTTCATAGAAATCACCAAAAACTTGCACAATGATCAATGCGGATTGCCAAAATAAATAGGACATGACTAGGAAATACCAACAAGCATGTTAGAATCATCCAAAATAGTTGCACCAACACCTTTTGCAAAGCTTCATCGATCAACGTCTCAAAGCTCAAGAACACAACCAATCATCAACTGTCACGAGGAAAAATAACTCATAGAGCACCAAATTACAAACCATCTGAAATGAAGATAAAAAAGATCATACAAAATAATAATCCAAAGTCTCAGCACAAGATTTGATCACACCGGAATATACCGGATTATGGAAAACAGTGTTCAACAAAACGAAACTACAAAACCAGACCAAAAACCTTTTCCAAACTCATCGGAATAACTCACAAGAATATGTTGGCATAAATGAAAAAAAAATACCCCTAGTAGTATAAATGAAAAACCAAATCCAACAATCTTCCCAATAATCCAACAATCTCCCCTTTTGGCATTGATGGCAAGATATGAATGTGAAAAACAATCAATGCAAAGAAAGAAGATATCACCAGCAAAATTCCCCTAAGATCAAGATAGATAAAGAATTTTTCACATGATCTCTCTCCCCCTTTTTACAACAATGCCAAAGATAACTAAAATATAAAATCAAACTCTCTCCTAAAATAGAATCATGAATCTCTCTCCCCTTGGGACACACAATCAAATCAACATACTACTCCACTAGAGGAGCAACACCAACTCATCAATCCAGATAAAAGAATAAGGATTTGAATTCCACTGGATCGATGCAACTCAATGCATGTAGTTCTCATTAGGATGGGTGGAGACCCCTAACTTGTCTCTCAGATAGACAAATGTATCTCCAGGCAAAGGCTTAGTGAAAATATCAACAATTTGTTCCTTTATAGATACATATTGCAGCTTCACCTTCTGTTCACCAACTTGCTCTCTCAAGTAATTATATTTGATTGATATATGCTTAGTCTTTTAATGTTGCACCGGATTCTTAGACATGTTTATAGCACTAGAATTATAATAGTTGTATACACATCAAATCGGCTATGAGCAATTAAATAAATATTTTATATTTATTTAATAATTATTCTTCTATTAAATAGTTAATTTGAAAAGATTAATTTATTTAATTCATTTCATATTATTCTACTAATTAATTTAATTAATTGTTTTTATTAATTAATTCATTTAGCTTTTCTTCTAACCCAATTAATTAAATATCTTATATTTAATTAGCTTCTATCCACTATCCTATGGTCTCATCAATTAAACAATTTCTTAATTATTTAGTCTCCCTTTTACAACTCCCCTCATCTCCACATCACTTATTCTTTGCCAACTCATCCATCATGTGGCTAAATATGTTAATATTTAATTAATATTAATATGCATCATTATCTTCAACATTCATTCTATTCTTCAAATATTGTGTACGTACACACATTCCTCAACCTTCCTACATATTTGGAGGAAGTTGAGTCCACTTGTCCACTTAGCCCTAAATATTCTCCAACTATCCTATATTCTCTTAGTCTTCATTCTTAGTCAAGGTGAGATGAATGACACTTGGCTTCTCCTTCCAGCTTTTCCTCCATCCTGTAGGTATAGGAGGAACATCTTCCACCTTTCTCTCTCACATCTCAACCTCTAGCTCATAGCCATCCAAATTGCAAGATTTAATCATGATTGCTGATCTCTGCCACCTAAGATCATGCACTCAAAAATCTATAAATAGAGGTCTCCTAAGCCATTTTTGAAACTAATAGCTAATCACATAGTCTTTATTTTGCCTCTGTGAGTTTTGAGTTTAAAGAAATTTAGCATTTTAGGAGTTTTATCGTAGCATATCATTATCTTTGCATATTAACTTAATATCATTTAGCATATCAATCAACAACTAGTTATCTATCCATTCTTCATATGCCATCTTGGAAGCTACCAGTGCTTGTTTGAGAGAAAAATCATCTCCAACCAAGAACAATGGGGTTAGGACACAATGAGACATAATTCATGAAGGTATAAAAATTTCATTTTCTTTTCTATTTCATTTTGTTTCTGTAGACATCTAAAAATGGTCAACGCTTGCGGAGTCATACTTTAACATTTGCGCATTGCCTTATTTTAGGGTTCTTGCGTCGCATTAACATTTCTTCTATGTTGTGCACTTGGTCTTTATCATTTGCGAGCATCGAGTCCTTCTGCATTCCTCATTTTTCTCGCTTTGAAATTAGGTCTTGTCGATAGCAATCTTCAATCATGATTTTGGTCGATCTTTGTCCTTGTCAATCTCGTCATTTTGCGATCATTTCGTCATCGATCCTTGTCCTTGTCAGCCTTGTCATTTTGCGATCGATTCATCATCGATCCTTTTCCTTGTCAATCTCATCATTTCGCAATCGATTTGTCATCGATCCTTATCAACTTGTCAATCTTGTCATTTTGCGATCGATTCGTCATCGATCCTTGTCCTTGTCAATCTTGTCATTTTGTGATTGATTCATCATCGATCCTTGTCCTTTTCAATCATGTCAATTTAGATTGATTAGTCATTGTTCCTCATCAATTGGCGCCTATCAATTTGATCTCCTTATTAATCTTGGTCAATTTGTCATTGATTTTTGTCAACCAATCTCAATCATTTATCAACATTGGTCCTTTGTCAATCAAAATCATGATCGAACCTACATTAATTTCTTGTTGTCTTGACCTAATTCCTTGTCTTCTTATTTCTAGGGTTTTATGATTTGTTCATTTAATCCTTTTCTTCTTCTTTGTGGGTTAAATAAATCTATTTATTTAGTCCTAGGTCTCTTTCATGAATTAATTAATGGATGAAAACCTATTAATTAATTCACCTAATTTCTATTTCATCTTTTTCTTCAATTTTCTAATTTACTAATTTCTCCTAATTTCTAATTTCTATTTCTATTTCAATCTTGTCATAGTTTGTCATGCATTTTGCATAGCAACTTTTCATAATTTGTCATACTCCTTGCATAGAAACTTGTCATTTGTCATAATGTTGCCATTCTTGATTTGAATTTTCTTTCAAATCTCTTCATGCTAATCTTGTCCTCTCTCCAATTTGTCTATAAATTGGATGAGTTCCTTCAATCAAAGGAATCAATCACATTTTCAAAATCAATCAAACACACTTTTGAGTAGCCTTATGCTGTGAATTTCATCTCTCAACAACTTGCTTTCTACTTGCATTTTGCACTTGTAGGTGAGATCCACATCAAATTTGAAATTCAAATCAAGAATGGCAACATTATGACAAATGACAAGTTGCTATGCAAGGAGTATGACAAATTATGACAAATTATGACAAGTTGCTATGCAAAATGCATGACAAACTATGACAAGATTGAAATAGACATAGAAATTAGAAATTAGGAGAAATTAGTAAATTAGAAAATTGAAGAAAAAGATGAAATAGAAATTAGGTGAATTAATTAATAGGTTTTCATCCATTAATTAATTCATGAAAGAGACCTAGGACTAAATAAATAGATTTATTTAACCCACAAAGAAGAAGAAAATGATTAAATGAACAAATCATAAAACCCTAGAAATAAGAGGACAAGGAATTAGGTCAAGACAACAAGAAATTAATGTAGGTTCGATCATGATTCTGATTGACAAAGGACCAATGTTGATAAATGATTGAGATTGGTTGACAAAAATCAATGACAAATTGACCAAGATTAACAAGGAGATCAAATTGATAGGCGCCAATTGATGAGGAACAATGACTAATCAATCCAAATTGACATGATTGAAAAGGACAAGGATCGATGATGAATCGATCACAAAATGACAAGATTGACAAGGACAAGGATCGATGACGAATCGATCGCAAAATGACAAGATTGACAAGTTGATAAGGATCGATGACGAATCGATTGCAAAATGATGAGATTGACAAGGACAAGGATCAATGATGAATCAATCACAAAATGACAAGGCTGACAAGGACAAGGATCGATGACGAATCGATCGCAAAATGATGAGATTGACAAGGACAAAGATCGACCAAAATCATGACTGAAGATTGCTATTGACAAGACCTAATTTGAAAGTGAGAAAAATGAGGAATGCAGAAGAAGGACTCGATGCTCACAAATGATAAAGACCAAGTGCGCAACATAGAAGAAATGTTAATGCGACGCAAGAACCCTAAAATAAGGCAATGTGCAAATGTTAAAGTATGACTCCGCAAGCGTTGACCATTTTTAGATGTCTACATTTTGCCCCTCTTTGAGACAATGCGATTCTAAGCATTGTTTCAAAGAACAATAATGAAAAATGCCCCAGACAATAACAATGACATATGCATGCCCCCTCAAGGAATTGGCCGGAAAAATCCAGAAAAGAGGCCAAGTGATCGATAAGAATGACAGAAGACGATAGGTTCGAACGGAGTGCCAAGACTGATAGAAGAAATGTTAGTAAGCAGAAATTAGACAGAGGACAGTTAGAGATGAAGGAAAACTTGCTTTCACAAATGCACATAAGTAGGTGAGAACCTTTATTTATTGTAGCAAGCGGATGCAGAGCATCATGGCATTGAAGGCCAGAGCTGGAACGCAACCTCTTTTGCAAAAGATAGACACATCGCACACAAGGAATGAGTGAAGCATCCTAGGGTGCATACATCAAGGGTCGAGGTCTGTGCGGTGTTCATAAAGAGAACGTACTTATCACAGACACAAAATGATATAGTTGCCCCATTTTGTGACAAACATTCCACAAACAGCAAACACAAAAAAAAGAGAGGAAAGGAACCATGAACCATCCCAGTCACTCTAAATCACTCAGTGACATCATCGAGCAACATAGGAACATGATTGAAGCCAAAGATAAATCAGTAAAAAGATAAGACGCACAAATTCAACCAAGTCAAACAAACAGTCTGATCATCATTGTCAAAAGTGGAAAACAAGAATGATCATGCTGTTTGGTTCCAGGGAATGCAGTACCCTGTCAACACAGGACATAGTCTGGTTTCAAGTATACCACACCCTGTATAAGACCCATGATAATGTTGACAAGGACAAATGATATTGATGTTAAGTGATTGATATGACAATTTTGATCAGTTTGAATGCTTGGTTTGATTGAAAAGTTCATCTATTAATGCATGATTTCATTAAAGCACAATGTTTGATTGATTGTCATTGGATGTATGCTCAACGATCTGTTTATGCACAAAGGGGACCATTTATTGACAAAATGCAAAATGCCAAAGAAATTGTTTTTGGATTTTGATGTTTTTCACTTTGTAGGAATTTTGAGTTTTTTACAATTTTTTTTGTTCATTTTTTAGGACTTTATTTGACTTTTTAGGGATTTTTTTCAGGACATTATTTGATTTTTAGGGATTTTTTCAGGACATTTTTCAATTTTTATGATTTTGCCCCCAGTGTCTAGCAAGGCAAGGAATATGATAGGTGAATAAATAGGCTTACTGAAATGATGGTTGATAGAGGGAAGACAAAGGCCTTTTATTATGGAGACAATATAGATGCAATTTTCAAGGGCTATTGCGTGATGGGACAAAAGATTGGATATGACAATGTAAAGCAGGAACATGGCATGAGGGACATGTCAAGAGGTTTTTGAAACTATGTTTAAATTTTGCGTCCTTATGTCAGATCAAGATCAAGGAATGAAAAAGAGTGTATGGATAGTGATAAGATATGGATAGGATAAGCAAGACCAAGAATGGATAAGGGACATGGATTGAAGGTCGGGATTGGCTAAGGGATAGTGGCAGAAAGTTGCAATAAGCTAGGGAATATGGATGAAAGGCTATAATAAGCAAATGGATAAAGACCAAAATCTATGATGGACTAAAAGCTGCAAACAAGATGCATGATGCTCATGAAGATCCTCAGCCTTGTCAAGATCAAAGGTGGAAAGGGAAACTGGACATGAGGGACAATAGGATATGAAGGGTAATGACAGGGGTTCGATAGGATAATGGAACAATGAAGGACAAAAGGATATGATAGGATACAACCTATCCCCAAGTATGGTATGCAAGAAGTTCATAGATTACGCATGACGCTTGTTTGCCAGGTTTTCATCACGGTACTTGCGCAAGGTGCTTGTTTGCCAGGTTTTCACCAATGGACGAATTATTTTTGCTATACTTTTTTTTTTTTTTTTTTTCACTTTTTTGATTTTTTTTTTTTTTTTTTTGACTTTTTCAATAGAAGATGGACACATGATAGGGGATGGAAGAAGGACTCAAGCATATTTTTGTTTTTTGGATAGTAGCCTTGAAAAAAAAATGGATCATGACCTTTTAAAAGTATGCTCAAAGACGTTGGTAGGATAAGGACATGGAAAAAGAGATGAAACTAAGGCAAGGATTTAGGCAAAGGATTGGACCAGAGGGATGGAAGGATGGAAAATATGCATTGGATAATAGGTAGGGTATTGGAAGAATTGGGCTTTAGTGGATAGAAATGTTGGCAAGATCGACATTGGCACACACCTTGATGGGTGGTGGATTGATGGAGGAAAACTGGATCTCAGATTGTGAGATTTGGATGGAGGAATAGCTTGGGATTTTGGGACATAAGGGCCCAAAATGGATGAAGAAGGTGATGGAGGAACAAATTTGAGAGGGTTGGATGGAGGAATAGCAACTTTGGATGCCAAGTTGGATGTTTCTTTAGGCTTTTGTGCTTCAAGGAGCCGCTTAGGGATCCACATGGTTTTTTATTTTTCATACTTTTGTGGTTCATTGGAGTGCATTGCTTTCACAAGGGATTTAGGAACCCATATACATTTTGAATTTGCTTTATTTTGCTCAATGGGCCTTTGTGGCCTTTTGGATATTTCTTTTTCTTTATAGATCATATTGTTCTTTGTTTTGACATGTCGATTATATTGGACATGTTGATCCTTGAATACATGTGGATTTCTAGACTTATGACTTTTATACTTGGCATCCAAATTGCTTGGAGGGGGAAAGGAATGCATGGATGGATATGAATGAAATGGACTTCTTTTGGATTGATGAAATTTACTCAAGGATGTGTGCCTTTGCTAACCTTGCATAGAGGATGAAGGGATATAAGGACCTAAGATGGATGGAAACTATGATGGGGAAGGTGTATGTTTTGATTTTGATGGAGGGATATTGGATTTAGTAGGGGTACCTATGTCTTGAGGAATTTCACTGAGGCCATGACCCTTAATATTTTCTTTAACATGAAGGGATTCTTGCTTATGGATATCTACTCCTTTGCCTTTATGAATAGCTTGACTTGTAGGATACTCTTTTCTTTGGGAAGAAGACGCGAGTCCATTATGAGGTGGATATGATATGAGAGAAATAATGAGATCTTGAAGTGGATTGGATTGCACCAAAGAGGAAGAACCCATTGTGCATATAGGGGGTTCATGAACATCTTGCACTGACACGTTAGAATCATGAGGGGGATTAGGATCATGAGGGGGACTAGGATTGTGTAGTGGACATGGTTCAATGACAGGCTCTTCAAGAGATGGAATGGGAGAAATAATGAGATCATCAAAAGAAATGAGATCTTGGAGTGTATATGGAGCATTAAGACAAGGAGATGGAGGAACAAAAGGATCTTGTGGAGGATTTAAAGGAATGATTTGATCTTGACAAGGAAGAAGATCATTGGAATCCTCTTTAAAGGTGCTTTGCTCTTGACTTTTAATGGGATCATGGAAAGGATGGAAGGGATATCTTGATCTTTCTTAGGAAGTGGAATGCCAATGGGATTTGAAAGGACATTTTTTTCATGAAATGGAAGGGGATCGTTTGGGATTGGATGGACTAGGATATCTTGATCTTGCTTGGGGAATGGAGTGTCAATAGGACTTTGGATAGGATGGACAAGAATAGGGGAATCATCATGAGTGTCTGGGAACATGGGGTCTTGGTCAATAATTGGATGGGATGATAAGGTTTCAGGATCTTGAACTTGATCCGTTTTAAGACACATTTCTTCATGCTCTAAATTATCCTCTTGACATGGGGTTGGACTTTGGATATGCATGGGGGATTCTGACAAGGGATCAATGTTTTGGCATGAAGGAAATGCACTTTGAACATTTGTGATGGATTCTAGCAAGGAATCAATGCCTGAACATGAGGAAGAAGGACTTCGAATGGGGTCCTCTAAAATAGATAATGGCAATAAAGTGTATGGTGGCATTGGGTCTTGTATTTCTGAAACATGACAAGGATGTGCATCATGAATTGGATTATCTTTGCAATCACCTATGGATAGCCCTTGTATAATTTCATCCTTGGGTGTAATATTTGATAAGGACAATATGGAAGGTTCTTGTGAAACTTCTAAAGGTGTAGGGATAGATGCCACTGGAGAGTCAATTTTTTTGTGGGGGGATGAGGCATTGCTAGACACAAGTGTATTATCTTGATCTTCCTCAAAGAACTCACTTGGTAATTTCCTTAGGATCCTTGCAATAAGGCCACCTTTCTTTCAAGGTTTTGACATAGTTGTATCTGGAATTTGAACTTGTTTGGCAAGGAGTTGGTTCTGGTTTGATTTCATGTTTTGATTTCAAACTAGATGTTGATCAAATTGGTTTGATATGTTCAAAATTTGGCTTGGTGCATGTTGCAAGTTTTGTTTTTGAATGTTTGGTTGTGGTTGTTGACATTGATATGTTGATTGAACTTGTTGATATTCCACCATTGGTTGAACCATTTGTTGACATTGTATAGTTGGTTGGACATAATGTTGAAACTGGACCATTGGTTGTGTCGGTTGTATATGTTGGACCATTGGTTGTGTTTGTTGGAAATGTTCAAACTGTTGAACAATTGGTTGTGATGGTTGAAAATCTGATTGATAGTAAACACCTTCTTGTTCTTGTTGTGAAGGCACATAATGTTGTTGTCTCTTTTATTGAAATTGTTTCATCATCTCTATTTGTGAGAGGAGATCTAGTATGTTTGATCATTCGATAAGAGATCTTACATCAATTGGCTCAATATTTGGATTTCGACCTGGAAATTTTTTAAATATTTTGGACATTTGTGATCTATTCTTCTCAATGTTTTTCACTTTTTGTTCCAAAATCTCCTTTTCTTGAGTTAGTTTCTCCTCTAGTTTTTGTATTTGGACATTTACATCATCATCATAAGTTTGATCCAAGTTCTAAGACATGTAGAGATTGGATTGACATGATTGATTTCTCAATTGTGATGACATGGCTTCGTAAGAAGGTTGAGACCTCGTTTCAACAAACATGTCACTATGCAATGCAACTAATGGGATTGACAAATGTAACCTAAAAGGATGAAAATGCAACTTAATGTTTTTGTACCTTTTAAATTTTTGGAGACAAACTTTTGAAATGCAAACCTAAAGACACAACCTTGGGAAGTTGAAATGAAGTCAAGACCTTAAAGGACAAAGGACCAAATGACAATAGGACAAATTGACAATGTCTCACCTATATGCCTGGATACTAAGCTAGGTTTGAAAAAAATGATATTAATGAAAGGACAAATTTTAGACAAGGTCAAGACTCCCTAACAACAATTTAGGGTATCATCCAAAGTTTTGATTTTTCAAGTTTGACAAACCAAATTTTTGAGACTAAATGCAAGAAGGCAATGATTATGACAATGACTTAGGATATGACATGAAAATGATCTAAGGATATGATATGACAAGATGAAGCCAAGACAAGATGACAATACAATGATAAGGATATGCGAAGACCAATGACTTGGGTTATGCAAAATGCAACCTAGGCAATACCTAATTTTAGCATGACAAGGATAATGCACAAATGTCACCTAAAGGGAAATCTAGCTTAGATATGATAATGAAATGCAAACTTAGGAAAATGATTTTGAACCTAAGTGCAAAATGAGGATGCTTGCAATGAAAAGGACTAAAATGAAGGGAGATGACAATATGCCCTAGGACCTAAGTTGGACTATGCAAAACCTAGCCTAAAGTGACATGAATTTTGAAACAAAGCTATTCAACGTTTTGACAAGCCATGTTCAAATGTTGGATGAATACTTGGACAAATTTGGACTTTCGTTTGGATTTTGTTTTGAATTGAAGGTTGTTGATTTTGAAAACCCAAGTTGATTATGAGCACTTTTGAAAGTTTGTTTTTGATTTAACTTTTGACAATCACAGAATACAAAAATGTTTGTTTGACTTTGACTCAAGACAATCAAGCACATTCACAACAAATCCTATGGCTGGCAAGGGCAATATCTGTTGAATCCTCTAACCATAAAATACAACACTCAGTCGGATAGCTAGACGCTTGGTAGCATTGGCTCCCCCTTACAGTGCACTCACTTCTTGGAAATACCATGCTTCGAGTTCAAGGGGCATCACTTCCCAAGAACTTGCTATCTCTAACTGAGGAGTACATGAGAGGTGTCTTCATCATGCACGTATCACAATGCTTGAGCCAAAAGATAGAAGGATTTTGGCATCTAAAAACAAGAGATTCTAGTAAGGGCATCTGTTTGGGTGGGTATTGATCCAGCGAATAAATCATTGCAATACCATTCCAGCACCCGTTGTCTACAACTTTTGTTGCATCCACAATTATTTATAGTGGTTCGGAAGAGCTTGGCTTTAGCCCGTCACCACTTTGGGTCGTTCCCTCTCACCAATGCCTATGTGAAGTGCCAGGCAAATCGAGAGGCAGGCCCAGTTCTAAGGGTTAAAACATGCAATCAAATTAAAAATAGACAAAGCATGCATGGTGTTCATTAACCTTTAAGAAATGAAATGTGCAACTACTTTAAAAATCGCAAGCAAGATGTTTTAATGAGAGCCTTTGACTGCGTCCTGCATAAGATTCATTAGTAGTTGCATTTTTAGTCTTCATCACACGTAACGCCAAGATGCTGCACAGAGAATTAGCACCAAAGAAAAACCAGAATGCAGAAAACATAATGAAAACAAACAAATTTGCAAGTAAAAACAATTGTATTTTATTTTTAACATAGGCGTAGAAGTATTAACACAGGCACATAATGCCTCAACACAAGCGCAAAAGTGCCTAGAAAGCTCCGAGTCACCCTGTTTCTTGAGTTTTTCACCTACAAACAGCTCAAAAGCACACAAAACATGGTTAAGGGGTTAGTTCACATCGGGTTCACCAAAAATGTAGATCAGGAAATTGAAAATCATCAAAGTAATACAAATTAGGACAATCACAAAACCTAAAACTACAATGAAAGCAATCCTAATCCAATCAATGAAGACATAAAGACAAGATATTCAAATTGCATGAAATTGAAGCAAACCGACGTAGATATCTCCTTCATGTGGCTCCATTGTTCTTCTTTCACCTTCAAATTTGATGTGGATCTCACCTACAAGTGCAAAATGCAAGTAGAAAGCAAGTTGTTGAGAGATGAAATTCGCAGCATAAGGCTACTCAAAAGTGTGTTTGATTGATTTTTAAAATGTGATTGATTCCTTTGATTGAAGAAACTCATCCAATTTATAGACAAATTGGAGAGAGGAAAAGATTAGCATAAAGAGATTTGAAAGGAAATTCAAATCAAGAATGGCAACATTATGACAAATGACAAGTTGCTATGCAAGGAGTATGACAAATTATGACAAATTATGACAAGTTGCTATGCAAAATGCATGACAAACTATGACAAGATTGAAATAGAAATAGAAATTAGAAATTAGGAGAAATTAGAAAATTAGAAAATTGAAGAAAAAGATGAAATAGAAATTAGGTGAATTAATTAATAGGTTTTCATCCATTAATTAATTCATGAAAGAGACCTAGGACTAAATAAATAGATTTATTTAACCCACAAAGTAGAAGAAAAGGATTAAATGAAAAAATCATAAAACCCTAGAAATAAGAGGACAAGGAATTAGGTCAAGACAATAAGAAATTAATGTAGGTTTGATCATGATTCTGATTGACAAAGGACCAATGTTGATAAATGATTGAGATTGGTTGACAAAAATCAATGACAAATTGACCAAGATTAACAAGGAGATCAAATTGATAGGCGCCAATTGACGAGGAACAATGACTAATCGATCCAAATTGACATGATTGAAAAGGACAAGGATCAATGATGAATCAATCACAAAATAACAAGATTGACAAGGACAAGGATCGATGACGAATAGATCGCAAAATGACAAGATTGACAAGTTGATAAGGATCAATGACGAATCGATTGCAAAATGATGAGATTGACAAGGACAAGGATCGATGACGAATCGATTGAAAAATGACAAGGATGACAAGGACAAGGATCGATGACGAATCGATCGCAAAATGACAACATTGACAAGGACAAAGATCGACGAAAATCATGACTGAAGATTGCTATCGACAAGACTTAATTCGAAAGTGAGAAAAATGAGGAATGCAGAAGAAGGACTCAATGCTTGCAAATGATAAAGACCAAGTGTGCAACATAGAAGAAATGTTAATGCGATGCAAGAACCCTAAAATAAGGCAATGCACAAATGTTAAAGTATGACTCCGCAAGCGTTGACCATTTTTAGATGTCTACAGTTTCATTGGTTTAAACTTGAGTTATGTTGGCATGATAGACTAATGAGTTTGCAGGTTTAATCTATAAGGTGAAACTTAAGTGGATACATTTTTGGCGCCCACTGTGGGGCTTAGGCCTTGCACCTATCCTTCTAATATCCTATCTTATTCTCGTAGAAATCAATTTAACACATTTGTAACTCAGATTCACACCTATGCACAATCTGACAGTGCATTTACTTAATAGGAGAACACTTTTACTACTTTGGTTAACACACATGTTAAATAGGTTAGCACTTTTGATGTTGAAATCATGTATTAAAGAAGTAGGTTAGTGCATTTGTGATGGAGTGCAACGCATTTATTCTGTAGAATAGCGCTTTTATAGTTTGGAATCATTACAGTTTTAGTGCTTGTGTTGTGTCAAACTGCAATTTTTTTGAAATTTTACAATTTCTCAGCTAACATACTTTTACAGGTTCGACCGTCCAAGACGAGATTTCAGAAAACTGCTGACTTGTGTGCATGCAGGGTTTATTTTGAGCAATTTTTAATGCATTTCCTCACTTATTTTAACTAGGAGTACTTTGGGAAGTAAAAAATCATACATGTTTCACCTAGCTTAATTAAGAGTAGTAAATGAATAGCATGCAACTTGCATCATGTGTTTTTCAGTAAGTTAGTTGCACATAGGTAATCTAAAGGGTAAAATAACCATTGTCTACCATGCTAGTTTGAAAGAAGTAGGTGAGTCTGCTCTCACCCTAATACGGTGATAAAAAACTAGACCTGTTTTCATTTTTCATGTTTTACCTTTAGAGGGCTTGCCTTCCCGAGCTTCCTTGAGGGGGCCAATGAAGTCATGGACAACATGTGATGATTAGTTCATATTGACAGTATGTTTCCCCATAAACCCTATGGACTGTAACCTCTATAGGATAGGAACCTTCTGTATTTATAGAGTGTAGAGTGCTGCATGTATGGCAACATGACCAGAAGCCATTACTAAAACCATTTTCTATGAGCTGCCAAAATCCTTCTAATTGTTGGTGCAAGAGGTGGGACCTCTGAAGCGGCTCACACACATATGAAGTTTTCCATGGGGAGTTTTCATGGAAATTGTGATGAATACTAAGAGGGGGGGGTGAATTAGTATACCAAAAAATCTTGCACTTAAACACTTAAACAATCTAAAGATAAATCGGTAAAACAGTTTAACAGACAGACTGGTTATCACACATGCAAACCAAAATGCAAATAACGCATTCACCCATAGAAGCAATACAACCATAACACAAGATATTTGACATGGAAACCCAAATGGGAAAAACCACAGTGAGATGGAACTCACAAGTCACTATCTGCAGAATAGAAACTAGACCGATTAAGGTCTTACAATGTTCTTCACCAGAACAGATCCTGTTAGGAATCTCAATCTCTGTTAGGAGATAAGTCTGATCAAGGACTACCTTGCTAGAGGATTTTAGATTCACAGAGGTGAACCACCTTGTTAGAGGATTTTACAAAAGGATTTTGGGCCTACCCGGTTAAGGGCTATAGACTTGTCAAAGATATGAGTAATCAACAAGTGTTTGATCTATCTAATAGCACGAACTTCTCAGTTAGATCCTTGATAGCTTGTTCTTAATGCACTCCTGCATTACTTCAGTCTTCTACACATTCATATTATTTTCAACTCCTCAACCACCTTAAACCCTAGTCACAACATAAATCCTTTCAGCAACAACCTAAAACCCTAGACATGATGTCCATTTAAAGGAATCTATCTTCCTGTCGGTCCAATAGGATTACATTTCAATTTCCTAGGTGCAATGAATCTAAACATACTCAATAACACGACACAAGAAGCACCGCCAGTGTGTCGGCACCATCAAACAATCGGTGGATTGATAACTTATCACAAAATGCCGGTTGGTAACTCATCACAGAGTATTACCGATTCATGCAAAATACCGGTTGCCGGTTTGACAAAAATGAAGACTGGTCGAAATGTGTTATGCCACTTTAATCCCTCGTACTGCTTGAGGTCAACATGCTGCTTTAGACCGGTAAACACACTCTGCAAAACATCAATAGTCTAATGACTATAATACAACATACTTGCAACATACTGGTTGAAACAAATACCGGTTGTGCTCTAGCTCCATTTTGGCTAACTGGATATGAAACCGGTGAATGGTTTGCCCATAAGTTGTGAAGGAATCATAGGGCAGCTTGAATGTGCTCAAGTAGGACTGCAAGTCCTGTTCAATTTTTTGCTTCTGAGCTATCACATCATCATAGAACATATGGGGTTGACAGATTTTGTTCAATAGCATATTCCCCTCATCTAGAGCGTCCCTTATATCCTTTTGTTCTTTCTTCAGTTCAGATCGGAGCTCATTCAACTTTTTCACCAGAGCTATATTAAGAGCCTTTTGATGCTCCTTCTTGACATTAGCCTATGCTGCCTCTTCAAGACTCTGCACTTGATCATCTACTACTATGCATAGGAGCTTTAGTCTAGCTAATGAAGAATCGGTGTTTGGAAGATTTGTACCAGGTATCAAACCGATAAGCTTATCCACAACAGCTTGGATTACATCCTGCTCCTTCTTCCATCGAATGTTTTCAAGGCGCTCTTGAGCTACCTTGATGCTCTGCATTAGTTCTGATTCACTTGCAAACTGGAGATCGATAGGACTGGTGATATCAGCCGATTTGGCTTGACTCCCGGTTGCCTTCAGAGTCTCCATCTGTGTGCTCTTCTCTGCTTCTCCTATCTTGTCCTTTTCCACTTTCTTTTTCTCCACTTCTCTCCTTTTCTCCGCTTCCTTATCTTCTTCTTCCTTCTTCTTTTCCTATCCCTTGTCTTCCTCTTCCTTCTTCTTCCTCTCAGCTTCCTTCCTCTTCTCCTCTTCTTTCTCTTTTTCTTCCTTCTTTTTCTTTTCTTCTTCCTTCCGCTTTTCCTCTTCTTTATCTTCCTCTTCCTTCTTCTTTTCCTCTTCCTTCCGCTTCTTCTCTTCTTTATCCTCTTCTTGTCTTCACCTTTTCTTTTCTCCTCTTCCTCTCTGTTCTTTTCCTCTTTCCGCTTTTCCTCATCTTCATCCCTCTTCTTCTTCTCTGCCTATTCCCTAGCCGCTTCCTATCTATCCTTAGCTTGCTCATTTCCCTATTTGGCCTGATGCTCCTGTCCTATTCCCTCAGAAGGTATGTCCTGAGTGACATCTTCTACGTCCAAGGCATCGACATCAATAGTGTCAATTAGTTCTACAACCAGATTTCCTTCATCATCAAATGCTTCATCCGGTTTGGATATAACTGGTTCTTCTTCTACTTGCCATTTGTCCAAACGTGCTTTGTGAGTCTAGACAACAATTTGCATAAACAGATGGGTGTCCTTTTTGACATCAGCAACTCTACCTTCTAACAGCTAGAGTCTTCTTTTTCTAGTGAAGAAGAGTCCTTTATTTAGATCAATAACATCATATAATTCAGAATTTGATAGGTCAGGAAAGTATTATGCAAAAACCTTCTCTCTAATTTCCTATTCTTTCTCTATGGCAATGCGCCATCTATTATCTAATGACATATATAAAGAATCCAATGTCTGAGACTTAATCTCTGAGGGTGACCGATCATTACTACATAGATACTGAATTATTTCCTTTTCAACCACTTCCTTTTCATCCTCATTGAAGTGATCGAAACACTCAAGTAAATAATTTAACACTTTTCTCCTAATATTCTTTATTGTTCTTTGACAATGTGTCAAAGGTTTATAGGAGGAGATATTTATATTTACCGGTGTTGAAGATGCCAGTTCACTTTGTGTCTTCTTTCTTGTCCGTCTTGCCTTTTTGGGCTGCTCCTTAGACACAGTTTCTTCTGAGTCTGAAGAGTTGCTTCTCGTCTTCCTCTTCCTTTGGAACACTTTAGCCGGTGCAGCTTCCGGTTTCTTCTTAGCTGGTGACCTCTTGGTCACTTTTGGAGTTGCAGTAGTAACCGGTGTTGATGCTACAGGCACTGCCTTTGCCTTCTTCACTACCGGTCCTTTCTCTTTCACTGCTAGTGGTTCCTCAGCCGGTGCTATCCTATCCAGGTAGGTGTTGGTTCTCTTCACCTTAGGATCAAGCAGTGAGGCAATAAGGGTAGAGGCATACCCTTCTAGCATGTCATACATCACCTCATAGCCCATTGGCTCCACTTCTTCCATTCTAGGCTCAACAGCCTCCATTATACATTTGTCTACTTGGATGGTGAAGCAGATATCATCTTCATATTTCTTGATGATGTCTTCTGATATCCTCACTCTTTAACTCATCTTCCTTCTGAACTCATCAAAATACTTGTTCAGAATATCAGGGTAACCGGTTCCAAGTGTTTGAATGCTTTCCTTGATTTGCTTGGTTATCGGTTGGTCACTAGACCATTGAACGTCTCCTACTCCTGGGAAGTATCCTTGAAAGTAAAAGAACAACCCAACCAATAGTTGTCCAAACTTGAACCTAAGTGCATTATCTTGTTTGATTGATTTCAGGTTCAATAGGAGTTGCCTCTGCATACCGGTGCATAGGTCAAATGATGCATCCTCCTTTATCATTCGGTAAGCGGCATTTACCACTGTAGCAGATACAAAGTTGATTCTGCTAGCTGAGAACGTCTGGTAGCCTATCACCATACATGCATACTTAACCAGATCATCCTTGATTGAATTTATAGTCATGCCCTGTGAGTCACTCACTAAACTGGTGAGCTTGGACATCTCAGTTTTGCTAGCTATCCTTAGGGCTGGTACCTCCCCTGTATTGCAGAAACTGGTGACTGCATGAATTGCTTGTGGCATGATATCATGGATCCTCTCCAAGTACATTTTGTCACCATGGACCCTGCTTAGAATAATCCTTATATGATCTTCTGTGAAATCCTCCAGGAAGTAAACAACATTGTGGAGTTTCTTCTTCTCTAGAATACTATACTCCGGTTTGATCATCTTATCTTGTCCACAAAATAGACCTAGTTGGGTATGGATAGCTAGAGACCCTAGGTCTTCGAGTTTACAATCAATATAATATGAGATTCCCTCTTCTACTATCACTCCAGCCAAAACTTGTGATAGGGCATTATACTTTGACTTCTGTTGAATAAAACTTTCAGACTCAATAGATGCACTAGAATTGGTATGAGATGCGGAAGCCATTGTAGAAATTTTAAGAACTCGAGCTTTCAAAACACGCAAATTTAGGGCTTTCTAATTCTCCTTTACTCCTCACTTCATTGGTAGCTGATTCATCGCTTTGTGTTCTCCACTTGACCATTTGCTATTTGAATTTGAATCTCCTTCGCGGTTTCTCAATTTCTCCAAATCTCTGCTCAAATCGCCTTTTTGTCGCTCTGCTCTTTGAAAAACTTTTCTTCGCTTGAAAACTGATAGTGAGAAATGATTTCAAAAATGCTTTTAAACATAGTCCTCACCTACCATCATTAATGCTCCTCCATTAGGGCATAAACCCTAATTTTCCTTTTTACCATTTCCGATCTTCTACCAAGCGATAGGTATCATATACTAGTTAATGTCTGTTGCCGGTTTAAACCGGGGGTTCAAAAATATTTTTCCGTTTTCTCCCCCTAAGCCTTTTGAAGCTTAGTTTGCCAGTTCTGATATTTCCACACTAGGTGCAGAAACTGGTTCCTCTTCCAACATTACTGGTTTCCTCTTCCAGGTTTTGTTCATGTCCGCTTGAACTTTTTCAACATCAATTCCTCCTTCCTGAGTGATCGATATATCATCAGATATACTCCTTCTGCTTTTGTAGAATCTTGCAATGTGACCCAGTTTGTTGCAGTAATAGCAAACCAATCCAGGTGCTCTCCAAGGTCCATTGTTCATGTTTCCATTCTTCCTTCTACGTGTTCTAGTAGTGTGACCATGACCATTACAGATCATACAATTTTCTCTCCATCCGGTTGCCGCTTGATAGTCACCGCTTATTGGCTGATGATTGAAGACATTAAACCGGTTGTGATTCCAGTTCACAAAAGGTTCAGGACCAACTCCTTGGGTCCTCTGAGGACATCTTCCAGTGTCATTCATGAGAGACCTGCATTCAAATGCTCTATGCCCATACTTGTTGCATGCATAACAAGGACCATTGAACTTATTGGATCTAGGTACATTGTTAATAAAGTAAGGAAAATTATTGTAGGCTTTGCTCCTACATACATTGGCAGTGTGTCCTTCTTTAAGATAGTTAAAGCAAACAGGTTTGAATTTTTGCTTACCTTTACCTTTGAATTTTAGTTGCTTCTTTGATGCTTCAGCATTTGTTCCCAAGGATTCTCCTTCCTCATGTCCAGAGAAACCAAGTCCATTGGTATTCTTTACTAGTCTAGCCGACTCAAGCTTTTGCTCTAGCTTGATAGTACTTTTGCTGAACTTAGCAAGTATTTCCTTTGACTCAGAGAGTTCTTTGGAAATAGCAGCATTTGTTTCCAACAAATTTTCATTCTCAAAGATGGCAGTGTTCAGTTCTCCTTGCATGTCTTCCTTTTCCACCTTGCTTGCATGGAGTTGAGCATTTAGGGCACTCATCTCTTGTTTCAACTTGGAGATCTCACAATCTCTTTCTTTCACTAGGTCTTCAGTTTTTCTCCGGTTCTCAAGCTCTTGACACATCCAGATAGTTAGTCCTTCCAACTCCTTTCTCAGGTTGGAGTTTGATTCATTCAACTTATTTACTTCTGCAATTAGGGCTTCCATGTCTGCTTCATCTACAGAACTATTTTCAGATAGCTCCATCAACTTTTCTGCATGTTCTCTCCTTTTTGCTTGAGATGCCTTGTATTTGACCATAAGATCATCATAGGCTTTCTCAGACTGAGTGAGCCATTGAGTAAGTTCCCTCAATGTGTATTCCCCCATATCTCTTTCCAAGTGGTTAAACTTATAGAAAGGTTGGCTCTGATACCAATTGATGAATACTAAGAGGGGGGGGTGAATTAGTATACCAAAAAATCTTGCACTTAAACAATCTAAAGATAAACCGGTAAAATAGTTTAACAGATAGATCAGTTATCACACATGCAAACCAAAATGCAAATAACGAATTCACCCATAGAAGCAATACAACCATAACACAAGATATTTGACGTGGAAACCCAAATGGGAAAAACCACAGTGAGATGGAACTCACAAGTCACTATCTACAGAATAGAAACCAGACTAGTTAAGGTCTTACAATGTTCTTCACCAGAATAGATCCTGTTAGGATTCTCAATCTCTGTTAGGAGATAAGTCCGATCAAAGACTACCTTGCTAGAGGATTTTAGATTCACAGAGGTGAACCACCTTGTTAGAGGATTTTACGAAAGGCTTTTGGGCTTACCCGATTAAGGGCTATAGACTTGTCAAAGATGTGAGTAATCAACAAGTGTTTGATCTATCTAATAGCATGGACTGCTTAGTTAGATCCTTGCTAGCTCTTTCTTAATGAACTCCTGCATTACTTCAGTCTTCTACACATTCATATTCTTTTCAACTCCTCAACCACCTTAAACCCTATTCACAACATAAATCCTTTCAGCAACAACCTAAAACCCTAGACATGATGTCCTTTTAAAGGAATCCGATTTCATGTCAGTCCAATAGGATTACATTTCAATTTCCCAGGTTTAATGAATCTAGACATACTCAATAACAAGACACAAGAAGCACCGCTAGTGTGTCGGCACCGTCAAACAATCGGTGGATTGATAACTTATCACAAAATGCCGGTTGGTAACTCATCACAGAATATTACCGGTTCATGCAAAATACTGGTTGTCGATTTGACAAAAATGAAGACTGGTCGAAATTTGTTATGCCACTTTAATCCCTCGTACTGCTTGAGGACAACATGCCACTTTAGACCGGTAAACACACTCTGCAAAACATCAATAGTCTAATGACTATAATACAACATACTTGCAACATACTGGTTGAAACAAATATCGGTTGTGCTCTAACTCATACATATAAAGAGGATCTTAATGCAAGTGTGTGTCCATCAATGACAATCATAACATAAACATCAAAAATGCCAACAAACTGGTGCTTGGCTGCCCCAGAGAAGTGAGTGCCGAGGGTGGAGCCAGTGGGGTCAAGCACCTAAATATCTGCTCTGAATAGCGTAGCCTCAGGGGAAACCCTATGTGAGATTCAACAATTATTGTCTCGGCCTACCATAAGACTTGTGCTTGCTTGTGCACTTTTCTTTCTAAATATTGTGTCTTTTATGTCTGCAAAATATTCTTAAAATGGTCAAAAACTAAAAAAGAAACCATCATCCTGAAATGAGTAAAAAAAATGAGAACTTGCTGGAAAACTGAGAAATTCTTTAAACATAGTCAAAACCACACATTTGTTGAACAAAACAACACATTTGTTGTGCAGAACAAAAATTTTGATCAACAGTATAACACTTTTGACCTTTAAAATCACACATTTGCTCAACAAAATAGTTCTTTTACAACTAAAACAACGCTTTTACGCCTTAGTTTAACGCTTTTAAGACGTAGAGAAACGCTTCCATTCAACAGATTAGTGCATTTGTTGCATAGGTTAGCGCTTTTTAGCAAAAGGTTAGCACATTTGTTTTCTCTCATTTTAAACAGTGAGCACTTCCACATATCAGACCAAAATTTCATCATCATCTTCATATACCCTTTTTCGAGTAGATTTGTCTTCAACTACCACAGGTCTTCAAGCTAGTCAAATGATTAACTTATCAATTCCATAGACTTTTTTCTAAAAGTTTTCATAAGCATAAACCATCCAACAAGTTAGTGATTCAACCATCTCAAGTGTAAATCAATATCATTATCAATTTTTATATCAAGATATATCAAATCCTTTATCACAAAACTTGATCATATCAACCTTTGTTCATTATCTTGGATATATTGTTTCTCTTTGAACCTAGGTTTTATCAAAATCAAGATTGCACTCACATTGGAATCAAACAACCTGAAAATCATTAGATGCTTACACAAATTTTAAATGTCACCTCAAGAAGCGAAAACCAAGTTGGAAGGCTATCTTGAAGAAGAGGAAATTCTTATACATCAATCACAAAATCTTACTAAAACATAGAACATTCCTACACCGTTTTCGTCACTATTTACGTGGTTATGGAACGGAGTTTGACGGACAACTTTTGCAAGCACGTGCCTTTCAACAAAAATATGCCTTATCACAATGCACTAATAACGGTGGTAAAATCATCAAAGCTTATCTTCCTAAACTAGCGATTACCTTTTGAGTTGCATTTAGAAAATAAAAAATTTGGGAAGTTCAAATCAATCACATGCCAGTTTGGACTAGAGCTCAATACGAACAATTCAGAAGACAACAAAAACAAATGGAAGAGGAAAATCCAATGTTTCATCAATTTGGATACACAGATGTTGATGAAGAAGCAGGAAATAACACCATTAGAGACCTAGAAGAAGATTTTAAATTTGAAAAACTAATAGAAAATCTATTGGAAAAATAAAAGGAAAAGTACATCCAAATATTGGCAAATTCAGGAGCTAAATTGCCACAAGATTTCGATGTAGAAGTTTTGAAACAAGAGGCAAGAACAATTAACAATCAAAACACTGATGAACTCAATAACGGGGATGTAAATTGAGTAAATCATGAGGAAATGAGAGGAGATAGAACAAGAAAAGACCACAATGATGCAAGGAACCAAGATGAAACAAGAAGAGAGCATGGCGATAGAAGAACCCGCGTTGATAATCCTTTGTTAACTCTTGCTCAACAAATGCAAACCTTGCAACAAAAAATACAAGATATGCAGAATAGAACAAGTTCTAAGAAATATTCATTGGAGGACATCTGTCCATATCTTTTTGACAAGAATTTAAACATGATACCATTCCCACAACATTGTGAAATCCCTAAATACGATAAATATGATGGGAAATCTGATCCTCAGGATCACATTAGGGAATTCTGCACCATGTGTATGGAGTTTTCACACAATGAAACTTACTTAATGCATCTATTTCCTATAAGCTTAAGCGAACAATTAATGGAATAGTTCTCAAGACTACCATTTGGGATTAAAATCTTTTGAAGAACTTGTGAACAAATTTATCTCACAATATTCCTACAACATAAGGCATGAGATAATAATGCTCTATCTATGCAAAGTCAAGCAAAAGAATGATGAACCTTTCATGGTCTTCTTACAATGATGGAGATGAATGTTCAATAGATATCCAAGAGATATACCCGATCAAGAGAAAATGGTTATATTCATTGAAAACTTTACCATTGAAATGAGTTACCATCTTAAAATGCAATGCCCTCCTTTTGATAAAATGATTGAAAATTATCTAAAGATAGAGGATGCAATGGTAAAGAAAGGAGAGTTAAAACTATACAACAGTTCCTACAACAATAACAACAGTTACAATAATAACAACAATTACAACAACAATAATAGTAATAATAACAATGACAAACCAAAATTTTGGTCAAAGAATATGAATATTACCAATAGAGGAAATGATGATAAAAATGCTACCAAACAACAATTGATCTTCAACTTATTAAGTGAATTACCAAATAACAACAATCAAGAGAACAGTAAATCCAAGTCTTTCTTCTGCAATCCTTGCAGGAAATTCACAAGCATTGGGGAACCATTGGAATCAGCTTTGAAGACTCTCCTTGCGAATAAATTGGTTACCTTACTAGAAGCAAGAAATTATGAGCCTCAAGTCAAACCAAATTGGTGGAATGACAATCATTTTTGCAACTATCATCGAAACAAAGGACCTCAAACCAATGATTGTCAAAGATTGAAGCAACTTATTCAAGATTTAATTGATAATGGAACTATCAGAGTGGATGGTCATAAAATGAATGAATCACATCTAGCATTCAAAACTCCACTCCCAAATTATGAAAAAGGTGAACAATCCAACCCAAAAGATGACAAGGGAAAAGCTAAGGTAAATTATCCTTATACATATGATGATGTGGTAAATGTCATCATTGTCAAAGATAAAATACCTCCTGAACCAATCAATGTCATTACAAGAAGCAAAGCAAAGGTTACATTTCCGGGTATAACAAATGAATCAACATCCACTTCAAGACAAGACAAATTAGTGGAACAATTGCAAAAGATACCCGCTCAAATTTCAATTTTGGAGCTCCTAAAAGTTTCACCTATGCACAAGGAAATATTGGAGAAAGCTATAGCAGAAACAATGGTCTCAAAAGACCTGGATGTGGATCAATTCCAAAACATGGTGGGACACCTCATAACCCCACATTTCTTATCCTTTTTTCAAAATGATGACTCATCCTTGCAACACCCTCATAAAGCTCCCCTACATATTGAAGTCACCATTCATAAAACCCATATCAAACGCGTACTCATAGATGGTAGAGTCGGCTTGAACATTTGTGCATTAAGTTTAATAAAGGCTTTGGGATATTCAGAAAATGTAGTGGATCCAAAGAAGAAAATAACTATCAAGGCTTATGATGAGGAAGAGAGTTCTTCTAAAGGGACTATAGTGTTACCAATCAAAATAGGACTTGTGGAAAAAGATACATTGTGCCAAGTTTTAGACTTGAATTTATCTTATAACATTATTTTGGGAAGACCATGGATTCATGACATGCAAACCGTTCCTTCTACCTATCATCACTATGTAAAATTTCCTCATAATGGACAAGAAATCACTATAGCAACAAACTCCAGTCAATATTGCAATAATCTAAAACCATCACAAGATGAAAGAGTTCCACATAATAGAGAAGTAGTCTATCTCACTAAAGAAACTCAAGAAAAATTATGGAAAAAATTTGATAAAAAAAAGTCAAATTAAATGATGAAGGAATGGGAAAATATTCTTTGCATAACTTACCACTTTGTAGGTATGTAATTTTTAGCCAACAATATTTGATGAGGAGAATGAAGTAGAGCGGAGCAGACAAGGGGAATGGTCAGGCCCAAAATTTAATTTTTTCAGCGGGAGACCTGGAGTAGCATCAGGACAGTAGGTAGCAGGCGGATCGGGTAGCCCTTTGGAGGGGGATGGATCAGATGGTAAGGAACCTGATGCCCCTTTGGATTTGGGGGAACCGGGTGGGAGTCCTAGATCACGTGGACTCGGGCTTGAGAAGATTGGTAAATGGTCTTCTCTGTTTGGCATCAAACCCAAAGGTAAGTCTACTTTGCCTCCTGTCGAAAATATCTCAAATATTTCTCAGGGAAAGTATGCCATATCCATTCCTGATCAAATTATAGATCATAATATTGCTCGAATGGAAAGTACCCTGATAGGAAAATTCTTTGGGGTGAGACCTAACATTGAGGTTGTTCGCGGATTCGTTAAGAGAAAATGGAATCTGAAAGGCTAGGTGGATGTGGTAGCTATGAATAAAGGTTGTCTCTCCTTTTCCTTCTCATGTGAGGAAGACCGTAGACAAATCCTCTGCAATTGAACCTGGATGATAGGTAAATATATAATGTATATCCAGAAATGGTACCCTAACTCAGGTTTGGATGATGAGTTTGTGGTCCAAGTGCCTATCTGGATAAAGCTTCCAGGTTTTCCAATGGAATATTGGGAGGAAGATGTGTTTTCTAGGATAGCTAATGCTTTCGGGGATCTTCTCTCCATTGACCCGGTGATGGCGTCCAGAAGAAGACTCATTTATGCCCAAATTTGTGTAGGGGTTGGGCCTGATATAGATATGCCAGAGGAGATAGATATAGATTCAAAACTTGGGAAATAGATGCAAAAAATCATTTATGAATTTATTCCCTTTGCCTATTTTCACTGTAAGAGAGTTGGGCACTGGGCTAAAAAATGCCCAAACAAAGAATCCAAACCTCAAACCCAAACTAGGGTTTGGAAAAAGGTGGAAATGAACCCAGATAATAATATAGAAAAATCTTTGAAAGCTTTTTTTTTTTATGGTTCGGATCAAGAGAAATAATCCCAGATTGGAAAAAATGAGGAGGAATTAGCCAGGGAATCAGGAAATGAAACGGTGGATGGAGTGCAAGATAAGATTTCCCAATAGGAAAATGAGCAGGAGAGAAGTGGAAGGGATTCTAATGATGGAGAGAAGAACTCACAATGCAACTACCTAAATAACCAAAAGGACATGACAAATCAAAATATAGTTGAGAGTGAGAAGCGGGAAAGTAGTTAGATGGATAAGTGAGATAGTCAAACCAAGGACAATAAGGAGGAGTGAGATGTTCCTAACTCAGAATAAATTTCTTCTGGGTCAGAAAATGGAGTAAGTTGGGTTCAAGACTCTCAACATGATAATATCCTAGAGAAAGGGCTCTCAGAGATATCTTTGGCTTCTCCAGCCCAGGTCAAGTTGAGTTTCTCGGAGGAAAATGCTCCAATATGGGGAAATGAAGAAGACATAAAAAAGGCTCTAAGAAAGAGTGGGACAAAACAAGAGGAGGAGGAAATATCAGATAACAAAAGAAAGGGAAAAAACAAAAAAAATAACAACCATTTGACTACCAGAAATACCAGAAGTAGGCTAGGGGATGTGGGGGCTCAACACACATCACCCGGAAGATATTCAAATGCAAAGAAGAGGACCATGGAAACCAACAAAAATCTAGCAGATGGTACTCAAAGAACCATCTTTGAATCAGGTATTTCCAAAAACTCATGAAGATTATTTCTTGGAATATACGAGGATTGAATAATCCTCATAAACAATATTTAATAAAAAGTATGAGTAGAGACAAAAACTTGGATATTATTTTGATTCAGAAAACCAAAATGTCTAGGAAGAAGGTTGAATTTCTGAAAATGTTTAGTAATGGGGGAGTTAGTGGTGATAGTTCTGAAGGGGCCTCTGGGGGTATAGCTACTTTTTAGAATAATAATAATGTTAAGGGAGAGGTGTTTATCCAAGATAATGACTTGGCTTGTATTAGATTTAAGCATTTGAAAGATGGTACTTCATGGGTCTTGACTAATGTGTATGCCCCTAACACCAAAGCTAGTAGAAGTGTTTTTTGGAGAAACCTATCCTCGTTCAGAAGTAAGTTTGCAGAAGATAGCTAAATTATCATGGGGAATTTCAATACCCCTTTGAGAGAATATGAGAAGAAGGGAGGGAGCCAAACCAATCTAGACAACATATTGGACTTGATGGAGTTCATTATTAACCATGCTCTCCATGATTTGGAATTGCAAGGGGTTAAACACACTTGGACCAACAGAAGGAGTGGTGAAGAATTAATTCAGGTAAGGCTTGATAGAGATTTAATCTCTCATGACTGGTTTAATTCCTACTTTTTTTCTTTATCTGCTCATATCAGGGCCGGGTCAGATCATTATCCCATATCTTTTACTACTGATCTCAAGTAGGGAAGGAGGCATTTCCCTTATAGATTTGAAAGAATGTGGACCAAACACCTGGACCTTGAAAGAAAAATCAAGGATTAGTAACAGATTAGAGTTGAAGGAAATGCTATGTATAAGGTGGTCAAAAACTTGAAGTTTGTGAAAGACAATGTTAAAAGATGGAATAAGGACTCCTTTGGGAACTTGTTTGTCTCCAAAGCCACCATTCTCTTAGATATGAAAGATATCCAAGATGAGATTAAAAATAATGGCTACAATAATGTCTCTAGAGAGGCTGAAGACAAGATTCTTATGAAATATCATGACATCATAGCCAAAGAAGAAACTTTCTCGAAACAAAGGTCGAGAAATATCTGGCTGAAGGAGGGGGATAGAAACACCAAATAATTTCACATGTCCACTTTGAAACACAAGGCTATCAATAGGATTTATCAGCTTAAAGTCAATGACAGAACTATTGATGATGAAGATTCTATAAGGAAGACTACCATGGAGTTCTTCTCCAATCTTTTGACTAAGGATTAGAACCTGGACCTTCAAGCTCAAAGGGACCTTTTGGACTGCATCCCTTCTTTCTTGGATGCTGATCAAAACTCCTATCTTACTACTATCCCAACTAATGATGAGATTTTGAAAGTTGTCAACTCTTTTGAAGGTAATAAGGCCCCAAGCCTGGATGGTTTCCCTATGTTCTTTTTTCAAATGTATTGGCATATCGTTGGAAGGGATGTTTCCAGTGCTGTGAAAGAATTCTTTGGTGCTAGGATAATTTTGAAAGAATTGAATGGTACTTTCATTTCTCTTATTCCCAAGAAGATGGGAGCTGACTCCATGGATCTTTTTAGACCTACCAGTCTCTGCAATTCTTTGTACAAGATTATCTCTAAAGTCTTGACCTCTAGAATTTTGACTTTACTCCCCTCAATCGTATCTCCCCAGCAAAATGGTTTTGTCCCTAGGAGGCAAATTTTGGACTTGATAATCATGGTCCTTGAGAACATTCATTCTCTTTCTAGGGCTAAAAAAGAATGTTTCTTTCTGAAGCTTGACTTATCTAAAGCCTATGATAGAGTTGACTGGGGCTTTATGTAGACTATTCTTTTTGCCTTTGGATTTTTCTCTAGAAGCATCGGTCTAATTATGCAACTAGTTTCCTCTGCTTCTCTTTTTGTGTTGGTCAATGGGTCCTATTCTCCCTTTTTCAAGTCATCCAATGGTCTCAAACAGGGGGACCCACTCTCCCCTGTTCTTTTCATAATCATGGCAGAATGCTTGGGCAAATTTATTGGAAAACTAGTTGAGAAGGGAGAATTTAGAGGGCTTAAACCTTCATCTGCTGACCAAGTTTGTTCTCATCAGCAATTTGTGGATGACTCAATTATTATGGGGAATTTTTCTATGAAAGATTCTAGAAGCTTAAAGAAAGCTTTGGACAGATATAGGATTGCTATTGGTCAACTAATTAACTGGTCTAAAAGTTTTGTTTATTTCATAAACACTCTGGAGAGAAGACGGACAAAGATTAGTAACATTTTGGGTAGCCAAATTGGGAATCTCCTTGCTTCCTATCTTGGGCTCCCTTTATATCAGGTGTCTCCTGATACCTTCTAGGGCACTCTAGTGGATAAATTTCATAAGAAGTTAGCTGGATGGAAAGTCTCTTTTCTCAGCCAAGAGGGAAAGGTCCAGCTTCTGAAATCTACTCTTCAGAGTATCCCTCTGTATGCCATCAGTATTTTTAGAATCCCTATTAAGTTTGTGGAGGTTATTGAAAAATTCAAAGAACCTTTCTTTGGACTGGGGTTGAGGAAAAGAAGAGAATGAATTTGATTGCATGTGATAAGGTGTGCAAACCTATAAGAAAAGGAGGCCTTGGCCTTAGAAGAATTAGAGATATGAATGAGTTTCTCATGGCTAAGAAGATATGGAGAGGTTATAATACTGAGGGAGAATGGAAATTGATATGGGACAATAAGTATAAAAGACAACTCCTTACCCTTCATAGTTTCCTCAAGGTTGAAGATATTCTGATTGGTTCCAACATCTGGAAAAATGTCACTAGAGCTAGAGATATAATAGTCAAAGGAGTGAAATGGAAGGTGGGGAAGGGTAATTTCATTAAATTCTGGGAAGACGCTTGGTTGTTAGACTCTCCCATTAGTGACAATCCCGATTGGGGCAAGTTTCAAGATTAGTGTAAGGAAAAATTTGGTACTACTGTGGCTGACTACTGGAATTTAGGCCAATGGAAGGACTTATCCTCTGTTGATCCTTCCCTTGAGCATCTGAATAAAATTATGAATTCTATGGTGGTGGTTGATGAGGAGGACCAACTTGTCTGGAAACTTACTGCTAATGGTAAATTTTTTGTCTCCTCTCTTTATATTCATCAATATTATCGTCAGGAGAGTCCTTGCTGGGCTAAGGTTTGGGTGAAAGGACTTATTCCCAAAATTAAGATTTTTTTCTGGACTGTCCTTTAAAATAAGATCCCGATGACTGACAATCTCAAAACTAGAGGTTTTTGTCTACCTAGTATTTGTCATCTTTGTATGCAAGATGAGGAAACTATTAATCACATGTTTATCCATTGTCCCTTCTCTGCTGATATTTGGGCTAGATGTCTGGACAACTTCAATGTCAGATGGGTCTTCCCTGAAGCTGTCCAAGATGTTTTTAATTCCTAGTTCCACCCTTTGAAGAACAATTAAATTACTTTGTTATGGAGATTTTCTTTACCTCATATTTGTTATGGAATCTGGAAAGAAATAAATGATAGAGTGTTCAGAGATAAGGCTTCAAAAGCTCAAATTATTTTTCAGAAAATCAAAAGACATGTGGTGGAGAACCTCTACATCACTGGTGGAATAACGAACCCCAAATATCAAGGTGATAACATCATTTTCAAGAATTGGAGAATAAAGGGGAGTGACATCATAAATGCTAATCATAGAGAAGAGGTGAGATGAGAATGCCCCCCTCATGGATGGATGAAAATTAACTTCGATGGTGCTTCTAAGGGTAACCCTGGCAATGCAGGGTGTGGTGTGGTTTTAAGGGATGAAGGGGGAATATGCAAAGCTATAAAATATATTCCTATAGGTAATCAAACCAACCATGTTGCTGAGGCCATTGCTTCTTATCATGGGTTGGTTCTTGCTAAGGATTCCAATTGCACTAAAGTTTGGGTTGAAGGTGATTCTTTGAACTTTATTAATTGCTTGAATAATGTTTTCCCTCCCTCTTGGTCTATACATAATAGCATCAAAATTGCGAAGGAAATTAGTGAAACTTTTGAAATGTGTATTTTCACACATGTATATAGAGAAGCCAACAAGTGTGCTGATTGGGCTGCCAACTTGGCTTGCTACTCTCACAAAATCATTGCCCTTTATGGTGAGAGTAATCTCAAGTGTGAGGCGAAATCTTTGATTGAACTAGACCATATCCAGATAAAGCAACGTGTCTTTGATAATCACAATTTCTAATGTCTTTTCCTCATTTTTCTATGATTGTTCACTATGGTGGTGAGGCTTGTTTTATTAATAGTCATATCATATTTACTTTGCACGAATTTTGGGTGGTTCTTCATAAAAACAACAAAATTGTTAGATTTCTTCACAGAGATCACAAAGAAAATAATAGAGCTGAGATAAGGAAGAATTGTGAAACTAAGGGTAATATGGGAGGTAATAAAAAGAGGTTTGAACCGGTTTCTTGCTCAGACTGGAAGAAAAACAATGAAGTCTGAGAGATTCTTCAAGAGGGAGGGTTGAGTGTTTTTATGGAAAGGCTTTGTGGCAAAGACCCTACTGTCACTAAGCATTTCATAAAAAACTGGAAGAATGGTAAGGTTCTTGTTGGTACCCAGATGAAGAAGGTGGATGAAGATGTCATTGCTGAAGCTACAGGTATGGTTAAAGAAGGTATTAAATTTTATAGAGATCGAAGTGTGTCCGACAAGGTTGCGGATAGGTTTCTTGTCACTGAAGGAGAAAAAAGGAAATTGGTGAAGGTGGATAATCCCTACCATTCCCCTAAGCATATTTGCAGGCCATGGAGGTTTGTGTTGTTTGCCACCATCAACTACATTACTTTGGATGAGAGATTCACAAGGGCTTATGAGCACCATTTTGTGCTGCTTAATCACTTTCGTCATGGTGACAAGATCAGTCTGCCTTACTATCTTGCTTTCTCTATGGATCATACTATTAGAGAAGTGTAGAAAGACTCTCAAAGAGACCATGCCCTCCACCAAGGTTTAATGGTTTTAGTTTATAAGCTATTGAAGGGGAAAACTATTGAGAAACCCATTAGTAAAGGAAAAAAAATTAGAAATGATGATACTAAAAGTGAGAATAGTGGGTTCAATCTCTACTCTGAAACTGAAGGTGAGTCTAAGGATTTCAGCAACAAGGGGAAGACCAAGGGAAAGAGCAAGGGGACTATTGTGGATTCTAACCTTTCGGACTCTGAGGATGAGGCTTTTGATGATAAATTCATAAAAAGCAAGAAGAGAAAGGGTATGGGTAAGCAAACCCAAAGGACCAAGAAGACCAGTAAGGGGATAAACAAGGTGAAAAGGAAGATTATTATTTTTTCTAATGAGGATACTAAGGTTGAAAAAATTGATAATAAGAAGGGCAAGGAGGAAGATGAAATGTTAGATGGTGATCATGGGGAGAAGTTGAGCACACAAAGAATGTAGAATGAGGGTCAGGAGAACAACATGGGAAATCAAAATGACTGTCATGGTGACATTGGTAATGACAACATCAAGGGTTTTTGTGAGGTCATTAGCAAAATGGCAAAAGAGATTAGTGACTTGAAGACTAAACTCAATACGATAAAAAAGGCTACTATGGGCGAGAAGCCTCTCTTTGAAAATGTAAAAGAATTAATGGTTGCTATTAACAAGGCTAAAGAAATTGAGGCTATGGTTAGTAAAATTATGGAAACAAAAAAGAAGATGAAGGAGTTGGAAGGGAACATAGATGCTAAGGGTCTGGATACTAACCTGAACAATCTGGTCAACATAGTGGATATGATGGAGCTTACTGTGAAGAGGATTGTCGAGCAAAACTTCCAGATCCTTAAGGCCACTATTGACCATGTTAACATCCTGATTAAAAAATTTGAACATATTAAAGGCAAGGAGGATGATAAGGATCAGATGTAGAAGAAGGGTCATGAAAAAAGAACAAGGTCCAACACTCAGAAATAGGTTGACATTAAAGGGAAAAAGAACTAGAAGAAATGAAAAATTCTGCGATCAATATGAAGTAGATGGTGGTTCATGCTGAAGAACTTATGAGAAACATTTAGCTATCTTTGTGCTGTCTTTATACTTTCCTTTGGTTGTCTAGTGTTGCTTCCTTTGTCTTGTGTTCCCTTTTTGTTTTGACTGGGAACTGTTCTATGTGTGGGTGATCAAACACTGTTGTTTTATGCCTCTTTTATGCTTTATCTTTTTCCTGCTTTGTAACAAGGTTCTGAGTTCCTTTCAAAAACCTATTTTTAATTAATCAAAACTTACCACTTTCACCTAAATCATATGGAAAACCTACAAATGCTCAACCGCGGATCCCACAAAAATTAGTTGAAATGTTTGAAGGAACATTTGTTAGAGCTGAAACACTTGCAGAGGAAATGGAAGACAAGGACATACTTGTTTGTATAGAGATGAAAATGAAACCATATCAACAACTGCAAAAGTTAATATTCCCACAGAAAAATATGGCAATGATGATAAGATCATGCAAAAGATGGGATATGAAGGAAAATGACCAATTGGCAAGTGACAAGAAGGTATTTCAGAACCTATTTATCCTCATACAAAATCTAAGGAATATAAATAAGGACTTGGGTTTCGTAAATCAAAAGCAAAGGCACCATAATTATCAACATCTAAAGTGGCAAAAGAAAGCAATCCCTAAAGAAGAACCATGGAAAGAAAATCTACATCAAGCAGCATAAACAATAGCTAACAAACAAAATCAAGAAGAATATGAGAAATACCAGGAAGAACTTGCTATAAAAAGAGAAGAAGAATATTGAAAACACATCCAAGGAATACAAGCAAACATGAAACCTGATCAAGATATTCTAGAAGCAGTGAAAGAACAGATGTCAAAAATCAAAGAACTCTTCTCACCATATAACATTCTTGTCAGGTATAGTGATCTGATTCTAGACAATGATTCAACAACAGATTCAAATGAATATGAATGGGGTCTAGATCCATAATCCAATGTATCAAGTGAAAAAAATAATGAGGAACAAGCTGTTGTTATAGGTGAGGACACACTTTTCATAAAATAGAGAATAGAGCTAGAAAGAAGGCAAGAAGAAATCAGAATTCAGAGGAAAGAGGCATATGCAAGACAACAAAGGAAAGAGAATGAGAAGGATCAAAAAGTGACATCACAGGAAACATAAAATATTAGATGTATATCAAACATTGAGCAAGAGATACCAAGGTATGGAAGAACTATAGAAGAACTAATAGAAAGTCAAGTAGGAATGACTTTAGTCCAGAAAAAGATGAGTTCGAGAGAAGGCAGAAGATAGCAAAGAAAATAGTGACATAATCATCTATACCATGTGCACAAGTATGTCAACTTCAAGCCACAAATGAATCTATAGAAATTGACCAAGAAGGAAACTATAGTATCAAAGATGTATGTGTTGATATAATCCATTCATTTGAGGGAAAAATTTTAGATGGTGAGTCAGTTGAGAGTGAATCACAAAATACCAATCTTGATTTTTTTAGAGCTAAATGGAGAGCACTTGGGAGAGATTATCCTCAAGAGATTTCTATCTATGACATAACCTATTCTATACCAAACTATGATTATTACATCATGAACCTTGAAATACCCAATGATGACAATGACTATGACTTACCCCTTCTTCATCTAGAATTGATTGATTGGGATAACCTAGAAAACCCTAAATTGGATGTCTTTTCCAATGATCATGACTTAGTCATATATCTTAATGTCATTGAACCAATCACACCTAAGATATCTTCCACCGCTGAATCGAGTAATGCTTGTTGCAGTCTAGAGAGTGCCAAACTTTTCAGTTGCAAAATTGAAATAAAACAAGGCAACGACCTAGTGCTAAATACCATTTTATGGCAACACTAGATCAATAAAGAAGAAAAATAAAGAAAATATCTAACAGTGAAAACCTCCTTGAGGCGCCAAAAGATGGAAAGTTTGACACCCTCCCTGCATAATTTTTAGGAGAGATCTACTATATTGATAGAGCCAACAAAAGCAATAAATATTGGGACACCAAACGATCCTAAGATTCTTCATCCTATTGCATCATTATCAGATGAAGAAAAGAAAGATGACATAGAATTATTCAAACAGGAAGATAAATTTTGCTTGGTCCTATGCAGACATGGCAGGACTTGATCTGGATCTTATCATGCACCATCTCAATGTGGATCCAAAAGAAAAATTAGTTAAACAAAAGCTAAGGAAGATGCATCTACATATCGCTCTTCTTGTCAAAATAGAGCTAAATAAACTATTAGATGTGGGTTTCATAAGACTTGTTGCTTATCCAGAGTGGGTATCAAGCATTGTACTAGTATCCAACCAGATAAAAGCATAAGAGTCTGCGCCGACTTCAAAGATTTGAATAAAGAATGTCCCAAAGATGATTTCCCATTACCCAACATTGATATAATTGTAGACTTATCAATAGTTAATGAGATGTTTTCCCTAATGGATGGATTCTCAGGGTACAATAAAATAAGAATCATCCTTGAAGGTCAAGAAAAGACAACATTCACTTGTGCATGGGGTACCTACTGCTGGAATGTCATGCCATTTGGGCTTAAAAATGCAGGAACAACTTATCAGAGGGCCACGACAACAATTTTCCATGACATGATGCATACATTTATGGAAGATTATATAGTTGACATACTTGCAAAATATCATACAAGGAAAGAACATTCGAACATCTTGGACAAGATTTTTGATAGGTTTGAACAATATCAATTAAGATTAAATCCAAAAAAATGTGCATTTGGAGTTACCTCTGGAAAAATTCTTGAGTAAATTAAATTAGCTCGTGGAATTGAAGTAGATTCTGAAAAAGTTAAAGCTATCATGGAGATGGAGTCACCTAAGAACATAAGCCAATTGCATTATCTATAAGGGAGATTGCAATTGATCAGAAGATTTGTTGCCCAAATAGCAGATAGATGTCATCCCTTTACTCACCTATTACACAAGAATGTTCCATTCAAATGGGATCATAAGTGTGAGGAAGCCTTTATTCAAATCAAGGAATATCTGGCAAACTCCCCAGTACTGGTATCACCGATCAAAGGAAAACCATTGTTGCTTTACATCTCAACAACAAATGTATGACTAGGAGTTCTCTTAGCAGAACATGATGAAGAAGGAAAATAAAGAGCAATGTATTACATTAACAAAAAATGTGTAGGCTATTGAATTATACATCAGTTGAGAAGACAGTTCTAGTAGTTGTATTTGCAATTCATAAATTGCGACACTATATGCTAACTCATTCTGTAAAATTGATAGCAAAAATAGATCTAGTGAAATATTTGCTAAGCAAGTAAACTTTGGAAGGCAGATAAATGGGTTATGATACTAAGTAAGTTTGATATAGAATATATTGATCGAAAAGATATCAAAGGACACGTCATTGCTGATCAATTGGCTGAAGTACCCCCACAAGATGACACGCCATTGCATATTGAATTTCCTGATGCAGACATTCTAACAGTTAGCACAAAATTTTGGGAGTTGTACTTTGATGGCTCATATACACAACATGGATCAGGTGTTGGAATCTTGTTCATCACACCTCAAGGACACACAATTCCAAAATCATATAGATTGTGATTCCCATGCACAAACAACACTACAAAATATGAGGCATCAGTTATTGGGATCAAAATGGCCATTGAATGGAACATCAAGGAATTGCATGTTTATGGTGATTCACAACTCATCATCAACCAAATAAATGATGATTATCAAACAAAAGATGACAAGTTGATGCCCTATAAATAGCTAGTTGAATAATTCAAAGAGAACTTTGAAGAAATATCATTCACTCAGATCCCACAAAATGAGAACAAAGTAGGAGATGTAATGGCTACAATAGCATCTCTTTTGCAGAATCAAGAAAATCAACAACGTTACAAATTCTTGATGGAAGGTATCTTGAATCCTACTGTTGAATCCCAAAATACCCACACTATTTTCCATATATCTTGAACCGATCAATCCTTATATAGCAAAACTTATCGATACTTAAAAGAGAATATCCTTCCTCCTGACCTATCCCACAATCAAAAGAGAAATTTTATCTGTCAGTCATCCTGATATACTATCATTGTTGATACCTTATATAGATGAGGTCTAGATAGCACTCTATTGAGATTTCTCAAACAAGAGGAATATGAGAAAGTTCTTAATGAAGTCCACATAGGTATTTGTGGCACAGACTCAAGTGGTTTAACACTAGCTAAGAAACTTATTCGATTAGGTTACTATTGATGAATACTAAGAGGGGGGGGGGGTGAATTAGTATGCCAAAAAACTACTGCACAAAAACACTTACACAGTCTAAAGATAAACCGGTAAAGCAGTCTGACAGTCAAACCGGTTACCACACATGCAAACCAAAATGCGAATAAAGCATTCACCCACAAAATCAATACAACCATAACATAGGATATTTGACGTGGAAACCCAACTGGGAAAAACTATGGTGAGATGGAACTCACAAGTCACTATCTGCAGAATAGAAACCAGACCGGTTAAGGTCAGACCGGTTAAGGTCTTACAATGTTCTTCACCAGAACAGATCCAATTAGGAATCTCAATCTCTGTTAGGAGATAAGTCTGATTAAAGACTACCTTGTTAGAGGATTTTAGATTCACATGTGTGAACCACCTTGCTAGAGGATTTTACAAAGGCTTTGAGACCTACCTGGTTAAGGGCTACAGACTTGTCAAAGATGTGAGTAATCAACAAGTGTTTGATCTATCTAATAGCACAAACTGCTTGGTTAGATCCAGTATTGCTCACAGCTAATGCATTCCAGCATTACTTCATTCTTCTCTCTCTCTCTCTCATAGTTACAACTTGATCTTCTCAAATAAGATCATTCTCACAACAACTCAACTTCCACCTCAAACCCTAGCTCAACATTAACCCTTTCAGCAACAACTTAAAACCCTAGACATGATGTCCTTTTAAAGGAATTTGATTTCATGTCAGTCCAATAGGATTACATTACAATTTCCTAGGTTCAATGAATCTATACATACTTAGTAACATGACACAAGAATCACCGTCAAACAATCGGTGGATTGGTAACTCATCACAAAATGCCGGTTGGTAACTCATCACATAGTATTACCGGTTCATACAAAATACCAGTTGCCGGTTTGTCACAAATGAAGACTGGTAAGAATGTGTTGTGCCACTTTGCTCCCTCATACCGCTTGTGATCTATGAACCGCTTGGGGTCAACATGCCGCTTCAGACTGGGAAACACATTTTGCAAAATCTCAAGTCTAGAGACTAGTATACAACATACCGGTTGCAACAAATACCGGTTGAGCACAAGATCATACATATAAAGGGGATCTCAATACAAGTGTGTGTCCATCAATGACAATCACAACATAATCATAAAAAATGCCAACAACTATTGGCCTACTATGGAGAGAGATTCATTTACATATGCCAAGCAATATAAGAAATGTCAAATTCATAGGAATCTCAATCATGCACCAACATAAGAACTACATCCTATGGTAGGATCATGGCCATTTTACCAATGGGGTCTTGACCTAGTGGGTAAGATAAATCCTGCTAATGGACATAAGTTCATTTTGACTCCTACTGAGTATTTCACTAAATGGATTGAAGTATTGCCTTTGAAAAAGGTGATAGGAAAGAAAATAGCATCGTTCATCTTGAATTACATAATCTGTCGCTATGGAGTCCCTATGACCATCATTACTGATAATGGCAGCCCATTTAAAAATCAAGATGTGAAGGACCTAAGTGAGAGATTTCATATCCAACATAATTTTTCTACACCACAATGTCCCTAGGGAAATGGTCAAGTTGAGGCATCAAATATGACAATCCAAAAGATCCTGAAGAAAACAATCAATGAAGCTGGTAGAGACTGGCATATTCAGCTTAATCCTGCTTTATGGGCATATCAAAACAACATTCACACACCAATAGGGGAAACTCCATATTGATTAGTCTATGGATTAGAATCCATACTACCGATAGAAGTAGAGATACCTTCTCTACGAGTATCCTTGACAGGTCTTATTCCAAAATAAGAACAACGAGTCTCTAGACTTCAAGAACTTAAGCTAATTCAGGAGCATCGCCAAAATGCTTCAAATAATTTGAAAGCATACCAATAAAGAAGTGCAATAAGTTACAACCACAGAGTTAAGCCACACATTTTTCAGATTGGAGATCTAGTTCTAAGAGAAAATCTATGAAATCAACAAGATCAAGAAAAGAAAGGTAAATTTGAGCCAAACTGGTTAGGTCCCTTTGTCATGGTAGCAACATATGGTTCAAGAGCATACAGATTATCTACAACAAAAGGGGATTGGTTCAATGAACGTACCATTACTATGCATCTGAAGAAATTATATGCTTAAAAGTATTAGCAGAAAATACCACAAAAACAGTTAAAAAGAAGAAAAAGACTAAAAAATAGAAAAGTGGCGAAAATCCCTAAAAAACATAAAAGGAGAAAAATATAAAAATAGTGTAAAACAATGAAAATAATTTAAAAAAATAAAATCAAAAATCAAAAATGGAAAAAATGCAATAAATCTAGATGGTGAAAACTTGGTAACTAGGTGCTATCTAAAAGTATGTTCTTCCATCTATGAGATTTCTTTGCACATCTATCCATCCTATTGTATCCATCTATCTTATTTTTTGCATCCATTGCTTTGAACCATTGGCAAGAAATATGAAGCTTATCAAACAGTTATCAATCTTTGATATACTTATCGTAGTCACTATCTTAAATTTTATCTGAATCAATCAATCTGCAGTTGCATCCCACCATTGTTTGGTACATCTATAATAAAGTTTGTTTCCGCTTGGGGCAAAATCCTAAACTCGTTTTGCTAAGGAAATATTTGAAAATCCAAAAACATTCAAAAAACTTAGAAAAACCAAAAACACCTAGGGTTTTGAAACAAATGACAAACAACAAGGAAATGAAGATAAAGACATTTGTAACAACTGAATCGTTCGACTCAGAATACAAAGATTCAACCAAAAAGTAACAAAGGATTATCAAGGATAATTCATCAAGATGATCATATCAGTTAATGACCATGAGAACATATGTATGACTCACAATATTCAATGTTTATATCTTGATTTTCGCTAACCCTATGTACTACGCAACTCAATGATGTCCATGACTAGAGGAGCTATGATGGGGCATGATTATTTTCTTTGTTTGTTGTCTCTGGTTGATTTCTTAGTAAGGTATGTACTTGTCTAAGGATATGATTGGCAAAAGATCATGGAGGACATTTTTAGTCATGCCTGAAAAGGGATAATCCTTGTCTGTTCTGCAAGAAATACTCAGGTCAACTTGAATCATTATATCAAGTTGCTTGTATAAACTTGCTATATCAAAATCCATGTAAGAAACACTCAGGTAAGCTTGAATCATTATGTCAAGTTGCTTGTATTTTCTTACAACATTTAAAAGCTCAATGATGAAATCAAGCATTGTTAGAAGAAAGCATGTGAGGAATGGCAATATCATCTGCATTATAAGAATTCATTGTCAGTTGCATTATAAGCATTTCATTTGAGATCAAAGGTTAAAAATAAAGATTGAGTATATTTGGACAAACAAAAAAATAATTGCATTGATCATGATAAATTGAATTAGATTGAATTTAATTAATTAGGTTCATTTCATCTTTTAAATCATTAGGTTTCCATTCATAATCATTTGCATTCATCATATCATTATTAGTTAGATTCATTTCTCATTATCATTTGTTTTGCATCTATTTATCATTAGTTTCATTTAGAATCATTCACCCATTCAGTTCATTTAATTGCATTCGTGTATTTAGAATCATTAACCATATTATTATTCCATCATTATTTATTTATCTCATCATTTAAACATTATAAGCATTTACATTTACATCCAAAACCATCAAAAATCAAAATCAAATATATTTTATTAGTATCATTTCATCATTATATGCATATACATCAAGGAATATAAATAAATACCCATTTCATATTTTCATCATTTTCATATAGCTCATGTCAAGCATATATAAATATCATCATCACATCATATAGATCATTATCATATCATCAAGATAACATCATGGAATATAAAGGAAGGGAAAGATTATCATTGCATCATCCATGTAATCACTACATATATAGATCAATAAAGCATCATCCATGTAATAAATGCATATAGGTCATCACCATCATAGTAGCATACATAATAAATCATGAATCATAACCATCATATAGAGTCCAGCTTTGCATATCATCATAAAACAATAAAAAGTCCAAGTATACAATGATATCAAAGAAATAATCAATAACATACAAATGTCTCATAATATCAAATCAAGTCTCATGGCTGCCCTGTACCACTTCTGCCTGACTCTATCCATCTCTGTGGCTATGGGTGAGATGATCCTCTAGATGGACCTGCTCCTCAATCCCTACTCCTTTGAGGAGGCCCCATAACCCCACCACTACTGGTATCCATCTTGCTGGATACAAGAGTAGTCACATATCTCCCTACTCTTTGGCTCTCAGAGACCAGTTCCTCATATCATCATTGCCAATATGTTGTCTCCTTCCTAGCCTGATATAATGCTCCAATAGTATGAGCTCAGATAGTGCCAGAACCAACCTATTGAATATGATCAAGAGTAGCCTGTGTATCCTAGTATCTCCTAATGGCTCTGTCTTTCTCAACAATGAGCATTTGAACCTATGCCCTAAGTTGATCTATCTATTCTCTAACGTCATTTATGCTCTTCTGCTATGACACATACTGCTGAGGTATATCCTGCATAACATCATCACCATCTCCCTCTCCCCCTGCTGGAGTTTCCACCCGAGTAGCTCTCATAATCCACCGCTGAATGAGGGGCATGTGATCCTCTAAATCCTCATCCCCCTCATCCCAACTACCCTGAGCTACAATCACTCTTGGATCTAGATGGATTTGACCAAAATCAATCCCTCTCCCTTGACCTCTGTCCAATCCTCCACCTCTGTGTTGCAATTTTGATGCATTTTGTATGACTGGTGAATGAAATGGTTGTCATTGTTTGCACATCATCTTCTAAGTATTCATAGTCCATCAGCAAAGAAGTAAAGGATAATCGGTAAAGAACAAGAGTTCTTATTCCTATCAGAAGTGAGTAGACTGGTATACAGAGGTTAATCGGATAAGCAGAGTATAGACTGGCTAAGAAATGTGTAGACAAGGTAAGCAGAGTGTAGACAAGGTAAGCATAGTGTAGACCGACTAAGCAGTGAGTAGACTGACACAGAGGAGGTTAACCGACTAAGCAGTGAACAGATCAATACACAGGAGGATAATCGACTATGTAGTTAATACACTGGTATACAGGATGTAATCGGTTAGGCAAAATTTGATCGGTACACTGGCATAATAGGAGTATCAACTGACAGATTTGTAAATGTTTAGTTAACATCCAGTTGAACCAACAGTCAACCAATCAACTTATTGACATGAACGATTGTCTTGACTGATATTCTTGGAATCATTTCTGGAGAGTAATTTATGGCATGGTAACAAAATTTTGAATCTGATGTTTTGGAGGGAAAGTTGGCGTCGGAACCAAAGGCTAATATATTCACACAATTCATTCTAAGAAGGTTGTTGTCAATGTGAAAAAGATCCATGTGAATGTAGATAGGGGGAGCAGAACAAAGTATAGTAGATACAGGTATGAATTGGTGAAGCCAACACCGATCAGTTGAATAGAGCATGCAAAGATGATCTATGAGACAGAGGTAGTATCATCAGACAAATAATTCATCTTTGTTGCCTTCTAACAATTGCAACGTTGCAAATCCCTTAACATGGCGAACCTTAATCGGTTCTTCATGTAAAATCTCTTAATAGAGTCACTTCAAATATGAAGTTGTAAAATCCTCTAGCAAGGTGAACTTTAATAGGTTCTAAGGTATTCTTAACCAGATACCAGTCACTTCTAACAGGGTGATGTTCTCAGAAAGAATAGATTGTAAGCTCTTAATAGGGCACTCTTTTTCACTATAGTAAGAGAGATTGTGGGTTATCGCCACTGTGGTTTTCTCCCTCTAACTGAGGGTTTCCATGTATAATTACCTATGTTATGTGATATTTATGTGTGCATACAAATCTCTTTTCTTTGATTCTATTTTCTTTCATGATTTACAAAATGTTTAAGACAATGCAAAAGACAGTTGCCGACCGATCAATTTGATTGGTTAAATTATGAGTAAATTGCTTTGAATGATTCACCTCCCCTCTCAGTCACCGGTTAAATACTAACAATTGGTATCAGAGCTATGGTTCTCTGAAGTAAAGCTTGACAACTTTAGGAAAAATACAATGGAAGAATACCAGTATTAGAAGCAGATTGATGAAGAAAATGAGAATATTGCTTAGTTGAAAGAGAGAGTGAGAAAATCTCTCGCTAAAAGAAAGGAATTAGATCTACAATTAAATGAGAGTCAGACTAATATAGATCAACTCCCTGAACAGAGTGGATTGCAAGAAGAAGTCTCATAATTGATGGAAAAGAACAAGAAGTTGATCGAAGAAATCACCAATCTTAAAAGAGAGCATGAAAGTCAGGCCCTGAGAATGGCTGAAATGCTAGAAGCTAGTAGGATAGTAGATGAAAGAAAAAGAGATGCAGAAGAAGCTTTGTCAAAAGTAGAAAGAGCCAAAAGGCTTGCTGAAGAATCTCTAAGAGAAAATGATGCAATCATCATTGAAAAAGATGAAGAAATTTGAATTCTCACTCAGGAGAATGAATACATACATGAGCATTTGCATAATAGAGAAGAGGAAAAAGAGTAGATGATGAAAGAGATTGAACAACTTACAAATGAGTTGAAAGCTGCTAATGAGAGAAATGAAAAACTAAGGAAATTTAATGAAAGCTCTGAGAAGATAGATGAACAGTTGAAATCCCATAGAAGAACAAGGGAAACAACCGGTCTTGGTTACTCCGATACAGGTCCTATGGAAACTGGAGAATCATCTAAATCCAAAAAGATGAAGGATGATAAAAGGTATGAAGTTTTCTAAATCTTCTTGTAATTATTGTGGTAAAATGGGTCATAAGTCTGATGTCTTTAGAAATAAACCAGCTAGTCAAAAGAATACTTTCACCTTTGATGGTCACTGGCATAATTGTCACAAGTATGGTCACACTGCTTATGAGTGTAGATCTCAATCTAGCAACATGTCAAATAGAAGAAGATTTAATGGATATTTCTTTACATGCAATAAATATGGACACATATATGAAGAATGCATGTTCAAGTAAAATGTATCAAGATCACCATTCAAACCGATTAGCCCTAATAAAAGGAGTAATTAGTTCAATGCCACCCGTTGCACTTGTGGTAATTTTGGTCACATTGCAGCAGATTGCAGAATGAGAATGGGTCAGAGAAATAATGTAGGACCATGGAGGACAACTGGTATGGCATGTTTTGAAACCGATCCTATAACCGGTCTGAAGACAAGAACCGGTTTGGCAAGAACAAAGGGGAAAATGACCTAAAAGGAAAGAAGACAATTGAATAAGTGAGGAATGAAATGAAAAAGACATGGATTAAGAAGGAAAAAAGAAAAGAAGGAGAAAGTCATCTTGAAACCAAGTCATCATCCATCGGTGATGACAGTTCCTCTTCAAACTAGGCATACCGATGCTTAGGGGGAGAATCTATGGTAAGATCTTTTTTGTGAATCCCCTTAACCAATATAAGATTATGTCTATCTGCATAGTTGAGATGCATAAAAGTTAGCCTAAAGTTCTTGTTTGAGAAATGTCTTGTGAGTTAATTGTTTGTATATCGATATCAGTAACAAACAATTGATCAAAGGTAAATCTGTGTACCTTAAGTTGTAAGTTTCAAAACTAATCGTTGTATCATAACACCGATAAATATTAATGGATAAATAAGGAAATGTCAATAAATTTCACTTACCTTGATTTCTTGTGAACTTTCTCAAGCTCTTGTGCGACCAAAGGTGTTTGAAATCTTGCTAGTGATATTTGTGCAAAGAGTTCAAGCTGAGTGATAGTGGTGTTTGGTATCTCCAAGGAGAAGTTATTCAAACCTCGTTTGAGAAAAATTTGTTTGAAGGTCATCATGGAAGCACCTATATCAACTCCTGTGTTGGTTGAAGCTATTAAAGAACCTCAACCTGAGTTCAAGCTGCATGCAACAAAAGTTGATGAGATCGACATGAACGGTGCCTTATCATCTGTGCCCTCCAGTGTATTATTGTTTGAATATATTCTCTCCTACATCCATTGCAAGCTTGAAGAACTTGGAGACAAATTCATTCAAAATGAATGTAAAGGGTTATGTGCCAATGATCAGTTGAAGGAAGATTATTTATCTCTAAAGACCAAGGGTTTGTCAGATTTTGTTGATTTTCTCGACCAGCTTCATGTCAAATGGGTTAGGTATTTATTAAGAAGAGTACATGATCAATTTCTATGGCTAGAAGCTGGAGCACCGATTAAGATTACAAAGGATGTTATTCAGAGAGTAATAGGGTTTAGCGCAACCGGTGAAGCACTAACCCTAAGAACAATTTCATCCACTGAAGTCACCTAGTTGACCAAATCCCGATGTGATAGTAGAGCATTGACAATCACACATATTGAGGATGTTGAAGTAAGATTTGCTTCTGCAGTGGTGGGTTATAGGGTCTATCAATCAAGATAGATGAATAGTGTTTTGAGCGGTGTTATACATGCTGCCAATTGAATCATCAAGGAGGATGCAACCTATGATATTTTTGAGATGATCAGAAGCCAATTTCTGGTGAACATGGATAAAATCAAGAAGGACAAGAAGCAATTTTTCAAATATATCTCATTACTGGTATCTATATTTTTTTATGTGCAAAATATTTTTCCCAGTAAGGGTAATGTAGTATGGTTTGAAGAAAAACCTACCATGGTTCAGATAGGTGAAATGATTAGGGAGTTAGGAGATAGGTTTGGAGAAACAATGTGGGGATATTTTGAGGAATTTCAATTTAGGATGCACAAAAGGGAAAGAATACCAACTGGTATAGTGCAGAAGTATAAAGATAACATTTGCTTTCTTGTAGATACAGATTGTTGCATCATTCAGTTAGTTCAACCCAAAACCTTTTGGGTTCCACCTATGGGTTATGAGGTTGCAATAGACATTGTTAAAATTCATGCAAACATTGTATTGTCCAAACTAGTAGACCGGAAGGCAAAGAGATTTGGAACTTGTGAGGAGGCAAGCTCCAAAATAAAACAAGAGCTTAAGGTGCCAATCATTCAAAGGAAAGTAAGAAAAATGATTGATACCCTAGACAAAAAATATGGAAGCGAAGCATCTGGTGCCACTATCTTCACCAATACTTGTGAACAATTAGGAGCTAAACCTAATAAAGATGAAGAATCAACATGAGAAAATAAGAAAGTGTCAAAGACAAAACCCAAGGGGACTACAAATACCAAGCCTGCATAATATACAAAAGAAAAGGACATAGGTAATCCTGTATCTTCCCCAAGTAAAGATAGACCAGTAGGAGTAACTTATACTAGAAAGAAAAAGAGTGAAGGAAAAGTTGATACAAAGGTTGAAAAGAAGCCCAAAAAGGATGAAAAAGAGGGTGATAACACTGGCACCCAATCAGATGTGGAAATTAAAGAGGTTAGAAGAAGTGGAAGAAACATAGCTCCAACAGTTGATGAATTGGTCCATGGGATCAAAGAACTTGGAGGTCTGTCTATTGTTGGGAAAACATATTCCCTCTATCATGAAGAAGACAAAAGAAGAATTGAGGAAGCCCTGATCTGGAACTTGCACAAGTTTTGTAGATTTTCCAATGAATTATATGGAATAATTCCATCAGATTTGCAAGATCAAATTGAAGGGAGATGGAAAACAGCTCTAGCCATTGAGAAAGAGCACATGATAAAAGAACTCATGGAAGTGGAACATAATTTAGATCTTGATCAAGATTCACTAGTAAATGAAGCATGCATTTAACATTTTAAGATAATAAATAGAACAAGGAGAGTGGCTATAGGTGAAGTTGAAGCAGTACATGAAGAAAGTGTTGCCTTGTGGAAAACAATCATGAATCAACAAAATGAAGCTAAACAAGAAATATCAAAGGGAACAAAAAAAGACCAAGGTGTAGCTGCCCTTGACAAAGGGAAAGGTAAAGACAAAGACTATACTGAAGGTTTTGATGTTTTCTTAGTTGAGGACATCATAGGAAATGTTGAGTCAAACATTCCCAATTTGACAAAGGATCTCGAGCAACCGGTTCATACTACACCGATGAAGGAAGCTGATCAAACTAAGCATCCCAGTAAAGATGAGGTGACAATTGAAGACATTACTTATGAAGATACACCTCACAGAACGTTAGTGACACCAAATCCTATTTTGTCAAAAAAAGGCAAAGAGGAAGAGAAGAAAGTAGAATATATGAAAGCAGTGATGGATATTGCTCTGACAAAGAGGAAGTTAGACTTAGATAAGGAAAGTGAAAAGAAGAAATTAAAACTCACCACTACAACCAGTCCTAAGGTTGAGACTGTAGAAAAGGAAGATGAAACAAAGGAGGAAGAAGAGGAAGAATCAGTCATTGATATAAAGAAAATGACCCCCAAGCAATTGATGAAAGTCTCATAAAAACTAAAAAATTCAAGTTGAAAAGGCTAAATTGAGAGCAAAGAAAAAGAAGGCGAAAATTCTCAATTCTACCAAGACAATTCTATTTGACCTAATTCCTAACATTGTTGTTGATGACAATGCACCCATCATTGATTAGTTGGACACTCTTGTAACAACAATTGGTTCAGAGACAACCAATCTGGAAAAAGTTGTAGTAAGACAACAAGAATCAAAGAGAGGAGAAAAACTAATGGAACACATATCAGTTGGAAAATTTTCCCTCTCCAACTGCACAAAAGAGGTGAAAGATATAATACAAGAAGTTGGCCAATTATTCATAAAATCTTCAAGTTTTACTAATTTAATCAAAGATCTAGAAGATAAAAGAACTCAGACTCATAGAGAAATTCAAAATCTGATAGGTTCTTTTGATCCTCTTAACAACTCAACAACATTTTTTAGTGGCAAGATAAAACAACTCAATCATGAAATCAAAAGGTTAAAAGAAGAGGACAAATGAGGTCTTAGCTTGTTAGAGCTATAGTGCTACTTTGCACCAATCATTGATTTCATGCAAAGGAATGTTAAAGAAGCAGAACATCTCATAAGTGAACCTGACTACAAAACAATTGATGATATGGATAATTTTGTTATAGTTTTACATGGACACTTCACCACCATGAAATAGGTAAAGTCTTCATGGGAATCCTCTTTGAAAGCATCTCAAGAAAATTTCAAAGAAATTTTTGCTTTACTTCGATAAATAATTTTGTATAGTCTTTGCCATTGATGTCAAAAGGGGGAGTTTTGGAGAAGTCTGTACATTATGAGTAACAGGGGTCAGAACCGACACATTTTTGTAGTGTTTGCCACCAATGCCAAAGGGGGAGTTTGTTGGGATTTTGGTGCATTTTGTATGACCAGTGAATGAAATCATTGTCATTGTTGGCAGCATCATCTTCTAAGTCTTCGTAGTCCATTGGAAAATAAGTAAAGGATAACCAGTAAAGAACAAGAGTTCTTATTCCTATGGACAGTGAGTAGACCGATATAGAGGTTAACCAACTAAAAAGACTATAGACTGGCTAAGCAATGTGTAGACAGGGTAAGAAGAGTGTAGACCGACTAAATAATGAGTAGACTGACACACAGGAGGTCAACTGGCTAAGCAGTGAACAAATCGGTACACAGGAGGATAATCGGCTAAGTAGTTAATAGACCGGTATACAGGAGGTAACCAGTTAGGTAAAATTTGATCCATACACCAGCATAATAGGAGTCTCAACCGACAAAATTAGAAATGTTTAGTTAACATCCAGTTGAATTGGTAGTCAACTGATAGACTTCTTGGCATGAACGACTGTCTTGATCGATATTCTTGGAATGATTTCTGGATAGTAATTTATGGCGTGGTAACTGAATTTTGAATCTGATGTTTTGGAGGGAAAGTTGGCATCTAAACCAAAGGATAATATATTCACATAATTCATTCTAAGAAGGTTTTTTTCAATGTGAAAAAGATATGTGTGAATGTAGACAGGGGGATCAGAACAAAGTATAGCAGATACAGGTATGAATCGATGAAGCTAAAACCGATCAGTTGAACAAAGAATTCAAAGCTGATCTATGAGACAAAGGTAGTGTCATCAGATAGATCATTCATCTTTATTGCCTTCTAACAATTGCAATATTGTAAATCCCTTAACAAGGTGAACCTTAACTAGTTCTTCATGTAAAATCTCTTGACAGAGTCGCTTCAAATATGAAGTTGTAAAATCCTCTAGCAAGGTGAACTTTAATAAGTTCTAAGGTATTCTTAACCAGCTAGCAGTCACTTCTAATAGGGTGATGTTCTTAGAAAGAATAGATTGTAAGCTCTTAATAGGGAACTCTTTTTCACTATAGTAAGAGAGATTATGGGTTATCCCCACTGTGGTTTTCTCCTTCTAATCGAGGTTTTCCATGTATACTTGCCTATGTTATGTGATATTTATGTGTGCATGCAAATCTCTTTTCTTTGATGCTATTTTCTTTCATGATTTACAAAATGTTTAAGACAATACAAAGGACAGTTGTAGACCGGTCAGTTTGATTAGTTAAATTATGAGTAAATTGCTTTGACTGATTCACCCCCCCTCTCAGTCACCGGTTAAATACTAACACTCTGCCTAGTCCTATAAAGGGTAATCCTCTCGCTACTCCAAACCCTCCTCTTTCTGCGTCTCTCCTTGCCTTAGGAAGTGGCCTCCCAACTCTCCCAAATTGTCCAAAAGGTCCTCCTTGGACTCTCACCTGACCTCCCCTTTGTCCTCATCTCCCTCCTCTCCCATCTCCACTCTCATCTCCCCCATCTCCCTTGACCTCTCGTGCAACTCTAAGCTCTCATCTTCATCTCTATCATAAAAAAATAGGATCATTTGAATCATACTCCTCATCTCCTAAGCTAGGAGGAGGGTCTACAGAATCAGTAATGCATGGAAAGGGGTGTGCAACAAGGTATTGAGCATAATCTGCTGTAATCCCCACATCCCAAATGTATGATCTCAAATCATATGCTATAATCAGAATAACCAAAAATTTTGCATATGATATCTCAAAATATAATGAAGGACCCCAATCTTGCCTATCCTTGTATCACTGTGCATACATGATGACACTAGAAGGCATGTGCTGAATAATACCAAACTGTCTCAAAATGTGACAAAATAACTCTCTCAATGATATAAGGAGTATGACCGATCAAATTCCTACTCTACAAAATCAATGGCAACATCCAAGTGTCCTCCAACCAAGGCTCACAATCAATATATGGCCTACATCACAATGTCCATAAAATCTAAAACCCTTCACCAATACTCAAGCTTACCTAGCTTAGACTGAATAATGACACCTCTATACAAATATACAACTGGCTAGCCATCACCACAAACTCTATCATGAATAGGTTGGGTAACAACAATGTCCTCCCAACACTAGACTTGAAGGAGTGTGCATCCAGACGAGAGACTAGCTCCACCATCATAAACAACCTGATGTAGATCATGATATAAATGTACAAGCATACACACACCCCATGCATACCGAGTACAATGTTGCATCATTCTCTGTAAGATCCCTCCCCACCCAACAAAAAAACCTCAAAATCTCCTATCAAGACAAATAAACGCGCCAATCAAGCCTGTGAGTATCATTGAGAGAGTATCATAGTGCATAATCATGTCCTCCCATCAAATCTCTCCCCCATCAATGCTCTCATCACCACACTATCTTGTACGCCTCAGTCCCACTAATATCTTGGTGGTGGTACTAGATGATCTCGCTAGAATATGAATGTGGAGGATCTTATAGACATCCTCGAGCGTCACACTAATCTCACCAGTGGGTAGGTGAAATGTGTTATGCTCATTGTGCCATCTCTCAACTAATGCAGTCAATAAACCCCTATTATGTGTAATATTTGGCATGTATAAGAGATGATGTAATCCACAGGCATCAATATGTCTAATCTCATCTTGAGTCAACTCTGGGACTAAATGATGAATTGTCAAGAATTTTTCCCGACACTGGAGACCATCTAGTTTCTCCTATTTAATTAGACAAGTTTGTCTATCAATCATCTATTCTATCAATCAAATCAACATTTAATCAAATCTTTCCTATCAATCAAATGATCAAAAAATTAAGCTCTTCATCAAGACTAAATCGGTCTCTTTGAGCTTCTATCAAACAATCAATCAGGCAAACAAACATTAATCATATCGATCAAAATGTCTATCAATCAAATCAACAATCTATCTATTCAATCAATAAATAATCAAATCAATTATCAGTCAATCTATTCAAAATCACACATCAATCATCTAATCAAATTCATTTGATTGAATTTTAACATTGCCAAAATCACGAAATTCATTTTTGAACAAAAAACTATCCTATAATGTGCAGGCGCTAAAACAAGTGAAAGTGCTAACCAATAAAGCATTTGCGCAAACCTAACGAACAAAAGCACTAAAACAATCAAATTCGCTAACATATCAGTCAAATGTGTGTACATATTAAACACATGTGCTAATCAATCATTTGTGCTAACATTCCTAACAAAAGCGAGAACAAAAAGGATGAAAGCGCTAAACTTTCAAAAACGCTAATCAAAACTATAAATACGCTAAAATCCTAAACAAATGCGCTAAACCTACGTGTCAAAAATCAGAATTTTTTTACAACTACCCTAAAATGTGCGAAAAAATATGAAAACTTGTACAGAAAGCTACAAAACAAGGTCAGGATAGGTCACTCACCGGTGGGCCGTACTCAGCAAGTCTCTTGTATCAGTGAACGTGCTACAATTAATGGCTCTCGAATGGGATCACCATTTTGTGAGCTCATCACTCCAATTTCTTTTCTCTGCAAAAGCTGACAAATTTGCAAATGAGGATAAAATTGACCTAGGTTAATTTTATTATTACCTTTTTTATTTTTGAAGGGGTAGTTAATTAATTTTTCAAAAGTGGGGCAATTTAATTTGTTTTTTAAAAATGAATTTAATTGAGAGGTCTATGTTTAATCAGATATTTTCAATCAATTATCGTGAGATCAATTGCTCAATCAAAAATTTTCAACAATTTCACGATCAATCTCCTGAGGGGGCACACGATCAGGATTTTTTTATCTTTGTTAGGCGTATTATCGAGACTTGATTTAATCTTTGAAACAATGTTGTCTCAACATCATTTCAAAGAGGGGCAAAATGTATACACATAAAATTGGTTATGAGCAATTAAATAAATATTTTATATTTATTTAATAATTATTCTTCTATTAAATAGTTAATTTGAAAAGATTAATTTATTTAATTCATTTCATATTCTTCTACTAATTAATTTAATTGAAACATTTTAGTAATTAATTCATTTAGCTTTTCTTCTAACCCAATTAATTAAATATCTTATATTTAATTAACTTCTATCCACTATCCTATGGTCTCACAATTAAATAATTTCTTAATTATTTAATCTCCCTTTTCCAACTCCCCTCATCTCCACATCACTTCTACTTTGCCAACTCATCCATCACATGGCTAAAGATATTAATATTTTATTAATATTAATATGTATCATTATATTCAACATTCATTCTATTCTTCAAATAATGTGTACGCACACACATTCCTCAACCTTCCTATATTCTCTCCAACCTTCCTACATCTTTGGAGGAAGTTGAGTCCACTTGTCCTCTTATCCCTAAATCTTCTCCAACTATCCTATATTCTCTCAGTCTTCATTCTTAGTCAAAGTGATATGAATGACACTTGGCTTCTCCTTCCAACTTTTCCTCCATCCTGTAGGTATAGGAGGAATATCTTCCACATTTCTCTCTCACGTCTCAACCTCTTGCTCATAGCCATCCAAATTGCAAGATTTAATCATGACCGTTGATCTCTGCCACCTTAGCTTATGCACTCAAAAATCTATAAATAAAGGTCTCCTAAGCCATTTGTGAAACTAATAGATAATCACATAGTCTTCATTTTGCCTTCGTGAGTTTTGAGTTTAAACCAATTTAGGATTTTAGGAGTTTTATCATAGAATATCATTATCTTTGCATATTAGCTTAATATCATTTATCATATCAATCAACAACCATTTATCTGTCCATTCTTCATATGCCATCTTGGAAGCTGCCAGTGCTTGTCTGAGAGCAAGATCATCTGCAACCAAGAACAATGGGGTTAGGACACAACGAGACATAAATAATGAAGGTATAACAATTTCATTTGCTTTTCTATTTCATGTTGTTTCATTGGTTGAAACTTGAGTTATATTTGCATGATAGACTAATGAGTTTGCAGGTTTAATCTCTGAGGTGAAACTTAAGTGAATACAACAGTATATAGTAGTAGGCTCATCATAAATAACTCTGATATCTTTCAACATTTTCTTCATCCAAACTATCTGAGTGCAATTACTAGCAACAACAATGTACTCAGATTCAATAGTAGATAAGGATACTAAATCCTGTTTCTCATTGGCCCAAGAAACCAACTTCTTACCTAAAAAGAATGCTCCACTGGTAGTACTCTTCTAGACATCAACATCACCTGCCCAATCTGCATCAGTGTAAGCACACGACATGAAATCATCATTCTTTGGATACCATAAACCATAATTTTCAGTTCCCTTTAGATATCTGAATATTCTTTTAACAACAGTGACTTGACTCTCCTTCTGATCAACTTGATATCTAGTTGCCATACACACAACATGCATAATGTCAGGCCTAGTTTGAGAAAGATATAATAGTCCACCAGCCATAGATTTGTACAAACTCTGATTAGCTTTAGGAGATTCATCATTTTTAGACAATTTACAATCAGTCACCATAGGAGTTCTAACTGGTTTGGAATCATCTAATCTAAAATTCTTTAGCAGTTCCTTCACATACTTAGTTTGAGATATACAGATACCTTTTCCTATCTGTGCAATTTGTAAACCTAACAAACATTTAATCTCACCAATCATAGACATCTCAAATTCTTTTTGCATATCACCACCAAATTTCATACTCATATCATCATCACCACCAAAGATAATGTCATCAACAAAGACTTCAATAATCAAAATGTTATTATTTTCAATCTTAAATTATAGATTACTATCAACAACACCTTTGACAAATCCCAATTTTAGCAAGTATTTGTCTAATCTAGCATACCAAGCTCTAGGAGCTTGTTTCAACCCATAAAGTTCTTTCTTCAACTTACATACCATGTCTCCATCATCTGACAATGAAAATCCATCAAGATGTTCAATGTAAACTTCTTCTAGATAACCATTAAAAAATGTAGATTTGAAATCCATTTGATATACCTTGAATTATCCCTTCTTGTTGTGAATATCCTTTGCAGAGTAGTCTAGATTTATTTCTGACTACTTCACCAGCTTCATTCAATTTGTTCCTAAAAACCCATTTAGTACCTGTTAGAAATTTTTGTGCCAACCTTAGCAGAGCTCAGATCTAGGATTTCACTGTGACTAACATTTCGTGTTAGTCAATACCGATAACATGTCGTGTTATCAATCTCAGCGGAGTTAGCTGCTTCTTCATAGTTTTGCAAAGTCATATAATGCAAGGATTATATGATGTGTCAATAACAGGTCATTTTATTGACCGAGTTGTGTTATTGACCACCAAGGCGGGATCTAGTCAGCTAAGTGTCTAGAAAGGTTTTGATCTCGAGGGATAAGGTTTCGCAGAATAGGAGAGGAAAGATAAATCTTGGACTACTTATCTCGTGGAGATAAATGAAGACAATTGTGACAAAGTAACATAGAAAATTGCAAGGTGAGCCCCGATTCTTTTTCAAGTTGAACTTAGGTTCAACTGACTGGAGGGGCTCCTGGTCCTTAGAAGGCTTGTTTCCCCTTTTCTCTTATCGGTCACAGGATTCCCAAACACAACAAGTAGAGGCCACAGGATAAGAATTTTCAAAGGCGAGAAAGTATTCCCCTTTATCTCGCAGAGTGGAACATGGCAACAGATGGGCTGCGGTATAAGAAAGCAAAGAGAAAGGATTTCTCCTTATCCCGTGAGGTTAAAACAACACACATCTAATGCCAAGGGATAAGATACAAGGCGAAACAAAGGACTCTTATCTCATTGGAGGAAACAAAGACACAAGTGGTTATGCGGGATAACAAAAGAAAAGAAAAATCAAAGCATAATTCTTATCCCGTGAGGTTAAAAGGGACCTGTAGGGATGCTACGGAGTAAGATTGCAGTGCAGTCAATGATCAACACAGCCAAGGAAGCATGGACCCAGGGTACCATGCCACCCACCCACAGTCATTGGATCTTCATAAGGCCCAATAAAATGAACATGTTTTAATCATCGATTGAGCATGGTGGAGGCCTAGATGGAGAGATCTCATGCGTCCATATTCTCTTGAATCTCTCAGATCAATTGTCAACATTTGAATTCATGGAGGCCGTTGGCATTTGAACTTTGCAAGTGGGTTATTTTTGACCTGACTATTGAGATGTTCTACCTGCTCAGGTCAATGCCTCATATTTGATTTGATCACACTCCAACCACCAGATCTTCTTGTCATTACTTCAGATGCCATCATACCCTCTTTAATGCAGTGCATAGACCTTTTTTCCCTACAAATGTACTCAGCCATGCTTGTTGGAGGGATTACTTTGCCAAGGGGTTTTTTTTTTGAACTTCTAGAGGCAGAAGACACTCCCAGAGTTAGTTGTAGCATGCCATTAGATCTTGGATTTGATCTCTCCCTCTCCTCTAATATTTTTGTAACCTGACCTAGGTGGGGTTAGAGTTTTCTCAATGTAACCATCTGAGTTATGCCTGAACTTTAAAGTCAATTTTGTAATATTTTTCTCAGATCTTCTCCCTTCTTTAATCGTGCATATTTCTTATGTCTCTCTGCATCTGTAAATTTTCCTTGCCTTTGCATTAATAGAATCTACTTGTCTTACCTAGCTTCAATTTATGCAAATGTGTGTATTTTCTTACCTGTTTGTATGAATATATCTTTTTCTTGTTTTCTCAGCATGTGCGATAGTGTTGACTCCTCTTAGAGTGGCATCTGAGTGTTGGTATTTTGGTATGGTTTTGTCATTGATGTCAACACCTACTAAAACACTAGCACTTTGGAGATCCAACAACATTCACCGGCAAGCAAGTAACTATTGCACAGTTACTGGTATATGGTTCACCAGTGTCTGGAATGATATAGAAGACACTTGGTAATGTCAAAGACATCATGTGGATACTTTGTTTTGAAGAATTAATCATTGGTATATTCATATTTGCATATTTGCTTTTACCGGCAAATAGGTCCAGGGTTATCTAGGGTTACGCCAAAAGGTTTATCTTTTCCAGATCAGCATGGCATGCTATGAAGATGATTTATTATTGTTGTAAGTGCATTAAGCTAACATGTTCAATCGGTTATTGCATCGGATATTATATTGTATGTAAAATGTTTTTATTGTAATATCTTGTAGAGTCGACCTACTAAAATTGGTCTTAGGGTATGGTATAAATGTAAGATCTTATTTGTAAGATAGAGTGTGGAATGCGAAAAAGAATTGTGTGAAGGTATATGCAAGATTAAGTAGAGGTATACATGAAGACATCATTTGAAGGTGAAGCTAGGTTTTTGTAGAAGCATATCAGCATTACACCGGTATTGAATCCAGCATATGAAGATGCTATTTTGTGCAGTACATTCTTATTGGATTTAACCATCCAACTGTAGTTAGTGTGACTCCCATTTTGTGTTTGAGCAGTGAGCTCTAGGCTGTTGGCCTTTCTGCATGTGCAGACCCCATTTATGTACACTTACTGTATGTGGGAAAAATGGATCAATAAAACTAAATATGTGAAAAATTACGATAAATATCAGTCCACACACACACAGGACTTCTTGATGCAAGCTATGGAGTAATGTGGTGTTACTCAGCTTCCCAAGGAGGGTCCCATGGTTCTCTATCTCACAATGTCCCTCAAACCAATGTTTTGCTCTCAGATTACTGAGCAAAATGGCTTAGGGATGGCAAATATGAGAACGAGAGATGCTTTTGATTGATTTTAGTATGAGATGTGTTATAAGCTAGGTATGATGCTAGAAATACAATGAACTAAATGATAAGATGACAAGATTAGTATGAATACTATCCTAGCATACTATATTTAGTCTATGATTGAACTAAAATGATAAATAAATTACTCTAGCATGCATATTCATGATTAATTCTAATCTAAAGAGAGACTAAATGATGAGCATAAAATGATATGAAAGCTTGAAACAATTTGAGCATAAGTGTGATGCTTCAAATTTGAAAGATGATTGTTGAGAATGGAAGAATGAGAGCTCTATTTATAGCATAAACAGGGCAATGGATGGTCAAGATTGAAAGGTTTAATCAAGGGCCAGGTTTGAAAGTTGGGGATCCATGTGCACAATTTGTACCAATGAAATGGTGACAAGTGTCAACATAGGATTGGGTTGAGAGAAGAGGTTGGAGGCATTAAAGGCCTGAGAAGACCTCATGGTTATCTAAAGGCTAAGGGTCAAGTCTAAGTTAGGTTTACCCACTAGATTAGGAGTTAATCCAAGGATAAACCTTTGTGCAAATGATTAAGGGATAATCATGGTCAAAGCATTAATGGCCTGATGAGACCCTTGGGTTGGATAGAGGTTGAGTCAAAACAAATGTTTTAACCATGTGGGAAGGTTTGAATTAACCATTAATGGTTATTGGAGACTTTGGGGATTAAGTGGTTGAAGGTTGGAAGCCTTCAATGGTTTTCAAAGACTTTAAGGGTTTTGGTGGTTGAAGGTTGAAAACCTTCAATGGTTATCCAAGACTTTGGGTCATTTGAGAAGTGACCTCCCTTTGCTTAGGGATGTGACAAAGTTTAGAGGGGGTTTAGGTTAATTAGAATTGATTAGAAGATTCTAGAAGGGATTAGGAAGGGGTTTGGGTTTTTGCAAGTGGATGGGGAGGATAATAGGATTTATTTGATTTTCATTCAATTTGTTTGTAATTAAATAAATTTGATTTATTCAATTTAGAATAACTTTTTAATTAAATTTGAATTTAATTAAAAGTGGCTAGAGGGATTTAATTGAATAAAATGATTTATTCATTAAATGGTATAGTGAATTTTATTTAAATAAATTGAATAATTTACTTAATAAAATAGAAGAATGTGGATAATTTAATTAAATTGGATTTAATCAAATAGGAAAATGAACATAAAATATTCATTTAGGAATATGGTCATTTTTATACGTCTACACTTACTATCTGCAATAGTATCATCTGATTGTGGGTAAGGTTTCCCACCGTGGTTTTTACCCTTATAGAGTTTCCACGTACAAATATTGGTGTTATGTGTTGTGGATGACTTTATGTTTATGTTTCATGCATTAATCCTTACCGGTATAGTAATTTACTGTTAACACTGTCTACCGGCATACTTAACTAGTTTACCAGTATTAAGCATTAAGTTGGTTAAATGATTTTTGGTTCAAATTTATTAGACAACTGATTCACCCCCCCTCTTAGTTGTCTCCGAGACGTAACAATTGGTATCAGAGCCTAGTCCTCTTTTGCAGAAGTTTAACAACTTGAGGAGATCCAATGTCTACAAATTATTTCAGGAAGGACAGTCCTAAACTTGATGGAACCAACTATGGGATATGGAAGATCAGGATGGAGACACATCTGAATTGCATCAGTAAAGACATCTGGGAAGTCACAAAGAATGGTTATACTGCTACTGTAGCTGGTTAGACTGCTCCAACTACCTTAGCTAAAGATGAAGAGAATGATTGCAAAGCAAGAGAAGCACTTTTGAGCGCATTATCAGATCAACAAATCATGGGATTATCAGATAGGTCCACTGCTAAAGCTATTTGGGATCATTTGGAAACACTAAATGAAGGAGATTCCATAGTTAAGATTGCAAAACTTGAAAGCTTTTGAGTCAGGTATGAACATCTGAAAATGGAAGAAGATGAAAGGATTTCTGCTTTTATGGAAAGAGTAAATTAAATTGTTTTGGGTATTAAATGTTGTGGAGGAACCTTAAGTGAGGATGAAATTGTTTCAAAAGTTTTAAGAGGTTTTCCACTAGCATATAAAATGAAGGTTACTGCTATAAATGAGTTGAGAACAATGCCTAATACATCAGTAACTAGGGATACATTGATTGGAAAACTTTCAGCCTTTGAAATTGAGGAATTTGGTCCTGTTGCTACTATAAAGATAGATTTGGCCTTTAAAGCATCAACATCATCTGCTCCATCATTTGACAAATCAGACTGGAAAGCCTTTTATGCAAGAGAACTTGAAGAAACCAGGAAGGAGAATGAAGAACTTGAAGAACTTGAAGCACTATTTGCAAGGAAAATGCCAAAAGGTCCAGTTGGAAGTAAGTATGAAGGTAAAACACCCTTTAAATGTTTTAACTGCAATAAGATTGGTCATATGGCTTCGAGATGCCCTGATAGACATGCTAGACTAAGAGAAGAAGCAAGAAGAACATACAAGCCTAATCCTGAATATCAGAGATATAGATTTAAGAAGAACAAAGACAAATCTTGTTACATTGCTGATGAAGGTGTGACTGATGATTTTGATGAGGATCCAACAGACAATGGATGGGTTTTTTTGCTATAATAGAGGATCAACCAGCACCTACTACTCAACCGATAGAACAAGTCCTAGTAGCTAAAGTTGAAGCAAAGGATGAATGGATCGTTGACTCAAGATGCTCACATCATATGATAGGAGACAAAGGCAAATTCTTGAACTTTGAAGAATACATTTGAGGTTTAGTAAGATTTGGAGATGACAAAGCCTGTTCAATCAAAGGTAAGGGTTCAATATCTCTTGATGGTAAGAATAACACTGACAATGTCTACTATGTTGAAGGATTAAAGCATAATCTTTTAAGTGTTGGTCAATTAGTTAAGAAGGGATTTCAATTACAATTTAAAAATGGAAAATGCAAAATCATGAATAGAACTGGTTTGGAAATTGCAACCTGTAATCAGACTAGAGGTAATATCTTTCATTTGAATAACAGTGAAAAGGCATGCTTGATTGCACATATAAATGAAAGTTGGTTATGGCATAAGAGACTATGTCATGTAAACTTTGATTGCATGGTAAAAATCAGTACTTCTAAGGCAGTAAGAGATCTACCTAAAATTGTGAAACCTCAGAATACAATTTGTAAGGAATGCCAATTTGGAAAACAAGTTAGAGCTAGTTTCAAAAGTATTCCAGAAAAATCCAATAATGCTCTTGATTTAATTTACACTGATTTATGTGGTCCAGCTAGAACAAAAAGCTTACAAGGTGATAGATATTTCATGCTAATTATTGATGATTATTCTAGAATGTGTTGGGTTACTTTTCTCAGAGAAAATCAGAAGCACTTGGAAAGTTCAAACTATTCAAAGCAATGGTTGAAAATGAAACTGGTAAGAAAATCAAATGTTTAAGATCAGATCAAGGAGGAGAATTCACATCTAAGGACTTTAATACATTTTGTGAAATGAATGGAATCAGAAGATAGTTATCAGCACCTCAGACACCACAGCAGAATGGAGTTGTTGAAAGGAAAAATAGAACTACCTTGGATGCAGCAAGAAGTATGTTATCAGAAGCAAATCTACCACATGTGTATTGGAGAGAGGCAGTTAGCACTGTTATCTATACATTCAACAAAGTTCACATCAAAGGTGAAACCGGTAAGACCTCTCATGAACTATGGTTTGGTAATACTCCTACTCTTAAGTATTTCAGAATTTTTGGAAGTAAGTGTTATATTAGAAGAGATGAGTATATTGGAAAATTTGATCCTAGAAGTGATGAAGGAATATTTCTTGGTTATTCATCTAAGAGCAAGGCATATAGATGTTTTAACAAGAGATTGCAGAAAATTGTTGAGAGTACAAATGTAAAGATTGATGAACAATTTAGAGGAACTTCAAGGTATATAGACTTTGAACCAGCAACAGAAGTTGTGACAAATGAACCTACACAAAATCCACCAGTACAGAATGAAGATCCAGTTACCTCGGTATCATCAGAGGATTCCACAGTAATTGAAGAACAACAACAAACTAAGACACCCCGATATGTAAGATTGAATCATTCTGAAGATCAGATAATTGGAAACAAATTTAAAGGAGTTATGATAAGAGGAAGATTGGCAAATGAAGAGGTATGTCTTATTTCTCAAATTGAACCATCATCTATCAATGAGGCATGTGAAGATAAATTTTGGATTAAAGCTATGGAAGAAGAATTAGGACAAATTGAGAAAAATAATACTTGGACATTAGTTCCTCGGCCTAAAGATAAAAATGTAATTGGAACCAAATGGGTATTTAGAAACAAACTTAATGAAGATGGTAAGGTTGTCAGAAATAAAGCAAGACTAGTGTGTAAGGGATATTATCAGAAAGAAGGAGTTGATTACAATGAAACCTTTGCATTGGTAGCCAGAATTGAGGCAGTCAAATTATTCTTGGCTTTTGCAGCTCACAAGGACTACAAAGTTTATCAAATGGATATTAAATGTGCATTTTTGAATGGAGATCTTGAAGAAGAAGTATATATTGAACAACCTGATGGATTTTCTTTAACATATGACAATGATATGGTTTGCAGGTTAAGAAAAGCTTTGTATGGATTAAAACAAGCCCCAAGAGCTTGGTATGCAAGTTTGGATAAGTATATTTTAAAGATTGGTTTTACTAAAGGAAATGCGGATAGCAATTTATATTACAAAATAACTAATGATGACATCTTGATTATTAAAGTATTTGTTGATGATATAATCTTTGGAGGAGAAGATGGATTATGTAAAGAATTTTCTATTAAAATGCAACAAGAATTTGAAATGTCTATGATTGGAGAAATAAAATTCTTTTTAGGATTGCAGATTTCACAGACTGATAAAGGTATATTTTTGAGTCAATCCAAGTACTTGAAAGAATTACTAAAGAAATCTGGGATGGAGAACTCTAAACTGGTAAGCACACCTATGACTACAAATGACAAATTATCTCGAAGGGATGAATCTACACATGTTAATCCAACTAGATACAAATCTATGATAGGAGGTTTACTTTATTTGACACAAACCAGGCCTGATATTATGAATGCAGTATGTATTGTTTCTAGATTTCAAAGTAATCCTAGGGAAAATCATGAGTCAGCTATAAAAAGGATTTTCCGGTACTTATAAGGCACAACAAATCTTGGATTATGGTATCCTAGAGACGAAAATTTTGACCTATGTGCATACACAAATGCAAATTGGGCAGGAGATGTGGATGATAGAAAAAGCACCACTGGAGGAGCATTCTTTCTTGGAAAAAGATTAGTTTCTTGGTTGAGTAAGAAATAGAGTTGTACATCTTTATCAACAATAGAATCAGAATATGTTGCAGCAGCAACTAACTCTACACAGGTACTATGGCTTAAACAAATGTTGAAAGACATAAAGGTAAAATGCAGGGAACCCATTACTATATATTGTGATAACACTGCAGCAATTGATATATCTAAGAATCCGATATTACATTATAAAACAAAACATGTTTCTATTAAACTTAATTTTCTAAGGGAAAAAGTTGAAGAAAAGGAGATAAAACTGGTTTATGTGAATACTAAAGAATAGCTTGCAGATATTTTCACAAAACCTTTACCTAAGGAGACTTTTGAATATCTCAGAGATCAGCTTGGATTCATACCACCATTGGTAGAGACTTAGACAGTTGATGATTGTCATCAACCGACGGAATAGAAAGACAAATCTTTTACTCCGGTCTTTTGATGAGGAAGTTACTTCTCAGGGGGTGTAGTTGGTATTTTGTATGAACTTGATTTTTGTAACTTTGGCATTTGATGTCAAAGGGGGAGAGATATCTATGGAAAAACACATTATCTTTTTGAGGAGAGATTGGTATAAACACATGTTGCCAGAGGGAGAAATTATTGTGTAAAGAAGATTATTGGTTTTTGGTATTTGGCACTTTGATGGTTTTTCCATCTTGTGTTGCCATCAATGCCAAAGGGGGAGATTGTTGGTATTTTAGTATGGTTTTTTCATTGATGTCAACACCTACTGAAACACTAGCACTTTGGAGATCCAACAACATTCATCGGCAAGCAAGTAACTATTGCACAGTTACTGGTATATGGTTCACCGGTAGGATATAATGTTCACTGGTACCTGGAATGATATGGAAGACACTTGGTAATGTCGAAGACATCATGTGGATACTTTGTTTTGAAGAATTAATCATTGGTATATTCATATTTGCATATTTGCTTTTACTGGCAAATAGGTTTAGGGTCATCTAGGGTTACACCGATAGGTTTATCTTTTTCAGATCAGCATGGCACGCTATGAAGATGATTTATTATTGTTGTAAATGCATTAAGCTGACATGTTCAATCAGTTATTGCATCGGATATTATATTTGTAGACACCTAAAAATGGTCAATGCTTGCGGAGTCATACTTTAACATTTGCGCATTGCCTCATTTTAGGTTTTTGTGTCGCATTAACATTTATCCTATGTCACGCACTTGGTTTTTATCATTTGTGAGCATCGAGTCTTTCTTCTATATTCTTCATTCATCTCGCTCTCAAATTTGGTCTTGTCGACAACACTATCCAGTCATGATTTTGATCGATTTTATCCTGTCGCATCAATGTGTGTGCTCATTTGTCATTATTTTGGACATCGTCAATCCTAATTAGGGTTTTGTCCTCTTATCAATCTTATCATCTGGCGATTGATTTGTCATCGATCATTGTTATGTTCGATCTTGTCATTTTGCGATCAATTTGTCATTGATCATTGTCATTTTCAATCTTGTCGTCTTGCAATCTATTTTGTCATCGATCGTCGTCCTTCTCAAATATGTCAATTTGGATCATTAGTCATTGTTCCTCATCAATTGGCGCATTTATCAATCAAATCATTTATCACATTGGTCCTTTGTTAATCCGAATCATGATCGAGTCAATTATCTTTCATCAAGACCTAATTGTCCTCCTTGCATTGCTAATTTATCTTCTAGGGTTTCATGATTTAATCATTTAACCCTGTTTTCCTTTTCTCCCTCTATGTTAAATAAATTATTTATTTATCTTAAGTCTTCTTGTCACAATTAAATGTTTATTTAATTGGATAATTAATTCTTCCCTCTTTGTGAATTAATTAATAAATGAAAAAATTGTTAATTAATTCACTCAATTTTCATCAATTTCCTAATTTCCAAGTCATCATTTCTAACCTAATTTTCTAATTTCTCCTAAATTCCTAAATGTCTATTTCTATTTCAAAATCTTGTCATAAATCCTTGCATAGCAATTTGTCATAAATTGTCATCAATCCTTGCATAGCAATTTGTCATACACATGTCATAATTTTGCTATTCTTGATTTGAATTTCCATTCGAATCATTTTCATGCTAATCTTTTCTTTTCTCCAATTTATCTATAAATTGGATGAATTTCTTCAATCTCAATCTAATAATCATATGATCTAATAATCAGATTATCGAATTTATAATCACTTTGTCAAATCACACTTCGAGTACTCTTGCGCCAATATCTTATTTGCTTGCTTTCATATCATGATCATGCACTAGTAGGTGAGATCCACAACAAAGCTATTTGGAGAAGAAAGAAGGACAATGGAGCCGCATGAAGGAAGCATTTAGATCTACATTTGGTTTGCATAGTCTTTAGTTTTGAATGTTTCATTTTCATGTCTTTATTGAGTGTGTTAGGATAGATCATTGCATTTGTGCTTTTGTGATTGAGCTAAGATTAGTATTTTGATTTGCTTGTGATGATTTCCAATTTCCTAGCTACATTAATTGGTGAACCCGACATGAACACTAACCATCTAACCCCTTAACTATGTTTTTGAGTGCTTTTGAGTTGATTTGCAGGTCAAAAAAACCCAAAAATAGGGTAGTGCAGGGTTTTCTGGGGACTTCTGCGCTTGTGTGAGACAACCTGCGCCTGTGTCAAGCAACCTGCGCCTGTGTTAAAGACATTCTGTGCCTGTGTCATGACTTCTGCGCCCGTGTAAAGTCCAGAAACAGAAGTAAAAATGCAGTGTTTTACTTGAAAATTGTTTGTTTTGCATTCTGTTTTCTGGTTTTTGGTTTTTGTTACTAATTCTCTGTGTAGAACCTTGGCATACGCATGGCAAAGACAAACAAATGAAACTACTAACACGTTTTTGTGCAGGTTCGATAGTTAAAGACTAAACATTTCAAACTTCTGACTTGGGTTTTGCAGGTTGCCTTGGACTACAACTAAACCTTGTGTTTGCAATTAATTTTTAGGCACCTAGTGATTTCTAAATAGGATGGAATGAATGTATGTTTGCTTTGATTGTTGAGCTTGACATTGGAGTAGGAGAGTATGCTCTCATCCTTCTTAGGGTGATCAGAAATCCAGATCTTCGATACCATGCTCATGTCTTTGATTGTTTGTCACCTTTAGAGGGCTTGCCTTCCCGACCATTTTCTTTTGCAAGAAAGTGATAATCGTGAGAAGGGAATGACCCAAAGTGAGTATGGCTAGAATACCTTGGCATTCTAACTCACTATAAATAAATACCTGATGGGCGAAAGCTTTGAAGGAAGGGTTACGTGGGAATTACAGTTACTTGGGAAGTGATGACCCTTGAACTCTTTCTCATATCAACATCTAAGTAGGACCTCACGGTCTAAATTGTGCTTGCACGACTACATTTTTTTGGTGTCTTGATGGGCTTAATGTCTCAATCACGCTTGCATGACTTCAAGGAGTAACGCTTAACAGAAATCCTTACTAAACACCTTGTTTTTAGAGGCCAAAAACCCTTCTAGTTATGTGCATCAATTTCAACATTATGAAACAATTTCAAGAAAAGAGACAACATCAATTTCAACATTATGTGCCTCCACAACAAGAACAAGAAGGTGTTTACTATCAATCACATTTTCAACCATCACAACCAATGGTTCAACCAATTTTCCAACATATTCAACCAACACAACCAATGGTCCAATTTCAACAATATGTCCAACCAACTATACAATGTCAACAAATAGTTCAACCAATGGTGGAATATCAATGTCAACAACCACAACCAAAGATTCAAAAACAAAGGTTGCAGCACACACCAACCCAAGTTTCAAACATGTCAGAACAATTGAACCAAGTCCAATATCAAAACATGACATCAGATCAGAACCAACTCCTTGCCAAACAAGTTCAAATTCTAGGTCCAATCATGTCAAAACCTCGAAAGAAAGGTGGCTTTATTGCAATGATCTTAAGGAAACTACCAAGTGAGTTCTTTGAGGAAGATCAAGATAATACACTTATGTCTAGCAATGCCTCATCCCCTCGCAAGCAAATTGACTCTCCAGTGGCATCTATCCCTACACCTCTAGAAGTTTCACAAGAACCTTCTATATTGTCCTCATCAAACAATACACCCAAGGATGCAATTATCCAAGGGCTATCCATAATTGATTGCCAAGATAATCCAATTCATGATGCACATCCTTTTCATGTTTCAGAAATACAAGACCCAATGCCACCATGCACTTTATTGCCATTACCTATTTTAGAGGACCCCATTCGAAGTCCTTCTTCCTCATGTTCAAGCATTGATTCCTTGCTAGAATCCATCACAAATGTTCAAAGTGCATCTCCTTCATGCCAAAACATTGATTCCTTGTTAGAATACCCCATGCATATCCAAAGTCCAACCCCATGTCAAGAGGATAATTTAGAGCACGAAGAAATGAGTCCTAAAGAAAATCAAGATCAAGATCCTAAAACCTTATCATCCCATCCAATTGTTGACCAGGATCCCATTTCCCCAAACACTCACAATGATTCACTTATTCCTGTCAATTCTATCTAAGAACACAATGTCCTTTCAAATCCCATTGACACTCCATTCCCAGAGCAAGATCAAGATATCCCAGTTCATCCAATCCCAAACGATCCCCTTCTATTTCATGAACAAAATGTCCTTTCAAATCCCATTGACATTCCACTTCCTGAGAAAGATCAAGATATCCATTCCATCCTTTATGATGATCCCATTGAAAGTCAAGAGCAAAGCACCTTTAAAGAGGATTCCAAGGATCTTCCTCCTTGTCAGGATCAAATTATTCCTTTAAATCCCCCACAAGATCCTTTTGTTCCTCCATCTCCTTGTCTTAATGCTCCATATCCACTCCAAGGTCTCATTTCTTTTGATGATCCCATTATTCCTCCCATTCCATCTCTTGAAGAGCCTGTCATTGAGCCATGTCCACCTCACAATCCTAATCCCCCTCATGATCCTAATCCCCCTCATGATTCTAACGTGTCAGTGCAAGATATTCATGAACCCTCGACATGCATAATGGGTTCTCCCACTTTGGTGCAATCCGATCCACTTCAAGATCTCATTATTTCTCTCATATCATATCCACCTCATAATGGACTCGCGTCTTCTTCCCAAGGAAAAGAGTATCCTACAAGTCAAGATATTCATAAAGGCAAAGGAGTAGATCTTCATAAGCAAGAATCCCTTCATGTTAAAGAAGATCTTAAGGGTCATGTCCACACAACTCACTCTCAAGACGTGGGTACCCCTGCTAAATCCAACATCCCTTCAAAATCAAAACATACACCTTCCCCATCATACCTTCCATCCATCTTAGGTCCTTATATCCCCTCATCCTTTATGCAAGGTCAGCAAAGGCACACATCCTTGAGTAGCTTTCATCCATGCAAAAGACCTCCATTTCATTCATATCCATCCATGCATTCCTTTCCCCCTCCAAGCAATTTGGATGCCAATTATAAAATTCATAAGTCTAGAAATCCACATGTATTCAAGGATCAACATGTCCAATATAATTGACATGTGAAAACAAAGAACAAATTGATCTATAAAGAAAAAGAAATATCCAAAAGGCCACAAAGGCCCACTGAGCAAAATACAACAAAGTCAATATATATATGGGTTCCTAAATCCCTTGTGCAAGCAATGCACTCCAAGGAACCACAAAAGCATGAAAAATCAAAAACCATGTGGATCCCTAAGTGGCTCCTTGAAGCACAAAAGCCTAAAGAAACATCCAACTTGGCATCCAAAATTGCTATTCCTCCATCCAACCCTCTCAAATTTGCGGAGTCATACTTTAACATTTGCGCATTGCCTCATTTTAGGTTTTTGTGTCGCATTAACATTTCTCCTATGTCACGCACTTGGTTTTTATCATTTGCGAGCATCGAGTCTTTCTTCTGTATTCTTCATTCATCTCACTCTCAAATTTGGTCTTGTCGACAACACTATCCAGTCATGATTTTGATCGATTTTATCCTATCGCATCAATGTGCGTGCTCATTTGTCATTATTTTGGACATCGTCAATCCTAATTAGGGTTTTGTCCTCTTATCAATCTTATCATCTGGTGATTGATTTGTCATCGATCGTTGTTATATTCGATCTTGTCATTTTGCGATCAATTTGTCATTGATCGTTGTCATTTTCAATCTTGTCGTCTTGCAATCTATTTTGTCATCGATTGTCGTCCTTCTCAAATATGTCAATTTGGATCATTAGTCATTGTTCCTCATCAATTGGTGCATTTATCAATCAAATCATTTATCACATTGGTCCTTTGTTAATCCGAATCATGATCGAGTCAATTATCTTTCATCAAGACCTAATTGTCCTCCTTGCATTGCTAATTTATCTTCTAGGGTTTCGTGATTTAATCATTTAACCCTGTTTGCCTTTTCTCCCTCTAGGTTAAATAAATTATTTATTTATCTTAAGTCTTCTTGTCACAATTAAATGTTTATTTAATTGGATAATTAATTCTTCCCTCTTTGTGAATTAATTAATAAATGAAAAAATTGTTAATTAATTCACTCAATTTTCATCAATTTCCTAATTTCCAAGTCATCATTCTAACCTAATTTTCTAATTTCTCCTAAATTCCTAAATGTTTATTTCTATTTCAAAATCTTGTCATAAATCCTTGCATAGCAATTTGTCATAAATTGTCATCAATCCTTGCATAGCAATTTGTCATACACATGTCATAATTTTGCTATTCTTGATTTGAATTTCCATTCGAATCATTTTCATGCTAATCTTTTCTTTTCTCCAATTTATCTATAAATTGGATGAATTTCTTCAATATCAATCTAATAATCATATGATCTAATAATCAGATTATCGAATTTATAATCACTTTGTCAAATCACACTTCGAGTACTCTTGCGCCAATATCTTATTTGCTTGCTTTCATATCATGATCATGCACTAGTAGGTGAGATCCACAACAAAGCTATTTGGAGAAGAAAGAAGGACAATGGAGCCGCATGAAGGAAGCATTTAGATCTACATTTGGTTTGCATAGTCTTTAGTTTTGAATGTTTCATTTTCATGTCTCTATTGAGTGTGTTAGGATAGATCATTGCATTTGTGCTTTCGTGATTGAGCTAAGATTAGTATTTTGATTTGCTTGTGATGATTTCCGATTTCCTAGCTACAATATTGTATGTAAAATGTTTTTATTGTAATATCTTGTAGAGTCGACCTACTAAAATTGGTCTTAGGGTATGGTATAAATGTAAGATCTTATTTGTAAGATCGAGTGTGGAATGCGAAAAATAATTGTGTGAAGGTATATGCGAGATTAAGCAGAGGTATACACGAAGACATGATTTGAAGGTGAAGCTAGGTTTTTGTAGAAGTATATCAGCATTACACCGGTACTGAATCCAGCATATGAAGATGCTATTTTGTGCTGTACATTCTTATTGGATTTAACCATCCAACTGTAGTCAGTGTGACTCCCATTTTGTGTTTAAGCAGTGAGCTCTAGGCTGTTGGCCTTTTTGCATGTGTAGACCCCATTTATGTACACTTACTATCTACAGTAGTATCATCTGATTGTGGGTAAGGTTTCCCACAATGGTTTTTCCCCTTACAGGGTTTCCACGTACAAATATTGGTGCTATGTGTTGTGGATGACTTTATGTTTATGTTTCATGCATTAATCCTTACCGGTATAGTAATTTACTATTAACACTGTCTACCGACATACTTAACTGGTTTACCGGTATTAAGCATTAAGCTGGTTAAATGATTTTTGGTTCAAATTTATTAGACAACTGATTCACCTCCCCCTCTCAGTTGTCTCTGGGACCTAACACTGAGAACATTATTCATTCCTATGCCATTGTTAAGATTTCCAACCTTGACTGAGTCTTAGAAAGATGGACTTGGATAGAAAATTGTGTATCTTCTGGGCAATTTTATTGATGTTTTGTGCAGCTATAAGTAGAGGAGATCATCCTTTCAGTCTGGGTGCAAACCCCATTTTACTTCTTTCATGCAACCCTTCTCTTTCTCCCATTTCCTATCAAACCATAGATTAGTTTTATCAGTGTTGGGATGGTCCAACACTCTGTAGTCAGATTGAAGAGGAAGTCGGCCTTCTCTGGAGATTCAACCTCACAACAACGAAGTGTCCCACATTTGAGAGGTTGATTCAATGTTTACAAGGTTGGTGGTCAAACCTAATCACCAAGTGTGTAAACTTTTGTGTTAACAGTTTTTGGCACACCTGATGGGACATATCTTTAAAGCATTCAAGAAGAAATCCAGTTCCATTCCAAGCCACCGACCATACCACAATTTTTTGGAATACATAGTAGGAAAAAATTTCAACATTATTGCTAAGGATTGAGTGCTACCATTAGTAAATCAGCCTTTGGAGGCAAACACCAAACACTTGGCGACTCTCTTAAGGAGCAATTCAGATTCTTGGTGATACCAGTTGTAGCTTTATGCCAAGGAGACACACTAAATCATCATCTAGAGGTACTTTTCAATTTATCTAGCTTCCTTATTCAAATTACAGGAGTAGAAGAGGTGGGATTTCTTTGTCACCGGTCAGGGGAACTCAAGCAAATATATCTACACCCCCTAGGTCTCAGTCTACCCCTCCTATTACAAGATTAACATGACCTAGAGGCCCTTCTATCCATATTAACAGGACCTTATTTCAGATGGCAATCCCAAGAGCACATACCTTTGTCACCTTCAATGGTGGCAGTCCCTTAGTCCTAGCCCAAAAGAATGACATTCCAGTACCAGCCTTGAAGGCTATACCATTTTTCAATGGAGAGACATCTACCTCCCCAATGGAGCATATACAAGATATGGCAAGCATTTGCACAGTATTTGATGTCATTGGGGATAATGTTGTAGTGAGACTTTTTGCTGCCTCATCTAAGGGAAAGGCCCTTCAGTGGTATAGAGGACTAGCTCCTAACTCTATTCACAATTGGGATGAGTTAGGGGAGAAATTGTGCAAGCATTTTGAGGACAAAAGTGACCATTTGTCACTTATGGAGTAGCTAACTACAATCAAAAGAGCACCCGATGAGTTCATGGGTGATTTTAACTATAGATTCCAAAAGACATGGGATATAATCCCATCTTTAGTAAAGTCTTCATCAAACCATGCTTTGTTATATTTTCTCAAGGCTTTGAATAGCGACATAGCTGTAATGATTCAATGTATGGGAGGGGATAATCTCCCATTAGCTTATGAGGTTGCTATCAGGGCAAAAAAATGCTTAATACAGGTAGGAAAGTTGTCTCCTAGGCCTCCAATGCCCTTATTTCTAGAGGCTCCTACCCAACAACCTGTTTTAGCTCCTATCCTAGTGGCTTCCACAAGCCATTTTCTTACACTTGCGCCCTCTTCTTTATCTTCTAAAATTAAGGAACGACATGCCTCTCTTGAGATATCGATGCAAAAGATTATCAATCCATTACAACAACAACTACAGGGACATGGAATTGAATTGGTCTCAATCAAGAGACAATTACCATAGGCTAACAGCAGGCCTTAGCAGCCCCAAAACCAGAACTATCAACATTAAAGATCAAATTTTCAAGGGCAGAACCAATGGAGCAATGCTAGGCCCTTGAACAGTTTGAATCCCATAGCTACAAGCTCCTCAAAGGCTATAGTGCCAATTCAAAACAATCTTACTCAGGAACAAGATTGGTGTGTTCCATGCAATCAGCCCCATAATTAGGCTTCTTGTCAGAATGGTGCATTTTCTCAGGCCCTAGTAGCACAAGAGGAGCCAACAACATTAGGGCATCAACAATTTTCTGACTGTCTCAGTTATACACATGGAGATAAAAAAATTATGAATTGGCAAGAGGCTGATTTTTGTGGAATGAATCAGATAGGTGGGGATAATGTGGCAGACAACACGAGATAAAAAAGGAGGGCCATAGATCCTAGTGATAATTTTGCAGCAGTTTCTTAGACTCCATTCATAGATCAAGCTTTACAACTTGTCCTGCAATCTTCAATGCTAAAGTCATTTGATAAAGCGACTGCTCTAAAAAATAGCAAAACTTGACACAAAATGTCAAGGAGAGAGAGCCACCTAAGGCTCCTATAATATCAAAACTAGACCTTTTTGTTGAAAAAGTCCCTGCTAAGGCTGCCACCCCCTTTAATATTGTTGAACAAATGAAGAGGGCCAACCACAATGTATCTATGTGGGATGCTCTTGCTGTCCCATTTCAAAGAGACCTACTACTTCAAGAGGCCCTGAAGGGGATGAATGTTGCAGAAGGTACTAGTCAGCATTGCAGTTCTTCAACTTCCACAAGCTTGGTGCAACCTTTGGAGGTAGAGTGTTCAAATAAAATCAGTAAGCCTCCCCCTTTTTATCCGTCATTAATAATACGAGATAATCTTCTCCATAATTGCATGTTAAATAGTGGGGCTAGTAGTTGAGTTATACCAAAGGGGATAGTTCACCGCCTAGGTATCAAGTATGAACCTATAACAAGAGGGGTGGTGCAGCTTGATGGAACATCAGTTCATAATGTGAGAGTCATTAAAGATTTAAATCTAACCTTGCATGTCTTCTCGAGTTGTAGTTTGTTGCAAGACATCTCAGTGATTGACCTCCCTTCTTATTTTGCTATTTGTCTGTCTAGGGAATTCACTGCTAAGATAGGTGGCTACCTATCTTCTTACTAGTCTCACATGTTTCCCTATTGCCAATGATCATATAGAACCCTATACCCCAAGTCCCATCAACATGAATTGTACTCTACATGAGGATAAAGAAGAAATTTAATTAAGAGAGCCTGCAACTCAGTTGGATGAGGTACCTGATTGCCTACTTGATGAGTGGGCAAATGCATTTCAATTTGATCTCACTGATGAAGTCAATAATATCGCCTAGGCACATATTATATACATGAGTAAGACACCCCCATTCTGAATATTTCAAGGGAAGACAATGATGTGAAGGGGATATGGGAAATGTTCTTTGATGGTTTAAGGACCAAGAATGGTGCAAAGGCCATTGTATTGCTGACCTCCCCCAAGGGGGAGAAATTTAATTTTTCTTTCAGACTTCAGTTTAGTTGCACTAACCATGTAGCTAAGTATGAAGCCCTGATTTTGGGTCTCCAAATTACACAAAAGAGTGATAAAATCCTTAAAGGTGCATAGAAATAACAAGTTGGTTGTAAATCATATTAGAGCTAAGAGCACCATCAAGAGCAACCTTCTCAAGTCCTACAAGCATAGAGCATTGGACATAATTGAGGGATTTGAAGCCTTCAATATTTCTAGTGTTCCTAGAAATCAGAATAATCATGTTGACCGATTAGCAGGCAATTGGTGCCCAACCTGACATTCCATCTCATGTTGCAACTGAGAAAGAACAATAGATCAGAATTGTGGTGAGACCTACAGTACCTGTAGACACCTAAAACTGTCATGTCTAATTAAATAAATATTTTATTTATTTAATTATTTTTAGCCTAATTCTTCTATTAATTAAATAAATCTTTATTTATTTAATTAATTCATTTATCCTCTTCTAGCCTTATTTCTCATTAAATAAATACATTTGTTTATTTAAATTACCCTTTTCCTAAATTAAATAAATATCTTATTTATTTAATTGATCCCACTTCTTCTATTAATTAAATAAATCTTTATTTATTTAATTAATTCATTAACCTTTTCTAGCCATGACACATGTCATTCATCTCTTAATTCATACACTACCTACCCTCTCATTATTTTATTATTTTCTTTACCTACCCTCTAATCATAGCCGACCATTTATCTCTTACACCTCTCAATCTTATCCCTTCATTTCTTATAGTGTCTTCTATATAAGGAGATGCTTCCTTCATTATCAAACCCTCACTATGCATTCAACCCTCGACTACGCTTTCGAACTTGTATATGCAATCAAGCCTACTTGCAACCACATTTTCGTTCTTTGTTGAGCTCTTGTGCACATATAAAATCTGAGAGAAAATATATCAAGCAAGATCAATGGAGATAGGAAGAATGGAGATCCAAACCCTATTGGACATGTGATGGTATAATCTTTGTGATTTCATTTGATTTGCATTGTCTTAGGTAATCTTCATATGTTATGGTGGATCTTTGTTGTTGTTAGGCTAGGGTTTTGTGGTTGAATTCATTTAGTCTTTCAATGTTGTTGTTATCCATTTTCACCATATACATTTTGGCACACCCCGTGGGACATGAATTTTTGTTAGATCTGTGTTTTTTTCATGTTTTCCTAACCATATATTGCTGTTTTGTAAAACAATTTGGAGAATAACATTGTGCAGCTAAGGTTTTGGACACAAAATCAAGATCTTGGAGAGATTTGATCATATTTCACAAACGGATTGGAAATTTTGCACCAAATGTTTTTTTCAAGTTGAAGACAGTATCAAGAGCTCTCAAAGAAAAATTCGGATCTATTGGAGCATATTTTAATTTTCTATGAATTTTTTATGAATTTTCATAAAAAATTAATTTTGAGAGCAAATGAGCAAATTTTTTAGCTTTTCTTACATTTTTGGAAATCTCTCATAATTATACATAGGATCTGTTCTTTATGATTTTAATTTTGATGCAAAATATTTCCTAAAAAATTGGATCTTTAAAAATTAAGGTTTTTCATTGTTTTGATCAGATCTCACAAACGACTTTGAATTTTGGCATAATTTTTTTTTTTTAGGTCAGGAAAATTATCAAAGGTGTTCAGTAAAAATTTTAGATTTTTTGGATCAAGATTTCATTTTATATGAATTTTTTATGATTGTTCATAAAAAAATAATTTTGAGAGCACATTAGTGAAGTTTTTGGATTTTCTTACATTTTTGAAAATATCTCAGAATTATACATAGGATCTATTCTTTGTAATTTTAAATTTAATGTAAAATCATTCCTCAAAAATAGGATCTTTGAAAATTAGGGTTTTATATTATTTCACTCATATCTCACAAATTGCTTGGATATGTTGTAGAAATTTTTTTATGCAAGTTTGGAAGACCGTCAGGACTGTACAGTAAAAATTTCAGATTTTTTGGATCAATTTTGCATTTTATATGAATTTTTTATGATGTTTCATAAAAAATTAATTTTCGGAGCAAATTAGCAATTTTTTTGGATTTTCTTACATTTCTAGAAATTTCTTGAAATTTTCCATGTGGTCTTTTTTTATGATGAATCATATCTTTGAATTGGTCAAAAAAACTGCATTGTTGAAGGCCCCTATTTCACAAAGTCTTTTGGATCTAAAATTTACCTAACTTGTGTGCTTGTAGGAGGGGTATTATTGCAAAACTACTAACAAATCTTTGTTGCAGAATTTTGGCAAGGGTTTTTGATCTTTATTGTGTGCCTTATTTTCATAGACTAGCAAACACTTCAATTGGCGCACTAAAATTGAACTAGTGTCTTTTGTGTCTTGAGCAATAGACTCTTTTTGTTTAATCTTTAGAGGGCTTGTCTCCACGTGTGGTCATTAGGACTACTAGTGAGGAGAGAACGACCCAAGTGGTAGCGAGGAAAACCCACCTCTTCCAAACCACTATAAACAACTATATCCATGGTGAAAACTATGGATAACGTGTGCTGATTAGTTCATACCGACACTATGTCTCCCAAAAAAGCATCTGATCAAATTTATTTGATCATTTGTAGGGCGTAACCCCTACCGGCTGGGAGCCTTCTGTATTTATAGAGCTGAAAGTGCGGCATGTATGGCCACATGAGAGGATACCCTTACTAGCACCTTTTTGTTTTAGAAGCCAAAATCCTTCTAGTTGTTGGGGCAGGAGGTCAGACCTCTGGAGCAGCCCACACACATACGGTTCTTAGTAGAGATACAAAGTTCACCACAGGGAGTTTTCATGGGCACCGATGTTTGGTTGCCCCAAGAAGTGAGTGCCGAGGGTGGAGCTAGTGGGGTCAAGCATCTAAGTATCCACTCTGAATAGTGTAGCCTCATGTGGGATCAACTTGGCCAGCCATAAGAATTGTGCTTGACTTATTTTAAACAATCAAACATTCAAGACCAAACATCAAAACATTGTGTCTTTTGTGTCTTCAAGTGTATGCAAAACAATTTTACATCAAACAACACATTTTTCTTTGAGTCATTTTGAGTCTAAACACTTGCAAACATTGAGTCTTCATCAACATTGTGTCCTCTTGTCATGGAAATACATTCAAAATTTCAGATTGGGTCACAACAAAACAACTTCACAAATTGGAAAAATTTACAGTCCAACAAACAAGAGCAATCAGTTGCAGAATTCTTGAGCTTCCGAAGTTATTTCTCTAGATTTTTATCTAGCATTCAACCTGTCTTTGAGTCTCACAAAGTCCATCATTGCTTTACACCTTGCATTACATTTACATTTGTCTAAACTTGAGTCAAAAGGTCACTTGCTTGTCCTAATCTTACTTTGTCAACACACTACATACAACAAAATTTTGCTAAGTGGTCCCTCATCAAGGTCTATTACCTTTGGGTTTCATTTGGTCTTACTTAGAGTCAAGGTCAACTTACCTCATCAAGAGAAACTATCATCTCTTTGGAAGTCACACCTACTCTACTACATACATACTTGGTCTTCCACTTTGGACATTGCAAGTAAACCTTAGATTCATTTACATTCCATCCAACTCTTGGTCTTCCATACTCTTTCCATTTTCATCTAGTCTCTGACATCTTGTTCAAGACCTAGTTCATGGTTGAAACCTGTTCCCAAAAATCTAGGAGAGAAGCTAAAGAGGCTCAAGAGTCCGCAAACATGAGTGCCTATGAGTATGATAATGATGTCTTTTTCAATTCTGATCATACTACATTACCTGGCATAGATGCCTATAGAAACATTCCAAATGTTGAGAACATGGACACTATAAACAAAAATGATACACACAATGACAATATGGACAACTTTTTTGTACATTCAACAGAAGTGGAAGACTCCATTATGGATCCTCGTTTCAATCGATTGGTTGAGGAAATAATGAGGAGAGATAGACAATATTTCTTACAAGCAATGGCACAAAGTGGAGCCAAGATTCCTCATGATTTTGACATTTCTCAAATAATGGAAAATCGACCTTTACAACAACCTCACCTCAACATGGATCAAAGGAGGCCTAATAGTGGAGGAAATAGAGGACCGCATCTTGTTCCTGAATCACCATCATCTTTGTTTCAAAAACCTGAGGTCCCATACACACATGGTCAAGCATATGATACTCACCTTTGTAGACCATTATGGAGGTCTTATGCTGAAAAATATACTCAATCACATACCAATGCTAAGGACCAACCACCAAAGCAATTGGATATCCAAAGGCATGATCAAAATTTGGACATAAGAAAACCCCATGTCAAATTTGGGGGCAACACAATAGAACAAACTCATGACATACCTATAGAGTATGGTATACATGGACAAAGTAGATATTCCATTCCTCACCATGACTCTATACCTAGTGGTCCATATACACAACATCATTATAGACCTCCTCCATATGAACATGTGTATGATCAATATCATCCATATATGCAACATGCTCCTCCTCCACCGGGTGGCTCAGGCATGGGGTATGGTCCAAGAAGTTGATCTCCTCCTAAGAACAATTTGGAACAGCAAATCAAGGACTTACAAAAGAAAATGGAGGACATAAATACACCGAAGCCAAGTTACACAATGAGAGACATATGTCCCTATCCATTTGACAAAAGCATTCCAATGCCTCCATTTCCTACACACTTTGTGACACCTAAGTTTGATAAGTATAGAGTAAAAGGAGATCCTAAGGCACATATAAGATAGTTTTTCACAGCTTGCATTGAGGTAGCAGCAAAAGAGACATATTTGATGAGATTATTCCCAGAGATCTTAGGTGATCAAGCTATGGAATGGTTCTCCCAACTTCCACCTAGAATTAATTCATGGGGTGACTTAGCAGAGACATTTATCCAACATTTCTCATACAACATAGAGACAGATATATCAGTCACTACTTTGTGCAACACCAAGCAAAAGGATGGAGAGTCTTTTTCATCATTTTTACAAAGATGGAGGAATCTAGCTAGCAGATGCTCTTGTGAAATTCCACAAAAACAAATGGTAGATATGTTCACCCAAAATGTTAACAAAGACATTGGTTATGACTTGAGAAAAGCTTGCTTGTCCACTTTCAAGGACATCATTGAAAAAGGCTTAGCAATAGAGAAGGTCCTAATTGAGCAAGGCGTCATCAAAATATTCAAAGAAAACAAAGAGGACTATAAAGGAAAAGACAAGCCAAGATTTTGGAATAAAAACAAGAACACAGTCAATGATGGTGTTGTGGATGCCAATACAGTATGACCCAAAATTGTTTTTTCTGGATCAAGCTCTACAAAAAATCAAGTGAATACTCAAACAACTTCAAAGTCATGAAGGAAGTACACTCCATTGGGAGAACCACTAGAATCAGTTTTCAAGAAGCTAGTGGAAAACAAAATAATAACAATTCCAGATTTACCTCCATATGAGCCAAAGGTTAAACCAAATTGGTGGAATGATGATGAATATTGTGAATTTCATAAGAGAAAAGGTCATAACACAGGAAATTGTCATCGGCTGAAGAACATCATACAAGACCTTATTGATAGAGGTGACATTGAGATTGAAGGACATTCATCCAATCAAGAACATGAGATGTTTAAGGAACCATTACCAAAGCATGACAAGGGAAAAGCTAATGCCACAGATGACCAAACCAACTATACCAGAACATCTTATAACTATGATTCAACTATCAATCACATCTCAATGGACAATTATGTCTCTACCATTATCATCAAGGACAAAACGCCTGAGACTTCTACCCAAAGACCCAAGATTGTCCTAAAAGGCATCTGATCTTCTTCTAAACCAACCTCTGAATGTAATGTTACAACTCATTTAGATAAATTCACTTTGCAAGGTACTTCAACTAAAAACACCACTTCCTCATCAACCAAACCTGAGTATGACTTTGTAGAACAGTTAGGGAAGACACCCACACTTATCTCAATCCTTGAGCTTTTACGCATATCCCCCTCACATAAAGACATTCTTGACAAAATATTGAGAGACACTTCTATCCCTACTGATCTGAACGTGGACCAGTTTCAAGCCATGGTGGGATACATGTCCATTCCACACTCCTTTACATTTATAGAAATTGATGATGCCTCTGTAAGCCAACCACATAATGCACCTTTACACATTTAAGCCTTCATACACAAACATTGAATAAAACAAGTCCTAATAGATGGAGGAGTAGGTCTAAACATTTGTACATTGAGCACTATTAAACAATTGGGATATTCAGATAAAGCTGTGAATTCTACAAAGAAAATTACCATCAAGGCATATGATGATGAAGAGCGTTCATCCAAAGGCATAGTCACCTTGCCTCTCAGAGTTGGGCTAGTTGCAAAGGATGTGGTTTGTCAAGTCCTAGATCTAGATCTCACATACAACATATTACTAGGACGTCCATGGATTCATGAGATGAGCGCAGTCCCATCTACATACCATCAATGCATTAAGTTTCCACACAATGGAGTTGAAGTGACCGTCAAAGCTAACCCAAATCCATTCATATATTGCAACAATATGCCACATAGATCAGAAATAACAATACCAGTCAATCAAGAAGTTGTTCCATCTTCAACATATGTGGATCCAAAATCATTGAAAGCTTCTACATCAAAACAAACAGAGCTCAAAGAAAAGTTCAAGATTAAAGACCTGGGATGTGGTGAGTATATCTTTCATGTTGATCAACTCCCACTATCTCCTAAGGTATTCAGTCAACAAGAACAATGTATAAACAATTTTCAATGCCAAGGAATTGGGGGTGAACCACCTAGTGTTGTGGCTACTAAGTCTAAATGCAAATCTCCTCTAGTGGTGCAAGCAACTCTTGATATCAATAGTCTTAAGAGTGGTTCCAGCGAAGAATCTATTGAGTGTATCACCAACCCTCTTGAGAACTCACATAGCCTTACCATTTAATCCACTCATTCCATTTCCACTCCTCTCCTAGACTTGGATCAACAAGAATTACAAAAGCCCTTACTAATCAGGGATGAAAAATCAAGCTATGAACAGAAAAAACTAAAAGTCAAAACTAAAGAAAAGTCCTTCAGTCCAAATCAAAATCAAAAGCTATTGGACTCTGCAAAAATTGAAGTTAAGGATAAAAATCCTATAAAAGAAAAAGAACAGGAGTTGATCTCCCCTAATATCAAAATATCTGGGGGCAAAAGTTCTAAAATTTTAAGCCAAAAAGCATACTTGTTGATCCTAAGTCTCCATCATGCCATCCTACTCTCACTTATTTTCACAATCATAAGCCTTCATCACTCATCCACTTGTTCTGCACATCCATTCCCTTCTGGTGATACATCATGTACCTTTAATGGAGCTTCCTCGAAGGACTTTGTTATCAGGGATGCCCAAACTTCTTTAGGTGACACACATATGGGTCCGTGTAGTCCACACACTAGTAATTTTATCTTAGTTCCTTTATCAAGGAAGAGAGTCACTCGAGCTACATATCATTTAGTCAAGGAAAGTCATAGTTATAATCACAAGGTAAAACCTCGCACAATTGAGGTAGGCGATTTGGTTCTTAGAGAAAATCCTAAAAATCAGCAAGACAGAGAGAAGAAGGGCAAGTTTGAACCAAACTGGCTTGGTCCTTACATCATCACAATAACATATGGATCTAGTGCATATCAGCTCTCAACTATAGAGGGTGAACCTTTGGAGGATCCTATCAATAGCATGCACCTTCGCAGGTTTTACACATAGCTCTTCAGAGTATCCTAATTCAAAAATACAAAAAAAAATAAAAAATCGTTACTTGGTGAAAACCTGGCAAACAGGCGCCTTGTGACACAAAAAAAATTGCAAAACAGAAAAACATTTCGTCCAATGGTGAAAACCACTTTGGTGGCGCCCTAGACAAGTACCATGGTGAAAACTAGGTCACCGACACCATGTGTAGAGACAATGTTCCTCCCTCCTTCAGGATTCCATTTCATCCTTCACTTTGCACACACTCACAACCTATCCATTCATAATAAACTTACCCATTCCCATCATTGTTTGTTATTGATCTACCTAGGATTGGTTAGCCATCCATAATAAACATTCCTTTTTCACCTGTTTCAGTCCATAATAAATCAGCTCTTATTTGTGGCTAAGGGAAATCCTACGTCTAGTGATGGGTGTGGAACTGAGAGCATCACATGTTTCGAGGAGTATAGTTTCTTCCAGTTTTCTTCAGTCTAGCCACGCACAATCCACAATAAAGCAACATTTGCATCGCCAATCCGCAATAAAGTTCCATCTTCTCCGCAATAAAGTATCAATTTCATAGATTCAGTTAGTTTCAGATGAGACACAACAACAACAATGGGCTTCAACAAAATCAAATCTTTCAACAGACTCAAACAACATTATGGTTCAGTGCTATCTATCCTTTTGTGAAAGTAAACATTGTGACCACAATCAAACAAGACTTATACAAGTGAAAAGAGACACTAAAACTTGAGGACTACAGTGTATGTTGGTGTCGAGTCTTGGTTTTCTTTTGATTTTATATTTCTGGTGACATGTCTTTTAGCTTTTCCGGGATGTCTCTGACTAGAGATTCTATCTCCAGGATGTCTTTGACTAGAAAGTCAAGGATGGGGTATCGTCACCTATTTTTTTTCTTTTCCTATCTGTGGATTGTCTCTTAGTAATGCTATGACTTGTCCAAGGATATGAGGACACTGAGAGTCTAGTGTGAACTGGGGCATTCCTTGTTTGTGACTGTCTTATCTCCATGCAAACAAGTACAATGACTTTCTGGGTCGAACATATGCCTCGATTGTCATAATCTACTTGCCATAATAAAGCTCAATGATGATATGCACAAGAAGCTCTTTCACTTTCATATCTTCTACCTTCCATCCCCCTTTCTTGATTGACTTCCATCATCCTTCTTGAGTTCGTGTAGCCTGCTATCACATGACTGAGTATAATGACATGCTAAAAACATTTGCATTTCATGTAGTTGCACCTGCATTACCACATATAAGAATTTCATACATACATATAGATATCACAATTGCATCACATCCTGCACACAACACATATTAACACATTTTACATTTGCACTATCATATTCATCTACATTTCATACATTCACAATTGCATATGCATAACATATTAAAAACATAAAAGAACAAAAATATTGCATTTCATTATGTGCATATTTGCATCCATATCATAAGCATCACATAGAAACATACATCATGAAACATCTCATCACATAGGTACACATGCATATAGCTGTCGCAAAGATGAATCATCTCATATATATCTCAAAAAATCATAAGTGTCATGATACAATGATGTCAAAATACATATGGCTACATAGCCAACCCTCATGTCGCCCTATCTGGACAGAGGAACCCACTGATCACTCCTACCAGTACTATTGGTAGTGCTAATCCTATCCATGTCATGGCATCCCAAGCCACGTGTCTAGCCCTCATCTCCAATCCAAGATCATGGAACACTCATCTCAATGCCTCCCTGTCTCCGTCTTGATCATAGGGTATCAACTCCCCATCGATCGGTATCCTCAGTATCCTATACACATCCTCTAAGGTGACTGTCATCTCACCCATCAGAAAAAGAAAAGTGCATGTCTTAGAATGCCATCTCTCAGCCAAAGCCTTCAATAACCCCATGTTCGCTCGAAACTCAGGCACATACAAAATGTATCTCAGACCCATAACCTCAATGGTAGCCCTGTCCTCAAAAGTCAGCTTTGGTTGTAACCTATGAGTCGATGGGAATCTCTCCCATGAATCTAGCATAGGTAGATACTCCTACAGTCAAGCAAATCAATCATGTCAGTCATAGTGGCATTCCCTGTTCATCACAAAATGTTGCTCTTTATCCTAGTGCTTATATTTATCATATGGTGCTATTTATCCTAGTGACACTCACTGTTCATCACAAAGTGTTGCTATTTATCCTAGTGGTACTCCATGTTCATCACAAAGTACTACGTGTTTTTGCACTCCCTGTTCATCACAAAGTGTTGCTCATATTTGCACTCCTTGTTCATCACAAAGTGTTGCTCTTTTAGTACTCACTGTTCATCACAAAGTACTATGTTTTGGTACTCCCTGTTCATCACAACGTACTATGTCTTGGTACTCACTGTTCATCACAAAGTGCCTCAATCTTCTTATCCTAGGGCCTCTTCTTGATTGTATCCTCTTGAGTAGTTTCCTAATCGACAACGTATGTTCATCACAGAACTGCCGATTTAACCTAGGAGACATAAACGCGCTTACATATTGCACAGATGTGCCTGGCACAAACACAGGCGCGCCTAAGCATTTTTTGACCTTGTTTGACATATTCTAAAATGCATTTATTGTGATACCTAAGATTCATTAATGACAACATTTATTACAACAAAGTACAAGGAGGTTTTGTGGTACTTACCGGCTCTCCTGCCTCTATTGGCCTCTGAAATTGGCGAACGCGATCGAATCTATGCACCAATGCCATCACTGCTGACTGCTGCTACTCTATTCTCTCTCTACACTCTAATCTCTTGGATGTGTGGATGACAATGAGGATGTTTTCCCCTTCTGGTCTATCTTATAGACTGCCCTAGCCCTAGCCCTCATTTCCCGAGTTAGTCTTCTTTATCCTGTGAATCTGTCACTCTATTCTATCTTGTCAGTCCATTCTAGCCTTTCTTTCTTATCGAGAGATTGTCTGCTATCTTTTCAGACATTTTCGTCCAATCTCTCGAGGGGGCATATCATTCCCATCTTGGGGTAACTTTGTATCAGTTCATCTTATCTTCTCTGAAACAACACGACAAGCTGCATTGTCTCAAAGAGGGGCAAAATTTAGACACCTAAAATTGTCATGTCTAATTAAATAAATGTTTTTATTTATTTAATTATGTTTATCCTAATTCTTCTATTAATTAAATAAATCTTTATTTATTTAATTAATTCATTTATCCTCTTCTAGCCTTATTTCTCATTTAAATAAATACATTTGTTTATTTAAATTACCCTTTTCCTAAATTAAATAGATATCTTATTTATTTAATTGATCCCACTTCTTCTATTAATTAAATAAATCTTTATTTATTTAATTAATTCATTACCCTTTTCTAGCCATGACACATGTCATTCATCTCTTAATTCATACACTACCTACCCTCTCATTATTTTATTATTTTCTTTACCTACCCTCTAATCATAGCCGACCATTTATCTTTTACACCTCTCAATCTTATCCCTTCATTTCTTATAGTGTCTTCTATATAAGGAGATGCTTCCTTCATTATCAAACCCTCACTATGCATTCAACCCCCGACTGCGCTTTTGAACTTGCATATGCAATCAAGCCTACTTGCAACCACATTTCCGTTCTTTGTTGAGCTCTTGTGCACATATAAAATATGAGAGCAAATATATCAAGCAAGATCAATGGAGATAGGAAGAATGGAGATCCAAACCCTATTGGATATGTGATAGTATAATCTTTGTGATTTCATTTGATTTGCATTGTCTTAGGTAATCTTCATATGTTATGGTGGATCTTTGTTGTTGTTAGGCTAGGGTTTTGTGGTTGAATTCATTTAGTCTTTCAATGTTGTTGTTATCCATTTTCACCATATACAGTACCTAATAACCAAGTAAATTGGTAGGTCTTTGATTCTGATCAGCAAATTGTGAACTTCCTGCAAGATGAAGCAGAGTTCTCCCATAGGAAGTAGGGCATTCTACAAGACCAATATGGAGATCAAATCAAGTAACTCGACTCTAACAAGCTGCCCAAGGGGTTGATCACCTTGGAGGGGATCTTCAACCATGATGATCAAATGAAAGGAAAATCAATGAACTTGACTACCAAGAAAGGAGACTACGGATCAATAGCCATGGCGGAAGGAAAAGCTCTCAATTTGGGGAAGGTATGTCCCCAATAAGCTCAAAATATCTTTGTAAATCTCTGTCGAGAGTATAGTGATATTTGCGCTTTTATATGTGAGGATCTAAAAGGGTTTGGTCCTAGTTTAGCTCAGCATACCATAGAGTTAGATCCCAATACTAAACCAGTTAGACAAAAGAAAAGGCCTGTAAATACCAAAATTGAGCCTTTGATGAGGAGAAAGCTATTCAAGCTTATATAATCTAACATTATTTTTCCAATTACTCATTCCTCTTGGGTAGCCAATCTTGTTCCATTTAGGAAGAAAAATGGGGAAATCAAACTGTGTGTGGACTTTAGGGAACTCAAAAGAGCCTCCCTTAAGGATCATTACCCCCTCCCTTCCATGGAAAAAATTTTAGCCAAAGTTGGTGGCTCTGAAAGATTTTCATTCTTGGATGGATACTCGAGGTATAACCAAATTTTATTCCAAGAATCTGACCAATACAAGACTGCATTCACTACTAAATGGGGAACTTATGCCTATTGTAAGATGCCTTTTCAAATAACAAATGCAAGTGCAACTTTTCAAAGGGCCATGGATATGGCTTTTAAGGGAGTATTAGCAGAATTTATTCTAGTATATCTTGATGAAATTACTGTATACTCCAAGCATGCAATAGATCACTTTTCTCACCTTGAGCAAGTATTAAAAAGGTGCAGGGAATATGGTGTTATGATTAATGATAGTCCCAAAGATACTAAGAGCGGGGGGGGGGGGGGGGGGGGTGAATAAGTATCTAACCAGTTAACAAAATATTTGACCTTATTAAATATTTTGCATTCCAAAACAGTGTACCGGTAAACAAGAATTAATGCAGTATATAGGAATAGTAAAGACAACATAGAAAACACACCATAACACAAGATGTTTAATGAGGAAACCCGGTGTGGGAAAAAATCTCGGTGGGATTTGTGACCCACAATATTCACTCACTGGCCAATGAATAAATATTACTTACAAGAGGGGCCTGCACATGCAGGAAGGCCAACTGCCTAGAGCTCACTGCTCAATCACAAGATATAAGTCTCACTGACTTACAAAATGGATTATGAAAATCCAATATAATGTACTACTACAATTCAACATCTGCTATGCCAGGTTTAGTATCGGTTTAAGCTCATACTATAACCATAAACCTTATACAAAATCTGCCCTTATTATTCGCTCATTCTTCTCCTCTATCATCTATCATATGTCCATCATTACAAAATGATTTACAAGATCTCATACATATATGAGTGTATTACAATATGCCATGTCGGCTTTACAAAAAGATATTTACAATTAAATACAATAAAAAAAAGTTTATTCTTGTCGACTGGAGTGTCGGTATACATTGTTGTTGTTGCCGGTGCTGGTGCTTGCCAGTGGTTTACCAGATGAATGCCACAAGGTTGCTTGAAGGTTTCCAGTAGGTTTCCATCAATGACAACACTTTCATTTCTCACTAGAGTGTAGAATGCCAACAATCTCCCCCTTTGGCATTGATGGCAGCACTCATGAGAAAAACCCAAAATCTATTCCCAAAAATGAAGTTCAAAAAGTTACCAGAAATGTGTGCTCCCCCTGAGCAGATGGTCTCCTCTGAATAGCCATTTTTCTCTATCCACTACTCCCCCTTTGACATCAATGACAAAGGTTGTAAAAAAATGTCAAATGAGTACAAAATTTCACCTTGAAGTTTGCAACCGGTTGGTTACAATTTGAAATATGTCAACCAAAACCAAGTTTAAACTCTGTAAGAATCTATTGTCGTCCTTCATGGTTGCCTCAGTTCTTTGGATTATACCGGTGAGATGATGCATATGCTCCTCTGGTGACTTTTTCCCTTGAATTAATGCCTCAGAGATCTCTTTCCTTAGAGAGATAAGGTTGTCTAGTTTAGGACTGAGTTTGTGCTTAAGCTCTCTAGCATTTTCCTTGATCCTTTCTTTCTCTTTCTCTAATTTCTCCATCTTTTCCTCAAATCCTGCTATCTCTTGTCCAATAACTGATATAGGTTCAGATGAACCAATGATATTATCAGCTATATCATCTATCTCTTTTTGTACTATGCTTATTTTCTTTTCAATATCATGTGTTAATAGATGTGGCTTGCATGTGTCCCTGTACAGTTCCTTGTACTCCAAAGTTGTTTTATTCAGTGTCGGTAAAAGTGTGTTAATGTGTTCCTTGCACTTCTTTATTGTTTTCTCAAAGAATTTTTATTTTTCCTTTTCCATTTTCTCTTTGAATGGTTCCTCATTTATTTGATCAACTATTAAAATATTTCTAGTAATTAATTTAGACAATGTGTCTAACTAACCTAAAGAATCCTTTACTTGATCTAAATTGCATTTTTGTGTAATCATCTTAAGAATAGGAATAGTATCATCAATTTCTTTATAGGCCAATGCATTACAATCCATTATCTTCTTTATTGAGTCCAGAAGTACCATTGTCACATTTGTAGGTCTGAATTCGCTCAATGAAGTACCAGATGTCTGACCAACTACCTTTACTATCTTAGTGCTTGCAGTACTAGCAACTAATTTTATTGAATCAACCTCCCGTGGATTAGTCTGAGTTTACATTTCAACTAGCAATGGCTTGGGCTTCTCACTGATTACCAGTTTTGCTATCTCAACATGTACATGTGTATCTGCCAGTTTCTCTATTGGTATCTCAGTGTTATCAACTGTCAGTTTCTCTGTTGGTATCTCAATGTTATCTGTTGGTATTTTGGCATGGTTTTGTCATTGATGTCAACACCTACTAAAACACTAGCACTTTGGAGATCCAGCAACATTCACCGGCAAGCAACTACTGCACAGTTACTGGTATATAGTTCACTGGTAGGATTTAATGATCATCGGCACTCAAAATGATATGGAAGACACTTGGTAATATCGAAGACATCATGTGGACATCTTATCTTAATGAATTAATCATTGGTATACTCATATTTGCATATTTGCTTTTACCAGCAAATAGGTCCAGGGTTACATAGGGTTACACCAGTAGGTTTATCTTTTCCAGATCAGCATGGCATGCTATGGAAATGATTAATTGTTGTTGTAAATGCATTAAGCCGACATGTTCAATCGGTTATTGCATCAGATATTATATTATTTGTAAAATGTTTTTATTGTAATATCTTGTAGAGCCGACCTACTAAAATTGGTCTTAGGTTAAGGTATAAATGTAAGATCTTATTTGTAAGATCAAATGTGGAATGCGAAAAAGAATTGTGTGAAGGTATATGCGAGATTAAGCAGACCTATACACGAAGACATCATTTGAAGGTGAAGCTAGATTTTTGTGAAAGCATATCAACATTACATCGGTACTGAATCCAACATATGAAGATGCTATTTTGTGCAGTACATTATTATTGGATTTAACCATCCAACTATAGTCAGTGTGACTCCCATTTTGTGATTGATCAGTGAGCTCTAGGCTGTTGGCCTTTCTGCATGTGCAGACCCCATTTATGTACACTTACTATTTGTAGTAGTGTCATCTGATTGTGGGTAAGGTTTCCCACCGTGGTTTTTCCCCTTACATGGTTTCCACGTACAAATATTGGTGTCATGTGTTGTGGATGACTTTGTGTTTATGTTTCATGCATTAATCTTTACCAGTATAGCAATTAACTATTAAAACTGTCTACTGGCATACTTAATTGGTTTATTGGTATTAAGCATTAAGTTGGTTAAGTTGTTTTTGGTTTGAAATTAGTTGACAACTGATTCACCCCCCCCTCTCAGTTGTCTCCGGGACCTAACATTATCAACTGTCGATTTCTTTGTTGGTTTCTCTATATTATCTACTGTCGGTATCTCTGTCTCTATCGGTTTTACTGTGCCAACATCTATACTACCAGGATTTATTCCATTGTCCAAAGGTTGCTTTGTATGCACTGTTTGCTATGCTTGTATTCCAACCTCAATATTTTCTACCGGTTGCTCAATGTTTTCATTGTTAGCAATATTATTTTTCACCTAAGTGCTATCATTTTCCATTACAATATTCACTTCCTGAGTATCAATGTTCATGGTGAATAAAATTTCTGACTTAGGGTTAGTGTCCTTATGTGTTGTGTCAACATTTTCAGTAGTCGGTGTGTCCTCAATATTTTTCGGTGTAGTAACCAAAGGTGGTGGTAGGTTGTCAGTTACTTTTATGTTTGGTAATCCACCAACTTTACTTTTTCCTTTGTCTCTGTCCTTTTGATAAACCTTGAAATTTTTCTTAGGTCTGTTCAACTCTTCTTGTTTTTTTTTCTCTACAAAAAAGATGTCCCACTTGTTTGTTGTTTCCTCTACAACTTCATTGACTTTACCAGCCATTAGGCTCACATGTCGGTGTCCACTTGCAAAAACTAATATGTTAGCTTCACTAATTAGTTCATCAATCTCCTCTACAGAGTTAATCAGATGTACAGCTAGTAGTTTTTCAATCTTGAGTTTCTTATCTAGCTCCATAACTGCAATCCTCTTAGCATCTAACCTTCTATACAATTCATTAGGCAAATCATCTACAACTTCTATTAACACTTTCTTGTAAATGTCAAGATGTATAATAATGATGTTCTCAATACTTTCCTTTTCTACATTAGTGAATGTATTATACAGTTTGATAAGATTTGATAAATTGCCATCATCAGTTATTTCACTCAATAAGTTATCCAGAGGTGGTATGACCTGTTGTTGTTTCTTCTTTGGTGTCAACTTATTTGTCGGTTGTCTTACTACCTATTGCTTCTGCCTTGTTGTTCTTGTTTTCTTGGGTGGAGGAGAGGGTATCGGTCAAGTTTTTCTCTTCCTATCAACTCTCTTAAACTTAGTAGGTATCTCACTGTCATATGATGTACCTACCAGTGAGATATGTGCCTCTGGTTGTAATCCTTCTAGGTCACTTTCCTTTATTCCAGTAAGGTTCATGACATTTTCTTTTATTTCCTTTACTTGTTTAGATGCACTCCTTATATACTTTTCTCTTTTCTTTCTTTGTTTCAATGTTTGTACATCACTCTCAATTGATTCTGCACTACCAAACACCTTTTCTGCTAGTTCTCTAGGTGCTTCTAATAGGGCTTTAGCATAAGTTTCAATGATGTTTACATCTACCTCATACCCCATTTCAGTAACCCATATAGTTCTAGGAAGAACTGCTTCCATCCATATTTCATCCTTTTTAATCACAAAACATATTTCTTTGTTGTACTTGTCTACTACACTCTGTGGTAGTCTCTCCCTGGTTTTCATTTTTGCTTGGAAGGTTTTAAAATAATCAATTATTTTATTTTCTTTATTAGTGCCCATGCCGATGAAGATTTATAGCATTTGTTTGCCTACCGGTATATCATATCCAAAATCTTTCTTTCCAATACCGGGAACTTCTTTTGTGAAATATAACATAAGACATACCAAAATATTGCCAAAATGAAATGTTCCTTTCTTATCTCCTTTTAACTTTTTCAGGTTGTCTATTAATTCATCCTTTAGCCACTCACATACATCTATTTTTGCATCATTATTAACCATATCATAAGCACTTTTAATGCAAAGACTAGAAACTAAGTTAATTCAGTTTGCATGTGTGGTTTTGTAGCCTAAGATCATGCTTATGAATCTGACATTTTCATCCTTGATGTCATTTACTCTCAGGGATCTACTATCATATGTTGCTCCTATTAAGGTCATGACTATGTTATTAGGTACCTTGTTAGTTTTATCTGGCTTGCTACCGGTGGAGGGTAAACCTGTCACTGCCCTAATTGCTTCCTTAGTGATTTTGCAAACTGAATCTAGCCAAAGAAATTCTCCATAAACTCTACTAAGGACAATTCTCACTACCTCAGGAAATTCAGGGATGTCCAAGATTTCCACAAAACCTAAAGTTCAATTACCTTGTGTTCGGGTTTGACATTTCAATTTTCATCACAGATAATAGTTTTAAACATCTTCGACACTTCCTCAGAAGCTAATTCCTCAACATTGCAATGAATATAAATTCTAGGGTCTTCAGCATAAGAAACACCTTTAGGAATTTTTGAAAAAGCACCTATTGAATCATCTTTCTTAGTTATTTCAGAGATAATCTTAAAAACGGGCCTAGGGCATTTCACAACTTCCACAATAGTAGGGTTTGAAATAAATTCCAAAGCAAAGAAGGAAGCCATTGAAAAATACCTTAAGCTACCTGATAATGGTTGTGTGCTTGAGAGAAATTGCTTCACTTCTTCGCCTTGGATGCCTTTGCTCGGATTTCATGCTTTCTAAAAGTTTGAATGCTTGGTGAATTGAAAAAGAGGGAAAACCCGATGATTTATAATGTCTTTTCTTCCAACAACTGCATTAAATGCTCTCTGGTTAAGTGAAAGTTAACATGTCTGCCGGTAGAGAAGAAATATATCTTCACACTATCAAGTGAGGGTAAACTGCATGATATTCAACTTGTTGCAATACCCCCAAAGGGTTAGTTCTCAGTTGGATGAATAATTTCCTATTGGTGGAGTGATACTTTGTTCTACCGGTGAAGGAATAGTCTCATCAACATTCTGATCTGTCTTTCTAATCCATTGTCTTGAAAATTCTTGCTTTACCTCATCTATCTTCTCTTTGCCTTTCAAACTGGGTCCTTTATTGTTTGTCAGTGAAGTCTTGCTTCTACAAAATTTTGCAATATGTCCAATATTGTTACAAGCATAACAAGTCACATTATTCTTCTGAATAGCCTTTCCATATACTATGCCGGTTTGTGTTCTGCATTGATTAAATAATTGCCCAAATCTTCCACAAACATAACTTCTTACATTCATTCTGCAATTTTTAGAATTGTGACTAACTTTATTGCATTTGGAACATTGACCGGTGGGTGCATTAATGTTCTAACTGTTTCTAGATCTATACTGATTTTCTCTATGACCATACTTGTTACAGATAAAACATTTCCCATTAAATTTGTAAGCATTAGGTTGTCTTACCAGTTTATTGTGATCATGATTGTTTGCAGTACTGGAACTTTCTCCAACTTCAAATCCAAGTCCATTAGTATCTCCATTAGGTTTCTGACTTTTCAGCATATCATCAAGTTCTTCTGAACTTTTCTTGAATTTCTCTTTATGTTGATTTGTAGTAGCCAACTCATTTTCCAAAATTCCCATTTGTCTCATAAGTTCAGTTTTATCATGTTGCATGTGAATCAAATATGTCTTCAACATATCATTTTCATGACTAAGTCTTAGATTTTCATTTCCAGCATCATTGAGTCTCCTAGTCAAGTCATCTTCATTCTTCTTTCTATCTTCAATGACTTTACAAAATCTCATAGTCATGTTTTCTTGCCTCATCTTGTTTACAAGATCATTAAGAGTTTCCTTTTCATCATCATCATCATCACTATGCATCTTCTCATGAAGTTATTTTCTTTTATTTCTAGCAATAATAAGATTCTCTTGAAGTCCTTGAATGAATTCTTGTGCAGTCCTCAGATCATCTTCAAGTTTGATATTCTTCAACTTCTCTGAATCATAGTCTACAAGAGCTCCTTCCAATTGCTTTCTTAAGTTCTCCATCTATATCGGTGTCAGAATCTTCCTCAAGCTGTTAGACTTTTGAAAATAGAGGACCAGGCTCTGATACCAATTGTTAGGATTAATGATAGTCCCAAAGATACTGAGAGGGGGGGGGGGGTGAATCAATATCTAACCAATTAACATAATATTTGACCTTATTAAATATTTTGCATTCCAAAACAATGTACTAGTAAACAAGAATTCATGTAGTAAATAGGAACAGTAAAGACAACATAGAAAATACATCATAACATAAGATGTTTAATGAGGAAACTTGGTGTGGGAAAAACTTCAGTGGGATTTGTGACCCATGATATTCACTCACTGGCCAATGAATAAATATTACTTACAAGAGGGGTCTGCACATGCAGGAAGGCCAACTGCCTAGAGCTCACTACTCAATTACAAGATAGAAGTCTCACTGACTTACAAAATGGATTATGAAAATCCAATATAATATAGTACTACAATTCGGCATCTTCTATGTCAGGTTCCGTACCGGTTTAAGCTCATACTATAACCATAAACCTTATACAAAATCTGCCCTTATTATTCGCTCATTCTTCTCCTCTATCATCTATCATATGTCCATCATTACAAAATGATTTACAAGATCTCATACATATATAAGTCTATTACAATATGCCATGTCGGCTTTACAAAAAGATATTTACAATTAAATACAATAAACAAAAGTTTATTCCTGTCGGTTGGAGTGCCGGTATACATTGTTGTCACTATCAGTGAAGTGTTTGTCGGTGTTGGTGCCTACCGGTGGTTTACCAGATGAACTCCACAAGGTTGCCTGAAGGTTTCCAGTAGGTTGCCATCAATGACAACACCATCATTTCTCACTAGAGTGTATAATGCCAACATATGGTGTGTCCTTGAACACAAGCAAGTTTGTATTTTTCACTTATCAGGGAAAATTACTTGGAAATATTGTATCCAAAGATGGTCTAGCCATAGACCCAAAGAGAGTGGAAGCCATTGTGTCTCTTCCACTCCGACATCACAAGAAAGGACTTCAAAGCTTCCTTGGAAGAATCAAATTTGTCAGAAGGTTTTTATCCCAAACCTTAAAGCTTTGGTTAAGCCTCTCACAACCATGCTAAAGAAGGATTTACCCTTCAAATGGACTAGTGAAGGGAAGGAGGGCTTTGATCAGATCAAGCAGGCCATTTCTCAAGCTCCTACCCTAGTAAATCCTAACTATGAGAAGGATTTCATCCTTTATACATTGGGAGGAGATAAAAGTAAATCTATTGTCCTAACACAGTTAAATCAGGATGATTTGGAGCAGCCCATAGCCTTTTATAGTGAAGTCCTAAAGAACTATGAACTCAGGTACATATATGTAGAAAAACAAGTCATCACAGTTGTAAGAGCACTATAAAATTTTAGACACATGCTCTCAAACAACAAGATCCAACTCCTAGTCCCACATGCCAACGTTAAGGATTTCCTTTTCAATAAGGATATAGTTGAGAAGAGAGCTGGGTGGATCGCTAAGGTCAAGGAGCATGACCTTGCCATAAAAATTACTAGGTTAGTGAGAAGAAGAGGACTCTATAAGCAGATCAATTCTTCTTTTGGGAAAGAGTCAGAGACCTCCCTCTTGTTGCAGGAAGAAGAATTTATTGATCACCAAGGAGATTCATGAACTATTTGGTTGGAAGTTATGTATGCCTTCTTGAGGGATGGTATCTATCCTTATCACTTTGATAGAACCAAGAGAAGGCATCTCAGATTGTGGTCCATCCCTTATGCCTTAGTGGATGTCATATTATTCAAAAGAGGTCTGGATGGTGTCTTGCTAAGATGCATCCAAGGAGATCAGACCAAAAGACTGCTAGAAGAATTTCGTAATGGGCCCTTTGGTGGCCATTTATCAGCAAGAACTATAGCTATGAAGATCATGAGATCAGGCTATTATTGGCCTTCTCTATTTGATGATGCTCACAAGTGGGTCAGGAGGTGCAAGAAGTGTGCACTTTTTGCAAGAAAAAAAAGATTAGCAGCCCTGCCCCTTCATCCCATTTCAATTGATCAGCACTTTGCACAATGAGGAGTTGATTTCATTGGCCCCATCAACCCAATGTCAAGTGTAGGCCACAAGTGGATTTTTTCTACCACAGACTACTTCACAAGGTGGACAGAGGTTGTTTCTTTGAAGGATGCAACTAAGAATTTAGTGGTTCAATTCCTTGAGGGGATTGCAACCATATTTGGAGCCCCTTCCACCTATTGGCATTACATTAAGTTTGTTGGTATGAGGATATTGAGAAGGTTGTTGGATATTGATGATATAATTGATAAAGGATGATTACTGTCTTAATGATATTATTTTGTCATTGATGTCAAGCAATTGATTTTTTGATTCAGTATGATGTTGCCATATCTTAAAGAGTATGTTTTGATGAGTATAAAGATGTCGGTAAGTGACACTGAAAGAATGTGAAAATGAAGGGGAGTAATAAGTTATTCAATGGGAAACTATTATCGAGTTAGACAGTGATGAGATTATGTTATTTTTATTGTTTTGATACCTATATATGTGTATTTGAAGACTGAATAAGGAGAAAAGATTTCATGTAATAGAATGAGTAAAGGTTTGATACTATTCTATTTTACTGAGAAAGGAGCCAGTCGGTAAATTCCAAGGTTATCGATGTCGGTTAAAGAATAAAGAAGTCACCAAGCATCGTCAGCAAGCAAAGCTACTGAGATAGTAATCGAGATGAATACAGAATGTCTACCGAGTAAAGTTCAGAATTAATCGAGTGTCAACCAAGTAGTAACATAACATATTGGATGAATAAATACATTATTAAATGAAGGATGCCAATGAGCTGGAGATTTATAGAAGATTGGAATGTCATGCAAGAAGTTTGTTAAGGATCAACAGCAATGAAAATTCAAGAGTTAGATCTACAACACAGATTGAACGATCATAACCGAGCACAAGTACCAAGGAAGGAGTACAAGTTTCAAGGCAAGATAAAACATTTTTCAGTTCGAAGGATTCAATGAACCTAGTCAAGTTTGAAGATCTGATGGCTAATATTAATCATGGGAAATGTGATTAAGGAGATTAAGTGGTTAGGAATTGCTTATAAATAAGGAAAGTTGATGAACAATGGATGCGGGCAAATAGAAGAACAATGATGTTGCTGAAGTGATTATAGGGTACAGAAGATTGAAGATCTGATTGAAGAACAGAGTGAGAAGCCCAGCAAACAGGAAGATAAGTCTTATGACAAGATTATTTTGAGCACATAGAGTCTGCCATAACATTTCAGATGTGAAGTTGCAGATATATTTTATTACTGTTATTTATTTTTGTAAGTGATAGCAAATCTCTTAACTAAGTGGACCTAACAGTCTTATTTGTAAATCCTCTAGCAAGGTAACATTCTAATTGAGTGTTTGAAATCCTTTGACAAGGTCACCTCTAACAAAGTGCAAGAATCTGATAGATCTGAGGGAAATCCCTTGACTAGGTCACATCTAACAATGTGTTTATGTAATCTTTAACAGGATTGGCTTTTAACTGAGCATACTCTAGAAGAGTATATTTTCTTTGTGTGTCTGAAATCCCATAGTGGTTTTTCCCTATTCGGGTTTCCGCATTAAATCTGGTGTTAAATGTGTTTTGATGTTTCAAGTTTATTAGTTTATGAGTTTGAATGATTTACATTCATAGTTGCATGTCAAGTAAGTTCTACCAAGGTTGAATCTGATTAGAACATTGCATTGTGAGTTTATCTGATTCACCCCCCCCCTTTCATTTAACTAACACCACCATCATATCAGACAATTCCAAGGCCTTTGTGGGATCTCAGATCAGTCTATGGGCAGTCCAACATGATGTGTTTCTGAAAATATCATCAAATTACTATCCCCAAGGCAATGGTTTAGCTGAGTCCTCCAACAAAAATCTTATTAGAATCATCAAGGGGACTCTTGAGGAAAATCAGAGGTCATGGAAAATCAAATTGGGAATAGCCTTGTGGGCTGATAGGATTACTTCCAAGAGAGATTTGACCAACTCACCTTTTATGCTAGTGTATGGAAGGGAAAAAAGGCTTCCCTTATCCCTTGAGATGGCATCCCTGGACCTGACACATCAGTTGGAGCTCATAGAAAATGATGCCTTATTAGTGAGGTATGCTGAACTTACAGAGCTTGAAGAGGTCAAGGAGAAATCCAAGCAGGTTTTAAATGTCAATTAGGGGCACGTAAAGAGATTTTTTGATAGGAAGGCCACTTTCAGGACTTTTAGGGTTGGATACCTTGTCGTAAAGTGGGATACCAACAAGGTAAAGCCTAGGAAACATTCAAAATTTGATACAATATGGAGTGGTCCCTATGTGATCATAGGTCGCAAGGAGGCTAATGCTTTCAACATAGCCAAAATGAGTGGTGAAGACTTCCCCATTGTAGTGAATGGCATTCACCTTAAAGCATGTGCTTAGGGAAAATTTAGTTTGTGTATATCTATAATTTGTGTTCTTCTACTTTCCAAGAAGTACATGTGCACAAGCTATTCTCCAAAATGGCAAAGTTTTAACCTTTTGTAGGGGCAGAGATTATATTTTTGCTTCAGGTTTTGACTCTGTGCCCAATGGACACCTAAGGCTACTAATAAATGTGCCAAGCAAGCTTTCCATCCCCTCCAAGTCACTAAAAATGTTGCAAATTTTTGTACCAACCTTAGCAGAGCTCAGATCTAGGATTTCATTGTGACTAACATTTCATGTTAGTCAATACCTCTAACATGTCATGTTATCGATCTCAGCGGAGTTAGTTTGTTCTTCATATTTTTGCAAAGTCATAATGTGAGGGTTATATTATGTGTCAATAACTAGGTGTGTTATTGACAACCGAGGTGGGATCTAGTCGGCTAAGAGTTTGGCAAGGTTTTGATCTTGCAAGATAAGGTTTTGTAGAATAGGAGAGAAAAGATAAAGCTTGGACTACTTATCCTGTGGAGATAAATGAAGATAGTTGTGACCGTGTGGGATAAGCAAAGTAACAAAGAAAAGTGCAAGGCAGGCCCTAGTTCTTTTTTGAGTTGATCGGGTTATTTGGTCAACTCACTTAGGTTCAACCGGCTGGAGGGGTTCTTGGTCATCAGCAGGCCAGTTTCCTCTTTTCTCTTACCGGTCATAGGATTCCCAAACACACCAAGCGAAGGCCACGAGATAAGAATTTTCAAAGGCGAGGAAGTATTCCCCTTTATCCTGCAGAGTGGAGTGATGACAACAGATGGACCGCAGGATAATAAAGCAAAGCGAAAGGCTTTCTTCTTATCTCACAAGGTTAAAATAATGCATAGCTGATGCCACAGGATAAGATACAAGGGGAAACAAAGGACTCTTATCCCATGGGAGAAAACAAAGACACAAGTGGTTTCATGAGATAACAAAAGAAAAGTAGAATCAAAGCATAATTTTTATCCTGCAAGGTTAAAAGGGACCCATAGGGATGTTGTGGGGTAAGAAGATAGCATATTCAATAGTCAACACAACCAAGGAAGCATGGACCTAGGGTGCCACATCAACCACCCACGACCATTGGATCTTCAGAAGGCTTGATTTGATGACCATGTTTTAATCATCGATTGAGCCTACTGGAGGCCTAGATGGAGAGATCTCACATGTCCATCTTTGCGCAAATCTCTCAAATCAATGGTCAGCATTTGAATTCATAGAGGTCGTTGGCATTTGAACTTTTACAAGCGGGTTATTGTCAACGTGATTGTCGAGACATTCTTCCTGCTCAGGCCGACGCCTTATATCTGAATTGATCGCACTCCAACCACCATATTTTCTCATTATTACTTCAGACGCGACCCTGCAGGACATTTTCAGATGCCACCATGCCCTCTTTAATGCAAAGTAGAGACCTTTTGTCCATACAAATATGCCCAACCATGCTTGTTGGCAGGGATTACTTCACTGAGGGTTTTTTTTTTCTCTTCCTGAGGCAGAGGATGCTCCCAGAGTTAGTTGTAGCAAGACATCAGATCTCAGATCTGATCTCTCCCTCTCCTCCAATATTTTTGTAACCTGACCTGGTGCGGTTAGGGTTTTCTCAATGTAACCATTTGATTTATGCCTAAACTATAAAGGCAATTTTGTAACATTTAGTTCGAATCTTCTCCCTTCTTTTCTCATGCATAATTCTTATGTCTCTCTGAATCTATAAATTTTCCTTGCCTCTGCATTAATAAAATCTACTTGTCTTACCTAACTTTAATTTATGCAAATGTGTGTATTTTCTTACCTATTTGTATGAATGTATCTTTTTCTTGTTTCTTAGCATGTGAGATAGTGTTGACTCCTCTTAGAGTAGCATCTAAGAACATGGTTTGTTCCTTTACCATTGTTAAGAATTCTAACCTTGACTCAGTCTTAGAAAGCTAGACTTGGATAGAAACTTGTGTATCTTCTAGGTTGTTTTATTGATGTTTTGTGTAGCTATAGGTGGGTTAGATCATCATTTCAGTTTGGGTGCAAACCCTATTTTCCTTCTTTCATGCAAGCCTTCTCTTTCTCCCATTTCCCTGTCAAACCATAGATTAGTTTTATCAGTGTTGGGTTGGTACAACACCCTATAGTCAAATTGAAGAGGAAGCCAAACTTCTCCAGAGATTCAACCTCACAACAACGTAAGGTCCCACACTTGAGAGGTTGATTCAATGTTTCACAAGGTTGGTGGTCAAGCCTAATCACCAAGGGTGCAAAATTTTTTGTTAATAGTATCAATAACATTTTTATCCTTAGGTCTAGGCACAAGTTCCCAAGTGTTGTTCTTTTCAATGTGATCTAACTCTTCTTCCATGACTCTAATCCAGTTATCATCTTTACAGGCTTCAACAACATCTTTAGGTTCAACTTTAAAAATCAAACATATTTCTTCTGCGGGTAACTTTCTTCTGGTCATCACACCTTTTTTCTTATGACCAATAATCTGACTCTCAGAATGATTCAATCTTACATACCTCTGAGTCTTCTGATTGTTCTTATCTTTAGGTTCTTACACATCATCACTAGCAACAACAACATCTGGATTTACACTCTCTACTAGATCATTCTGCTTAAGCTCTTCAGGCTGAATAGGAGCTAAAACAACATGTTGACCTTCATCATAAGCTCGGATCTCCTTCCTGAGGTTTTCATCCACCTTCACAATTGCACTCTCAACTATATTTCTTAGTCTTTTTTTATAGCTCCACTAGGCTTTGCTATTTATAGAATATCCCAAAAAGATACCTTCATCACTTCTAGCATCAAACTTTCCAATATCCTCATCTTTGTTGATATAACATTTTCTACCAAAAAAATTGAACTATTTCACAATAGGAACATGACCAAACCAATGCTCATAAGGGGTCTTACCGATATCACCTTTGATATGAACTCTATTGAATGTATAGACTGTAGTGCTAATAGATTCTCTCTAGTAGAACTTCGGAACATTTCCTTCAATTAACATTGTTCCTGCAACATCTAAAGTAGTACAGTTATTCCTTTCAATAATCCCATTTTGTTGTGGGATCCTAGGAGTAGATAGCTATCTTCTAATTCCATGCATATCATAGAAAGAATTGAACTCACCATAACATAATTCTCCACCTCTATCAGATCTCAGACACTTCAACTTCAATCCGGACTTTGTTAAACTTTAGCTTTGAATATCTTGAATTTCTCAAATGCTTCTTATTTTTCCTTCAAAAAGACAACCCACATCATTCTAGAATAATCATCAATTAGCAACATAAAGTATCTATCACCCTGCACACTTCTAACATTTGTAGGTCCACATAGGTCAGTATGCACAAGATCTAACAATCCATCTAATGTGTACCATTTTCTCTTGAAAGAAATTCTTGTTTGCTTATCTAACCAACATTCCTTACATACTGGATTAATAGGTTTAACAATCTGATGCAGATCCCTAACACCTTATACAGAACTGATCTTGATCAATGAATCAAATTTTACATGACACATTCTTCTATGCCACAACCAACTCTCATCTATCTTAGCAATAAAACAACTTTTCTCACTAGTAATCAAATGAAAAATGTTACCTTCAGTCTTAGTTCCAGATGCAATCTCTATGCCAGAGGCCTTCAAGACCTTGCATTTACCATCTTTGAATTATAGATCATAACCCTTATCAACCATCTGTCCAAAACTCAAAAGATAATGCTTCAAACCTTCAAAATACAAGACATCATCAATGTTATGCTTTCCATCAAAAGAAATAGGACCTCTCCCATAGATTACACAAGCTTTGTCATCTCCAAATCTAACTATTCCACCATCATACCTTTCCATTCTTACAAATTTTCTTTTATCATTGGTCATATGATGTGAACAACTGTTGTCAATCACCCATTCACCCTTTTCTTCTACCTTTGCAACCAAAGATTTCTCGTAAACATAACATCTAGAGAAATCAATAGGTACAGGTCTATCTTCTTTAATAACAATAAACACAACTTCATATCCTTCTAATTCTTCATTTGTAGCATAATAATAGTTCTTTTGGTTCCTAAACTTCTGGTTATACTTATAAGGCTTAACATACTTCTCATGCTTCTCATATCTATCATTTCTATCAAACTTATCAAATTTATCATGTCTGTCATACTTAGCCATTCTCTTCGGACATCTAGAAGCAAAATGTCCTATCTTATTACAAGAAAAACATTTCAAGGGAAACTTTCCATCATACTTACTTGTACCTTTAGGCAATCTTCGGGCAATCAATGCTTCAAGCTCATCAAGATCTCTTTCTTGCTCTACTATCTCTCTCCTTTCTCTTTCATATCTAGATATCCTGCACTCATCAGTATCACATTTTTGTTTATCAGACATAGATGCTGATGCTTTGAATGTTGTCTCAGAATTTCCATGTGTTTCTCCAAATGCAGAAAGTTTTCCAACCAATACATCTCTTGTCACTGTAGTTACACTTCAGATCTCATCAATAGTGGCAACCTTATGTTTATAAGGAGGCAAAGATCTCAACACCTTACAACAATCTCATTTTCTTTGATCTTTCCACCAATAGATCTAATACCAAGGACAATCTCATTTACCTTAGCCATGTATGAATGTATGTTCTCATCATCTCTCATCTTCAATGTCTCATAATTTCCTTTTAAAATCTACAACTTAGCAACTTTCACTTGACTATCACCTTCATACGAGATCTCAAGCTTCACCCAGATCCCATGTGCAGTCTGAAGTTCCATAACATTTATCATTTCAGAATTAGTTAGGGCATAGAGTAATGCTTCCTTCACTCTGATGTTATATTCAAATTCCTTAACCTCATCAGGAGTGGATGGTCCATTCTGAGGAACAACATAGGCATTCTTATTAATCTTCCAATAATCTTCTCCAAGACATTTCAAATGTACCTCCATCAATTTCTTCCATATAGTGTAGTTGTTTCTAAAAAATCTCAGATTGTCCTTCTTGAAAAGAATTCCTTGAGCTTCTATCTTGGATCTCCTCAAGTGATTAAGCTTCTACCAGAGGATCTATCTCTAATACCAATTATTAGCAATAATCAAGAAGGAAGATTGAGAGAGAGTGAATCAGTCTTCACCGAATCTTAATAAATTAAATTTCAAGACATTAACTGATAAACCACAGTAATAACATATAAGAAAATTAACTGCAAAACACACAACACCAAGATTTTGATGTGGAAAACCCGGTTAAGGGAAAAACAATAGTGGGAACCCACCCACAATAAAATGATACTCTGTAGTAGTATGTGAAAATATTAAAATGGGGAATACATATGCATTTAGGCACACTGCCTATAGCTCACTGCTCAAAAGATATATGTCGGGAAGGCTACAACCTTTAGGGAAGTCTTATTGACTTACAATATGATTTGAAATACAATTTGAAAGGAATTAACTACAATAATAGCATCCACAAATGCCCGATGATAGTTCCGATTAAGTACAATTGTCTTCTCTGCAACACCAATCTCACCAAAACACTTCAATGAATGATATATCCCTTGTTCACACATTTACCTCTCTCTGATAATGCAGACACAATACCGACACCTAAACTAAATAATTATATCACCTATATATACAAATCATAAACCTTGATAATAAGGTCAGCTAAACCCTCAATCCTCAACTCATAATTACAAAAATTACATTACACAATTAACAAATATCGACCATCGGACCAATATTATGATATACATTACATAGCATGGACCTAATTCAAATTCCCAAATGATTACTTCCACCGAAAATCTCACCAAGATCAACCGCAACATGCTACACCACTAGAAATACTACATAACACACAAATTATCGCCGGTTCATAGAAATCACCAAAAAATAATATAACGATCAATGCGGATCACCAAAAGAAATAGGAAACAACTAGGAAACACCAGAAAGTATGTTAGAATCATCCAGAATGGTTTCACCAACACCTCCTTTCAAATCTTCATCAGTCAACATCTCAAAGCTCAAGAACACAACCAATCAACAAATGTCACGAGGAATAATAGCTTGTAGAGAACCAAATCATGAACCATCTTAAATGAAGGTACCCAAGATCATCCCAAACAATAATCCAAAGTCTCAACACAAGATCTGATCACATCGGAATATATCGGGGGAAATATCGAATTCTGCAAAATAGTGATCAGCAAAACCAAACTACAAAACCGGACTAAAAACCTTTTCCAAACTCACAGGAATATGTTGACATCAATGAGAACAATATACCCTAGAAGTAGCAATGAACAACTAAATCCAACAATCTTCCCAATAATCCAACAAATACAAGGTATACCAATCCAGTAGGCAGAGTTCAGTATCTGACACTGCCATGTTTGTAGCTTATCAAATGCTTAAGGAAGACAAAAGGTATGATCTATGTGCAGTACTTCCCAATGAGCTATTGAGAAGCTTGAAGAAGATAAAGAAATACAAGAAACATGTATTCAAATTTGGTTCCTTGATTGTTTTCTAAGCATTGTATTTCTTGAATGAAATCCTTGGTATTGGAAAGATTCAATTGGCTTATGATAAACCAGTGGTAGTCCAAATCAAGGAAGGTTTGCACAGTTTGGGTGATATTGTAGTGCAAAAATCTACTTTGTCGGGATATTTCAAATCATTTCAAGCAATAATGCAAAGAAGAGAGAGGATCCCTAAAGAGATTATTGAGAAACATGAGAAAACAATCTACTTGATGGTTGATAAGGACCAATGTCATATGGAGGCAGTTGAGCCTAGGACTATTTGGATCATGCCCATGCATATGATTAACATCTGTTGAGTGAGCCAGTAGATTATAAGGAGGAAAGGTTTGGTACCTACAAGGAAAAGGATCTTGTTTTGTACAAGAAATTTATTGGACTGACAAGGAAAAGAAACCTAAGAAAGGAAGTTGAGGAGCTTGCAGAGAAAATGGGTATATCTAAGGAGGTTGTGCAAAGGAAAAGGGAGAAAAACATACTGAAGGAGGAAGACATGGCCAAGCTTAAGAAATCAAAACCAGTCCCCACTCCTCCAAAGCAATCAAAGATTAGACAGTCTTGGTCTATACCTACCTCTGGTGTGTAGAAGCCTATTCCTCCACCCAAGTCACAAACAACATCAACCGGTGGAGAAAAGAAGAGAAAGAAGGAGAAGCTAGCAAGAAAACATGTAGCTGCAGAGGAAGAAACCAAATTTGATGAAGAGGTCAGAGAGGTAAAGAAGATAGCCACTTATGCTAGAGTGGTGAAGAAACCTTAATCCGGTGGAGCCCAAGCGATCAAGCAGCCAAGAGCGAAAGTTGATCCATCTGGTAGAGCCAGAGCGAGTGAGAAACAAAAGTTTGAAATAGACGAAGCTCTAAAGTTTGGTAAAATTGAAGGTACATATGAAGTTGTGCCCCCAATGACTTTGAAAGAGTTAATTGATGAAGTTCTTAAAGATGGTAATTGGAAGAATGTACCTATATATTATGATAACTTTGATGACAAATATCAAAAAGATATAGAAGAGGCAATTGTACAGTACATGGATGTTTATAGCAAGACATTAATAGAACTATCATCTATGATCCCCAAAAGCTTTTATGACATTTTGGATGCTAGGAGGCATATAACTAGTTTAGAGGATGACAGAATAAAGGAGTATGTATTAGTAAACTTATCCTCTGTCATTTCTAAAGACGAAGTTAATAGATTATAAAATCTTGAAAAGGAGAGATTCTAAAGTAAGAAAAGGGTAAATAAGATTATGCTCAGAAAAATAGATGAGGTGACTAAGGAGACATAGACAACTTGGAGACAATTTTTGATAGATCACATAATTGATGTGAATATGGGAGAGCCATCTCAGGACACATCTATAGTGGAAGTGCATGAATACATTCTTGATAAGCAAGATCAATCATCTATGAAATCTATTCCAAAATTGAAGCCCAGGGTATAGACCACAGTTGATAATCTTGTTGATAACATTGATGACTCCGATGAAGTTGTGCATGATCCTCCGGTAATAGAGGTTGTTTCAGAGAAGACAATTGAGGAGATAGATGATGCAAAAAAGGAAGAAGTTGATGGTGAGAAAGGTGAAAAGGATGCTAGTGTAGAGGTGGCAGAAAAGGAGAAAGGAGATGAGAAGGCAAAACAAGCCCCGATAACAGTGGCAAGAGACACTGTTGCTGATAAAGGGAAACGAGTTGATACTGATTCAGATGAATTTGGTCAAGGACCTATTGATCTAAGTTCATTATATCTAATTCAAGAATTAAAGTTAGAAACTCTTGCCCAAGCTTAAGCCAACGAGGACTTACTTAAGTCCCATTCAACAGACAAAGAGTTGATGACATTGGCACGAGATGTCCTGAAGAAAATTTTGCCATCTTTCAAACCGAACACATCTGATCCCTCCGGTAAGCTTAAGAGTATATTGAATGTTGTAGGTTCTCATTTTGTCTTTAGAGAAGGCAACATACCCTAGAATTTTGAATCAATTAAATGCTATGAGATTGAAAACATTTTTGAAGATGATTGAGGATGATAGGGTGACCTTAGTTACTGCAATGAAGAGTACTCAAGATGGACTTGATGAAGGTGATCATATCTACAAGTCATGTTTAATTTTGCCAAAGTTCACTATAGACATTGACAAGAAAATAAGGGAATTTTAAGTCTAGCTAACGAACATATATCAGTCATATGCACCATAATCAGTCCTAGCTAGCGATTTTGAACCATAAGTTTTGAGTATTTTGAACAAGATTAAAAGTCTAAATCAAGAAAAGGACAAAATTTTGGGTAGAGTAGCATAAGTGAGGAGTCTTATCACTCCCTAGATATATTCTTTGATGAGAAGTATGTAGTATTGTAAGGATGCACTAACTAAGACTATTCCAGTAGATAGATAGGGAGCAAAGATGCATGCTTACCTTTTCAATGGAATAATCAGCATTTTGGAGAGCTTGAAGAAGGAAAGGGATAACCATTTGTTGTCCCTTAGAACAATTTTTGTGGATATTTTCAAATTTTTGTAAGCAAATGTACATATTCTTGCATATGAGTTTTGGTGGATTCCTATCTTTTCCATCATTGTCAAAGGGGGGGAGAGTAGAGTGAAAAATGGTGTAAATTCTTAGGGGGAGCTTGTATATTCTTGGTGAGTTTGAAATTTTGAAGTTTTGCAGCTTTGAGTGTACAATTCATTTTTCACAAATGTTGCCATTAATGCTAGAGGGGGAAATTGTTGGCAAGAGACACTATTCCAGTGAAGACTGAAGCATGGAAGATGTTTAGGGGTTGTCATTGATGGCAACTCGGTTTGCAAACCACATGCGGTATACATAGATTTGGTTTATCGGAAGTCATATTATTCATAAGGCATAAGTCTGGAAGGTGGAACTCAATAACCGGTGGAATGTGCATATCTTGATTTTGATTGGATAATTTTAGTCATGGTGATTAAGGTAAATGGAAGTCTGGTATCTGGTAATTTAGTTAGAATAGAGATATTTTTGTGTAACGTGTGCTGCAGAATATTAGGGTTGATTTAGGTGATTGGTTTCATGTTCAAGTTGTTTGGGCTAACTTATGGGAAACTTATTATCATATTTTTTTGGTCCGCATTTGGATTTGTGGATGGATTGAGCCAACTTGGTGATACACATTTCATGTTGCGTGTTATGCGGTTTTTGGAAGTTGACATGGTTAATGATTCTTTTTGTTGGTGTGGATATATAGGATTGATTTAATTGATCATTTTGATGAATGTTAATGAATGAGATAAGTCTGTATGAGTGAATTTGCAAGTTTGGTGAATGTGATTGAAGAATCTGGTGGTTCTGTGTTTGACAAAGTAGGAAAATGGAGTAGAAAGATAAACTAGTTGCAAAAGATAATCTGAGCCTAACCGAAACTACATTTTGGCATATTTAGATGCTATAATTTAGTTTATTCATCATTGTAATCATTTATAATAGCCTGTAAGGTAGTGACCCTTCCTCTTGGTTATAGCCCTTTTGTAATTGAGCAGTGTGCCTGAATGCAAGTGCATTCCCCTTATCTAATATTATCATACTTTTGGCCATAACATAATAATATCGTGGGTTCAAATCCCATCATGGTTTTTCCCTTTCTGGGTTTCCACGTAAACATCTCGATGTTATGGTTGTTGGTTGTTTACTTTATGCTTCTGCACTTTTCTTTCTTTCTTAGACATCTGGTGGTCTAAGAATCAGATTAGCAAGTTTGAAAATTGTAAAATATTGATTCACCCCCTCCCCCTCTCAGTGTTCATTGATTCCAACATATACCATTCTCTTCATGGTGGAGATTGACCAATGCCTGATGGAAGCTATTGAGGATAGAACGGTATGGATCATGCCCATGGCAGATGAAGTTGATGCTAATACTCTTGACATGTATGCTCAACATATTTTGAACAAGCCGATGGATGATAAGGATGAGAGATTTGGTACCTATAAAGAGAAAATTTTAAGCTTTCATTTTCAATTTACCAAGCCTGGTATGTTGAAGAGAGGTAGTAAATAAGTAGAGAATCTTGTAGAGGATATGGGGATAGTTAAGGAAGTTATTCATAGGGATAGAGAGAAAAATGTCTTGAAGGAGGAGGATATGGTCCAACCCAAGAAGAATAAACCCTCTACTCCTCTGAAGCCCTGACAAACCAAGTCAGTACCCTCCTCTGGTGCTCAAAAGCATGTCCCTCCACTTAAGCCTCAAACCAAATGATTCGGTGGAACAGAGAAGAGGAAGAAAGGGAAGCCTGGGAGAGTCTATGTGGCAACCACTACAGAGGAAGAAACAAAGTCTGATGAAGTAGTGCTAGAAGTCATGAAGAAGATTTCTACCTCTGCCAAGGTAGTAAAGAAGCCACCATCCGGTGAAGGCCAACCAAGCAAAAAGCCTAAATTTGCAGCTGAAGAATTCGATAGACCTCATCCCAACAAGAATTCCAAGTTTGAGCTTGATGAAGCTCTAAAGTCTAGTAAACTAGAAGGTACCTATACTATTGTGCCCCCCATTTCACTTAGTCAGATTATAGATGAAGTAGTGAAGGAAGGAAATTTGAAGAATATATCATAATACTATGATAACTATGATGAAAATGTTCAAAGAGCAATAGAGGAAGCCCTTGTATAGTATATGAATGTATATAGCAAAGCCCTGATAGAATTATCATCTATGATTTTGAAGGGTTTATATGAAATTTTGGATGCCAGAAGGCATACGGTTAGCTTGGAGGATGAAAGAATAAAAGAATATGTATTGGTTAACTTGTGTTGTATTATTTCAAAGAGTGAAGTTGATAGGCTCCTTAACCTTGCAAAGAGAAAATTTAGAAGCAAAAAGAGAGCTAACAAGATCATGGTCAGAAATGTAGATGAAGTGGCTAAGGAGACATAAACAATTTTGAAACAAGTTTTGGAAGAGAATGAGTATGAAGTTAATCCGGAAAAAGATGACTCCCCTCTGATAGTACATGTACATAATGATACCTCCACTCCGAATGTGCAGACAAATGATCATGATGCAATTGGAGATGATAATGATACTTAGAAGGTTACTGACTTTGGTGAAGTTGATCCAACTCCTCTAGTGACAAATGTTGAATCTAAGAAGGCAGTTGAGGATGTTGGAGTTGGAAAGGGAAAGGATGCAGAGAAAGTAGAGAAGGAAAAGGATGGAGATAGGATTGAATAGGTTCCAATGGAAAGAGACACTATGATTGTGGACAAGGGAAAGAAAATAATCACTGACATAGTTGATCCCACCCAAGGACCTATTGATCTTAACTCTCTATCTCTGGTTCAAGTAGTAAAAATTGTAGCTCTTGCACAAGCCAAAGTAAGTGAGGACTTACTCAAGTCTCATACCAAAGACAAGGAGCTGATATCTTTGGCTATAGATGTGTTGGAGAATATTTTGCCATCTTTTAAGCAAGACACAACAAAATCAACCACTGGTAAGTTGAGGAGTATGCTAAAGGTAGCTGACTCTCATTTTTTATCTTTGGAGAAAGTGGCTGATACAAAGAACCTTAAACAATTTAATGCTATGCGGTTAAGGACAATTTTGAAAAATGGTTGAAGGCGATAGAGTTAGTTTTCTTTTTAGTTTGAAGACTATTCAAGAGGCACTAGATGAAGGTGGTAAGATATACAAATCATGTCTTTTTTAGTTAGTAATTCAGGAAGAACATAGTTATTTTGGTAATGTGTTATGCAAAATCTTTGGGATGATTTCAGTGAATTATTTTGAGTTCAAGGTGGTCAAGACGACATGTGGGAAGCTTATTATAATTTTTTTTATGTCTGCATATAGATTGGTAATCGGATTGACCCGACTTATGGTTACACATTTTGTGTTGCGTGTTATGCAAAACCGACATGAAATTGATTTATTTTGTTGATGTGAATATATAAGACCGATTCATTTGAGCATTTTAGAGGCTGATATGTTGAGATGTGAGTGTGCGAATATTGTATAAGTGATTGTGCAAAGTTTTATGTGTGTGATTAGAAGTCTTTGTGCTCTGGTATATGACAAAGCAACAAAACAGAGAAGAGAGACAAAACAATGGTAGAAAACTAATTAAGATTAACTGGAACTTCTTTTTGGAATTTGTAGATGCTACTATTCAACTCAATCATTCTTTTTATCCTTTGTAATCACTTGTAAGGTAGTGAGCCTTCCTCTGGGTTGTAGTCCTTTTTTGTAATTGAGCAGTAAGCTCTAGGAAGTGTGCCTGAATGCATGTGCATTCCCCTCTTGTAATATTATTATACTCCTGATCATAGTGTTATGATATCATGGGTTTCAATCTCACCATGGTTTTTCCCTTTCCGGGTTTCCACGTAAAAATTCCGGTGTTATGGTTTTGTGCTTGTTTTCTTTCATTTTCTGCACTTTTCTTTTATTGATTTGCATCTGGTGGTTTAAGAATCGGGTTAAGAAATTTGTTAATTCCAGAACACTGATTCACCCCCCTTCTACTTCTAAGTGGTCAATGATTCCAACATGTTGTAGATGAGCCGATGTGGTTTAAAGGGTTTGTGGTATGTTATTTGTAGATGGCTCATTCCCATTTGCAGAGGTCCACATGGTGATCTGATTGAGTTATGAGATCTGATATTGAGGATGTTATGCAATTTTTTATGCTATTCGGTATTCTGGTTTGTTCTTTGTATTGCTTCGGAATTGCTATATCTTTGGTTGCAGATGTTTGGGATGTGTTTTGGTTGTTTATGTGTGTCCTTAGTTTGTGTGGCTCATGATTTGGAGGTCCACAAGCAAATCTCTCAGTTTGACAGTCAGTTATTTTAATGTTCTTGTGCCTCGGTAGAGAAATGATGATGATTTTGGTAATCCAAGTTGTTGCGGTTATTGTGATGTAATTCATGTTGCTTGTGAATCTCTAGATTGTATTCTATGCATATTGGTGGTGTGCACTAATTATTGTGTGTGTTATGATCGAGGCATAATTCTCGGAGGTATTTCATATTTGTGATATTGTTTTTGGTCTAGACTGTCTTAGCCAACATTGTTTTGGTCCGCATAAATTATTGTAGCGTGTGAGGATTTTATTTTGTAATTTGTATTAATGGTTTGGATGGCCTTGAAATATGGGTTGAGAGTCTATATAAATATATGTGATAATCATGTAAGATGTGAATAAGAAGAGAAGTGTTGTAGAGAAGATTGTGTGCTTAACTAGAATTGTGCTCAAGCATATGGATATGCTATTTTCGCAATTCATATAATCTAGATTGTATTCCAAATGTTTTTGTAAGTCATTGAGACTTCCTGTAAGGCAGTGAACCTTCCCTTAAGGTTTTAGCCTTTTTGGGTTTCTTATTTTGAGCAGTGATCTCTAGGAAGTGTGTGTGAATTCATGTGCATTCCCTTTGTAATATTCACATTTACTCCTAACAGGCTATTATCTCATTGTGGGTAGGTTCTCACCTTGGTTTTTCCTTTAACTAGGTTTTCTATGTCAAAAATCTTGGTGTTATGTGTGTTATTGATGTGGTATTTTTTCATGCTTTAACTATTAATTATCAAATATGTTTTGTGATTTAAGTTGCAACAAGTTTTTGGTGCAAACTGAATCACCCCACCTCTCAGTTTGTTGCATTGTTTCCAACACATAAATCTTTATTAAGAACCTTAAGTGTAAAATCCATCCAGGTCAGTAACCAAACATTATAATATCATAGTGCAAGGGTGGGGAAGAATCCGCCCCCAAGACACTCACCATAAGGCTCCCAAGAAAATGATCCAATTGAGATGAAATTCTCCTTGGTTCAAATTTTGGCAAAAGGCAACAAAATAGGTGTACCCTAGGGTGTGACAAGGTTGTTTGAGCTAAAGGAGATTCCAAGATGTGGGCTATGATATTATAATGACCTTTTTGAAAATAGAAGAGTCTGACTATTTTGTATTCAATTTTTCAAACTTGTGGAAATTAATGGGATTTGAAAAGATCATAGAACATACACTTGATGTTTAGATTGGTGAAGAATCTATTGATTGTTTATGTCTATTTACCTTTGTTTTTAACAGAAATCATAAAATCATCCAACACAAAAATAAGAAAACTCACTCTCGAAACACAACATATTAGCACATTTGTCATGTAGAACACTTTTGCAACACAGAATAGCTCTTTTATTCAATAGAATAGTGCTTGTGTTCACTATTTAGCGCATTTGATCACCAAACTAGTGCATGTGAACATTATTGTAGCACATATACCTTGAGAAATATCACTTGAGTCATAGAATAGCGCATTTAACAATTGTCTTAACACATTTGTCAAAAATATCACATATACTTTAGTGCTTTTGTGACAGTGAGCATTTTTTAGGGTCTAAGAAAAAGTTAGAAAACTTATTTAAATACCCTTTTTCGAGTAGATTATAGTTTGACCCACACATATTTAATTTCTTACCAAACCAGGGGTATTTTTGAACATTTTATACACAAGACCACTTTACATACAAAGTCAGGATATACTTGGGTATCTTTAAGATCTATACTACCAATTGGTTGGTTTAGTTCTATCGTCAGGATTTTATCATCCTTTAAATCTAAAATCTTGTCAAAGTGAGTTATTATCATCTTGAGATCTACCATCTCTTAGCATTGACTTACTTTGATAGTTCAAGATTAACAATTTTAACGAATTTGATCAAAATTGCAGCTTAGGAAATTTGATGTAAAACCTTTTGTTGGTCTAAACAGACAACACAAACAACAAAAATAAATATACCAACATACATTTCTAAAGTTTGAAACCCCTCATATGGTAGAAACAAGATGAAAAAGAGAACTTAGTGAAACAATAGCTTTCTTTACACAAGGAAAAGGAAAAGGTTCTAAATTTGACCCAACAAATTTATTTGGTGAGAGTTCAAATCCATTATATGACAATGATAGTGATGATGAAACCTCTAGTGACATAGATGATACACATGTTCTTGAGGTAACGCAAGATCCTAAATTTCACAAACTTATGTAAATTGTCATGGAAAAAGATACGGGGAAATATTTTCTTCAACTTGCATGTCAATGTGTGGAACTCCCATCTAATTTTGACCTTTCAAAGTCAAAAGAAACAAGTGATGAAAATACTTATGACAATACCAATGACAACGCAAATGATACTACCAATGATAATACAAATGATGCAACTCAAGTGGATACAAATACAAGAACCAAGAACAAAAAGGAGAAGAATCCTTTGGCTAATCCTATGAATACACTTGTAAAACAAATAGAAGATTTGCAAACATAACTTACCAAGTTACAATCAAGATCTTCACAAAAATATTACTCACTTCAGGATATATCTCCTTATAAATTTGACAAAAGCTTGATAATGTTACCCTTTCCTCCTCATTTTGAAGTTCCAAAATTTGACAAATACAAGGGAAAAGGTTGTCCTTGTGATCATATTAGAGAATTTTGCTCCGCATGCATGGAAATAGCACATAACGAGACATACATTATGCGACTTTTTCTAAGAGTTTAGTTGGACAAGCTATAGATTGGTTCAATCATTTACCACCAGGAATCAAATCATTTGATGAACTAGTTAAAAAATTTATCACTCATTTCTCCTACAATATTGAGCATGAGGTTTCGATGTTAGACCTTTGCAATAACAAACAACAAAATGGAGAATATTTTACTAGTTTCTTACAAAGGTGGAGACAACTTGTCAACATGTATCCATATGACATACCAGAGCAACAAAAGATTCAAATATTATATATAACTTAAACGTTGAATTAGGTTACTGATTGCAACTCCAATGTCCACCAACTTTGGCAAAGGTCATTGACAAAGGACTAATCATAGAAAAAGAATTGATAGAAAAAGGATTAATCAAAATTTACAAGGATAACATAGGTCCAAGCAACAACAATGATAAAACTAGATTTTGTATCCAGAACAAAAATATTATAAATGATGGAGTTGTAGATGCACATAATCTAATATAAAAAAAACCCATTTTAAACTTGTGAGGACCACAAAGTAACTCAAGCAATCAAAACAACAACAATGCACCTAAATCTAGAACTCTGTATCCTCCACGAAAAAAATTACACAATTGGGTGAAATACTCAAAACTTATTTGAGGAAGCTCATTTCAAATAACCTAATAACATTACCTAAAGTGAGAGATTTTGAACCAAAAGTGAAACCTGCATGGTGGAACGATCAAGATTATTGTGTTTCATAGAAATAATGGACATAAAACCAACGATTGTCAAAGGTTAAAGAATATTATTCAAGATTTGATTGAAGTTGAAGGACATAAAACCAATGAAGCACATTTTGCATTCAAGGATCCCCTCCCTAACTATGAAAAAGATAATCCCCCAAAATCCAGAATAAACAATATAAATTACAAAAATACAGCTTATACTTATGTTATCAATCACATATCTGAAAGTGATTCATACGCAAATGTGATTACCATAAACAACAAACCTAATTATAATGTGACAACACGTCATGGAAAAGTTAATCTTCAAGGAGTACCGCCTAAGAAATCTTCCATGACTAATCAATATAATGTCCTAGACCAACTTAAGAGGACACCAACACACATATCTATCCTAGAGCTTTTACATTTGTCACCAACCCTTAAAGAAATTTTGGAGAATGCTTTACAAGAGGCCAATGTTTCCCCAAACCTTGATCCTACATATTTTTAGGTCATGGTGGGACACCTTACAACTCTGCATTTCCTATCTTTCACTGAACATGATGGCCTTACCATAAATCAACCTCATAATGCACCACTCCATGCAGAAGTACTTGTGTATAAGCATAGAATAAAACATGTTCTAATAGATGGAGGGGATGGTTTAAATATATGCTTTTTTAAATTAGTCCTTGCACTGGGGTTCTCTAAGAACCCTATAGATTCAAAGAAAAAATTACTATTAAGGCACATGATGAGGAAGAGAGAGCATCAAAAGGATTCGTTGTCTTGCCCATTAGAGTGGGACCAGTTCAGAAGGACGTGGTTTTTCAAGTTCTCGACCTTGATATAGCTTATAACATACTCCTTGGATGACCTTGGATACATGCAATGCAATAAGTCTCATCTATGTATCATCAATGCTTGAAGTTTCCACATCATGGACAAGAGATAAGCATTCAAGGAGATCCTAATTATTTCCAATATTGCAATACTATCAAACTAAAACCTGAAGTGATTGTCCTTAACAATCATCCATCTTCACCACCTATCTCATAATTGACCCAACCTTAATACCATCAACATCTAAAGTGGCTAAGCCAAAGCTTAAGATAAAAGATCGAGGTATGGGAGAATATTCTCTTGAGAAAACATTTTGTATTTCACACCTACCTCTTTCACCTAAATCTTATTAAAAACCATCGTTGGGTGAGCAAAAATATTTATATTCTAAAAAACAAGCTAAAGATACTTTTATCATATGGGGGACAATATCAGATAAAATTGATGAAAATGATATCAAATAATGGTTATATAAGGAGGAAGAAGACAAAGCAAATATATCAAAATCAGATATACAATTACCTCTTGAGAACAATGGTAAAGGCTTTACTATAATGCAAAAAATGGGATATGATGATCATAGTCTGTTTGGATTAAGAAAAGAAGGAATTATTGAACCAATACAACCCGTTTCCCTAGCTCCTAAAGAAACAAAAGGATTAAGATGCAAAGAAAATATGGAGGAAGCTACACATAATTTATACTAGAAAATTCAAAAATTGCAAGAAGATAGTGAGACTGGTTCTCATGAATAGGAAGGACTTTCAGATGTATCTTTTGAAGACAAGCAAATAGTCATGATTCATTCCTACAATAGACTAGATGTTGAGGGACCTAGTTCAAGGTCTAGATCATTAGAGAAAGATCTACAGAATGATGAGAGTGACTCTCATGAGGAGGGTCGGATATTAGATGAATCAAACAACTTTGAGGTGGTTATCAATCTCAACCTTGAAGATATTATCATTGACCTCCAAAGATTTTAAGTCCTATAGATAACAAGATAAATCTACACTTTTGGGGGTTTATGATCAAGGAATTGATGGAAACATGTCAAAATCAACCTAAAGGAGATCCAGACCATTCAGAGGTGAGAACAATTGAAAATCCAATTTTTTTTATTTTTCCTATATTTCAATATTTTGCATTTTTGAAAGCCTTCGGAGCAAAATTTGGGGTCAAAACTGTCGCTAGTCCCTTAACTTGATAGACAAAGGCATGTTTTAAGGGACTAAAATTAGATCTTTTGAAGACCCTTCCAATGGTGTAAGCGGCTTAAGATTTTGAGCACCAAGTGGAAACTTATGATTCCACCAAGTCAAGACCAATTTGTTGTTGTTCGCGGAGAGTAGGCACGACCGTGCCACATGTCAGCATGGTGTAGTTTTTAGAAATTCTATGGCTTCTTTCTCTTCTGAAAGCATGCGAGACTGACACATTTCAGCATCGCAGGGTTATCTAAGGCAAAAGGGAAGGGAGGCTCTAAAAGCTTTGCCAACATGCCACATTTCGACAAAGCATAGGTCTAGAGATGTTTTGAGCCCAAGGAGATTTCAAAAGCAAGTCATTATTTATTTTGAGGGTGAAAGGCTATAGGAGGTGCCGCATGGCGAAACCAGAGGGCACAAATGAAGAAAAAGAAAAATCCCACATGATCTAGAGGTTCCAACAGAAAAAGGGAATTTCCAGGTGGCAACCGTGTCGTGCACATGGAAGAAAGTAGTGATGCAAAGATCAAGCTCATGATAGTTGTAATAGCCTCCATGATGGTTGTGGACACACGACAAGTATGCATAAATTTGTTTAGTTACAATCACCTTTTCAGATCAGAGAGGTTTTCTCTATATAAGCCTGAGGGTGCATTGTAAAAAGGGTTCCAAATTGTTTACTATTTTTTGAGGAAGAAGAACCCTTAGAAAATAGCTACGAATTCAATTCAGACCCTAGCATTGTATTCAGTCAATTGATAGAAAGAAAATCATATCAGATTGTTCCCAGTCTCCCTTTGTTCTATGCTTATTGATGAATACTAAGAGGGGGGTGAATTAGTATGCCAAAAATCTTTGTACTTAAACACTTTACTAGACTAACAGTAAACTTGTTTAACAGTTTAGCAGACAAACCGGTTAGCATACATGCAAACCAAATAGCAAATAATGCATTCACCCACAAAATCACAAACACCATAACACAAGAGATTTTGACGTGGAAACCCAAATGGGAAAAACCACGTTGAGATGGAACTCACAAGTAACTATCTGCAGAATAGGAACCAGATCGGTTAAGGTCAGACCGATTAAGGTCATACAAAGTTCTTTACCAGAATAGATCCTGTTAGGAATCTCAATCTCCGTTAGGAGACAAGTCCGATGAAGGACTACATTTTAGATCCACAGATGTGAACCACCTTGTTAGAGGATTTACAAAAGACTTTTGGGCCTACCCGGTTAAGGGCTTTAGACTTGTCGAAGATGTGAGTACTCAGCAAGTGAGTGATCTAGCTAATAGCACAGATTGCTTGGCTAGATCCTTGATAGCTCATTCCTAATGCATTCCAGCATTACTTCAGTCTTCAACACATTCACACTCTCTCTAACTCATCAACCACCTTAAACCCTAGCAATAACCTAAAACCCTAGACATGATGTCCTTATAAAGGAATCTGATTTCATGTCAGTCCAATAGAATTACATTACAATTTCCTAGGTTCAATGCATCTAGACATATTTTGTAACACGACACAAAAAGCACTGTTAAAATGTCAGCACCATCAAACAATCGGTGGATGGTAACTCATCACAAAATGTTGGCTGGTAACTCATCACAGAGTATTACCAGTTCATACAAAATATCGGTTGCTGGTTTGATAAAAATAAAGACTAGGAAATATGTGTTCTACCACTTTGATCCTTCGTACCGCTTGAGATCCTCGAATTGCTTGGGGTCAACATACCGCTTCAGATCGGTAAACACTTTCTACAAAACACCAATAGTCTAAGGACTATAATGCATCATACCAGTTGGAACAAATACCGGTTGAGCAGTAACTTATACATACAAAAAGTGATCTCAATGCAAGTGTGTGTCCATCAATGATAATCACAACATAATCATCAAAAATGCCAACAATCTCCCCCTTTGGCATTGATGGTAACACTTAGGAAAATTTTGACATCTAAGTGTTTTACAACAAAAATATGCCATAATCAAAATTTCTCCCCCTAAGTATATACACTATCCCTTTTGCAGAAAATACAATGTATACTACTTCTGAACAGAAATAACATGAAAGTATACATCAAAATATTCAAAATTTATACTTCTCCCCCTTTGCCAACAATGACAAAAATAATATTGCAGACCAACCCCTGTTTCATTAGTATTAAAAGAATAAGAGTTTATGACAATAGAGAATAAAACTTGTCAAAAACTGATTTAAAGTCCTGCAAAAATTGTTTCATAGATAAGGACCAGGAGTCAAGTAGGGAGGTAGCCACTTCTTTCTCTATCTACATCTGGGAGACCTGTTCTTCCATGGCATCAATTGTGCTCATCTCTTGAGTCACCGTTAAGGCATCCAGATTGAGATAACATTTCTGAAGTATCTGCAGGCGTGGGAATAGAACCAGTTGTAGTTCCTGCAAATCTCGAGTCCGGTTGCTGATTTCCAACTCTATTTTGGTAGACTAGATATGAAACTGGTGAACACTTTGCCCATAAGCTGTAAAAGAGTCATATGGAGGCTTGAAGGTGCTCATGTATAAATGCAAGTCAGATTGTAGCTTTTCCTTCTGTACAAGCACATCATCACAGAAGAGATGGGGTTGGCAAATCTTACTCAGTAGTAGATTCCCCTCATTCAGAGTATCCCTTATATCTTTTTGAGCTTTTTGCAGATCGGACTGGAGCTCATTTAGCTTCTTCACCAGGGCAATGTTGAGAACCTTTTGATGCTCTTTCTTGGCATTTTCCTTTGCTACCTCTTCAAGGCTCTGCACCTGATCATCCACTACAGTGCATAGGAGCTTCAATTGTGCCAATGATGAATCAGTATTGGGGAGGTTTGTGCCAGGTAACAAACCGGTAAGAGTGTCCACTGTAGCTTGGATCACATCTTGCTCCTTCTTCCTCCTTATCACTTCAAGGCATTCTTAAGCAACCTTAATGCTCTGTAGCAGATCCATTTCATTTGCAGACTGGAGGTTAATAGGACTGGTGAGGTCAACCAGTTTGGCTTGACTGTCGATTGCCTTTGGAGTCTCCATCTAAGTGCTTTTTGCCGCTTATTTCTTTGTAGCTCTTAACTTTTCCTCTTCTATCTTTTTCTTTTCCTCTTCTTCTATTTTCCTTTTCTCTTCTTTCCTCTGCTTCTCTTCTTCTTCATCCTTTTTCTTTTGCTCCTCTTCCTGCTGCTTCTTCTCCTCTTCCTTTTTATTTTCTTCATCTTTCTGCTTCTTTTCTTCTTCATTCTTCTTCTTCTACTCTTCCTTCTTCCTCTTCTCCTCTTCATCCTTCTTCTTTTCCTCTTCCTTCTTTCTCTTCTCCTCTTCATCCTTCTTCTTCTTCTCCTCTTCCTTTTTCCTCTTCTCCTCTTCATCTTTCTTCTTCTTCTCCTCTTCCTTTTTCCTCTTCTCCTCTTCATCCTTCTTTTTCTCCTTCTCTGCTTCCTTTCTCTTCTCCTCTTCTTCTCTCTTTTTCTTCTCCTCCACTTTCTTCTTCGCTTCTTCCTTTTTGTCCTCTGCTTCCTTTTGCTTTTCTACCTATTATGCCTACTTCTCCTATCTTGTTGCTTCTGATGGTGCATCCTGAGTAACATTTTCACCTTCTAAGGTGTCTATATCAATGGGGTCCATTTGTTCTATGACTGGTTCTTCTGCATTGTCATACACCTCATCCGGTTTGCTAGTTTCTGGTTCTCGCTCAATTTTTCTGTTGGCTTCAGCCACTTGATGCATCTTAAGGGCTTCTTGAGCATGAGTATGTGTATCCTTGATCACTTCTTGACCCTTTCCTTCTAGTAATAGGAGTCTTCTTCTTCTCATGATGAAGAGACCTTTGTATTTATTCATAACTTTGAAAAGTTCAAAATTGGATACATCAGGAAAATGTTAAGCAAATATTTTCTCCCTCATTTCCTGTTCCTTTTCTATGGCAATGCACCATTTATTGTCTAAAGAAATGTACAAAGAATTCGGTGTCTCAGATTTAATTTCTGAAGGTGACCGGTCATTAACACCTAAATACCTAGTGATTTCCTGTTCAACTGCTTCCTTTTCATCATCATTGAAATCATCAAAACAATCAATCAAATCATTCATCACTTTTCTCCTAATATTCTTTATCGTTCTTTGACAATGTGTCAAAGGTTTGCAGGAAGAAATGTCAATATTTACCGGTGTCGATGATGTCGGTTCATTCTTTGTCCTTTTTTTTGTTTTCCTAGTCTTCTTCTTAGGTGGTTCTTCTGACACAGTTTCTTCTGAGTCAGGTGTATTGCTTTTTGTCTTTCACTTCCTCTCAAAGACTTTTGCAGGTGCCACTTCTGGTTTCTTCTTAACTAGTGACCACTTGGTCACTTTGGGACTGGTTGCAGTAATCAGTGCCAATGTTGAAGGCATTGCCTTTCCTTTCCTTTCAGAGGGTTCTACAACCAGTGCAACCCTTTCCAAATAGGTGTCGGTTCTCTTTGCCTTAAGATCAAGGGGTGAGGTGATTAGGGTAGAAGCATACCCATCCAGCATATCATACATCACCTCATAGCCCATAGGCTCTACTTCTTCCTGTCTGGGCTCAACAGCCTCCATTATGCATTCATCCACTTTGATGATAAAGCAGATATCCTCTTCATATTTCTTGACAATGTCACTGGATATCCTCATCCTTAGGCTCATCTTGCTTCTGAACTCATCAAAATTCTTGTTCAGAACATCAGGGTAACTGGTTCCAACTGCTTGCACGCTCTCTTTGATTTGCTTGGTAACCAGTTGGTCGGCAGACCATTGAATATCTCCAACTCCTGGGGAATAAAATTGGAAGTAGAAGAATAACCCTACCAGTAGTTTTCCAAATTTGAATCTCAGTCCATTATCCTATTTGATTGACTTAAGATTCAACATAAGTTGTCTTTGCATACAAGTGTACAGATCAAATGATGCATCCTCCTTGATCATCCTGTAAGCAGCATTTACCACTGCAGTAGAGACAAAATCAATTCTCCTGGCAGAGAATGTCCAGTAGCCTATCACCATGCAGGCATACTTGACCAGATCATCCTTTATTGAGTTGACAGTCATGCCACGTGAGTCGCTCACTGAACTAGTGAGCTTGGACATTTTAGTCTTGCTAACCTTCCTTAGGGCTGGCACTTCCCCTGTATTGCAAAAACTGGTGACGGCCTGAATAGCTTGCGGTGTGATATCATGTGTTCTCTCAAGATACATCTTGTCACCATGAACTCTACTCAAAATGATTCGAATGTGGTCATCTGTGAAATCCTCTAGGAAGTAAACCACATTGTGAAGTTTCTTCTTCTCCAAGATGCTATACTCCAGTTTGATCTTTTTATCCTTCCCATAGAATAGACCTAGTTGAGAATGGATTGCAAGAGACCCTAGGTCTTCAATTTTACAATCTATATAATCATAAATCCTTTCTACTATAACACCAGCCGGTACTTGAGACAAGGCATTATATTTTGACTTTTGTTGTATGAAGTCCATAGAATCAATAGTTGCACTAGAACTATCATGAGATGCGGAAGCCATGATAAAACAGAAAACTCGAGAAATACCTTTCAGAAATTGAGAATTTAGGGCTTGCAAATTCCACTTCGCCTCACACTTTGTCGGTTGTTGAATCATTGCTTTGAGTTCTTCTCTTAAGCGTTTGATAATTGCTTCTGAATCTTCTTCAGGGTTTCGGAATTTCTTTGAATCGCAACACAAATCACTTTTTCTTCACTTTGCACTCGAAAAACTTCTTCGCTTGAAAAATAATAGTGAGAAATGATTTGAAAATTCCTTTTAAACATATTCCTCACCTACCGTAATAAATTCTCCACCATTAGGGCGTAAACCTTAATTTTCCTCTTACCATTTCCAGTCTTCTGCCAAATGACAGGTATCACATACCGGTTAAGGTCTTTTACCGGTGTAAACTAGGTGTTCGAAACATTTCACCGTTTGCTCCCTCTAATCTTTTCTGATGCTTAGTTTGTCAGTTTCGTTATTTCCACAATAGGTGCAGAAACTGATTCTTCTTGCAACACTCCTAGTTTCTTTTTCCAGGTTTTGTTCATATCTTCTTGAACAGTTTCAATGTCAATCTTTCCTTCTAGAGTGACTGGTATGTCATCCGATATGTTCTTTCTTGTTCTGCAAAATCTGGCAATGTGACCTAGTTTGTTGCAATGATAGCAGACCATTTCAGGTGCTCTCCAAGGTCCATTATTCATGTTACCGTTCTTCCTCTTGCATGTTGCAGCTGTGTGACCATGACCATGATAGATCAAATAGTTTGCTCTCCATCTGGTTGCCGCTTGATAGCCACTACTTCCTAACTGATGATTAAAGGCATTAAACCAGCTGTGATTCCGATTCACAAAAGGTTTCAGACCAACTCCTTGAGTCCTCTGAGGATATCTTCTAGTGTTGTTCATAATAGACCTGCATTCATATGCTCTATGCCCAAACTTGTTGCATGCATAACAGTTACCATTGAATCTATAGGATCTAGGCTTATCATTTAGAAAATAAGGAAAATTATTGTAAGCCTTACTCCGACACACATTGACAGTATGTCCTTCTTTAAGACAGTTAAAGCAAATAGGTTTAAACTTTTGCTTACCTTTATCCTTTGATGTCGGTTGTTTCTTCGATGCTCTAGCATTTGTAACAGAGGTCTCACCTTCCTCATGACTGGAATAACCAAGTCCATCAGTATTCTTGACAGGTTTGGCAGATTCAAGCTTTTGCTATAGCTTAACAGTACTCTTGTTGAACTTAGCAAGTATTTCCTTTGACTCGAAGAGTTCTTTGGAAATAGCAGCATTTGTTTCCATTAGGTTTGCATTCTCAGAGATGGTCATGTTCAGTTTTCCTTGCATGTCTTCCTTTTCCACTTTTCTCACATGGAGTTGAGCAGTTAGGGCATTGATCTCTTGCTTCAGCTTGGAGATTTCATGATCTTTGTCTTTTACCAGATCTTCAGATTTCCTTCGGTTCTCAAGCTCTTGGCACATTCGAATAGTCAGTCCTTCCAATTCTTTTCTCAGGTTGGAATTGGATTCATTCAACTTTTCTACTTCTTGAATCAGGGATTCCATGTCCGCTTCATCAGAGGAACTATTTTCAGATAGCTCCATCTATTTTTCAGCATGTTCTCTCCTTTTTGCTTGAGAGGCCTTATATTTGACCATAAGATCATCATAGGCTTGCTCAGACTGAGTGAGCCGATGAGTAAGTTCCCTCATAGTATATTCCCCATATCTCTTTCCAAGTGGTTAGACTTATAGAAAGGTAGGCTCTAATACCAATTGATGAATACTAAGAGGGGGGTTGAATTAGTATGTCAAAAATCTCTGTACTTAAATCGGTAAAATAGTTTAGCAAACAAACCAGTTAGCACACATGCAAACCAAATAGCAAATAATGCATTCACCCATAGAAGCACAAACACCATAACACAAGAGATTTTGACGTGGAAACCCAAATGGGAAAAACCACGGTGAGATGGAACTCACAAGTAACTATCTATAGAATAGGAACCAGACCAGTTAAGGTCAGACTGGTTAAGGTCATACAATGTTCTTTACCAGAATAGATCCTATTAGGAATCTCAATCTTTGTTAGGAGATAAGTCTGATTAAAGACTACCTTGCTAGAGGATTTTAGATCCATATATGTGAACCACCTTGTTAGAGGATTTACAAAAGTCTTTTGGGCCTACCCAGTTAAGGGCTTCAAACTTGTCGAAGATGTGAGTAATCAACAAGTGAGTGATCTAGCTAATAGCACAGATTTCTTGGTTAGATCCTTGATAGCTCGTTCCTAATGCATTCCAACATTACTTCAATCTTCAACATATTCACACTCTCTCTAACTCATCAACCACCTTAAACCCTAGCAACAACCTAAAACCCTAGACATGATGTCCTTATAAAGGAATCTGATTTCATGTCGGTCCAATAGAATTACATTACAATTTCCTAGGTTCAATGCATTTAGACATATTTTGTAACATGACACAAAAAGCATCGTTAAAGTGTCGGCACCGTCAAAAAATCGGTGGATGGTAACTCATCACAAAATGTTGGTCGGTAACTCATCACAGAGTATTACCGGTTCATACAAAATACCGGTTGTCGGTTTGACAAAAATGAAGACTGGGAAATATGTGTTCTGCTGCTTTGATCCTTTGTACCACTTGAGATCCTCGAACCGCTTGGGGTCAACATACCACTTCAAATTGGTAAACACTTTCTGCAAAACACCAATAGTCTAAGGACTATAATGCATCATACCGGTTGGAACAAATACCGGTTGAGCAGTAACTCATACATACAAAAAGTGATCTCAATGCAAGTGTGTGTCCATCAATGACAATCACAACATAATCATAAAAAAATGCCAACAATTATTTCTATTTTATGGATGAATTTGTAGCTCTATGTCATTTCAAATGAATGTAGCTATTAATTTTTATGGTTTTTGGCTTTTATAATTTCATCATATATGCATGGGTCATTGAATCATGTTTTATTCTTTCAATCATCTATAGTAATTTATGATTTGGAGTTATGCTATGCCATTTAGTAAGCAAAATCCACAGGAAATAATAGTTTTAGTGAGCTAATAGGAATTTCCCCTACAAGCCTTAGTGGGTGCTTCTCATGGGAAGATCTGATTATTTTTCCCTATGTCTATGTCACTTTGTGCATTATGTTCTCTTTCCAACATTGAAGAGTCTGTGGTGTTCTATGCTCATCTTTGGGGTCACCTGTTCCTATTATCTCTAAAGGGGATTTAAAGTATTGTTACAAAAGATTTGGTGTTTCACCTTAGATTAGGTTTTCTTATGTTTATTTCCTCCTTCCCTTTTCATCCCCTTTGAAATTTGAAGAGTCAACTTCTAAAATCTTGGAGGTTGTTTCATAGGTTGCATCTGGCCCCACACCTGTGGAACTTCCCGATCTGCCCTTGAAAATTGGTGAAAGCTGATTTTGGGGATCAAAAAGTACTAACCCTCATATCCTTTGATACCAATCAACCCAATGAAATTCTGCTTGTGCATTCTGAACATATCAACTAGGGGCAAGAAACCCCACCTGAACTTGAAACATTTTATAATGACCATGCTATAAAAGTATTTAAATCCCATGGATCTTTTATTTGTAGGAGTTAAAGACACATGCCTAATTGATGAGCTTCATAATGCAACTAGTTTTGGTGAAAGTGCCAAGCCTTCTAGTCACAAAAATATAAAAATAAATAAAACATCTAATGGTGAAAACCATAATACGACAGTATGAGATGTGAAAAAAGTAAAAAGAAAATATGCATCCAATGGTGAAAACCTCTTTGAGGCACCAAAGGATGGGAGGTTTGACATTCTTCCCTAACAAGAATATCAGTAGAGGTCTTCAATCATCATTGAACCAACAGTATCTATTAACATTGGAACATTGGATAGTCCTGAAATGTTTCATCTAGCGGTATCCTTATCAGTAGAAGAAAGAGAAAACTTCATTCAATTTTTCAAAGAAAAATAAATTAATTTTTCTTGGTCATATGTGGATATGCCTGGGTTGGATGCAAACTTAATTATGCATCATTTATAAATAGCGCTAGGGGTCAAGCCTGTGAAACAAAAGCTCAGAAAAATGCATCCGCATATAGCTTTGTTGGTAAAAATCAAATTGAAGAAACTACTGGATGTGGGTTTTATTAGGTCTATTGATTATGTAGAATGGATCTCAAATATCGTACCCGTTTCAAAATCAGACAAGAGCATCAAAGTTTGCACAAACTTTAGAGACCAAAACAAAGCATGTCCAAAGGATGATTTTCCTTTACCAAACATAGACATTATTGAAGATTTGACTACAGGACATGCTATCACTGATGGATGGCTTTTTTGGTTATAATCAGATAAGAATAGCTCCGAAAGACCAAGATAAAACAACTTTCACTTATCCATGGGGAACATACTGTTGGAATGTCATGCCATTTGGACTGAAAAATGTAGGTGCAACATATCAGAGAGAAATGACTATAATGTTCCATGACATGATGCATACCTTTATAGAAGATTATGTTGATGACATTCTGGGAAAATATTACACTAGAGAAGAACATATCATTATCTTAGAGAAGATCTATAATCACATGGAGAAATTCAATGCGCATCTCAATCCAAGGAAATCTACCTTTGGAGTAACATCTGGAAAACTCCTAGGATACATTGTATCAGAACATGGCATAGTAGTGGACCCTGAAAAAGTAAAATCTATTATGGAGATGCCACCTCCCAAGAATATCAATCAGTTGTGTTCACTTCAAGTAAGATTTTAATTTATCCGTAGTTTTATCTCTCAATTAGCATATCGATGTCTTCCTTTTTCACACCTATTGCACAAAAATGTAACTTTTAAATGGGATGACACGTGTGAAGAAACTTTTCAAATGATAAAAGAGTATTTAATGAATCCACCAGTTCTCATGCCTCCTATTGAAGGAAAACAACTTTTTCTTTATATATTAGCTATGCAAGCATCTCTCGGAGATCTCCTAGCCCAAGAAAAAATTGAAGGGAAAGAAATAACAATTTATTATATCAGTAGGACTCTTGTGGGCTACGAAATAAACTACACTCTAGTTGAGCGAGCATGTTTGGCTGTAGTTTTTGCATCTCAAAAATTATGCCATTACATGTTAACTTATCCAATAAAGCTTGTAACCAAGATAGATCCCTTAAAGTATTTTCTCAACAAGGAATATTTGACAAGAAGATTAGAAAAATGGGTTCTAATTCTTAACGTATTTGACATACAATATGTGGATAGAAAAGCTATCAAAGGACAAGTAATTGTAGATCAATTGGCTAAGGCACCTTTATCAAATAATCATTCATTGTACTCAAAATTTCTAGACATATCCATACTTACAATCACAGAGTACACATGGAAACTATATTTTGGTGGATCATACACTCAACATGGATCAGGAGCAGGAATCTTGTTTGTTACACCACAAGGAGACACTATACCAAAATCATACAGATTGTTATTTCCTTGTATAAATAATATGGCTGAGTATAAATTATTGGTAATAGGAGTCAAGATGGAAATAGAATGGAAGATCACAAAGCTTAATGTCTATGGAGACTCTCAACTAGTCATCAATCAAGTGAATGATAAATATCAGACCAAGGATGAAAAGTTGATGCCATACAAGTGTATGGTAGAGGACTTCAAGAAATATTTTGTTTCCATTCATTTTGAACAAGTACCCAGATTGGAAAATAAAGTAGCAGATACTATGGAAACCATCGCCTCTCTTCTTGAGATATTAAGAAACCAAGCACATTATGAGTTCTTGGTAGAGCAATTGTCCAATCCTATATATGAAGATCTTGAGTGCTGTATTATCTTCTATTTGGTCAGACATGATTCCCCTCTATACGATGACATATACACCTACCTAAAAGACAATACTTTACCACACAATTTATCCAATAATAAAAAGAGAACCTTCATCCATAAAGTGTATCACTATACCATCATCACTAATACCCTATATTGATGAGGTCTTGATGTTACCTTTCTCAGGTGTTTGGAACATGATAAATATCAAACCACCTTGCGAGAATTTAATGAAGAGATATATGGGAATCACTCTAGTAATCCTACCTTAGCTAGGAAGATCATTCATATAGGATATTATTGGCCTACTATGGAGACAGATGCTTATCAATTTGTCAGAAAGTGTAAGAAGTGCCAAAGTCACGGTAATCTAATACATGCACCAACACAAGAGTTGAAACATTTGGCGATTCCATTTCTCTTTTGTTAATGGGGACTCAACCTCACCGGTAAGATCCATCCACCATATTCCAATACTCATAATTTTATCCTAACCGCCACCAAGTATTTTACAAAGTGAATTAAAGTCATCCCTCTTACCACTGTCAAAGGAAAACAAATTTCCTCCTTTTTCTAGAATTATATCATCTGTCATTATGGAATCCCTTTATCCATTATCACTGATAATAGAAGACCTTTTAAAAATAAAGATGTAAAGGAACTTTGTGACAAGTTTCATATCCACCATTGTTTCTCCACACCTTATTACCCATAGGGCAATGGCGAGGCTAAGGCTTCTAGCAAAACCATCTTAAAGATATTAAAGAAAATAGTCAACGAAGTTGGTCATGATTGGCATGTATAAGTAAACCCTGCTTTATGGGCTTATAGAACCAGTATCTACATGCCTACTGGTTCAACCCCATACTCCCTTATTTATGGATTTAAATCCCTCTTACCCATTGAGGTTGATTTGCCATCTCTTTGAGTTTCATTGAAGAAGGGTTTGATACTAGATGAGGATTACCATGTCTCAAGATTTCAAGAATTAGAGTTGTTGGATGAGCGACAAAAAAAGACTTTCATTCACCTTAAGGCTTATCAACAATGCATGTCTAGAAGCTAATATCACATTTAGTTAAGCCTAGTGTCTTTCAAGTTGGTGATCTCATGGTCAAAGAGAATCCCCGAAATCAACAAGATCGAGAAAAGAAGGGGAAATTTGAGTCTAATTAGATAATCCCTATTTTATTGTAGTTGTTTATGGATCAAGGGTTTATCAACTCTCTACACCTGAAGGTGAATTGTTGGATGATCCAATAAAAAATACGAATCTTTGTAAATTCTATACCTAGGCTTCTCAAAAACCCTAATGCAAGGGGCAAAAAAAAAAGAAAAAAAGAAAAAGATCATAAAATAATAAAAAGGGCAATAAAAGAAAGTGGTGAAAACTAGACAACCGACACTATTTGAGATGGATTATCCCTTCTTTTTATTTGAATTTTAGGTTCTCATCCATATCTGCGAACATTGCAAATACCCTTGATAAAATCTCCTCTTCCCTTTTATCCAACCATATCCTATATCATTTATAATCCTATTCATATTATATCTAGGTCCTATCTATCGCCCATTATATATTTCCCACCAATAAAATCCTACCATGGCTTGTATAATAGTTCTTTTTGTAGGCATGTCCTATCCATTCCATAATAAAGTGTCATCCATGTTTTTATATCCATCCATCCCTAATAAGTCAATCCTTTCCTAAGATTGGGGGAAAATCTTCAACTTGGTTATAGAAGGGGATTCTTGAATGTCACACTTCAGAGGATAACAATGATGGCTATTATTGCTACTAGGACATGTTGTCATTGATGTCAACATATACATGTGTTTTGGTGTTGCAGAGAGTTGTTTGGTGTTTCAGTGATCACATTGAGTTGATATGGTTAATTTATCTATTTGGGATGCTGGAATACTTCATTCCTTATTAGTTTCAGTGATCTAGAAGTTTACTTGATCATATTATTTGATCCGTTTTGTAGTTCAATCTCTATATTTGGTGGTTGGCAGAGTTTGGAATTTGATCTGATGAGATCTGATATGATCATATATTTGGTTGCAGATTTGGGAGAATGTTTTGGATATTCATGTGTATCTTCATTTCAAATGGTTTGTGATTTGGTGCTCTATAAGATATCTTTCTAGTCCCAATTGTTTCTATTAAGTGTTCTTGAGAGTTAGTGTGTTGATCGATGAAGATTTGAACAAGTGGTGTTAGTGCGACTATTGTGGATGGTTCTTATGTGCTTGTTTGTGTTTCCTGATTGTGTCATATTTTTCTTGATGGTCTGCATTGATCCTTGTGCGCATTCTTGGTGATTTTGTTGATTTTGTGATATTCTTCATGTTATGCGGTATTCTAGGTGGTGTAACGTGTTGTGCTTGATCTTGGAGAGATTTCTAGTGGTGATGCATGTTTAGAGATTTTATTTAGGTCCACGTTATGTCATATATAACCTTATATTAGTTCGGTGGTTGATTTATGTATCATGAGATGTAATTCTGTAATTGAGGGTTGCGGTTTTGGCTGACCTTGTAGTCAAGGTTGATGATTTGTATATATAGGTGGTATAGTCATGTAATTTATGTATCAATGTGGTGTCTACATTATCAGAGAAATGTGTATGTGTGTATAAGAGAATTTATCCTTCGGTGTGGTGTATTGAGCAGAGATTGTTGCAAGGCAGACAAATATGCCTAACCGAAACTGTCATCGAGAATTAGCAGATGCTATATTTGCAATTAATATATTCCGGATTGTAGTCTGAATCTTATTGTAAGGTAGTGAGCCTTCCCTAAGGGTTGGATCCTTTTGGGTCATCTTATTTTGAGCAATGAGCTCTAGGCAATGTGCCTAAATGCATGTGCATTCCTCATTGTAATATTTACACATACTACTACAAAGTATCATCTTATTGTGAATAGGTTCCCACCGTTCCCTTAATCAGGTTTTCCATGTCAAATTATTGGTTTTATGTGTGTTGGTGCCATTGAGTTTATCTTTATTCTTGTTGCCATTGACTAGATCTGACATTGTGCTTAAATTGTTTAATCCGGTGAAAACCAATTTACCCTCCTCTCAGTTTTCTTTCATTGTTGTTGATAACAATTGGTATCAAAGATAGATCCTCTAGAAGAAGCTTGACTGGTTGAGGAGATCCAGGATGGAAACTTATGTGTTCAAGAAGGAGAGTCCTAGATTTGATGGAAGCAATTATACTGTTTGAAAGGATCAAATGGAATTTCAATTGAAATTTCTTGGATATGAGTATTGGAAGATCACAAAGAATGTCTACAATGTTCCTCAAAATGGACCAGTTACTGTTGTTGAGATCAAGGATGTTGAACATAACATAAGAGATAAGGAAGCATTGTTGAGTGGCTTGACTGATTCAGAGATGACTAATGTAATGGGTTTTCAAACTACACATGATATTTGGAAGAAGTTAGAGACCTTTAATGAAGGAGATGTGCAAGTTAAAGTTTCTAAGTTGTAGAGTCTGAAATGAAAGTATGAAGCATTGAATATGAGAGAAGATGAAAATATAACAACCTTTATGGCTAAGGTGAATGAGTTTGTCATAAATATCAAATGTGTTAGTGGAACCCTTGAAGAAGATGAGATTGTTGCTAAGGTGCTGAGATCATTGCCTCCTCTTTACAAACATAAGGTAGCTACTATTGATGAGATCCAGAGTGTGACTACTGTGACTAGAGAGATGTCGGTTGGGAAGCTTGATGCATTTGAGTTGAGATAATTTGGAGAATCACATGGGAAATCTGAGACTAAATTCAAAGCCTCTGTATCTGAGAAGAAAAAGTATGATCCGAGAGAAAGTTCATGTTGGGTATCTAGATTTGAAAGGGAAAAGAGAGAGATCGAAGAACAAGAAAGAGAATTGGATGATATTAAAACCCTTATTACTCAGATATTACATAAAGGAGTCGGTAAGTATGATGAAAAGTTACCTTTGAAATGTTTCTCTTGTAATAAGATAGGACATTTTGATTCTAGGTGTCCTAAAAGAGTGTCTAAATATGATAACCATGAGAGATATGATATATCTGATAAGTATGAAAGATATGAGAAGCATGATAAGAATGATAAGCCCTATAAGCCCTACCAAAAGTATGGAAATTAAAAGAGATGCTACTATGTTGTTGATGAAGGTGTGACAGATGAGGAATCAGAGAATGAGAATTCAAAAGATAAATTTGTATTTATAGCTATCAAGGAAGATGATCTAGTATCACTGAATCCTATAAGTTGTATTATTGAGGAGAAACCTTTAGCTGCTAATGTTGTGCTCTGTGAAGTGTACCTATACCTACAACCACAATGAACTCAATAAATCATTGCAAGCATGGTTATTAGATTAAATCAAAGACATGTAAAACCATAGCTAATCGACTTATTGCCTCCTAGTAAATGCGAGTATGAAAAATGCTCTCAGATCAGATTATGCAAAATTCAGTGACTTGACTACACTTAGATGGAGGATTTGAATGTTGAAAATGCATGATCTAGCAAGAATAGCATGATTAAGCTACATGAATGATTGATCTAGCATGATTAAGCTAAGATTTAAGCTAAAATTGAGCATGATAACATTGCTAAAATTGATAAACTATAAGATAGATGCCTATAATAATAATGCATAAGATGAAAATGAGATGGGATACATATTGCTCAAAATGAGGTCTATTTATAGGATTTTCCAAGGCTAGGGGTGAGTTGGCATGAATCAACGGTTGAGATTGATTTGAAGATATCAATGGTTAAATTGGAGGAGGTTGGCAAAGGGGGTTGGATTAAAGGGAACACTTAGTGACAAGTGTCACAAAGGTTCTAGAAGATGTTGGATGAAAGGGGACATGGTGGTAGGTAGAATGGGTTAGGTTTAGGAATGGTTAGGTTTAGGAGTGGTAGAAGTTAGGAGAATTTGAATATAAAAATTCAAATAATAGGAAAAGGATAACTAATCTCAACAAATCATGAATGATTTGTTTTAATTAATTAGGATTAGAAGAAATGATTTTGATGGTGGGGAATTAATTAATTTGAATTAATTAATTAAAGGGGTGAAATGAAACTATTTAATAAATCCTTAGATTTATTAATAAGTAGATGAATGAGAGATTTAATCAAATTGCTTAGTGAAAACAATTAAATTGGAGAGGAGGAGATTAATTAAATAATTTCTTATTTAATTAATTATCTTCAGACCATTTTTAGGTGTGTACAACTAAGATTGAAGAGAAAGATGAATGGGTGATTGACAGTGGTTGTTCATATCATATGACAGGTGATAAAAGAAAATTTGTGAGTATGGAAAGGTATGATGGTGGAATAGTAAGATTTGGAGATGACAAAGCTTGTGTAATTTATGGAGAGGTTATATATCTTTCAATGGTAAGCATAATACTAATGATGTCTTGTATGTTGAAGGTTTGAAGCATAATATTTTGAGTGTTGGACAAAAGGTTGACAAGGGATATGATTTGTAATTCAAGAATGGTAAATGAAATATCCTAAATGCCTTTGGTATAGAGATTGCATCAGGTACTAAGACTAAAGGTAATATTTTTCACTTGAATGTTGGTGAGAAAATTTGTTTGATTGCTAAGATTGATGGAAGTTGGTTGTGGCATAGGAGAATGTGTCATGTTAATTTTGACTGCATAATAACGATAAGTTCTACTCAAGCTATTAGAGATTTTATTAAGATTATGAAGTCTACTAATCCGGTATGTAAGGAATGTCATATGGGAAAGCAAACAAGAACTTCATTAAAGAGTAAGGTGTATTCATCTAATGGATTACTAGATCTTGTTCATACTGACTTATGTGGTCCTACTAGAGTAAGAAGCATGTAGGGTGACAAACATTTCATGTTGTTGATTGATGACTATTCAAGGATGATGTGGGTTACCTTATTAAAATTAGAAGTGGTGGAGAAATTCAAAATATTCAAATCCAAAGTGGAGACTAAGGCATTATTCAGGATGAAGTACATGAGATCTGACAGAGGAGGAGAATTTACATCAGGAGAGTTTGATACATTCTATGAGGAATGAAATTAGAAGATAGTTATCTGCTCCTAGAACCCCTCAGTAGAATGGATTTGTTGAAAGAAAGAGCAAAACTATCTTGGGCATTGCAAGGACTATGTTGATTGAAGGAAATGTTGCACAGACCTTTTGGAGAGAAGTTGTTAGCATGTTAAAGGTGATTCTGATAAGACTCCTTATGAGCTATGGTTGGGTCATATTCCTACAGTTAGATATTTCAGATTTTCTGGAAGTAAATGTTATATCAAGAGACATGAGGATATAGGAAATTTTGATGCAAGATGTGATGAAGGAATCTTCTTGGGCTATTCTACTAAGAGAAAGGCCTACCAGTGCTACAATAAGAGATTGAAGAATATAGTTGAGAGTGTAAATGTGAAGGTGGATGAATGTCTTGGAAAGAATATCAGAGTATGCAGATATGATTTTGATGAAGATATTGTTCCTAAGCCTGTGAAGACAAAGATCTTGAAGCAGATTGATCCGATGGAGACAGTTAATCTGGATATTGCTTTTGTCGATGAAGAAGTGCAAGAACCTCAAAATCAGAATAATCAGAAGAATCTAAGGTATGTCAGATTGAATCATTTAGAAAATCATATTATTGGTGACATGAATAAAGGTGTGATGACTAGAAGAAGGATTTATGCTAAAGAGATATTTTTTATTTCAAAGATTGAACCCAAAGATGTAGTAGAAGCATACAAAGATGAAAATTGGATAAAAGAAATGAAAGAAGAGTTGAATCATATTAATAATGTTATAACTTGGGAGCTTGTTCCAAGACCTAAAGACAAGAATGTGATTGGTACTAAATGGGTGTTCCAGAATAAACTAAATGAAGTCGGTGAAGTTGTCAGAAACAAAGCAAGATTGGTATGTAAAGGGTGTTCTCAGATGGAAGGTATTGACTATGAGAGACTTTTTCACTTGTAGCTAGGATTGAAGCTATTAGATTGTTGCTTTCATATACTACTTACAATAATTTTAAGGTGTATCAGATGGATGTCAAGTCAGCCTTTTTGAATGGTGATCTTGAGGAGGAAGTCTACATTGAGCAACCAGATGGATTTTCTTTATCCGATGAAGGAGATATGTTATGCAAATTGAAGAAAGCTTTGTATAGAGTGGAACAAGACCCTAGAGCCTAGTATGCTAGATTGGATAAGTATTTGTTGAAACTTGGATTCTGTAAAGGTACTGTTGATAGCAATTTATACTTCAAAGTTGAGAATGATAACATTTTGATTGTTGAAGTCTTCGTTGATGATATCATTTTTGCCAATGATGATGATTTGAGTATGAAGTTTGCTGATTGTATGCAAAAATAATTTGAGATATCTATGATAGGTGAGATGAAATTCTTTTTAGTATTGTAGATTACTCAGACCGGTAAAGATATTTTTATTTCTCAATCTATGTATGTGAAGGAATTGTTGAAAAAGTTTGGATTAATTAATTCTAAACCTGTTAGAACTCCTATGGTGATTGGATGTAAATTGTCTAAGAATAATGAATCTCAAAAAGTTAATCAAACCTTGTATAGATCTATGGCTGGTGGATTAGTGTACTTAACTCAAACTAGACCGGATATTATGCATGTCATTTGTCTTTGTGCTAGATTCCAAGTTGATCCTAAAGGGACTCATGTTACTATTGTAAAGAGGGTTTTCAAATACTTGAAGGGGATTATTGACTATGGCTTATGGTATCCAAAGAATGATGGTTCCTGACTATGTGCATATACTGATGCTGATTGGGCTGGTGATGTTGATGACTAGAAGAGAACTACTGGTAGAGAATTTTTTGGGGGAAAGAAGTTTATTTCATGGTCCAGTAAGAAACAAGATGTTGTATCTTTATCTACTACTGAAGTTGAATAAATTGTTGCTAACAATTGGTATCAAAGCCTTATTCTCTTTCTCTAGGTTGATGAGTTGGTGTTGATACTCAACCGAAGTAGTTAATGGTTTAGATAATCAGTGGATTGAGTTTATCCTAAAGGGGAATATTGTACTTCTTAGAAGATGAGTTTTGGGGGAGAGAGCATAATTTGTATACTATCTTTGGCATTGATGTCAAAGGGGGAGAGAGACATGTGAAAAACTGCTTTATCTTTGGAGCTTTGTATGCATGATCTTAGGGGGAGTTTGTTGTTTCCTTTGCATTGATTGTTTTTCACATTCATATGTTTCCATCAATGCTAAAGGGGTAGATTGTTTGATATTACTGCTACTAGGACATGTTGTTGTCATTGATGTCAACATATTCTTGTGTTTTGGTGTTGCAGAGAGTTGTTTGGTGCTCTTGTGATTGCATTGAGTTGATATGTTTGATTTATCCATTTGGGATGTTGGAATAATTTATTCCTTATTGGTTTTAGTGATATATAAGTTTACTTGATCATATTATTTGATCTGGTTTGTAGTTCAGCCTTTCTATTAAGTGGTTGGCAGAGTTTGGTATTTGATCCGGTGAGCTCCGGTATGACATATCTTTGGTTGCAAATTTGGGAGAATGTTTTGGATATTCATGTGTATATTTATTTTATATGGTTCATGATTTGGTTCTCTGCAAGCTATCTTTCTAGTATGAGCTACTGTTGTTAAGTGTTCTTGAGAGTTAGTGTGTTGATCGATGAAGATTTGAACAAGTGGTGTTGGTGCGGTTATTGCGGATGGTTCTAATGTGCTTGTTGGTGTTTCCTAATTTTTTCCTATTTGTCTTGATGTTTTGCATTGATCCTTGTGTGTGCTCTTGGTGATTTTGTTGATCTGGTGATATTCTTCATGTTATGCGGTATTCTTGGTGGTGTAACGTGTTGCGGTTGATCTTGGAGAGATTTCTAGTGGTGATGTATGTTTGGAGGTTTGATTTAGGTCCATGCTATGTCATTTATGACCTTATATTGGTCCAAAGGTTGATTTATGTATCATGAGATATAATTTTCTAATTGAGGGTTGAGGGTTTGGCCGACCTTGTAGTCAAGGGGGATGATTTGTATATATAGTTGGTATAGTCATGTAATTTATGTATCAATTTGGTGTCTGCATTATTAGAGAATGGTGTATGTGTGCATAAGTGAATTTATCTTCCAGTGTGGTCTATTGGGTAGAGATTGTTGCAAGGCAGAGAAATGTGCTTAATCAGAACTGTCATCAAGTATTAGCAGATGCTATATTTGCAGTTCATATATTTTGGATTATAGTCCAAATCATATTGTAAGGTAGTGAACCTTCCTTGAGGTTTGGAGCCTTTTGGGTCATCTTATTTTGAGCAATGAGCTCTAGGAAGTGTGCCTAAATGAATGTGCATTCCCCATTATGATATTTACACATACTCCTACAGAGTATCATCTTATTATGGGTAGGTTCCCACCATGGTTTTTCCCTTAATCGTGTTTTCCACATCAAAATCTTGGTGCTATGTGTGTTGGTGCTATTGAGTTTATCTTTATTATTGTTGCAGTTGATTATATTTGAGATTGTGCTTAAATTGTTTAATCCGGTGAAAACCGATTCACCCCCTCCCCTCTCAATTTTCCTTCTTTGTTTCTACTCACAAACAATCCATATTCTAAGGCATATCTTCAGATAGAAAGCAACATAACAACAAATCTTAAACAAAGATCATGACACAATCCATTGAACATTGACACACAACCAAATTGTGAAACAATAACATTAGGCATCAACAACCATTATCAGGATGATTCTATCTATTTTGATGAGAAAACGCATTTATGACATAAAGGGTTCAATGTTTGTGTCTTGATAAATTCGTTAATCATTCTTTTTATGCTTCTCAAGGATAACATAAACTAGAGGGGCTATGAGTAGGCGTGATTATTTTCTTTGTTTGTCGCGTGTTGACTATTCTTTAGTGATGTGTATGCTCGTCTAAGGACATGATTGGCAAAAGATAATTGAGAACATTCTTTGTTATACATGAAAGGGGATAATCCTTGTTTGTTGGTGCAAGAAATACTTAGGTCATCTTGGTTCAATTATACCTTGATGTTTGTATTAACTTACTAATCAAAATCTATGTAAGAGATGCTCAAGTCATCCTAGTTTAATTATACCTAGGTGCTTGTATTTTATTACAACATTTTAAAAGCTTAATGATGAAACAAAGCACTGCAATAATATGTTGAAAAGATGACAAGATCATTAGGATAGATTTTACGTTTCATTCCATTATAAGCATTATATCATTCATTCATTAGGTTATCATTTTATCATTTAGGATCAATATTTGTAAATATTGTGATTGAGTATACTTGGACACAAAACACATTTGCATTAATCTTATCATTTAAAGTTTTGTTTTAGTTACATTCATCTTAGATTTTCGTACCATTTTTTGTTCATTATTTAGAGTTCGTCATGTGATTCATTTAGGTTCATTTATCATTATTCATTGTTCATATTTTCATCATCATATTCATGAATTCATAATAGGATTGCATATAGTACATTGTTATAAGCATTTCATGATACAATATTTCATACATAATTGAAAAAGTCCATTTTTTCATATAATTATCTCATATCATATATGTATATACCATTACTCATATCATTTTACCATTATGAAGGCATTATAATCATACATATAAATAATTATAAGCATCTCATCAATAAACATCATGAAAATCATCATATAGACCATATGTATCATACATCTAACATCATAACAGCTATGCATGCAGATAACATCATCATCATAATACCATATAAAGACTCAAGGCATCAGTATCTCATATATCAATATATTCAAAAATATGATAGAAATATAGGCAATGCATGTAAGTATCCACATCATGTAGAAGGCATCATCCTAAGATCATAATAGCATGCATAATAAAATCATATAGAGAGTCCATCAATGTCTATTTGCATATAATCATAAAATCATAAATAGTCCAAGTATACAATGATATTTGAGTCATCAAAAATATATAGTCCCATATGATACAACAAAGATAAATCAAGTCTCAATAAAAATCAATTAGCACTCCCTCTGGAGTCTGTTGGTCTCTGTTGCAGTGCACCTACCCCCTACGATGGTCCTGTACCTAGATCTAGATCTCTCTGTGGAGGCCCCATGATATCACCACTCTCTGTCTGTGTCCATCTAGATAGTCATTTTGAGGTAGATGCATAATTGCCTACTCTCTAGATCGGGGGAACAACACTCTCATCTAATCCATGTCACTATGTTATCTCCTTCCCCACACACACCATCTCCCTAATAGTGCTACTATGAGGGCCCTGGGTACCAACCTACTCAACATGCTCCAACATACCCTCAATTTGCCTATATCAATCAATGGCAGTATCCCACTCTATGGTCATGGTCCTCACATCCTCTATAACAATATATCTCTATACTATCAACACCTAATTTGAACCTACATCTGGGCTATCTGTGTGTGCAGTTGTCTAATCTGACCTCTCAAACTAGCCATGTCATCCTATGGTTACTGAATATCAGGATCATGTGCCTCTAGATTCTCTACTACCTATTGTACCTACACTAGGGCATCAACTTATTGTACCCTCACCACCCTTTGCCTGATAAGTGGAACATCATCCTCATGATCATCTCCCTCCACGTAACCTCCATAGCCCCCTGTGTCACCAATATCTTATCCAATTTTCATAGGATCACCTCTTCCCTCTCCACCTCTACCTTAATCCCTACCTCCATCACTACCTCCATCTCTCCCTCCACCTCTTCCTCCATCCCTATCACCATTTAAGACACCCATAACTAATAGAGGTCCTCTCACCCTTGCTCCAAAAGGTCCACCATGAACTTTTTCTCTACCTCCTCTCCTCCTCTCCTCCCTCCTCTATCATCATCTCCACCCCAACCACTGCATTGTCATCTCCTCCTTAGTTGTGGATCCCCATCCTTATTATCATCATCTTTTGAGCTAGGTGGTGTCTTTGCAAGATCAGTTAACCTAGGGAGTGGTTGCTTTGTAAAATATCAAGCATAGTTCGTTATCATCTCAACATCTAGTATGTGCTTTTGTAAATCATATTCTAGATGTGGCATAGAAATGAACTTGGCATAAGCAACATAAAATGAGATAGATGGTCTCCACTCTTGTTTGTCCTTGTATGTTTTAGCATACAAGGAAACACCTTGTGGCATCCCTTGAACCCTGCCAAACTGCCTGTATGTCCATGCAATCAACTATCGCTTGATAACATATGGAGTTCGACCAATCAAATATCAGCTATGATATATCACTGGAAAAAACCTAGCATCATCCATACAGGGCTCACAATCAACATACGGTCTCTAGGTAATGGTATCCATGGTATCTAGTATATATCTCCAATACTCTAGCTTACCCATCTTAGACTAGGTGACAATACCATTATATAAATATATGTATGGCTGACCTATTGGAATCAATGAACACTGAGAGGGAGGGGTGAATCAATGAGCACACACAAGCACAAATAAAAACACCAAAAATTTTACATGAAAACCTGAAAAGGGAAAAACCACGGTGGGATTGAAACCCGCAATATTATAATCCCTTGATCAGGAGTATAATAATATTACAAGGGAAATGCACATGCATTCAGGCACATTGCCTAGAGCTCATTGATCAATTACAATAGAGAGGGCTACAACCCTTGGAGGACTCACTCTCCAACAACTAATTACAAATGATAAAGATTGTTTGAACTAATGGATAGCATCTATGAATGCCAAAATGGAGTTTCGGTTAAGCACAACAAGTCTTCTTACATTGTTCTGTCTCACTGCTTTGTTCAGCTCTGCTCTATCACATACCGGAGCACAAATCCAAGGATAGTACATGTGAAACTACACATCGATACTCAAAAATCTTTGCACACTCACATCGATCATCAAAATGCTGAAATAGATTGGTCTTATATATCTGCATCACCTGGTTAGGTAACCAACATGTCGGCTTCAAAAATATTAACAAGATATGAAACGTGTGACAAGAAGTCAGCTCAATCTGATTATAAATACACATGCAGACCAAAATAAATTGATAATATGCTTCAAAGAAGTTGGCAAAAGAACCTCTAACATGGCATCAATCAACAAAATCATCCCAGAGATTCCGCATAATATGCTACACCAAAATAACCTTGTTTTTTTTAAAATACTGGATACCGGACCATCAAACTTGCACTAGAATCAACACCGAAAGCTAGGATTGTGAACTGAGCAATTCCAATCATCAAATCAACTATCTCTTCCACTACAAACAAAAATATGCACCCAAAATTGAGTTTTTCTCAATGTACTCATACTTTGTCAAACATTGTGTTCCACCTTCCAAACTTAAGTCAAATTGGTTTAGGACTTCTAGTAGAATGAGTTTGCATATACCGAATAACACTACTTATATGAGTTGCCATCAATGACAACCCCTAAACAATTCTCAAGAACTAATCTCTTCAGGAATAGTGTCTCTTGCCAACATGAGCATCTCCTCAAACCCGATCGTGGAGAGGTCATGTAATCACAATATGCTCCTAGCACCATATCTAAAGGAGAGTCACACCAAAAGATAAACTCACTATCCCATCTTACACAACCTAGTGTAGATCATGATACAAATGAGATAACATACATACACCCCATTCATATTGGGTCTTATGTTGCATCATGCTCTTCAAAATGAAACCCCAACCAATTGAGAGTCTCTATGATTTGTTATTCAGACAAATGAATCCTCCGATCAATCCAGCCAAAATAGAGGGCAAAGGCTCATAGTACATCAATATATCCTCTCATTGCACGTATGAGCCACCAATTGTCTCATCACTACACACTCTTTGTAATGCAATTATTCCACCCATCTCAAAGTGATCATACCATACAAGCTCATTGATAATAGGGATGCACAAAATCCTATACACATCCTCAAGTGTCACACTCATCTCACTGGTTGGAAAATGAAAAGAGTTGTGGTCGCTATGCTACCGCTATGCGAGTGCTATCAGCAACCCTCTATTCATCCTGATCTCAAACATATACAAGCTTGACTGAATTCGATAAGATTGATTAGATTGATAAGATTGATATCTAGTCTATTTTCAGGAATGACACCACCTATATAAGACCAAGATGATCAAAGTGTCTAGTTTCAGGAATGATATATCTTGTATGAGATATGATCAAAACAACTAGGTCTAGGAAAGATACATCTTGCATAAGACATGATAGGATGGATTAGATGTGATGGATTGATAGAATTGATAAGATTGATTGGATAAAGAACTGACATTTTGTTGATATCCCGTTGTAGGAAGATTCAGATAAGCTGATGTTGGCATATTTGAGAGAGTAGTATAAGATTCACGTTGGGTCTACAATATCTGGAGAGAGATGAGTCATCATTATGATTGTGTATACACTTATGATGATACACTGATGATTCCTGCGATAGATGTGGTCTTGGATAAGATGAGCTTTTTTGATCCCATGCAAGCTAAATGTAAATGCAAAATGAAAAGCTATGACCGGACCAGTCACTGGGTTATTGTGTTTTGTCTCATCATTGAGCCTTTAAAATATGGGAAGTGAGTGCAAACATCGATGGCATAATTGAACCACGATGACCTGAGCACTTCTTTCTTGGGTTTTGATATTTCAAGTTAGCACAAGCATCAAGGTATAATTGAACCGAGATGACCTAAGTGTTGCTTGCATAAAAACAGACAGTGTTAACCATTTCTATATGCAAACCCGAAATGTCTTCGATGATACTCCAATGATCATGTCTTGAGACAACTTTACACATATTAACGATTAATTTACAGACATCAGACAAGAAAATATCATGTTCCTTCCTTGTTCCTCTATTCAAAGACATCCTGGAGTCACTCAGAAATCATGATAGCAAAAAATAAAGATAAAATAGTTGAACCATTATTGTCAAAATGGTGAAGTCAAAATATATCATCCATTGATATATGTTTGTCATGTTTAGACTGATATTTGATAGTTGATGGTTGACAATTTGATCTTATGCTCAACATTGGATGTGTCTTAGTTTTCACTTGACAAGTGTTGCCTAACTATTGTTCTGCCCGTTGGATTAAGCTCAAAATGATGAAAATTTTGCCCCCAACTAGGTTCAAGATTTTGCCCCCAATCTAGAAACAAACTTTATTATGATATATACAATGATCCAAACCATGGCGAGAAATCACATGTGATGCCTGTGTATGTACAAAGGCTTTATTATGGATATGAACAACGCTGATGGAAATGAATGCAAGCAGAAGGATGCATGAACCAATAGATGGAAAAGCTAGCTGATAGATAGTGCTTATTTGCTAGGTTTTCACCATCTATTTTTATTGCACTTTTTCTCATATTTGCTTTTTTATTTTTTTTCATTGTTTTCGTTGTTTTTGTATTTTCTACCTTTTCACCTTTTTTTTTGGTTTTTTCTGCTTTTCCACTTTTTTTGGATTTTTTTTGCTTTTTCACTGTTTTTGGTTTTTTATGCTTTTTCATTGTTTTTGGATTTTTTTTGCTTTTTCACTGTTTTTGGATTTTTCTTTTTTTCACTATTTTTGGATTTTTCTGCTTTTCCACTTGTTTTTGGATTTTTCTGCTTTTCCACTTTTTTTGGATTTTTCTATTTTTTCAGACATAAAACTTCTTTAGATGCATGCTATTGATGGGTTCCTCGAGTTGATCCTCGTCCTGTGTTGATAGTTGATATGCTCCTATCCCAAATACTATTGTGACCACAAACAGACCTAACCAGTTTGGTTCAAACTTCCCTTTCTTTTCTCGATCTGACTGGTTTTGTGGATTTTCTTTTAGTACTAATTCTCCAACTTGAAAGGCTCATGGTTTGATCTTGTGATTATAACTTTGGCACATTCTTTGTTGATATACCTTTAAATGATCAAATGCATTTTGTCTTCGTTCATGGATGAATTCTAACTCTTGCAATCTAGAATCTCATTTTTCTTCATTTAGAATATGGCATTTTAATGATACTCGTAGAGAAGGTATCTCTACTCCTATTGGCAGTATTGCTTATGATCCATAGACAAGAGAGAAAGTTCTGGTTCTTGTTGGTGTGCAGATACTGGTATGGTAGGCCCATAAAGAGGGTTAAATTGAATATGCCAATCTTTGCCAACATCATTCACTATCTATTTGAGGATTTTCAAAATAGTTTTGTTGGATGCTTCTACTTGCCCATTCCCTTGTGGATAGTAGGGTGTGGAAAATCTATGTTGGATCTTGAATTTTTCACATATCTCTTGTACATCCTGATTATTGAACAGTCGCCCATTATCAGTGATAATGTTCATGGGTATTCTATAACGACAGATGATGTAGTTCAATATAAATGCGACAATTTATTTTTCTCTAATATTGATGAGAGGTACTGCCTCAATCCATTTTGTAAAATATTTTGTAGCTACAAGGATGAATTTGTGACCATTGGATAAAGGAGGATTTATCTTGCCTACTAAATCAACACCCCATTGGTAGAAAGGCCAAGATGTTTCCAAAGCATGAAGTTCTTGTGTTGGTGCATGAATTAAATTTCCATGGATCTGGCATTGTTTACATGTGTTTAGCCGTCTGAAAAGAGTCTTGTTCCATAATTGGCCAATAATAGCCCAAGCGCATGATTTTTTTCGAAAGGGTAAGACCACTTGAATGAGTGTCACAAATGCCATTCTGGACTTCATTTCAGTCCTTCTCATATTATTCTCACTTGAGACATCTTAAAAGAGTATCATCCAGACCTCATTTAAAAAGGGTATTCATGACAAGAGTATAATGGGAGGATTGGCGAATAAAGTTTCTCTTTTGGTTTTTTGACAAGTTGGGAGGGAGGGTGTTATCTTTTAGGTATGTATAAATTTAACCATAGCGGGAAGAATCATGCCCAACAAGGTGACAAATAGTTTGGGAATCAATACAATTATGAGTAGGTTAAAACAACTCTTCCACTAGGAATTCGTAACGCTCTTGATTTTCCTATGTCTGAAGTAGAGAATCAAGTCTTGCCATGGCATCTACTGCTTTGTTGTCATTCCTCAGAATCTGCTCAAAAGTGATTTCTACAAAATACTTCTTGAAATCATCTACCATCTTTTTATAAGGAATTAATTTGATTGATAACAATCTGGGAGTCTCCAAAGACTTGAAGTTGTGTAATGTTCCATTCTATGGCCATCTTGATTCCTATGACCAAAGCTTCATATTTTGTTCTATTGTTAGTGCATGGAAAGCTTGATATGTATGCCTTTGAAATTGTATGACCTTGTGGTGTGATGAATAGAATGCCTGCTCCTGATCCATGTTATGTATATGAACCATCAAATTAAAATTGTCATGTCTTTGTGGTGACTGTTAGGATATCACCATCTGGAAATTCAATGTGTAAAGGATGATCATCTGGAAGCGGTGCCTCTGCTAGTTGGTATGCACTGACTTACCCCTTGATATCTTATTTGTCCACATACTCAATATCAAACTCACTTAGGATCATGATCCATTTCGCTAATCTTCTTTTTAATGTCACCTTGTTGAGAAAATACTTCAATGGATCGATTTTAGTAATCAGCTTGATGGAGTGAGATAGTAGATAGTGTCTTAATTTTTGAGAAGCAAAAACTACCACCAAACATACTTTTTCTGTTGGTGAATAGTTGATCTCGTATCCTACTAATGTTTTGTTGATGTAGTAGATGACGCATTCTTTTCCTTCATTATCCTTTTGTGTGAGCAAAACTCCTAATGATACTTTTGTGGTTGATACATATAGTAACAATGGCTTTCCTAGAAATGGTGACATTAGGACGGGTGGTTGCATGAGATAGGCCTTGATCTTGTTTAATTCTTCTTCATATTGATGGTCCCATTTGAAATTAACATTTTTGTGCAATAGATGAGTAAATGGTTGACATTTATCTGCTAGCTGAGCAATAAATCTTTTGATTGACTGCAGTTTTCCTTGGAGTGATCTGAGTTAATTGATATTCCTGGGAGACACCATTTTCATGATTGCTTTGACCTTAACTAGATCTACTTAGATACCTCTATCTAAAACAATGTATCCCAATAGCTTACCTAAAGTGACACCAAAGGCACATTTCTTGGGATTTAGTCATAGCCTGTATTGTTCTAACCAATCAAAGACCTTTTCCAATATCCCTATATGTTCTTCTTTGTTATATGATTTGGCCAATATGTAATCCACATAGTCTTCCATGAATGTGTGCATCATTTCATGGAATATCGTTGTCATAGCTCTTTGATATGTAGCACATGCATTCTTTACTCCAAAAGGCATGAAGTTCTAGCAGAAAGTACCCCATGGACATGTGAAAGTTGTCTTTTCTTGGTCTTCAAGTGCTATTTTAATTTGATTGTATTCGGAGAAACCATCCATTAGAGAAAACATGGAGTGTCCAGCAGTTAAATCCACAATGATGTCAATGTTAGGTAAAGGAAAGTCATCCTTTGGACATGCATTATTAAGATCTCTAAAGTTTGTGCATACTCTAATAGTTTTGTCTGGTTTGGAAACAGGAACGATGTTTGATACCCATTGCGAATATGCTAGAGGTCTGAGGAATCCTACATCCAATATTTTTTTTAGTTCTTCTTTGACCAGAAGAGCGATATGAGGATGCATCTTCATTAAGTTTTGTTTAACTGGTTTGGCTCCTGGACTGACATTTAAGTGATGCATAATAAGATCTATGTCTAATCCTATCATGTCTTCATATGACCAGGCAAAATTGATTTGTCGTTGTTTGAAGAATTCTATATATTGTTGCATTTCTTGCTCTGATAGAGAAGTTGTTGGATGTAGAATCTTTGGTTGCTTTGTTGTGCCAATATTAATTGCCTCTATTAGTTTGATCAATATGGATGACCTTTCTTGATAGTATTCAGGTAAGGTGTCAAATCTCCCATCTTTCGACGCCTTGAGGAGGTTTTCACTATTAGATGTGTCATTTCTTTTTACTTTTTCCTGGTCTAATGTTTCCAATAAATGGTTTTCAGAATTAGACTTGATATTGTTTTCTTTATTTTCCTTTTTGCGACTACGAGACTTGGCACCCACTTAACTAGAAAATGCATTGTTGAAATTCCTGGTGAAAGTTGTTGCGGGTTTGATTGCATTAAGATATAAGGATATGGCATGGTCAGTAGGAAAGGTATCAATGACAGTATGTCTTTCATTTTCCCAATCAATAAGTTCACGGTGGATTAGAGGTAAGGGGTCCTCAGGTTGAGATGTTTCGAGGGTATCAAGGGTCATGATAGATATGTCAAAGTTTATGATATGTACTTCAATGTCTAGAATGGTACTCTCATTAGAATGACCTCTTGCAAGTAGCTCCTGATTGTCCTCGATTAAGACCAAGTCAACTAAATGTGATTATATTTCAAGTGGGCTAGTTCTTAATGTTTGCCCTACATACGTATAAACTACATAGACTCCTATGTATTCTTCAAAGAAAGTTTCTTCAACTGATTCTTCAGAATGATGGGAATCCCATTCCCATTCATTATAATTTGTCTCACTTGCAGCTTGGATTCTACAGATTTGTTGATATAGTGTTTGGTTTGTTTCTTCTATTTTTCTTGCTATATCTTTTCTTCTCTCATATTCAGCTTCTTCTGGACTGAGATTGAGTTCTATCAACCTTGCCATTAGCTCTCCTTGATTTGTACTAGTTTCAATGTATCCCATTTTTTAAAGGATGTTAAATCCTTTTCCATACTTTTTTGTAGGTATTATGAAATTGTTGATCTTTTGTTGGACTTCTTCATCCTTGTATAGCCACTGTAGCACATCTTTGTCTTTTGTTTCCTTTGATAAGGTCCCAGCACTAACAAATGCTCCATCAAATATTGGAAGATGTTTCACAGTTGATTGTTGTTCAGACTTTGATGGTTTTCCATAGGATTTAGGAGAAAGTGGTAATTGTGATAGCAAATATTCTCCGTTCCCTCGATCTCTTAGCTACATTTTTTCTCCATACTTGACAAAATTAAGGCAAATGATTTTTCTTTGGATTGTGTGTTTGAAAATGATGCATCCCTATTATGAGGAACAATGACCTCTTGAGCTGGTTTTAGATTACTACAGTACTGAAATGGATTTGAATTTGCTAAGATCATGATTTCCTGCCCATTGTAGGGAAATTTTAAACACTGATGATATGTTGATGGAACAACTTGTATGTCATGTATCCAGGGTCTTCCCAAGAGTATGTTGTATGATAAGTCCAAGTCTAGAACTTGGCATGTTGTGTCTTTTTATAAAGGTCCCACTCTGATGGGCAATATCACAATTCCTTTAAAGGAACGTTCTTCTTCATCATATGCTTTGATGGTGATCTTTTTGGGGGGATGAACTGCATCTTCTGAATAACCTAGAGCACGGACAAGACTCGATGAGAAAATGTTTAAGCTAGCTCCACCATTTATTAGGACATGTTTAACATGCATCTTGTGAGTGAGGACTTTAATATGCAAGGGAGTGTTATGGGGATGTTGCAAGGACATGTTGTCTTCTTCGGTAAATGATAAGCAATAAGGAGTTGTGAGGTATCCCACCATGGTTTGGAATTGATCTATATCAAGATCTTTGGACATTGTTGTATCTACTAATGCTCTTTCTAGAATTTATTTGTGTACAGGTGAAAGCTTTAAAATTTCTAAGATGGATATTTGCACGGGAGTTTTTTGTAGTTGATCCACTAGATTGTATTTTTTTGTAGTTGATGACGTGTTAGTTGTAGGACCCGACAAAACAACTTTGGCTTTGCTTCTTGTGATAGCATGAGCGGGTTCTTGATGTTGTTTCTCTTTAACCACGATCACATTTACCACATTGTCATATGCATGAGCATAATTCACCTTTGCTTTACCTTTACCATTATGCATTGTTGATGATTCACCCTTCTCATAGTTAGGAAGTGGAGTTTTGAAAGTTGTGTGAGATTCATTTGTCGTATGTCCATCCACAGTTATTACTCTGTTATCAATCAAATTTTGGATGATATGTTTTAACCATTGACAAGCATCTGTTTGGTGTCCTTTGTTTTATTGGAAATCGCAATAATGGTTGTCATTCTAGCAAGAAGGTTTTACCTTGGGTTCAAAGTTTCTTGCTTCTAGCAAGATAATCAACTTGTTTGCGAGGAGCGTCTTTAATGCTGACTCAAGTGGTTCACCAATGTTTGTAAATTTCCTTCGAAAGAAATTGTTGAAAGTTCATTTTTGATTATTATTGTTTTGTTGAGCCACTGCTGAGTGATTGGATAAATTAGAAACCAGTTGCTTTGGTTTTACATTGTTGTTATCCACTATCCCATCGTTGAAAAAATTTTGATTTCTATTCCAAAATTTTGGCTTATCATTGTTGTTGTTTTTGTTGTTATTGTTATTAGGAGGATGAAATCCTTCTTTGTATAGCTTCAACTCACCCTTTTTTACCATATCTTCTTCCATTCTAGTTCCATTATCGATCTTTTTTTGAAAATTTTGATGATATTGCATTTTCAGATTATAACTTATGTGATCATTTATATTGTCGATGAATATGTCCATTTTCTCGCATTTTAGCACTGTACGACAATATCGTGAAGATAACCATCTCCATCTCTGTAGAAATATCATGAAAGGTTCTCCACTCTTTTGTTTAATATTACATAAGTCTAGCATTGTGACCTCATGTTGTATGTTGTAAGAGTATTGTGAAACAAACTTATCCACCAATTCTGTGAATGATCTAATTCCAGGTGGAAATTTGGAGAACCATTCCATAGCTAGTCCACTTAAGCTCTTTGGAAATAATCTCATCGGGTATCTATCTTCTTGTGCAAACTCCATACTCATCATGCAAAATTCTTGTATATGATCTTGGGGATCAGTGCTTCCATTATATTTATCATATCTCGGAGTTTCACAACCTGTAGGAAATGGTATCTTGTTTAGATTTTTGTCGAATGGATAAGGACAGATGTCCTGAAGCGAATATATTCTAACAATTCCTCTCTGCATATCTTGAATCTATGTTTGCAAAGCTTGTATTTGTTGTGTAAGAGTTGTGAAAGGATTATCCACATGATTTATTCTTGTATAACCATGAGTTCGCGCTCTAGTGTGATCTTGGTCTCTTCTCATATCACCCGACTCTTTCTTGTGTCCTCATTAGATTTGGCATTGTTGGGAATTTCTACGTCATCCTTTTTGGGAATGAAAGTTTTCTCATTTGTTCTTGTGTTATCAGGAATTGATGTGTCATCCTTTTTGTGAATGAAAATCTCCTCATGTCATCTGTTATCATGAAAAAGGTTACTTCTCCTTCGTCCTAAATTGGCAAATGAAAATCTTGGGCGAGTGTAGCACTAGATTTTGCTAACATTAGGAAGTATTTTTCTTTTTCTCCATAAATTAATCAAATTTAGGATCTTGTTTGATTTCTCTGATGTGTTGATCAGTTATCTCTTATTCTTCTTGTATTTCATTTTGGTATGCCATGTCCCTATAATCTTCAATCATTTCAAATGTTTCTATTTATGTTTCTTCTATCTTTCATCTTTGAGCCCTGGTTAAAATGGGCATACTGTTGGCATATGCACACTCCAATGAGACATTGTATGTGATTGAAGGTTTTGTCATTGATGGCAACCTTGCAATCCTATGGCACCGCCAAAGGCATTATACCGGCATCAACAGATCACACTCTACACCGGCACTCAGGACACCGACACCGGCATGGGCATAGAAGAAAGGAAGTATACCAACACATAGGCCGACAGGATTTTTGTTATATTATATTTTGTTTATTATTGTAAAAAATTTGTAAGCCGAGTTGGAAAATTGTAAAATGACTCTTATATATAAAAGAGATCATTGTAGACATTTGATAGAGGAGATGTATGCAGTAAGGAAAAATATTAGGCAGACCTATTATGAGAAAATATAGGTTAAGGGGTATATGTAAAGAATAGAGCAGGAACCGGTACTGAATCTGGCATTGAAGATGCTATTGTAAAGCAGTACAAGATATTGGATTTGTATAATCCTCATTGTAAGTTAGTGAGACTTCCCATTGAGCAGTGAGCTCTAGGTAGTTGGCCCTCCCTGCATGTGCAACCCCCTATTGTAAGTAATATTCTCTTATTGGCCAGTGAGTGAATATTGTGGGTCACAAATCCCACCGAGGTTTTTCCCACATTGGGTTTCCTCGTTAAAATCTTGTGTTATGGTGTTCTTTTCATGTGGATGTTCTTGATTTTGTTTATTACATTATTTCTTGCATACAGGTACACTGTTAGATTATGTTCTGCATGTTTTAAGTTAAGAAATTCTATATACCAGTCAGATACTGATTCACCCCCCCCCTCTCAGTATCTGTGGGATTCCTAACAATTGGTATCAGAGCTTGGTCCTCTATTTTCAGAAGCCTAACAGCTTGAGGAAGATATTGACACCAGTAAAGATGGAAAATCTGATGAAGCAATTGGAAGGAGCTCTTACAGACTATGATGTAGAAAAATTGAAAAATATCAAACTAGAAGATTATTTAAGGGCAACTCAAGATATCATTCAGGCACTTCAAGAAAATTTTACTGTTGCAAGAAATAAGAGAAGAGAACTTTGTGAAAAATTGCAAAATGAGAATGATGAAAAGGAATCACTTAATGATATGATAAGCAAGTTGAAACAAGAGATCATGACAACAAAGAATGAGATGCAGGATATGACTATGAGAATTTGATAGGAAGAAGAATGAAGAAGAATTGTCCAGAAGACTAAGTGATGCAGCAAATGAGAACACAAGACTTAGCTATGAAAATGACATGTTGAAGACAGATCTGATGCATACTCAGAATGATTCAAATGAACTGATGAGACAAAAATAAGTCTTAGAAAGAGAACTAGAAACTGCAAATCAACATAAAGAAAAATTCAAGAAAAGCTTAGAGGAACTTGGCACCTTGCTGAAGAATCAAAAACCTAAAGGTGACACTTCTGGAATTGGCTTTGAAGTTGGTGAAAGCTCTGGTACTGCAAATACTTAGGATCACAGCAAACCGGTAAGACAACCTAATGCTTATAAATTCAATGGAAAATGCTTTAACTATAATAAGTATGGTCATAGAGCAAATGAATGTAGATCTAGAAATTATCAGAATATCAACACACCCACCGGTCAATGTTCTAAATGCAACAAAGAAGGTCACAATTCTGAAAAACTACAGAATGAATGTGAGATGTTATATTTGTGGAAGATTTGGACATTTATCTAATCAATGCAGAACACAAACCAGCATAGGTTATGAAAAAGCTATTCAGAAAAATAATGTAACTTGTTATGCATGTAACAAGATTGGGAATATTGCTAAATTCTATAGAAGTAAAGGAACACCGATAGACAACAAAAGTTCTAGCTTGAAAGGTAAAGAAAAAGTTGAAGAGGTTAAGCAAGAATTCTCTAAACAGTGGATTAGAAAAGCTGATCTAAATATTGGGAATACTCCTCCACCGGTAGAACAAACCAATGCTTCATCAGTAGAATAGAGTGATGCTTCACCGGAAGGACAGAGCAGTGCTCCACTAGCCGGAAGTTCTTCATCTAATTGAAGAAAATTTCCTTGAGGGTTTGGCAATCTATTGACACATGTGCTATTATTCCCTCAGTTAGAGATAAGAAGTTGGAAATTACTTATTACTGGCAAACAATGTTAAGTGAAAACTTAACCGGCATGTAATTAATGTGGTAGATGGTGAAAAGACACTATAAAATCAAGGTTTTGGCTCCATTTCATTTCACCGAGATTTCAAACTTACGAAGAGTGCAAAGATTCTGAGCTAAGGCATTTCGAGCAAGAAGCAAGAACACTCCAAGCAATCATCCATCCTAAAGGCAGTAAGAGGTATTTAATCATGGCATCCACCTCTGCAATTGAATATATAGCAAACCCTATTGTTGTTGAAGTGATAAAAAGACCTAGGCCCGTATTTCAGTTAGTTCCTGAGGTAGCAAGGAAAGATGATACTTGAGGTGCTTTTTCTCAAATTCCTAAGAGAGTTGTTTATGCTGAAGACCCCAGAATGTACATCCACTACAACATTGAGGAACTAGGAGATGAAGAAATTAAGACTATGTTTAAAACTGTGATATGTGATAAAACTGATAGTTCTGATACTTAATATAAGTACCGATCTGATAGCCAACAAGATGAGAGGGGGGGGGTGAATCATAAAAACTTAATCATTAATGAAAACATCAGATTCAACCTCGGTAACATATATCAATCATAGAATAAAAACTGTCAAACATGCAAACTCAAAAGCATATGAACAATATAAACCTCATAACACCAGATTTAACGTGGAAACCCAAATAGGGAAAAACCACTATGGGATTTTGGACCCACTAAGAAATATACTCTTCTAGAGTATGCTTAGTTAAAAGCCAATCCTGTTAAAGATTACAAAACACATTGCTAGATGTGACCCGGTTAAGGGATTTCCCTCGGATCTGTTAGGATCTTCACTTTGTTAGAAGTGACCTTGTCAAAGGATTTCAAACACTCATTTAGAATGTCACCTTGTTAGAGGATTTACTTATAAGACTGTTGAGTCCACTCGGTTAAGAGATTTCCTGTTACTTCCATAAGCTAACAGTAATACAATCTATCGGCAACTTTACATCTAAAATGCTAAAGCAGATTCTTATTTTTTCAACACAATCTAGACATAGAACTATTCTTGTCTATCTGCTGGGCATCAATACTCTGTTATTCCAACAGGTCTTCAAGCTTCTATGCTCGGTGATCACTATGTAGCATCCTTGTGCATCAACTTGGCCGCATACACTATTTATCAATAGTTCCTTATTTATAAACAATCATCTAACCGCTTAATCTCCTTGATCACATTTCCCATGATCAATCATAGCCATCAGATCTTCAATTTTGTCCAATTTCATTGTATCTTACGATCTGAAAAATGTTTTACCCTACCTCGGAACTTGCACAATCATCTTGGAACTTGTGTTAGGGTAATGCGGTTCAATCTGAGCTGTAGATCTTCTTGTCAACTTTCCATTGCCTAAGATTTGTTAACAAACTTCTTCCACGGCTTGCCAATCATTGATCCGCTCCAGCTCATCAGCTTCTTTCATTAAATATCACATGTAAACATTTAATGCATTCTGTTATAGCTCGGTTACAACTCGATGAATACTAAACTTTACTCGGTAGACATTCTGTCTTCATTAACTGACTGTGATAACCTTAGGGTTTACCGACTAGGTTCCTTAGGGTTTATTGACTAGGTTCTTTGGCTGATAACATAGTGTAGTATTAACTTTTACATTTTACAACATATGTATGATGTTAAAACAATCTAAAACATCAAGATCTCATCATTGTCTGACTCGGTAGAGTTGCCCATTGAATAACTTATCCCTTTATTCATCATATTATTTCCTGTGTCTTTACTAACTTCTTTATAATCTTCATATCATATTTCTTAAGATATGGCAACATCATACTGAATTAGAAAATCAATTTCTTGACATCAATGACAAAATAATAATATCAAGACAGTAAATATCTTTAATCAGTTATGTCCATAATCATCAACAACCTTCTCAATATCCTTGTTATATTGCCAACAAAAACTGGCAATGTAAAAGATGAGCACAAGATCATTGAGACCCTAGGATTTACAGAGATCCTTAGCATTCCTGAATTTCCCAAGGATGTGATTAGGATAGTCTTAAGTAGGGTACATGGTGAATTTTTTTGGTTAGATGCAGTCCACAAAATCACCAAGGAAGTTGTGAAAGCTATCATAGGGTTACCGACCACCAGTAAAAGACCAGATAAAACCAAGAAGGTGTCCAATGACCTAGTTACAAACCTAACTGGTGCAACATTCGACAAGAGGTCCCTATGAGTTAATGATGTAATAGACATTAATGTGAGATTTATCAGCATTATATTAGGGTATAAAGCTACTCATGCAAATAGACTCCATTTAGTTTCAAGTTTATGCATTAAGAGTGCTTATGATATGGTCACATATAATGCAAAAATTGATGTATGTGAGTGGTTAAAAGATGAATTAATTGACAACCTTGGAAAGATCATGAAGGACAAGAAAGGAACTTTCAGGTTTGGAAATCTGTTAGTATGTCTAATGCTACATATAACAAAACAGGTTCCTGGTATAGGCTACAAAGAACTTGGATATGATATACCAGTAGGCAAATAATTAACAGAACTATTCAATAACATGGGAGAAGACAAGGAAAACAATATTCATGACTTCTTTCAAGCATTAAAAGCCAAAATGAAGAAAAGAATAAGGTTATCACAAAAGATTGTCGATAAATACAAAGATGAAATATGTTTTGTCATCAAGAAAGATGAAATCTAGATGGAAGCGGTCATCCCTAGGACAGCTTGGGTAACCGAGATGGGCTATGAAACAAATGATCACATAGTTGAAACATATGCTAAAGCACTTCTGGAAGCCCCCAGAGAACCTAAGGAGGAAGTATTTGGTAGTGCAAAAACCATTGAAAGCCAAATACAATCAAAGAAAAGAGTGAAAAAGGTTGAGGCAGTTGTAAGGAAAGGTTCCAGACAAGCAAAAGCCATCAAAGAAGATGTATTGAAGAAAACCGGTATAACAGAGGATGAGTTAGCAGCTCCACAACCTAAAACTCACCTATCACCGGTAGGTACTTCTTTAGGGAGTGACATGCCTACAACTTTCAAAAGAGTTGTAAGGAAAAGAGATCCCTCACCGGCAACCACACCCTCACCCAGGAGGACAAGACAAAAGCAACAAGGAGTGAGATCTCCGGTAAGAAAGGCCACACCAAAGAAGAAACTGACACCCAGGAAGAAGAAGTGGACAAACAAAGACTTGGCCCCTGTCGATATACTGCTGAATGAAATCACAGAGGAAGGTAAATTGAAAAATATAGAGAAAATATATGACACCTTAACAGTTGATGAAAAAGAACAAGTAGAAAATAGTGTTATATTACATATGGATATGTATAAGAAGTTTTTGATGGAAGTAGTCAATGAAATTCCAGATGAGCTATTTAAAAGACCAGAAGCAAGAAGACAAGCAGTAATAGAACTAGATAAGAAAATAAAGATTGAAAAGCTAATTGTTGTTTATCCGGTAAACTCAACCAAAGAAATTGATGACCTAATTGCTCAAGCCAACCGGTCAGTATTTTCTACTGCACACTGGCACATTGCTTTAATGATTGGAAGAATTAATGAGGTGACTAAGGAGACAGAAAATGGATGAGACATATTCCTAGTTGAGAAAGAAAAACAAGAAGAGTATAGGAACCCCAAACCCATAAAAGTTTATCAGAAAGATAGAGACAAGGGTAAAGGTAAAGTTGGTGGACCACCTAGTATCAAGGTTAGAGACAACTTACCCCCACCTCCTTTAATTACTCCACCAGTAAAAACAACAACTACAGAAGATCAACCGGTATCTGAGAGTATGGATGCAGAGGATGATAATCCTAATCCTGAATTTTTATATACTATGGATGTTGATACTCAAAAGATCAACATAGTGGTAGACAAAGATACAACTGATAAGACTGATATGGCTAGTGAGCCTTCGGTAGCTGAGGAAACTGATAACACACAGGAGAAACCGACAAAAGACAAAGAGAAAAAGGTAGAGACTCAGACTCATACTGAGGCAATGCAACAAACAGAGGAACAAACAGAGCAAAAGGCTCTGGAACAGGAACAACAACAATAGGAATAGGTACATAAGGAAACAGTACCACCGACAACTAGTGAAGTAGAAAAACCTTTGCTTAAAGAAATGTAGACACAAACAGACCTACCAGAGGTCAATACAAGCTTGGTTACTTCCACCAATACTCAGATTGTTGATTCATCATCAAGCTACAAATCAACTAATGTGACTGAGGTACTATTAGACTCAATCAAGAAAATAACCGATTGTAGCTCACAAGCTTACAAAGCAATTGATGATACCATACCAATTTTGAAGGTAATTGCTCCCAACTGTAATATAGACAATAAAGATTCTTTAGGACAACTTGATACACTGTGTAAATATATCTCAGAAAACGTTGAGAAAATAAAAGAAGAGTCATTGAAGGATAAAGTAGAAGTTGAAAAACAGAAATTCTTTGATGAGCAAATAAAGAAGTGTAACAGAGATTTTGACACACTTCTACCGGAATTATGTAATTTATTGAAAGAGTACAAAAATCTATACAAAGATACATGTAAAACAAACCTTTTGACTATAGATATAGACAAGAAGATGAGCAAGGTACAGGATGAGATCAATAAACTTGTAGATAGTTTTGTCAACTCACCTGATACGCTATCAGTTTTTGAGGAAAAGATAACAAATTTTGAAGAAGAATTACTTAAATTGGAAAGAGAGAAAGAAAGAATAGTGAATAAGGCAAAGCGTTTGAGATCAAAACTAAGTCCAAGATTGGACTATCTAGCATCACTACGGAAGGAAGTATCTGAGGCACTAATACAGGGAAAGAAAACACCGACAGAGCACTTGCAGCATCTCACTGGTACAGTGAAGAGAACAGAGACAGCAATAAGGATAGCAAGAAGTTTATGGATAGTATAAACTTGATTTTGGGAGATCTTTTTCAAATTGTAACCACCCAGTTACAAGGTTGAAACTACAAACTCTACTGACATCTTGACAACCTTTGTCATTGATGCCAAAGGGGGAGTAGTAGGATGAGAAAATTCAAATCATAGGAATCATATGCTCAGGGGGAGCTCACACATTTTTGGACTTCACATTTTTTGATCATTTTTGAAATTTCTCATGAGTGTTGCCATCAATGCCAAAGGGGGAGATTGTTGGCATATGCACACTCCAATGAGACATTATATGTGATTGAAGGTTTTGTCATTGATGGCAACCTTGCAATCCTATGGCACTGGCAAAGGCATTATACCAGCATCAGTAGATCACACTCTACGTCGGCACTCAGGACACTGACACTGGCACCGGCACAGAAGAAAGGAAGTATACCGGCACAGAGGCCGACGGGATTTTTGTTATATTATATTTTGTTTATTATTGTAAAAACTTTGTAAGCCGACTTGGAAAATTGTAAAATGACTCTTATATATAAAAGAGATCATTTTAGACATTTGACAGAGGAGATGTAAGAAGTAAGGAAAAATATTAGGCAGACCTATTCTGCGAAATATAGGTTTAGGGGTATATGTAAAGAATAGAGTAGGAACCGGTACTGAATCTGGCATTGAAGATGCTATTGTAAAGCAGTACAAGATATTGGATTTGTATAATCCTCATTGTAAGTCAGTGAGACTTCCCATTGAGCAGTGAGCTCTAGGCAGTTGGCCTTCTTGCATGTGTAGGCCCCTATTGTAAGTAATATTCTCTTATTGGCCAGTGAGTGAATATTGTGGGTCACAAATCCCACCAAGGTTTTTCCCACAATGGGTTTCCTCGTTAAAATCTTGTGTTATGGTGTGCTTTTCATGTGGATGTTCTTGATTTTGTTTATTACATTATTTCTTGCATACCGGTACACTGTTATATTATGTTCTGCATGTTTTAAGTTAAGAAATTCTATATACCAGTCAGATACTGATTCACCCCCCCCACCCTCTCAGTATCTATGGGATTCCTAACACATACACATGTTCTGAATGATTTTGCGAGGTTTAAATTATCTATAATGTGTCATAATAAGTGATCAATTGTTGAGGTAAATATTATAGATGGATAAGACACAAAATGATCTTTTCAAGTATTTGCTTGTTTGCAAGTTTTTTTGATCTTAGTTTTGGAGTGCAATTTTTTTTATTTTTGATATGACCAGGTTCAATAGGAGTGATATATCCTATGATAGAGAACAAGGTTAATATGATCAAGCATTGTAGTTTCGTGATAAAGGATGATAGATCCTGATGAGAAACTATGTTTGAATTATCAGTTTATCAAAGAAAATGTGATGTTGCATTTTAAGATGTTAGATCTTGAACTTGTTGAGGATGAATACTTGAGAACCTTTAGCATGTATAGTCTTGAATCTATTTTGACAGAAGATAACCTGACTGGGTGACCCAAGAAGATGACCTAGTCTCTATGTTTGACTGTCTGAGAAATGGGTTGTTTTTTATTTCTGATTTTGGTGTAGTTTACCAGAAACGGTAACAAAATGACCAGAAACGCTGCTATATTGACCGGAAACACTGAAAAATTTGACCAAAAACATTGCGGAATAGACCAGAAATGCTACTATACTGACCAAAAACATTGAGTAATAGACTAGATTCATTTCTATACTAACCAGACACGCTGAGGAATAGACCATAAACACTTCTATATTGACCAGAAATGCTGAGGAACAGACCAAAAATGATATTCTGCTATGCAATGACTCTAAATTTCAAAACAATGATGTTTAGACTCAACAAATTTGGTGTTTGAATTTAGGAGATTGTTATTTTGACCCAACTTTGTGATTTCTAGACTCAGATAACTGACGTTTAGACCTAGCAAGTGCAAACTAGGAGATCTAGTGTTGAAACATGAAAAATTTGACATTCAACCCAAAAGAGGTTGATTAGACCAAGAGAGTTGACATTGTTGGTATTATGGATATGTTGCATTGGTTTTGTCATTGATGTCAACACTTATCAACACTTATCCTTCTGGAGATCTTTGGTTATGTTCATCGGTAAGTTCAGTGACTTATGCACAGTCACCGGTATTTGGTTCATCGGTAGGTTATATTGTTCACCGGCACTGAGGATGACTTGTTATCATCTGGAGATCACTTGGTTGTGTCGAATACATGGTTTGGATACTTGGTTTTTGAGATTTGGTTATTGGTCTAATCAGGTTGACATATTTGTTGTTACCGACGAATTAGTCTAGGTTATGGACCGACACGCGTTATCGATTTCAGATCAGCACAACATGTTATGGAGATGGTTTAATCAATTAATAGTGTTGTTGATCCAACATGATGCATCGCATCTTGACTTAATTGTAATATATTTTATTATATTATTCTTAGTAAGCCAACCTACACATTTGGTCTTAGGTTTTGGTATATATGTAAGATCTCAGTTGTGAGATTGATATAGGAGAGATGTAATAAGGTATTATAAGGTTGTGATATTCAGTATATGTGAATATAAGTAGAGCTACTCACGCAGACATCCTTTGAAGATTCAAGGAAGGTTTGAAGGAGACAATCAGAGCTTAATCGGTACTGAATCTAGCATTGGAGATTCTACTTTGAGCAGTACATTATCATTGGATTTAATCATCCAATTGTAGTCAGTGTGACTCTTATCTTGTGTTTGAGCAGTGAGCTCTAGGCAGCTCGCCTATCTGCATGTGCAGACCCCATTTATATACACATACTATCTGCATTAGTATCATTTGATTATGGGTAAGGTTTCCCATCATGGTTTTTCCCCTGACAGGGTTTCCATGTACAAATCTATGTGTTATGTGTTGTGGATATTGTTTCTCTTTCTGTTTCATACATTAAGTTTCACCGGTACTATTATTAACTGTTAATTTGTTTACCGACATTAAGTTTGGTTTATCGGTATTAAGTATCAAGTTTGTTTAAGTTGTATTTGGGTTGAAATTAATAGACAACTGATTCACCCCCCCTCTCAATTGCCTCTGGGTTCTAACAGACATTTAGACCAAGAGAGCTATTGTTTAGACTAAGAACTCTGTTGTTTATACTAGGAACTCTATTGTTTAGACCAAGGGAGTTATTGTTTGGACTAGAAACTTTGTTGTTTAGACCAGAAACTCTACTGTTTAGACCAGGAAATCTATTGTTGAAACCAAGATAGTTGTTGTTTGGACTAGAAACTCTACTATTGAGACCAAGAGAGTTTTTTTTTGGACTAGAAACTTTATTGTTTAGACCAGAAACTCTGTCGTTTAGACCAGGAACTCTGCTGTTGAGACCAAGAGAGTTTTTCTTTGGACTAGAAATTCTATTGTTTAGACCAGAAACTCTACTATTTAAAATTAAGATGTTGAAACCTAGACAATGGTTGTTTTGACTCCAAGAGTTGATGCGTAGACTGAGAAAATTGATGCTTATACCTAGCAAGCTCAACCTTGGAGAGTTACTGTTGAAATATGAGAAAACTAACATTCATACCAAGAGAGATGACATTTGGACTGTGAGAGCTATTGTTTGAACCAAAAATGTGACTGTTTGGACCGTGAGAGCGACTATTTGGATTGTGAGAGTGACTATTTGGACTAAAAGCACTACTGTTTGGACCAAAAGAGCTACTGTTTGGACTGTGAGAGCTATTGTTTGGATTGAAGGAGCTAATCTATTGTGAAACTTGTAAATTTGACAATTTGAAGTTTGAGTTTGCAATTTTTGTTGTATTTCAATGGATGATATCTTGACTTGACTTACAAACACAGAATTCAGATTGTATTTTTGTCCCAAAGGACACATAAAGTGTATGTTCAAGAAGCTTTAAAGAAAGCCCAAGTTTTCACGGGTTTTAAAGAATTGAAAACACATCATTTAGTTTATCCTAAGGAGATTGGCTTCATTATTAGTTCTTAGCCCACACTTGGTACCCTGTCAGCTCACACAAACTTGTCACCCCCTAAAGGGCGCTCGTTTTTTTGCCTTTGCGAGAGCTATTGGAGTCACATTATGAGCCTATCAATAAGGTCTCAAAAGGGGAGTTCGCACATACACTCAAGAGGGACATATGATGAGTGTCTTAAGGAGAGATTATTCCCCCTCCATACATTAAAAATTAATAATGTTCGAAGGTAAACTGGGTAGCTACTAATTTTAATTGGAACTAGTAAGGGATCTATTAGATGCGTTAGGGTATAAACTCAATTAAGAGGTCTCCCAGCCTTGAAAACCAAGGTTTGATATACCCGAAGGTACGGAGGAGAGCTATTCCCGAGCACTGTCATTGACTTGATTTTCATCGAATCATGTTTATTTTATAGTGGGTTCGAGTACTTGGCATTAGTTGTTCCCACTTGGGTCATTCCCCTCTCACCAGCTTTAATGGCTTTGGTCTTATAGTCTCCTCGGGAAGGTAGGCCCGCTAAAGATATGCACTATTGAAAAGAAAAGATGAGTCTAGCTTTCTGATCACCTAAGAAAGGTGAGAGCATACTCGCCTATCATCAAAACACATAATAAATGTTTGTTCGTTTCCATTGTAATTAGTCTATGTTCCTAATTTATCAAAAATAAGTGCAAAATCTCGTGGCTACAAACAAAGTTAGTAGTTTATATTGCAATATTTGACGGCAAAATGGTTTATGACTCTGGTGTTTCATAATGAAATAAGTACCTGCAAAACCAACAAACTGCAACTTAGGTTTAGGAAAATGATAGTTTAGAACCAGAAATAAGAAATGCAGTATACAACATTAGAAAAATCAATGAAAAACTAAAAACGCCATCAAATTGACCAAGAACTCCATCAAATGTGCCAATAACGATGTCAAATTAACCCAAAACGCTATTCTGAACACCAGAAATGCTGCTGAATTGACCAAAAATGTTGTAGAACTGACCAAAAATGTTGTTAAACTGACTGAGAATGTTGTCAAATATACCAAAAATACTACAAGAAATACCAAAAACTCTAAGGTATATACTGAAATCGCTAAAGTATGCAAAAACATAAAAAACTAAGTTGAGAAATCTCCCATAAACGCCATTTGAGGTGCCAGGACACTACAATAGAGACCAAGAATGTGATTCTGGAGCCCAAGAGAGCTAATCTGCACATTGAAAGAGCTAATTGACCTGTCAATGAGATTTCCTGCAAGCAAACTTGTTAAAGATCAAAGGGGCTAGGCCCCACTATGGGGGCCAATTAATGTGATCCTAAAAATGTGGTAAATAGAATAGGCATACACATATAATGAGACAACATAAATGGAATTACGAAGTAAATTGAAGGCTAAACAAAAGTAAACCAAAAGCTCCTTTGAGATGTCCCATTTTCCTCTATTCTTGAGGACCTTGAAGGTGTTGGATTGTTTGGCTATCAGTGGAGCAATGACCTCCAAAGTGGCAACTCAAGAGTTGAGTAGCTACTTCATGATTGATTGTGCAAATGATATGAAATGCTTGATCTAAGAAACTAGATTAACATGTTATGACTAATCCAAAATGCTAATTACTAAATGATTGAAATGAAAATGCCTATAGTAATGATGCTAAAACTATGAATGCAAGGGGATCCTTATTGCTCCAAAATGAGGGGTATTTATAGGAATTCTAAGGCCAAAGATGAGGTGGCAGGAATCGACAATCCAGATTTGATCTGAAGATATCGAGGGTCAAGATTGAGGAAGTTGGAGAAGAGGTTGGAAGAAGGGAAATTTTTCATCTCTGTGGTGGCAAGTTTCAAGGAGCCTTGCTCATGAGAGGGCAAGTATCCAAGGGAGGAGACATGTGGAAAAGGTGCCATGTGTCTCAAGGGGAGAATATCCAACCCATAAGAGGTTAGGATAAAAGAGGTTAGGATGTGCAAGATAGGATAGGGTTAGTTAAACCAAGGGTTAGGTGGAATGGGTTAGGTTAGGGGATGGCTAGGTTAGGTGGTTAGAAGTTAGGAAGCATGTGGGTAATTTGAATTTAAAAATTCAAATGATAGGAAAAGGTTAATTAACTTTCAACAACTCATAAATTGATTTGTTTTAATTAATTAGGGGATTAGAAGGAATATATTTAATTGGGGGAGGATTAATTAATTCAGATTAATTAATATAAGGGGACTATTGAAATGAACCTATTAAATAAATCCTTAGATTTATTAATAAGTAGATGAATGGGAGAATTTAATCAACTTGCTAATGAATTCAGTTAAATTGGGAAGGGGGATTAATTAAATAATTGCTTATTTAATTAATTATCTTCAGACCATTTTTAGGTGTATAAATTATCATTTTTGGAGGTGGGGTAATTTATGTATGGAATTCTCTAAAAATATGAAGAATGAATTTGAGATGTATATGATTGGGGAGATGAACTTTTTCTTAGGTTTGCAGATTACTCAGAATGATAAAGGTATTTTCATCTATCAAACTAAGTATTCTAGAGAGTTGTTGAAGAAATTCAATATGGAAAATTCCAAACCGGTTGGTACCTCTATGGTTACAAGTGAGAAATTGAGAAAGAATGATGCATCAGCTCCAATAAATCCTACAAGGTATCAATCTATGATTGGAGGTTTGTTATATCTAGCTCAGACTAGACCGGATATAATGATTGCAATTTGTATTGTATCAAGATATCAGAGTGATCCTAGAGAGAATCATGAGAGTGCGGTGAAAAGGATTTTCGAGTATTTACAAGGAACAACTAAGTATGATTTGTGGTATCCTAAAAATGATGACTTTACACTATGTGCATATATAGATGCAGACTGGGCTGGAGATGTTGATGACCAGACATCCGGTGGAGCTTTCTTTCTTGGAGAGAAATTTGTTTCATGGATCAACAAGAAATAGTCATGCACTTCTTTATCTATTGTTGAAGCTAAGTATGTTGTTGCTGCTACTAATTGTACACAAGTTCTATGGATGAAGCAAATTTTGAAGGATATAAGGGTAGATTGTAATGAACCGGTAGTTATTCACTATGATAACTTTGTTGCTATTGACATATTAAAGAATCTGGTATTTCATTCTAAGACTAAGCACATTTCTATGAAGTACAATTTTCTGAAGGAGAAGGTGGAAGCAAATGAAGTCAGACTGGTTTATGTGAACACTAAAGAGCAGATTGTAGGTATCTTCACTAAATCTTTGCCTAAGGAATCATTTGAGTACTTCAGAGATAGATTGGGAGTTTCTGCTCCTCCTGTAGAGACTTGAGTGATGTTGATTGGCATCAGTCCAACATGCATTATCAAAACTATCATTCATTTTGGATTGATGTGTTGGTGCTACTACTCAGGGGGAATAGTAAGTTGTGTGGTTCAGAGGTTTAATGACTTTTCTTAGATGTTTATGTTATATTTTTGGCATTGATTTAAAAGGGGGATATCTATATATATGTGAAAAATAGAGCTTAACAGGGATATGATTCATAGGGGGACTTTGGTCTATTGGTTCATAACTTTATTGTTATATCATCTTGGAGAGTTTCTTGTATGTCTTCCATTGGGGGAGACTTGTTTGGCATTTCTTGGCACTTGGATTTTTTTCACATCTAGTGTTGCCATCAATTCCAAAGGGGAAGATCATTGGCAATTTGGAGGAATTGATTATGTGTTGCATTGATGTTTGTCATTGATGTCAACATTAGTTGTTTATCTGTCTACTAGCTTCTGGTAGAGTGGTTGGTCTTTCATGTTGATCTAGAGATCCTCTCGGATATGTTTCTTCTTGTGGAATTGGTTTGGATTGGTTATTCATGTGTTCATGATGTGTATTGTAATGCCCTGCCAGGAACCCTAAAGGAAAACAACACAACTAGGCAACTAAAGGGTGAAATAAATTTTTTTTGTTAAAGACTAAGTGGACTACTAAAACCATTGCACATTTAATAACACAACGGAAGTCTAACATATGATTTCTTAAGGGTTACCAATGAAGATTAATTCGTAGATTATATTAACACCACAGTTAATCCATTTAATTAGATAAAATTGAATGCTTTAGTTTAAAACTACACATACATCCAAATTTCATAATAAAGAAATAAAAGTATTCCAATGTATCCAATTTCCATAAACCATTTAAACATAAGATCAAAACAATAACATTCATTTCACTGACATAATAATATTACAATATCCATAAATACATGGCTTCCAATAATACCACAGGTTACAAAGTTACAATATCAAGGTTACATAAAAGTCTAATACAATGACCACAAGGTCGCAACTGAACAATGATCTCGAACAAGAGTTGGTACATAAACCACGAACCAATAAACACCAGTGAAGCCTTTCCTCGCCTGAAGATACAATCCAGAACATCTGATGGGAAGTGACACTACCACCCGACCATGTGATCCCAAAATGGAACCACTCCACTGTGCTAGGAGATAGTAGAAAACCCTCAAGCAAGCAAAGTAAGACAAGTACAAAAGAACTACAAGACTCTGATAACATCCATGTGACTCAACTCACAAAACACAAGTGACTCTAAGAAGAGAGTGTCATCGCATAGCTTGATGGTTACAATGGTACAGCCTCCATAGGTCTCGACCCCCATCCTTGGGTTTCTCCTGGTAACCTCTCCCGAGCCTCTGGTTCCAACTAAGTCTCATGCGGACCCTACCAATCCTTTCGTGAAGACAAGGTGGTAAGTTTGCCATTCCAAGCCTTCTCGTAACATTATGAGCCCTGTACAAGCACTCACCTATGCACAAGGTACACTTATCTTAATTAATATTTATCTCACTCCCCCCCAATATATATTATTATGTTATCACTTTTTAACCAACTTTCGACGGGTTATCCTGTCATCCACTTTGGGCACGACCCCCGCTCGAAAGCCACTCTCTCTCATAGGACACTAACAGGAAATGTCTCTCTACGAGAACTCTATGGCGAAACAAATAACCATAACCAACTCTGACAAAGCACAAGTGAAGGATACACAATCAGTAACCCAAGATTGACCATTTGGACAAACACACACAATGACTCACATCAATAAGGTTATACAACAACACCTGACCAAGGAAATATAACAACATATGACACAATGACAACTCAATCAGAATTGCAACGAAATTAAGCTTGACTGCAAACACCATTTACACAAGATCCTAATGCATGCAATCTTTTCTTAAAACAGCCAAAAGCACAAATAACTTGCAATTAAAGATTTTCTAGACAATAAGAAAATACAACTATATTAATACAAAGAAATCAATTTTGTCATTTATCCAATAAGGTTAAATCAATCACATAAAAATTAACCCCCTAATTATATGTTCATGATTACTTTACAATTAAACCCGATTAGATTGTATCAATAATCTAAATTAAATTCCAAATTAAAAATTATATATAATAATATAATATAATTACATAAATATATATATTCTACGAATATAATATTATTTAATTATATCACATTAAATTATATAATAAAAAGATGATTTAATTTGAAATATCTTTCATTTCCAAAATAACATAATTAAAACCACATAAATACTATATATATATATATATATATATATATATATATATATATATATATATATATATATATATATATATATATATATATATATATATATATATATATATATATATATATATATATATATATATTAATTTTTTTTTTTAAATTAATTTTTTTTTTAATTTACTTTTTTTTTTTTATTAATGTTTTTTTTAATTAATGTTTTTTTTTTAAATTAATATATTTATTTATTTTAATTTTTTTTTTCTTTTATATATATCTTATATATATATATATATATATATATATATATATATATATATATATATATATATATATATATATATATATATATATATTAAAACATTAAAAATGAATCCCATATTCACTAAAAATTTCTGACAGCATAAAAATAAATTTTCTCATTTCAATAAAATTCATTCCATAGAATTTTATTCTAATTATTTTTTTTTTAAATTTCAGATAATCCAATAAATTTAATTCTTAATTAAATTTATTTCTAAAGTAATCATATAATTTCACAGAGATGCCATTATTTAAAAGACTATCAAAACAAATTAAACAAGAGAAAATAATTTCTCTAGTAAATACTATTTCTCTCAACTTTTGCAATTTTTCATGCAACATAAGGATCTTGACTTTTTTTTTTTCTCCATAATAATTTTTCCTAATTTTCTCCAAATTAAATCCTTTCCACAAGCTAGAAATACACATCAGGCATGAATTCTAAAACAAAAACTTGAATTCACTAGAAGAGGGTTTTGGATTTGACAATTATTTTAAACACACATCAAGCAGAGAAAAATAGAAATATTTACTAAAAACCCACAACTAAGAAATCATCCAACCTGGTATAGCTTTCTTGGAAGAAATCTGTAGAAGAGCCCTAATCCTTTCAATAAACTTCCAATAAATTTCTTCACCTAAAATTTTTGACTTGTTTCCTGTATAACTAAAATAAAGACCTATTCCCCTATTTAAACTAATATTCTAGGTTCAATAGCTTTTTCTCAAAAAAAACTAAATTTAGAATAAAAGTAATTTTATTTTCTTTTCTAATTTTATAACAAAAGATAAGCTAACATGCAATAATTAAAAATCATTATTCTTTCTTTTCTTTTCTCATGCAAATTAATTAATTTTCTAAATAAAGAATTAAAACAATATTTTTAATTCTAATTAATTCTTTTATTCATTTATTTATTTATTCTTTTATTTATTTATAATTCTAGGAAATAATAAATATAATTAATCTAATTTATTTTTCCATAAAAATATATTTCTAATATCATGCAGCTTGCAACTTAATTTAATAATTTCTTTTAATTAACTAAATTTATAATCTCAATGCATAAACAATTCAACTATGAGATAATTTCATTAACTTAATTAATTAATTAATTAAATCCACTAAAACACTCAAATTAAACAAATCTCAAGCAATTACCCATAAAAGATAAAATGACAAAATACGAAGACTGAACTAACTAACAAGACGACCAACTGACGACACTCATACGAGTGTAACTGAGTAAAATAGGGTCAACTACTATCTCCTCCACTTCCATTGGAAAATATAAGGCATGCTCAGACTTGTGAAGCTAAGTGGAGACAATACCCCGTACCTACCCGGTACTTGTACCTGCAATATCCTGCATCACCGAACCACACATGCATATATATACAATATAGAAAACATGGCATACACACCGATGAAGGAGAATCGCAATGTTCCCTGTCTCACCGAAATGAGTGAAGGAAAATCGTCCCCTTGCATCCAATACACTCGCAAACACACAACATATAATTCCACATTTCATAAATAAATTAAAATGTCAGTACATAGAAATAATCCATAAGATACCATAAATCACAAGTACTGAAATACTGCAAATAAATTATGCATCTCATATCCAGATAAAGCATGAAATAATGTCATAAAAATCTGAATACCACATCATGGTAATGTATCCATTGAAAAACAAACAATAATAAAAAATGAGTCTAATGAGTTCAAACGAGTAGGGGTACTACATTCTCCCCCCCAAAACTAGGCTTACTCCTAGAAGCCTAAAATAAATAAGAATACAACTCTCTCATCTTTGTTGCATCCTCCCCTAGCTTTCCTAGCCATGACCTAGCACTGTAGAGAAAACGGTTCAGACCTACGGCAAGGATAAAACAAGGGAAACACAAACATTAAGACCTAAGCAAAAAGGTCAAACTGGATAGGCTCACTACAAACCCAAAGTACCCAGTGTTGAAACTTGGCTCCGATACCAAATGTAATGCCCCGCCAGGAACCCTAAAGGAAAACAACACAACTAGGCAACTAAAGGGTGAAATAATTTTTTTTAATTAATTAATTTTATAATCTCAATGCATAAACAATTCAACTATGAGATAATTTCATAAACTTAATTAATTAATTAATTAAATCCACTAAAACACTAAAATTAAACAAATCTCAAGCAATTACCCATAAAAGATAAAATGACAAAATACGAAGACCAAACTAACTGACAAGATGACCAACTGACGACACTCATATGAGTGTAATTGAGTAAAATAGGGTCAACTACTATCTCCTCCACTTCCATCGGAAAATATAAGGCACGCTTAGACCTGTGAAGCCAGGTGGAGACAATACCCCGTACCTACCCGGTACTTGTACCTGCAATATCCTGCATCACCGAACCACACATGCATATATATACAATATAGAAAACACGGCATGCACACCGATGAAGAAGAATCACAATGTTCCCTATCTCACCGAAATGAGTGAAAGAAAATTGTCCCCTTGCATCCAATACACTCGCAAACACACAACATATAATTCCACATTTCATAAACAAATTAAAATGTCAGTACATAGCAATAATCCATAAAATACCATAAATCACAAGTACTGAAATACTACAAATAAATTATGCATCTCATATCCAGATAAAGCATGAAATAATGTCATAAAAATCTGAATAACACATCATGGTAATGTATCCACTGAAAACAAACAATAATAAAATATGAGTCTAATGAGTTCAAACGAGTAGGGGTACTACATGTATCACATTCAGTTGGTTCAGGATTTGATTATCTGGATGCTATCATATGTTCTAGTAAGCCTTTTGGTTACCTGTAAGGGTTTTACCGGCAACGCTTTGATGAAGATCTTTTGATGAATCCAATAAGTGGTGTCGGTGCGGCTTCTAGAAGGTTATCAAGATGCTGATGGTTATCATGTTTGTGTTCGAGTTGTTCGTGGTGTTTCATTTGGCTTATGGCAACCTATTTTGAGTTTGGTGTTATTCTGCTAGGTTATGGACCGATTTATGTAACGTGTTGGTTGATGCTCCTGATGCGTCCCCGGTTGGATTTATTGTTTGGTTTATGTTGTTTTGGTCTTGGGCCGACTTGGTTTATCATTGGTTTGTTGGATTATGTAACTCATTTATTGTATTAGCATTTAGGTGGTTGACCTAATTGTTTAGGTCCTGGGTTGGTATAAATATGATGTAAGATCTCTTTGTAGATCCTGGAATGGTATGGGTTATGGGATTATCTATGTACGAATAAAGTTGTAATCATATGCAGAGGTTTTGGTCGATCATAGCTGATAGAGTTGGGTTTGTGTAAGAGGCTTAAGACCTTCGATATTGAGCTTAACCAGAATTGTACTCAATCATAGGAGATGTTATTCTTGAAGTTCACTCATCTTTCTAGATTGTAGTTTGGATTTCTTTGTAGTCAGTGAGGCTCCTTTTGTGATGAGAAGTGCGCCCTAGGTTGTTGGCCTTCCTTCATGTGCAGGCCCCTCTTATTGTAATCATATACTTGCTGCAGAAGTATTATCTGAGTGTGGGTAGGCTTCCCACCGTGGTTTTTCCCTTTACCAGGTTTTCCATGTACAAATCTTGGTGTTATGGGTTATGGATGGTTGGTAATTGTTCTATGATTTATGTTTGTGCTTAATTGTTATATCTGATATTCTGATATTTGGTTTATGCATTCTGGTAAAAGGTTTTGTGTGCTTAAAGTTTTATAATCTATTGACCACTAATTAACCCCCCTCTCAGTTGTCCATCGATTATCCTAACAGTAAAGTCTATAAAAGAGACATTTCTCTAGCAATTTTAAAACTAGTTCTTATCTTGCAATCAAGTTATTTTAGAGCAAATCACAGAGCATTTGTAGCAATTCAAGTGTGTCTTTGGATTAGCATAGGTTTTTCATATAGCTACATATTATATTTATATAAATCATGTAGATTTGATTTAGCATTCAAATACCACTATTTGTTCATCTCTTGTCATCTTGAAAACCAAAATTAGTGCAAGTTGAGAGCAACCACATCAGCAGTCAAGATCAAATGGTGATAGGACACAATGAGACAAAAATTAGAGGTTTATTAGTTCTAGTTTTCTTATTCTATTTGTTTCATTGGTAATCTTGGATGTTTTGTAGTATTTCTAGAGTTTGTGGCAGCTTAGCTTAGTCTTGCAATATATTTAATTTTTCAGGATACACAATATCTACATGTCATCATTTAGACTCATTTGACTGGAGTTGTTAATACTTTGCATGTTAGGACTCTATTCATGAAGCAGAGAAGTCCCCAAACACCCATGTCCATTGTTATCATGAATTCCCATCCAGGAATGGTATGTTATTTCTAAAACTATTTTGCTTATTTTTAGAATGCTTAACCTATTTTGTGATTTTATTTTTTAGAATAATGTTTTTTGGTTGTGTTATTATTTTTGGCAGTATTTTTTGTACAACTCTTTGTATACCGCAACCAAATATGGTCTAAAGGGACTCAAAGAAACTCTCAAGCTTGAATTGATGCCTTATAACATCCAAATAAGAATAGTATTATTAGGATATGTGGAAACCCCCATGCTTGATCATTGTAAGTAACTCTAATTTTTGTCTTAATGAGAATAACTTTGAATTTTATTTGTATCTATATCTTGTATTAGATATTATAGAAGAGATGTATGTATCATGAACCCTATTTGTTTAGGTTTTCTTTGTAGTGAGACTGATTTTTAAAAGACTGGAAAAGGCTTCTTGAACAACACCTTTAGCAAATTATTGAACTTCCTAGATATGGATGTTTTGACCAGATGTTTTTGGTTGCAAATAGGAGCTCTGTGATCTGCAAACTAATCCTCATCCAAATGATATAGCACGATAATGTCTATTAAATTGCTAAATGAATCATATATTTTTTATAAACTTCATTTTGTACTAATGTATGTGCCTATGAGGTTTTAGAAAAACATCTTGGTCATGTTTAGATTTAAACAAAACATTTATGCCTTATTTTTTTCATGATTGTTAATGTATTTTTCAAGTGAGTCTGATCTAATTTTGTTCTTGCATTCCCCCTTAGACACTTCAAATAGGCAACAAATATAGAAGGTGAAATAGGCATAAAAGAACAATAGACTAGAGGTAGCCAAAAAATCTTAAATGAAAAAATAGATAGGAAAAATTAAAATCTTTATAAAAAGGTGAATGTGAAATCTAGGTTATAGGTATATATGAATATACACTAAAGGGGTCCTCATAACTCATTAAACACTTTTTGGGTCCCCTTCAACTAAAGCTTAAAAACACACATTGCAATAGATAATAAAATAACTTCACACAACACAAGAATGTATATGATTCATGACCAAAAACATATGTAACAAGGAGTCATGATTATTTGGGGTGGGAGCTTGGTACATGCATAATGAAACAAATATTGAAAATAAATAAATAATGAATGATCAACACTAGAAAAATATACATTAAGGATTCCTAGATCGAAATAGTAGAGGGGTGAAGAAAAGGAAAGGGGAACACTTCTATATAATTAGATGAACAAAGAAAATAATAGTGTGTCAATCACCAAAGTGGACATAATTAATAGTGATATAAATGATAAAGAACAACAAGATTTTAAAATTATTTCCATGATTTTTGAGATAAAAGGGGATATAACTACCTTATTCATCAAAGATACACAAAATAACAAGATCCAATGATTTTTTCTAGGTTTTTGCTCAAATATAAGAAAACCACGACAACACAAACCTATTGCAATAATCTAGCCTAATCTTATATTTTATAAAATAGATATCTACTACTTATAATAAGACAGAGAAAATAGGGGTAAATAAAAATAAATAAAAGAAAGGAAAAAATAATCCTATAGTAGATTTGTGTATAGCCTTCATTTCTTGTGTTATAGTTACTCAGTAATAGACTTCTACAAATTTGTTTAGGTGGATAAATAAGATTTAAAAGTGTGATATGACTGTATAGTCAACAAAAGAAGTTTAACGCAAGGTTTAAAAAAACTTATGATAGAAGCAAACCTAGATGCAGAAGTGCATGAGGTAAGTACTAATCTAGATATTTATCCTTGTCCTTTTAACAATAACTAATAGTATAAAGAGGTGTCCCATTCTACCTAAATAATACAAATACTTAAGTTTTAGTCACAAAAAATATGTTATTTCAAGGTGAATTATTGTGGTGAAACTACGATAGGATGCTTGTCAAGTTTTTTAATAAAGAACAATCCTTCAAAATAATTACTGAGTGTCCCAAAGGGATTTGTGGTGGTAATTTCATGTTAAAAACCACCAAATAAAAAATTTTAAAAGCATATTATTAGTGGGAAACATTAAACAAGGATTTGGAAATCATGATAAGGAGATATGATGTATTCAAGATCAATGAACTATATTTAATAGCTCAATCACACAACCAATGCAATGATCAACGGTAAAATAATATTCATAAAATAAAAAAATTCAAATTCTTATTATTTGGTAGCTAAAATATGATTTACAACTAGAAATGGATCAATTCTTATCACAATCACCCTTTCTCAAACTTTCTAAAGAGCTTCTCAATGCATATATCAATCTCCTTTGTCCCTCAAGTAACTGAGAAGTTAAACCAATTTGAAATTTTTATGGTTATATTAATTGAATTGTTGTAGAAATAAAAATTCCAATAGCATGGGGAAGTTTCACAAAAAAGTGATTCGAATAATGAATTATACATGTTTAGTTGACTAATGAGAGTTCACAAATAGTCAATTCAAAAGGAAAAAACTTTGCAACTTGTAGTTCATTAGCAAAATTTTGCAAAGAGCTGGTTCACATGGAAAACCCCACACTCCATACCTTGTGGATATCATTATTACATCATGTTATCTTTTTTTGCGGAAATTTTGTTGCTTATTGAATTGAACCTTTTAATTTGTGTGTTCATATAATTCAAAAGTATTTTTCATAAATCGTATAATGTTGATATTAGGTTAACGCCATCATATCTAATTTATCCGCATTTGTACACAATCATACAATGTTGACATCATGCTTACATAATGAGTGGATGAGTGAACTTTTATACTATTGGCCTCATGCTCATATCATACTGACATAATCTTCTTCTTGTATCATGCTAATGTCATCATTGAAACTCTTCATATGAAGTGGTCTTTTAAATTGAAGTTTGGCTCACTTGACTTTACCTACAATTCTACTTGGTTAGGTGATTTAGAAAAATGTAGAAAACCTCATTTGAAATTTTTATTGTTAGACTTTTTTCCCTTTATACCATTACAAGAAAAAGATTAAAAAAATGACAAGTACAATAGCAATTTTGTTTGTCAAAAAAATTATTAAAAATAACCACATAGTATCTTAGCTATACTTCTCTACAATTAAATCAGCAATGATACACTCAAAATGCAAATTAAGGGAGAAAACACAACATTTTGAACATTCTTTAAGCTGGGCACAAGGTGGACCTCTCATGTTCTTCTATATGAAGGTCGGTCCAGTTGGGCATCACTTCACATTTTTCTGATACCCACTTCACCTTCCTTTCCTTTTCTACTATACAAATCACCTCCCTATACAACATGACACCTTTTGCTTTCTTTAGGATTGAACATTATTTCATAGGAGCTAACACACTTACACCCATGAAACATTTTTTTCCAAAATTAGACTCTACTCCACTTTACCTTTTATACTTAATTAAATTCATGATTATTAAAATATAAATAATGATGATCATAATTTTGTACTAATTTTTTTATATAGGTACCACTAATGATTTATCATTATATGCAATTTTGAAGATGTAAAGTTGGACTAAAATTATTAATCAACCAAAAAATAACATTGTACTGCATATCATTGTATATGCTTCCATATTTTAATTACTCTTCTTTTATTTAACACATGACTTGTATAGACCATGTATACACTAAAGTAAGGGGAAAATGTAGAGAATAAAAGTCTCTTATTTTACATTCACTTTTGGTCTTATTATAATTTTATTTCCTACTACTTAATTTACATGTTCTACATATAAGATGACCATACCCTTATATTTACCACTCTTAATACCAATATTCTAATCATACAATTGGATTAGTCTATATTATTAAGGGTTTCACCATTTTGGATTAGACTATGAGCATAGTTTTGTCACCTAAACAAATTCACTTCTGGGCAGTAACGATGTACATCGTAGGATCCATTATGCACGCAAGGGTCAAAAAGTACACATTTCAAAGTGTCACTTGATACTTTCTTAAAGATGTCCCAATATCATGTACTTAAAATCTCCAATACTTATGCAGAAATGCCCTAGTATTCATGCACTCTCGGTACCAATAAAGATACACAAATTGGCCAATAATGGTCCAAAAAGGGTAAAAATGAGCGGCTATTGGTACAAGTGAAATTTATTAATGAACTTTTAGTTATTTATTTTTTGATTTTTAAAAAATAATTAATAATTGCAGGGTTTTTTTTTTGGTAAGTGTTATCTTTATGGGGATAGCTCCCTATATTAATATCAAAAAAAATTACATAGTGCTCTACATCCATATTTATCCATATCACTACTCATTACATCAGACCACTAATATTAATAGACCACCCTATGCTAAAGACCACACCCCTCCAAAAATATAAGATAGAACATTTCCTCAAACCCCTTCGATATATTGTAGGATGATGGCCAACTTCTCTCCAATTTCCACCACAACCTCGGTGGAGGCCTCCGAGAACCATTTATCCCCCCTACCAAGCATCCTTTAGAATGGATCCAAGTTATTATTTAAAACTCCTACTTGATAAACCTCCCAAGCCTCCTTAATGAATGATCTTATCCTTTGCTTCTCTACCTTGGTTGTATCTGCCTCCTTCTCCTCCTCCTCAAACCTAGAATATCCATCATCCTCCAATTCATCCTCTAAGTCCGATGATACATAGTTGGCGGGATTGAAATAAGTACGAAAAATGCTATCCCCCATATTTGCCTCCTACTTTAGTATGGCATTGGCTACTGCCTACCCATCGACTACCCAAATGAACTCATTTATCCTCTAGATGCACACCTCCCTAGATTCTAGAATATCCACCAGAGGACTAATTACGGCCTCATATATAAATCCATCTCACCAGTGTCTACCTACACCAAGGATGCATTCGACTAGGTTCTTCACCACGATAAACACTCTTTCATATGTATGGAAAATTCATCTGCATTATCTTCATAGAGTTTCATCTTTGCACATACAGCTAACCCCAAAATGATGAACCATTCTACCCCTTGTGAGAGTGCCTTCCTCTACTATGAACTCCCAGATTACTGCCTCCAAAATGTCTTCCCCAATCCGATTCCAACTAGATTGCCTTTGAGTCAATCTTTCCTTCCATTTATAGCCTCACTCCTTCTGGATTCTTCCAAAGATGGCTTGTGGTCAAAGAAGTGGTACGCTTTACCTCTAGTCTAGACACTAGAGTTATCCCTTCAAAATAGCCACTAATCAACTTCGTAATCCTTAATCCATCACCACTTACATCTTTCAAAGCCAACGAAAGACACCATGGTACTCTTTTTCCCTATCTGACGCAATCACATGTCCATCTCTGCCCAGACACCTACATCTCCTATTTACTGGAAGATCCTTCGTCTTCCACAAGATATCACAAATCTGAAGCACGAGAATATCCTCTGGGGAATAAATCTAGGAATGGTGGATACTAACCAATCCCCTGCCTTGGAAGTGAAGAAATATCTCCACCCTCCATGATATCTATCTCCTGGGTGAGATATTCCAACCTATCACCTCCAACAAGGACAACCTCCAATTTTATGTCAGCACCTCAATTTGCTAGCATGTCAGTATCTTTATTCCCTTCCCTAAATGCATGTGCCAATGTATAGTATGACAGTCTACCCAACCATCCTCTAATTGCTTGAACCCATTGATCCAATTTCTAGTTATAAATTCTTCCTTTATTAATAGAATTGATCCAAATCAACGAGTCGCCTTCTATTTCCACCCTACATAGCCCCTTCAACACATAGAGATGCAGTCCTCTCCTCATCGCCTCCATTTCTGCATGATTGTTGGTTGAAGAACCCAAGTATTCATACATAACCCATAAATAGTGGCCCTTATCATCTCTGATCAAGCATCCATATCCAGATTCTCCTAGGTTTCCTCTCACAGCCCCATAGAAATTGAGTTTCACCCAGCCTTCCTTCGATGGCCTCCATCTCACCATCCTCCTATCTCTCTTTCCCCCAAGGGTAAAATCAATTGAAACTTTCAATAACTCCTAATTTTTCTGAATCTGATTATCCCATCTAGAAATATAACGAACCTTCTTTCTCTTCACTTTACTTACCACTACTTCACAGATACTCCTCTTCGGATCCTTTATAACACTTTGAATTGGCCTTGCTAGATCCCTAAATACTCGAAAATTCCTTTCCTTCACCACAATCCAAATGTCCCCCCAAAGAGAATTTTTCCCTCGGATAGGTCATCCACTCAAAAATTCAAACATCAATCTAGGCTTGACAGTTTGCAATCTAACCAACTCAAGGAACCAATCCCAACATTTACCTGCAAAATCACATTCTAATAAGAGATGATTGGTACTCTCTTCTTCCTTAGCACATAACAAACAAATACTAGGACCAAGAAGCCCAATATTTTTAAGTCTATCACCTGTAAGGATCCTATCATGTAGAGAAATCCACAAAAATGTGCCCGCTCTAGGTGCTACTTTCTTACTCCAGCACAAACCAATAGGCCAAACCCCCTCAAATATTTTATTCAACAATTCATAGCCAAGTTTGACACTATACTTCCTTGAAGATGAAGCACACCAAATGACCTCATCCTCTATGGCTCCCACTACAACCTTTCTCCCCCTTAGTTATGAGATTATCCTCTCTCATTCATCTTCACTCAAGATGCCCCCATCTTCAAGCCTCAAAACCACTAAATCCCCAGTCTGAACATTATTTTGGAAGTAGTCTGCCACTACTCTACTAGTACTATCTTCTAGAACCATGAACTTCTCCTTATTAGCTAACAAGTCTTCCAACGCCACCCCCCATTCCAAGAATCCCACCAAAATCCAGCTCTCCTGCCATTACCAACTTTCCATGTAAGATGATCAGTAATAATTCCTCTGCTTTCCCACAAAAACTTCCAAATAGAAGACCCTTTAGTAGAATTGGCAATCATTAAGATTCTTTCTAGATCATCCACATCCAGATATTTATGTCTCATGAGTCTACACCATAACTTCTCTAGTTGTTTAAACATCTTCCAAGTTAGTGTGGCTCGTAGTGCCAAATTCTAATAGAACTAGTTGCGCACACCTACTCCTCCCTCAATTTTATCCAAACAAATGGTATCCCAATTGATCAATGGGATATGTTTCACTTCCTTGGATCCTCCCCACATAAATCTTATGAAAATACTTTCTATTTTACGCACCAATTCCTTGTTGTTGTTGAAACATGTCATTGAGTATATTGGAATAGCTGATAGCACCGCTTTGAGAATCACAATTTGACCTACCTGCGATAACCAACTATTTTTCCAATTGGCATCCTTATCCCTACATTTCTCTACCAACTCCATCCAATATTTATTTCTGCTTCTCCCATCAAAGAGAGGAATCCCCAATTATTTCATGGGGAAAGCCTCGACTTTGAAACCCAATATATCCATTATTTTCCTTTGAATCCCTTTGTTCGAGTTAAAAAAAATATCTCTAATTTATCTTTATTCATATACTGACCTGAGGTTGTCGAATAAAAATCCAAGGTATCTTTAGTTGTCTGAGCTTCTCGCACCGTGGCCTCTCCAAACAACATAGTGTCATCTGCAAATTATGAGTGGGTGATTGGTTCCAACCCTTTGTGAATGACCACCCCTCTCCAAATCTTCCTCCTATTATATTTGATCAACCAACTGAGATCCTTTGCCATCAATGCAAATAAAAATGGGGAAATGGGGTATCCTTGACAAAGACCGTTATGTGATTTGAAGAAACCATATAAGGATCCATTAACCAAGATAGAAATCTAGGACCCACTATACAAGTGTGAATAATACAAATCCATTCATTAGAAAAAACAAACCTCCCAAGCATACTAAATAAAAAATCCTAGGAAACTCTATCATATGCCTTACTAACATCCAATTTGATCATCATACCTCTATATTTGTTAGCCTTATCATAGTGACAGACCTTTGATGCCTGTATAATGCTATCAGCAATATCTCTTCTTAGAGTAAAACCATTTTGTTCTTCAGCCACAATAGTTGGAAGAATCTTCTTAAGCCTATTGGCCAATGCTTTTGAAAAAACCTTATATATAGTGTTACATAAGGAAATAGGTTGATAATGAGACATAAAATCACAATCACCCTTCTTGGGGATCAACACAACAACTGTATTATTCACATTCTTAACACATTTTTTGTGAGCCCAAAAGTCTTCCACCAATTAAAAAATATCTTCTCGCATGAAATCCCAACATCTTTGATAAAAGCCAATCGATAATCCATCAAGACTTGGAGCTTTATTAGAATGAAGCTGGAAAACAGCCTCCTTAATCTCTTCCCGAGAGAACTTTGCATTCAACATCTCATTTTCCAAATTCGAGACTAACTCTAGGATTTCTTTAAGAACTCTATTTTGCTCCAAATCATCCTTCAAAATAGCATTGCATGAGATTGATTCGAAGAACCTGACTACCTTTGCTTCAATTTCATCTTCCTCGGTGCACCAGCCCCCCTGTTGTTTCTAATCCTATCAATTTTGTTCATGTTCCTGTGGGCTTTAACTGAGGCACGAAAATAATCTGTGTTCAAGTCACCTTCCCTAAGCCATGACTCTCGAGCTTTGTCCTTCCAATAAATTTCTTCTCTCGCAAGCAATTCTGATAGTTCAAACTTACAGGATTTTTCCGCTTTGAATTACTGATCCCCCATACCAAATGCTATAATTCTTTCATTGAGTCTTTCCAATTCTCCCTCAACATGACTCTTTTCCATGAATATGTTTTTGAAATTGGATGCATTCCACTCTTTCAATTTTGTCTTCATAAAACTTAACCTGCATAGAAAACAAAAATTGAGAGTACTATTGTATATGTTTCTCTCCTTCCACCATGTCTCCAAATTGGGCATAAGAGTATCATCCCGCCACCAAATATTCTAAAATTTAAACTATCCTTTTGTTCTCCTATCAGGAAGCTCCACTTTAAGAAGAATAGGAAAGTGATCTGAAGCTGAGTATGGTAAAATTGACGAGAAGAATGATGCCTCCCTTTCCACCCAATCTTTGGAAATAAGGAAGCGATCCAACCTTTCATAAATGTTGGTGAAACCAATCCTTTTGTTCATCCATGTAAATTTCCCATTGTTTGGCTCTATATCACACAATTGAGAGGCATGAACATGTTGGAATCCAAGAACACTAAGAGTGGGGGCCAATCACATAAATGAATACCATAACACAGAGATTTATACGTGGAAAACCTCAAAGAGGAAAAACCACGATGGGATTTGTGACCCACAATATCAATCCACTAGCCATATGAAGAGATATTACAAAATATAGGGGCCTGCACTTGCAGGAAGGCTTACAGCCTATAAATCCATACTAAAATCCAGAGAAATGAATGAACTGCTAAGATAGCATCTTCTATGCCTGAATACAGTTTCAGTTAAGCTCTGTTTGTTCTGGTATGAAACCCTTTACCCTTACCAGAATAACCCTTTACAAAAATATCCTCTCATACATAATCTCTCTCATATATTTCACATTTGCTATCCATCCATATTCGCATCCTTATCATCATTGTATATCAAAATGATCTGATTCAATTGACCTATATACCCTATACAATTTATCATGCCTTATGTTGGCCTACAAAGATAATTACAATATCAATATACATGTCAACTAGATAACATAAATACATTAATATCAAAAACAATTGTCAATGTCAGATCCAAAAAATTTCGGCCTTCATTCTAAACCATGCCATCCTGCATTGTTGGTAACCAAAGAATTCCTTCCTTCCTGTCAGTTAAATGTCTATGAAGTGCTTGTCGGTACACAACTGAACCAAAACACAAAGCTGGAACAAGATACCATGTTGCCATCACTGACAACATAGTGAAACCAGCCAATTGAGTGTCAATTGCCAACAATCTCCCCCTTTGGCATTGATGGCAACACTCATGTGAAAAATGGTCATGGTTTCATCTGTCGATTTCATCATGAACCTGCTCCCCCTGAGCTAAATATCCATCAATATAAAATACTCCATACCTCCATATCTTCACCTATACTCCCCCTTTGACATCAATGCCACCAAAACAAAAAGAGTACCAAAAATCCAAAACCGGGATGAAGAATGAATGATACTGTATAATGAATATCCCAAAAATACCTTACCGGAGCTTAATATATTTGAAAATTTCTGGATAGGCCTTCTCCAAAAGCTCTAGATAAGTATCCCAACCAGATTTGAAAGAGAGGGAAATAGATACAAGTCCATTTAGCATATGAGAAAATGACTCTTTCTCATTTAACTCTATCGGTGTGGGCTTGCGAACCATATCCATACACTCCTTATGTACACTAAGTGAATCCAACCAGAGACTCACCAAACCTCTAAGACTTTTGGCTCTTCTTATAATTTTGTCTTTTTATTTCTCAAGAACATAAATTTGGGCTTCAAAAACCAAAATTTGATTATCAATTGATGTAGTCAATGAATTCAATCCATCAAAAGAATTGGCTATACCTGCAATTTTCTCCTGAGATTTCTTAATCTTCTTATCCAAATTAATTGTAAGTACATTTGTGTTACAACATACTCTATAAATATTTGTACACTGCTTTAAAGAATTGTCTATCAATTTCAACTTTTCATTAATTTTCTTCCTCTTAGACTCAATCACTTGATCAAATGTAGCTCTTTTTGCCTGTGTGAACTTCTTCAGTGCTTGTCGGTTTGAAATTTGTTGCAAGGATTGAAAATCCTTTGAAATGTACTCTGTAATTGTCTTAAGCTTGTTGGATGGGCTCACTTCTTTGTCAAACTTGCACTCCAGGACTAGTCTATGAAAAATAGTGATAGATTGATCAATAATCCCTTTATCCATATATCGCTCCTTCATCATTTTCTGTGCAACCATCATCATGAGTTTAGTAGAACTCATCTCGGTTGTGCTTTTCTTTTCAACCTACGAGGTGTCAATTGACAACAATGATGGACTCACTATCGATTCCCTGTCAGATTCCTCTTTCTTCTCCTCTGATGATTTAACCTTTATAGATTCCTTACTTGCACCGGTGGCTTCGTCACTTGGTGTAGTCTCTGAAACCATCGGTTCCTCCTTAGGAACTGTAACCTCAACCTGTACATATGTATCTGGAGGACTATTGTCCTCAACATTAGTATCTTGTACATTATCAACCTTTACACTCTCTATATTTGTCGGTATCCAAATATTTTCCTAGACATTTGTATCTACCGAGGGCTTAATATCCATTGTCGTAATTTTTTTCAAAATTGAGGGTGAAGTTTCCATAATACCTTTTCCTTTTCTTTCAACCGGGATGTCTGCAATATCTGTCTTAGATTTTGGTGAAGTATAAAAAGCATGGTTCTCTTCAAATAACTTAACCCATGCCTTATGGGTCTCCTTGATTATATCATTTACTCTACCTAACAGAAGACTGATTATTCTATGCTTGATGTTAAATATTTTCTTATCTGCAACCTCAAGTGTCTTATCCATCTTTTCTGGAGCAATAGAAACACAAACAGATAACAACTCTTATATCTTTATATTCTTGTCCTCTTGCATTGTTGATTGTCTCCTAGTATCTAACATATCATACAATTATGTCAGTATTTGGTTTTCAATTTCTATCAAGGCTTTCTTATAAATATCCAAATATAACAAAATTGCTTCCTCTACTTCTCTTTGTTCATCATCCTCTAAATGTTTATAATAAAACCATACATTCTTTAACATACCATCTTTAGTAATCTCATCAACTAACTCTACACAAGTCTTTGGTGGAATGATAGTTACATTACCAGGCTCAATTTCTAGATCAAAGTCATCCTTCTTCTTTCTCCTTCCAGTACCAGATGGGGCTGAAGGTGTTACTTTTGGTGCTTTCTTCTGTGTTGGTAACTTGAATGTAACTTTCTTAATCGGTTGCTTTTTAGCCTCTACCTTGGTTTCTTCTATTTTCTTCCTTATTACCCTTTTGAATGCCAGGGGTGTGTCATCTTCAGATGTAGACTCTACTACAATAGGCTCAATGAATATTGTTGGTTCTTTTCTTGATGTCCTGTGAAACTTTTTCAACAAAGATATTGCCTTTCCTTTCTGCTTCTCTCTCTTCTTCTAGTTGAACTCAATTTCAACCTCTTGTGTCTTCTGCTTAGCACTGCCAAAGGTTTTTACAGTTTCATCTACTGGTACATCAATTAATATCTTTTCATAAGCATCAAGAATATGTGCATCAACTTCATAACCTATCTCCTCAATCCAGATCTTCTGGGGTTTGACCGCTTCCATGAGTGTTTCATCTTTCTTAACCATGAAGCATATGTCAGTTGAGTATTTCTCAACAATGTGCTTAGGAACCCTTTCTCTAGATTTCATAGCCTTCTGGAATGCCTTAAAATAACCTCATACGTTTTCATCTCTTTGACTACCTAATGCAGCAATAGACTGTTTCAGTTTCCTCCCTACCGGGATATCAAATCCCCATTGTCTCTTCCCAAAACTAGGAGTCTCATTGATGAAAAATAACATTAAACAGACAATTAGGTTACCATACCAGAAAGTCCCTTTCTTTTCTCCTTTAAGCTTTCCTAGGTTTATCAACAATTCATCCAACATCCAACCACATAGATCCATTTCTCATTTTCTTTCATCATCTTATAAGCTGCAAAAATGTAGGAGCTAGAAACGGAATTCAATTGTTCTGATTGAGTTACCATGTAACTGATGACAATGCTACCAAATCTAATGTTTGTGTCAGTGATAGTACTGATTCTCATTTACCGCATGTCTGATGTTGCGTCGATAATCTTATTAACCTGATCATTTGAAATTTTATTTTTCGGATGTTGTCCAACCAGTGGTAAATCGGTGATTGCCCTATTGGCCTCCTTTGTAATCTTATATGGTCTATCTAACCAAATAAACTCTCCATGCACTCTGCTCAAAACATACCTAACAATTTCATCTTCAAATTCCAGAATGTCGGTAAACCCTAGATCAACAATATGTTGGTATTCAGGTTTAATCTTTTCATAATCTCCCATTAGCTCATTCATGTACATTCTCTTCATATCAGTTGTTCCCAAATCCTCAATGTGACAGTGGATGCAATCTCTTACATCTTCGACATACACAACTCCTTCTGGGACACGGGAAAAAGCACCAACCGAATCATCCAGGGTAGCAACATGCGGATATCGCTTGAAAGTCAGCCTGGGACGGTCCTTGACCTCAACAATGGTCGGATTTGCAAAAAAGATAGGTACAGATGATGATCCTGCTTACATGATTGAAGATAAATACCTGTGAGTCGCTGTTCATGAAAAACCCTAAATACCTCTTCCAATCACTGGTGAAATCACTCAAGAAGATATACGATTGCACTGAATCGTCCTTAATCACTCTGAATGCAAGGTGATCAGAAATGAAGTAGATTCAACCTTTTATCCTTCAAGAAAAACCCTAATCTTTCATTGACATCAATGACTTCTAGTGAAAGATACCGTATCTCAAACAAACATCTCCATGTTGGATAAGCATCTCCAATGTCTGGAACATCTTCCAGAACCTCTTCCTGAGGCATATGCAGCATCTTCATGAATTTTTCCCACCCCTAAGGCATCTGCCTTAGTTACCGGTTGAGCTTTCTACCGGTGCAGGAGCAACCTCCTCTGCCAGATAAGTAACCGATGCATTCCAATCTATAGATTGTTCTTCTGACTTCCTGACCCATCTCTGGGTATGATCTTGTCAGATTTCATTAACCTTCTCTTTCCCTTTCTCATTTGATCCTCCATTACCAACCAGTGGATTTATGCTTCTACAGAATTTAGCAATATGTCCAACCTCATTATATGCATAACATGTAACATTGTTCTTTTGAATTGCTTTGCTAAAACTGGTATAATTGCTTGATCTGCACTGATTAGCCATATGTCCAAATTTTTCACATGCATAACACTTAACATTCATTCTGCAATCTTTTGTTTTATGTCCATACTTATTACATTTAGAACATTGATCGAGAGCAAAATCAGGGTTCTGATTTGCTTTATTTCTACATTGCCTAGCCATGTGACCAATTTTATTACAAACAAAGCATCTAACATTAAATTTATAAGAATCAAACTGCCTTACTAGTTCCTTATGGTTTTGATCTTCATTTGCAGTACTAGAACTCTGTCCTTGTTCAAATCCAAGTCCACTAGAATCACCATTTTGCCTTCGTCTTTTCAATAACTCATCTAGTTGTGTTGAACTAATCTTGAATTTTTATTTATACTCACTTACAATAGTTAGATCATCTCTCAAAATTATCATTTGTCTCTCAAGATCTTGTTCATTACTCTGTGATTGTACTAAATCAGTTCTCAACATATCATTCTCATGAACCAACCTACCACATTCTTCAAATTTGTGCTTCAAAGATACAACAAGATTTTCTTCATTTTTCTTTTGGTCTTCAATCTCTTTAGACATTCTCATAGTTATAGCTTGCATTTCATTTCTCATAACCATGTTCTCCTGACTCAGCTTCTGACATTGTTCCTTAAGTGCATCTTTCTCTTCATCATCCTGATTTTGCAAAATTTCCTTCCTCCTAGATTGAACAGATGACAACCTCTCCTGTAGGACAAGAATGAATTCCTTAGCAAAATTCAATTCATCTTGTAGCTTTAAATTCTTCATCCTTTCAGCATCATAATCTTCAAGTGCCATCTCAAGTTGCTTTTCCAAACCCATATCCATGGATTTCGGATTCAGGATCTTCCTCAAGCTGTTAAACTTCCTCTGAGGCACAAGGCTCTGATACCAATTGTTGGAATCCAAGAACACTACGAGGGGGGGTTGAATCAGTGTTCTACCAGTATGATCAATTTTAACCTTATTAAAGCATGCATACACCAATCGGTATACTAGTACATATAGAATTGAAAGAAGTAAAGCAACCAATAATCCAATCACATAAATGAATACCATAACACATAGAGTTATACGTGGAAAACCTCAAAGAGGAAAAACCACGGTGGGATTTCTAACCCACAATATCAATCCACTGGTCATATGAAGAGATATTACAAAATATAGGGTCATGCACTTGCAAGAAGGCTTACATCCTAGAGCACATTGCTCAATCACAAAAGGAGCCTCACTGACTACATATAAATCCATACTACTATCCGAAAAATGAATGAACTGCTAAGATAACATCTTCTATGCCTGAATACAGTTATGGTTAAGCTTTGTCTGTTCCAGTCTGAAACCCTTAACCCTTTACAAAAATATCCTCTCATACATAATCTCTCTCATATATTTTGCATCTGCTATCCATCCATATTTGCATCCTTATCATCATCATATATCAAAATGTTCTAATTCAACTGACCTATATACCCTATATAATTTATCATGCCTTGTGTTGGCTTACAAAGATAATTACAATATCAATATACATGTCGGCTAGATAACATAAATACATGAATATCAAAAACATTTCCGATGTCGGATCCAAAAAATGTCGGCCTTCAATACCGATAACCTTATTCTAAACCATGTCGGCTTGCATTGCCAGTAACCAAAGAATTCCTTCCTTCCTGTCGGTGTCGGTGTCAGTGTCGGTGAAATGTCTATGAAGTGCTTGTCAATACACAACTGAACCAAAACATGAAGTTGGAACAAGATACCATGTTGCCATCAATGACAACATAGTGAAACCAACCATTTGAGTGTCAATTGCCAACAAAAGAAACTGCCCAAACCTAGCCATTGCTGCTACTTCTCATCAACCCACCAGCTTTCTCACTTAAATTAATAATTGTGTTGAAGTCCCCTCTGACAATGATCTCCTTGTAGTTGGCCCCACTCAAAACATTCAAAAGATACTCCCAAAAGACTGCCTTTTTATGCGGATTAGAGAGCCCATACACATTGATCAAGAGGAATGATATGTTGGAAGGAATATGTCTTCCAACTCCTGCAATCCAATGATCACCCTGCTCTATGACACCGAACAAGATTGATTTCGCACTCCATAGAATCACAATCCCTCCTGAAAGACCACACGCCTCTTGGAAGACTCCATTCCACTCTCTACAATATTTCAAAAATCCTAACACACTCTCATGGCTAAACTTTGTTTCTTGCAATAAAATAATCTGTGAAAAACTCCTTTCACAAGCACCATTTAACTAGCCTTCTCTTGTTAGGGGTCGAGAGACCCTTGACAGTCCATGACAAGATCCTCATCTTCCTCCAAGGGAGTTTTTGCATCCCTTGGATGCCTTAAGAAAATAAAAAATACTTAACAAACCCTTTTGCACATCCTCATCCTCTTGTGTTTTCTTGTTGGTCTTCCTACCCCTTCTCTTCTTAGAAATACCAATCTAAATAGTCACCGATTGACTAAGACACCTTCTATCAATGATATCTAACAAATCCTCCCTTGACCCATTTCCTCTGATAACCAAATTTCTTCCATCTCAGAATCCTCCAATCCACCTGATATGTCAACATGTTTATCCCCTGCCTCTTGGCTAACTTTTGGTGCCTCTTCCTTCGAACTTGATGGAAGGGCATGCGACTCCTTTTCCAACCTTCCCAAATCCACTTGGTCCTTGCAAGTCCTCCTACTCCCTTTTACATTCAATCCAAAGGAATCTGTTATCTGTCCACCTAAGCCATTTTTAGGGGACTTGCTCATGGGAGGTATATGATTGTCCCTCCCCTTGTCCATAGTAACTCAGAACATTCAATAGAGACTCCCAAAATATTGCCTTGACACCGAACTAGATTGATTTCAGACTCCATAGATGTTAGTTAGATGAGAGGGGGGGTGAATCAAATAACCTCAATCATTGCTTTCTCTAATCAGATTCAACCTTGGTAGCACTTTCTTCATATGCAACTTATGACTGTAAATCATTCAAACTCATAAACAAATAAACATGAAACATTAAATCACATTTGACACTAGATTTAACGTGGAAACCCTAATAGGGAAAAACCACTGTGGGATTTTGGACCCACAAGAAAATATACTCTTCTAGAGTATGCTCGGTTAAAAGCAAATCATGTTAAAGATTACATACACATTGCTAGATGTGACCCAGTCAAGGGATTTCCCTCAGATCTATTAGAATCTTCACTTTGTTAGAAGTGACCTTGTCAAAGGATTTCAAACACTCATTCAGAATGTTACCTTCCAAGAGGATTTACAAATAAGACTATTAAGTCCACTCGGTTAAGAGATTTCCTATCACTTACAAACATAAATAACAGTAATAAAATATATCTTGAACTTCACATATAAAATGTTAAAGCAGATTCTATGTGCTCAATATGCTCAAGATAATCTTGTTATAAGACTTATCTTTCTCCTTGCTGGGCTTTTCAATCTGTTCTTCAGTCAGATCTTCAATCTTCTGTACTCGGTAATCACCTTTGTAGCATCACTGCGCTTCAGTTTGCCTGCCTTCTTGTTCAACAACATTACTTTATTTATAAGAAATTCCCAACCGCTTAATCTCCTTAATCACATTTCCCATGATTAATCTTAGCCATCAAATCTTCAAACTTGATTAGGTTCATTGTATCCTTCGATCTGAAAAACGTTTTATCTTGCCTTGAAACTTGTATACCTTTCTTTGTAATTGTGCTCAGTTAGGACTGTTCAATCTGTGTTGTAGATCTTACTCTTGAATTTTAATTGTCGTTGATCCTTAACAAACTTCTTGCACGACATTCCTATCTTCAATAAACCTCCAGCTCATTGGCATCCTTCATTAAATAATGTATACACTTTATTTAATGCATTATGTTACTGCTCGGTTGATACTGAACTTTACTCGGTAGACATTCTCTTCTCGGTGACTTTTTCATTCATTAACCAACATCGGTAACCTTGGAGTTTACTGACTAGCTCCTTGCTCGGTAAAATAGAATAGTATCAAACCTTTACTCATTCTATTACATGAAATCTTTTCCCCTTCTTGTTCAGTCTTTGAATACATATATATAGGATATCTAAACAATCAAAACATCATAATCTCATCACTGTCAAACTCGGTAATAGTTGCCCATTGAATAACTTATTACTCCCCTTTATTTTCACATTCTTTCTGTGTCACTTACTGACATCTTTATACTCATCAAAACATACTTTTTAAGATATGGCAACATCATACTGAATCAGAAAATCAATTGCTTGACATCAATGACAAAATAATAATATTAAGACAGTAACCATCCTTTATCAATTATATCACTCATCTCCAACAACCTTCTCAATATCATCAACCATCAAACTTATTGTAATGCCAACAATCTCCCAACTTATTGTAATGCCAACAATAGAATCCCAATCCCTCCTGACAGACCACACGCCTCTTGGAAGACTCCATCCCACTCTCTACAATATTTCAACAATCCTAACCCACTCTCATAGCTAAACTTTGCTTTTTGCAACAAAATAATCTCTGAAAACTTCTTGCACAAGCATCATTTAACTAGCCTTCTCTTGTCTAGGGTCGAGAGACCCTTGACATTCCATGAAAAGATCCTCATTTTCCTCCAAGGGAGTTTTTGCCTCCCTTGGATGCCTTAAGAAAATCATAAATACTTAACAAACCCTTCTGCACAACCTCATCCTCTCTCTTTTGCTTGTTGGTTTTCCTACCCCTTCTCTTCTTAGAAATACCAATTTGAATAGTCGTTGATTGACTAGGACACCTTCTATCAATAATATCTAACAAATCCTCCCCTGACCCATTCTCCTCTGATAACCAAATTTCTTTTGTCTCAAAATCCTCCAATCCAACTGATACGTCAACATGTTTATCCCCTGCCTCTTGGCTAACTTCGGGTGCCCCTTCCTTCGAACTTGATGGAAGGGCCTGTGACTCCTTTTCCAACCTTCCAAATCTACTTGGTCCTTGCAAGTCCTCTTACTCCCTTCTGCATTCAATCCAGAGGAATCCGTTATCTTTCCACCTAAGCCATTTTTAGGGGACTTGCTCGTGGGAGGTATATGATTCTCCCTCCCCTTGTCCATAGTAACTACCTCCGTCAGGGTAACTGTTTGGCCCAACTCAGTCTTATCCTTCCCTACTTCCTTTTTCGGTGTCCATCTTGTGTTGATCTTAGAGGCCTAAAAACATTTTGCCTAGGATCCCTTCTCCTGCTTCTAAATCTGAAGAGATTGATCCTCTCAACCTCCAACTCTTGAGCTAAAGTTGGCCATTAACAACCAATCCTATCTTTCTCGAGACTTCCATAACAGTTGCTATCTTCATTCTCGCATATGCATATTGGTCTTCGTCTGATATGTCTTCATCTTCTTCCATCAATGTGCCAAGAGACCTCCCTATCTTGTCTAAACATTCTTCATTCCAATACTCGATTAGCAGATTGTATAGTCTAACCCATATCAGCGAATCATATGGAGAGCATTTCAAAGGTTTAAAAATCAGAGACCAAGGTTGCATATACAAAGGGCAATCTTCTATCATCTACACACCTCCTTGAAGCACTTTGTTTCTATCTTCTTCTAATGCGAATACCACTGTGAAGAAGTTATTGGGCAGAAATTGGAAAATACAATCCATTTTCCATATACCCTCAATTCATGATTTGATGGCTACCCTGGTTCTTCTCTTGTCAATAATCCTGCAGATAATGGCCTGATTTTGCATCAACACTCTATCAATCTCAACTTCCTCTGATACATCAATAGATGGTAAAGGAAATTTCTCATTGTCTTCCTCAGAACCTTCATCCGCTTTCATGGTCGAAACCCCTTGACTCCCACCATCGCTCTGCAACTTCTCTGCCATTTCCTTTGGAATATATAATTAGACAATCACGTAATAATTGAAAGGTTAAATGTATAAAGAATGAATGATTATTGAAACGTGAACAGTAACCCATGTTCTTCCCCTAACAATTGTAAATTGCAAAATAATATTGTGAGTGAGGATCAATGGTATTCCTCGCCCCTTCAACAAAACTCAATTTCCTACTTTCTTCTACCACATATGCAGCATACGTGTAGAGTGGCACTAACTCAGACCATCCTATCTCAGCTAGATGCTGAAAAGGCCATGATAGAATCAGATACATCTCCCTGGTAGATGTGTATGTAATTGGCTGGAACAACCTTTGTCAGCAGCCTTCAATGTGTGAAGGGATAACAAAACGCACTTTGCTGATGATGAAAGTAGGGCTCTATTATCTTTGGCATCGATTCCAAAAAAACTATTGAACACTCCTTCCAGCGATGAATAGAAAGAGAGAGAGTGTTAAGAGAAAAGGTGACTGTGACCCAAAGGACAACTACAGGGCTGCGTAGTGAGAAGAGAGGCTCGGCACGGAATAAGTAGTGAAGAAAACATTAATCCCACATTTATTACAAAATAAAAAGTTTAAGCCTTTATATTATTAAAGAGCACACATCAATGAACGTGTTCGTAGAAAAGGAGAGACGGTTGGCATCTCCCTTGATAAGGACGGGAACAGTCTTCGGACTTTTCCTTCACATACGGTTAAGGCTATCCGCCATTGGCGGTTCTTACCCAAATTTTTTAGCTTATTTATTTATCTACTCTATTAAATCACAATTTCAAATGTAATTTTATAATTATTTTTTTAAAATTAGGTTTCTTTTAAATCTTAATTTTAGATCATATGGTAATTTTTTATAAATTGTCAAAATCAATTTTGTAAGGTTATTTGACCCCAAATTCTTTTATTTATCTACTCTATTAAATCACAATTTCAAATGTAATTTTATAATTTTTTTTTTAAATTAGGTTTCTTTTAAATCTTAATTTTAGATCATATGGTAATTTTTATAAATTGTCAAAATCAATTTTGTAAGGTTATTTGACCCCAAATTCTTTTATTTATCTACTCTATTAAATCACAATTTCAAATGTAATTTTATAATTTTTTTTTTAAATTAGGTTTCTTTTAAATCTTAATTTTAGATCATATGGCAATTTTTATAAATTGTCAAAATCAATTTTGTAAGGCTATTTGACCCCAAATTCTTTCAACATTTTAAATTTATTTATAATCTATTAAACCACAATTTTACATATCATATAACAATTTCTTTATGAATTGCGAGAATCAATTTTGCAAGGTTGTTTGACAAAATTATAAGGCCTTTGGAGTGTGTATTAAATTATGTAATGATGAGCATTACATTAATATAATGTATTATTTAGATTTTATTAATATAGTAATATAGTTATTAACAATGTGATAATGAAAATTATTGTACATGGTTTATATAAATGGTGTTCTTGTAAAGTAATACATTATTTGATGATGAGTATTGGTTCATAACAAACTCAATGATGGGCAGTATTGTGAAATAGGTTACATTAACAAAGTGTATTATTTAGATTTTAACTAATATAGCTATTAAAAATGTGATAATGAGTAATATTGTGTATTCTTTTATATAGATGGTGTTCTTGGAAAGTAATACATTATTTGATGATGAGTATTGGTTCATAAAAAACTCATCTCTCATGATTATGAATGTTTTACTTGGCATTCATTTTATATAGATTATAAGAACAACATATTGAAACTGTTTTGGAAAATCATCCATATCATACTACTCTAATTCAAGTGTGCTTAACCATAAAGTATCCCCCATAATCGAGACTACTTAGCTTGTTAATCCATGTACAAAACCTTAAACGAGTGTTGTATGTTTTGATTGAAGATAACAATGATTAAAAGGTATGTTATATAAATGATTTTTGTACGAAGTATTAAATTTATAAAAAAAAAATTGTAAGGTATTTGGCAATTTTTTAAGACCTTTTGGTTAGTGCATTAAATTATGTAATGATGAGTATTATTGTGAAATAGGCTACATTAAAATAGTGCATTGTTTAGAAAATATTAATGTAGTTATTAAATTTGTGATAGTGCATGTTTATGTGGGGCATTCGGTTTAACTTTTAGACAACTACAAATATGAAACAACATAGGAAATAAGAGTATCCTAGTCATTAGAGAGGAACTTATACATGTCTTCAAATTTATATAACCTATCACCATTCAGGAACTTATACACGTCTTCAAATTTATATAACCTATCACCATTCTTCACATCCTTGCTTTGAAGCATAAGAGGGTGGTTGAAGACCTATGTATTACTTTTTCCTGAATTTCATCATTAACTTCATCTTATTTTCTGTCTCATTTAGTTTAACTTTTAAAGTCTCCATTTCTTTCACTATCTAAGAGCATGACACACACACAACTATTGTTTAGTGGTTGAGGCATTAGTATCTTCATTCACAATATATTGGGTATTGTGAGAGGTGTTATGTGAACATTCCATTCCATCCCCACATGGGGAATCTCAACAATACCCTCCATTTTAGTATCTGGAACACCCTTATTTCCAAATCAAAATTTTGAGTGTTTATTTCATTAAAAAAACATAATGTGTATACGTGCTTTAAGTATACAAGGTTGGTTGGTATACTTATGTGTATATGTGCCTTCGGGATCTTGTTGAGTAACTTTATCCTTGTTCTTCTACAATAGGGGAGTAATAGGGGATTGTTACAAACCCTCCCATGCATTAATGTTCGTCAAAACCATGATGCCCTTGCATTTATTTTGTTTCTTGTTGGTTGATGGGCATTCATTATTTCTCTTCATCAAGACCTTTTTTGAATTAGATTTGGTAAGAGGGTTAATTTTTAAAGAATAGAGACCAAAAACTGATTATTTCTTCTAGGGGTTGACTTCCATAGGAGGTATTGTATTAGGGTTGATGGACATATAAGGATTTAGAAGAGTCATCTTGCAAGTCGAGTGAGATACAAGTTAAGCAAACATCTTTTACCTAAGATGACCATTTCTTGAATTTGTACACTCAAATGAAATATCGAGCATACTTGCATCATAAATGGATAGCTGAAACATAGTGTAGAATACCCGAAATGATATAACATCTAATTAAATAATTTCAATAGCTGTAGACGTATAAAAATGACCACATTCCTAAATGAATATTTTATGTTCATTTCTCTATTTGATTAAATCCAATTTAATTAAATTATCCACCTTCCTCTATTTAATTAAGTAAATTACTCAATTTATTTAAATTAAATTCATTATACCATTTAATGAATAAATCATTTTATTCAATTAAATCCCCCCTATCCACTTTTAATTAAATTCAAATTTAATTAAATAGTTATCCTAAAATTGAATAAATCTGATTTATTTAGTTTCCCCAAATTGCAGCCAAATTGAATTAAATTATTTCAATTAAATCCTATTATCCCTCCATCCACTTGCAAAATCCCAAACCCCTTTCTAATCCCTTCTAGAATCTTCTAATCGCTTCTAATTAACCTAACCCCTCCTCTAAACTTTGTCACATCCCTAAGCAAAGGGAAGTCACTTCTCAAAACCTTAAAGTCTTTGATAACCATTAAAGGTTTTCAACCTTCAACCACTAAATGGCTCAAAGTCTTTGAAAACCATTGAAGGCTTCCAACCTTCAACCACTTAATCCCCAAAGTCTCCAATAACCATTAATGGTTAATTCAAACCCTCCTACATGGTTAAAACATTTGTTTTGACTCAACCTCTACCCAACCCAAAGGTCTCATCAGGCCTTTAATGCTTTGACCATGATTATCTCTTAATCATTTGCACAAAGGTTTATCCTTGGATTAACTCCTAATCCAGTGGGTAATCCTAACTTAGACTTGACCCTTAGCCTCTAGATAACCATGAGGTCTTCTCAGGCATTCAATGCCTCCAACCCCTTCTTTCAACCCAACCCTATGTTGACACTTGTCACCATTTCATTGGTGCCAATTGTGCACATGGATCCCCAACTTTCAAACTCAACCCTTGATTAAACCATTCAATCCTGACCATCCATTCCCTGTTCTTGCTATAAATAGAGCTCTCATTCCTCCATTTTAAACAATCATCCTTCAAATTTGTAGCATCACACTTATGCTCAAATACATTCAAGTTTTCATATCATTTTATGCTCATCATTTAGTCTCTCTTTAGAATAGAAATTAGTCTAAATATGCATGTTTAGAATACTTTCTTTATCATTTAGCTCAATCATAGACTAAATATATCACATTAAGATAGTATTCATACTAACCTTGTCATCTTATCATCCAGTTTATTGCATTTCTAGAATCATACATAGCTTAACACACCTTTCATTCTAAAATCTATCAAAACATCCTTCGTTCTTGCATTTGTCATCCCTAAACCATTTTGCTCAGTGATCTGAGAGCAAAAACATTGGTTTGAGGGACATTGTGAGATAGAGAACCATGGGACCCACCTTGGGAAGCTGAGTAATACTACGTTACTCCATAGCTTTCACCAAGAAGTCCTGTGTGTGTGTGGACTAGTATTTTGAAATATTTTCACATATTAAGTTTTATCAGCCCACTTTTCCCGCATACAATAGCTATAACAACTAAAACTCATCCTAAGTCACATGATCTAAAATACTATGTAAAATGCATATGCTTGAAGAATTACATATAATCCTACAAACATAACAAAAATATGTTAATATTTGATGCATCAGAGGTTCACCTTCATTACTTGGTACATATGCCAAGGACCATATTTTCATTATCATATCCTACTTGTTATGTCATTAAATGCTTCTCTAGTTTTACATGATCAGTCTTTCATTTGTTTCAATTCTATTATCACTCACAATATGATAAAAACAAATGTTCCGTTATTTCCTATAAAAATTAAACGTTTTCATCATTTCCACTCAGGACAAAATACATAATTAATAACATAGAGTTAAAAAAGCATTAAACCATTCTACATAATTGACGCTTATTTCCAGTTCTCTATGATGATGTAGACTGTAATACGTAGGAGTTCTGAACAGTTCTCATGTCTTCTACTCAATTAAAATTCTGCATACAAAATCTTTTAAGCACTGTTGCAGTCTATGTCCAGTCAATTTGCAGCATCATATTCAAGAAATATTAGTGGGTAATATATATTGTCTCTGCATACAACAAAATGTTGCCATCTATGTAAGGTTTCAAATCCATCATTAATGGATATTAATGGATTTTTATGTTATGTGCACACTTTTTTTCCTCTTTAGTTTTATGTTATGTGCACACTTTTTTTCCTCTTTAGATAAAATGTGGTAAAATCACTCATAAATATTATAATAAAAGTTTAGTAAGAACATTTATAAAAGATTGAGTTTAAAAGATAAGAATTAATAATAAAAATAATCAAATTATTAGATGTTTAAAACATGAAGCATTGATCATTAAGTGCTTTTTAGAGGAGCTCAAAGAGATTGTGTCATCTTCGAAGGACTGGGAAGAGTCGATGATGGAGAGGAAGAAGCAATAGCTATTGGCACATGAGAAAAAGGCAAAGAAGATGGAGCACTAGTGTGATATGATAGGAGTTGAAAGGAAATGAACATTACCACTACATTGCTACAAATGAAGCTACTAGTCATGAGCCTCTGATTTTTTTCCCAGCTCTTTTTTGAGATTGATATTTAGGTCTATCTCCATGATCTTATAAACACATGCATAGGGTTCACTATTTTCTAGCAAGTGGTGAGGGAATAAACCTCCAATAGGATATGATCCACCAAAAAAAGTAGAATTTATAATAGTCACCCTAATTTTTGTTCTCTAGTAGTAAGTAGGGATAAACAAAGTTAAATACCTTAGAGATGCATCAACCAATTGTGAATATTTTCCCAGATTCAATACCTAGACATGTATGTTTTCCAAATCACATAAATTCAAAAAAAAATCATAAATCAAATATTTTTTTGCATTTTCCAAAAACTAAATGAAACCTACAACAATGAAGTTTGTACAACAACTATTATATGAATTAAACTCCAAAACAACCTATTCAAGGAGAGTCATAGAATTCACCTATTGTAGGCATGGTCAATGCAAGCATTCATTTAATATATTACATAATAATATAAAAAAAATTACATTTTTATATTACAATTCACAACAATGAAGAATAAACAACTCTTGAAAGAAAGGAACACTACTTAACCATTTTCTTCAAGATCAAAGCAACCTTTAAGAACTACAATATCCAAGCAACTCCATTTATAAAAAGAGTACTTTTCTTCACAAAAGAGGAGAGATGTTTTCTTTCTTTCTTTTCAAATATAAATTTAAAAATTTATTCTAAAATGCCTTCCCTTTTTTATTTTGTTTGAAAATCCCTAAACCCCTTATTTTACTTTTCCTTCCTTTCATATTTGAAAAAAATATTTTAAATAGTTATATTCAACAAAATATTTCACTCAGTTATTTATTAGAGTTATTTTCTTTCAAGCAACTAATAACAAACACATTTTGATTCATTTTTGCATAACTTTTTGATTCTATTGTTGTTATGTTCTCTTCACAAGTACTGTATTTTATATTATCATCAATATATTATAGCCAGTTTTCCACCTTCTATCAATAAAAAAATATTCTAATTCTAAATATCTAACATGCTAATGGTAGTAGATCTAGTTTTTTAGTTTTTTCAAGTGCCTACTTCTAATTATAGTGAGCTTGTTCTAAGTGTTGAGAATAACATCAATCCCATTCAAGGTTGTGTATAAGTGATTGGAGTATCGCCTTGCCATGTTAGTGGTACAAACATTGCTACTTTAGTCTTTTGTGATAAATCACATGTTCCTGCATGACCATTCCCAATTTAGGGGTTCCTACCAACTCTTTTCGACATGATAAAATATGACCTCTTCCTAATGCACAATATTTCCCTATCATGTTTTGTGGACAATGCATGCTTGAAAATGAAGGTTTAATATCTCCAATAGAGATTGGCCTATAGTTTTATAAACTTGTGGCATTCTCTTCCTGACTTCATAGTTGGATCTTGGATTCTAGGAGTCCTCTCATTGGTAGTAATATCAATCTATTCCCTTGTGTTATGAATTTCTTCATAACAACCTTTATCTCTTGAAAGGATAGGGATAGGGTTCTTGAAAGTAAGTTGTGGATGTGGGGAAAGCACTTTCCCTTGGTTGCTTGCCTTGGTCTATATCCTTTAACCCCATCTTTGAACCTTTAAATGTTAGGTTGGTTGGGTTCAACATTTGATCTACCTCTCCGATTTTGAGAATATTCCTACTATGAGGCCATTAGTAATACTATTGGTAATATCTTGAAGGTTGACTCTACTACTTCCTTCATGGATCACTCCATGTTTGCTCATATTCTAGTGGACATAGATATATATCCAAGGCTTTTTAGAGGGATGCTATTTTGATGGTGGCAGATAGACCTTGGAATCAACTAATTGACTATAAGGGTCTCCCATTTAATTTTTTTCCACCAACCACAAGGATTTTGATTGTTCATTCTCTTGGAGTAAGAGATGACTATGTGGTGGAGGAATGCTTTTGAATATCATGTGACTAATAATGCTTCTAAATCTCAATTTGATGGCTCCTCTCAAAATTTTGGGTCCTCTCAAAAGGGAATTTTTCATGTGGTTGGCATGACTTTGGAAAGTCTTGCTCCTTTAGCTCCTAGTAGTGTCTCCTACCCATTGTCTAATTCAATTGCCTAGTGTCATGTTAAATATGCTCTAGCTTTCACCTTAACTTTAGCATAGTGTTATGCTACTTTATGAGATGGTTGTTCAACATTTGAAAACTCTAGCTAGATGTTCCATTGATTCTATTGTACCCATGGATGGGTTCTTTAAAAGAGAATACAACCCGTTCTCCTAGGTTTGAGGATTTGGTTAATAACATTTCCTAGATAAGTGTTTGAGGATTTGGTCAATAACATTTCCTAGATAAGTGTACAAAGACAAAGGAAAGGTCTTGCAAAACCTATTTCGTAATCTCACACTAACGTGAAGAATGTGAGGTAGGGTATGACATTGTTTAGGCTAGATCCCTAGGTTCTCTAGGTAGAAGTTGCTTTGAGTTGTTCTATCTAATGTAAAATAATTTTGGTCCTTTCAAAACCAATTAACCTAATCAAAAACACATTATTTTTATTAATGAATTAAGTTAATTTTTATTACATTACAATATGCAATTAAATAATGCATAAAACCATTTTCATTAAGGTATGAATCAATGATATTTTTCGCATGTGCATAAGCAATATTTTACAAACATGACAAATATGCATTTTAAAAAGTAATTAAATAATTGTAAATGAGATAAAATAAGCACATGCATAGAAAGCACTCATTATATAGATCTATTCACAACACAAATTCTAGAATTGTCACTCATTTTAATCTAGGTTATACAAGGAATCACGAGACTTGTCTTGCAACTCAAATTGAGTGAAATACAAGTTAAGAGAATATATTTTACTCAAGATGACCATTTCCAATTAACCATTTTGGGGAAACTTGTATTTGTACTTCAAATGAAAAATCAAGCATAATTGCATCAGTATGGATAGTTGAAGCATAGTGTAAAACACACTAACATGGTATAATATCCAATAAAATAAAATCAATAACTATAAAAACTAAAATCCATCCTAAGACACATGATCTAGAACATAATGAAAAATCAATAATCATCACATTCATAATATTGAATAGGATAACACAATTAAATCACATATCATAAATATAGCAAAATAGTGAAGCTAAAACAATGGTCCAAACATAAAATGTTACAATATATGCATTCCAAAAGACATAATTAGATACCAAATACCAATACAAAACATCATGAGTAAAGTACATCAATAATAATACAAAATATCTTAGTAAACTCTATAGTACCAAAACCAAAGCAAAAGTAAAAAAAATTATACAAGGAACATATGCTTGATGAATTATATATAGTCCCACAAGAATAACAAATGTATGGTGATATTTGATGCATCAAAGGTTAACCCTCATTACCTCGGTATAGGTTCATGTTCTATCAAACTAAGGACTATGTAGATGAATTAATAGATGGGGAGTTTGAATCTCTACGTTTCCCTTCACATCTAAAGTGACCATGACATGTCAAATGGATGGGTAACTAAGAGGTCACATCTATCAGTCTTGTGCATGATGTACCCCCCTCTCTATCATGCTTAGATTCTTTGTCCTTGACCTAAAAATATTAAATATTAAAATAGCTTTAAATATCATTGAGGATAAACTCACAATATAGTTTCATTAGGAATTTGAATACAACTCATGGTTATTACATGGAGACTATTCAAATACCATCCACCACCTATCCCAAAAGTTCTCCTTAATCTACCCATGGTTAACTAATGAATCAAAAATATTTTGCAGCTTGTTTCAAAAAGATTATTAGTTTTTGAGTCGATGGATAATGCACATTATTTGTATTTCATAATTTTTTATTTTAACCATATTATAAGATAATTTTGTGTCATAAAATTGACTATGGGTTGCCTATCTATTCATTTCCCAATGATAATTTTGTGTCATAAAATGTAAAATGGTTGCTTGCAACTACTTTAAAAATTTATTTATTTATGATAGTCATAATGTCCTTGTGTCAAAATTTCAAACTAACATAAATACATTTACATTCATAATGTGATTGAACCTCAACGCACTCATGTTATAACATGAGTGCTTTATGTTTTATAATACAAGTGAATTGTCTTTTATTTAAAATCAAAAACATTTTTGCCACTTTTTGGCCCTAGTCTTTGTTTGCATACCCATCTTATGGTTAGCATGTTTGAACATATACTTACATTAATCTTAGCTTTATGATGATTACTTATGCTTACTAGGATTACATCTTCATGTATACACATGCTTATGGTTATCATGTTTAGATCTTATGAACACTATGATGATTATACTTGATCAATACTTACAATGTTGACACCGTATATTTATAAGCTTACATGTTTCCTACCTAACACTTCAAATATCATCAATTGCTTATTGCCTCTAACATTAGGGGCACCTATAACTACCTTATACAAAACAAAATCATATTATATCTTGCATTTACTTATGCTTCACTAACAATTATTAATTCTTGTTATTTTCCATCAATAAGGGGAGTACATTTATTCTCTTTTTATATATGTTTTCATCATTGTATCCTACTTGTTACATCCTTTTTACATGATAATAATTTATGTCATTATATGCTTCTATGGTTTTACATGGTGTATGTGGGAAAAATGGATTAATAAAACTAAATATGTGAAAAATTACGATAAATATCAATCCACACACACACACAGGACTTCTTGATGCAAGCTATGGAGTAACGTAGCGTTACTCAGCTTCCCAAGGAGGGTCCCATGGTTCTCTATCTCACAATGTCCCTCAAACCAATGTTTTGCTCTCAGATTACTGAGCAAAATGGTTTAGGGATGGCAAATATGAGAACGAGAGAGATTTTTAACTGATTTTAGTATGAGATGTGTTATAAGCTAGATATGATGCTAGAAATGCAATAAACTAAATGATAAGATGACAGGGTTAGTATGAATACTATCCTAACATACTATATTTAGTCTATGATTGAACTAAAATGATAAATAAAGTAATCTAAACATGCATATTAGTCTAATTTATGATCTAAGAGAGGCTAAATGATGAGCATATAGATGATATGAAAGCTTGAAAGAATTTGAGCATAAGTATGATGCTTCAAATTTGAAAGATGATTGTTAAAAATGGAGGAATGGGAGCTCTATTTATAGCACAAACAGGGCAATGGATGGTCAGGATTGAAAGGTTCAATCAAGGGCCAAGTTTGAAAGTTGGGGATCCATGTGTACAATTTGTATCAATGAAATGATGACAAGTGTCCACATAAGATTGGGTTGAAAGAAGAGGTTGGAGGCATTAAAAGCCTGAGAAGACCTCATGGTTATCTAAAGGCTAAGGGTCAAGTCTAAGTTAGGTTTACCCAATGAATTAGGATCTAATCCAAAGATAAACCTTTGTGCAAATGATTAAGAGATAATCATGGTCAAAGCATTAATGACCTGATGAGACCCTTGGGTTGGATAGAGGTTGAGTCAAAACAAATGTTTTAACCATGTGGGAGGGTTTGAAATAACCATTAATGGTTATTGGAGACTTTGGGGATTAAGTGGTTGAAGGTTGGAAGCCTTCAATGGTTTTCAAAGACTTTGGGGTTTTTGGTGGTTGAAGGTTGAAAACCTTCAATGGTTATCCAAGACTTTGGGCCATTTGAGAAGTGACCTCCCTTTGCTTAGGGATGTGACAAAGTTTAGAGGGGGTTTAGGTTAATTAGAATTGGTTAGAAGATTCTAGAAGGGATTAGGAAGGGGTTTGGGATTTTGCAAGTGGATGGGGGATAATAGGATTTAATTGATTTAATTGATTTTCATTCAATTTGGTTGCAATTAAATAAATTTGATTTATTCAATTTAGGATAACTATTTAATTAAATTTGAATTTAATTAAAAGTGGCTAGGGGGATTTAATTGAATAAAATGATTTATTCATTAAATGGGTAGTGAATTTTATTTAGATAAATCGAGCAATTTACTTAATAAAATAGAAGAATGTGAATAATTTAATTAAACTGGATTTAATTAAATAGAAAAATGAACATAAAATATTCATTTAGGAATGTGGTTATTTTTATATGTCTACATTTTGCCCCTCTTTGAAGTGACATGTGTGCACATGTTATTTCAAAGAAAAATGATTGTTTTTGTGTTTTTATGATCAAATGTAATTTTTGTGTCGCTCTTTTGATTTGCCAGTCGTGCCCCAGATTTGATGTGATGCCCCAGATTCGATATTTGATGTGATGCCCCCTCGGGAGATGAATCAATATATATATATATATATATATATATATATATATATATATATATATATATATATATATATTTGGAAAAAATTTTGAGTTAAATTGATGAAGTTCATATGATGTGTAGGATTTCGTGCGTGTAAAAAGTGTGTAAATTGATTCATCTCCTGATAAATTACAAATGTTTTGGTATAGGGGAGACCGCGACCATATTACAGGCCCAGTTAGCTAACCCTAATTTCATTTTCCTCCTATAAAAGGGGAAAAGGGCTTGATTTAGATTCATTTGTGCTTGTTGACTTTGAAGAAAAGAGAATTTGCTCTGGAGAGAAAATGCCTATTCCCTACCACAGACACCGTTTCGAGCGCGTTCGGAGGTACCGGAGACCAGTCGTGCGTGGACCACCAGTAAGTCAACGTTTTTGACCCCTTTTTGATTTTTTATTTTGTCATTTTTAGGTGTTTTTTGAATTTTCAAAGTCGGACAAATCGTTTTAGCGCGTGTAAGGCGCATTTTAGCGCATACGCAATGCGAAGTAGCGCATAGAATTCAGTTTAGTTGTTGCGTCCGAAATGATTTTGATAGCGCATAGGTCGTTTAGGTTAGCGCGTCTATGTAGAATAGCGTAGGTAATGCATTTAGTAGCGCTTTGGAAGAACAGGGTAGCGTGTGGGTCTAACCTAGCGCATAGGAGGCATAGAAGTTCGCATCGAACAGGGAGTTTAGCGCGTAGGCATAACCTAGCGCATAGGGCTGAAAGGGTAGTGCCTGGGCAAAGGGATTTAGCGCATAGGACTATCCTAGCGCATAGGATGAAAAAGGAAGCGCTTAGGGAGGACAGATTAGCGCGTAGAATTAGTCTAGCGTATAGGTTAGTTGGGGTAGCGCATGAAAGGAAAATATTAGCGCGTAGACAAAATCTAGTGCATAGGCCAAATTAGGTAGCGCATGGGCAAGAAAGGGTAGCGCATATATAGAATCTAGCGCATAAGGGAGATAGGTTAGCGCGTAGGACAAGCAGCCTAGCGCATGGGTCTGTTTTAGCGCATTTAAGGTCTGTTTTAGCGCATCCATGAAAAATTTGTGTTTTGGCCGATTTTGAAAAATTGTGTTTTTGCGTGCCTGTCGCGTTTTTGATGCACGTATCCAATATGAGTATTTGTATAACTTGTTTTGATGTGAATGTTTCCAAGTTATGTATAGATATCAAGCTGTTTGTGTTGATCAGAACATGATTTATTTGTGTTATCTGTTTTAAGTTCAAATGTGTATGAAAGCCTGAGTTGTTTTACAAGCCGATATGGGTTGGAAACTTGAGTTGTTTTACAAGCTGATATGGGTGGGAAACTTGAGTTGTTTTACAAGTTTGTGATTGTGGTACTTGAGTTGTTTTACAAGTTTTGATATGGTTTTTGAGAACTTGAGTTGTTTTACAAGTTGATATGAAATGATAGGTTTTTGAACTTTGATTGTAGATGAGCAAATTTGTTTCATGTTTTTGATGTAAGTTTTATTTTGATATCTTTTTGTTGATGTGGAATCTGATATTGGATATGTTTTGTTTGTTGACAGGAGCGATTGGGCATTGTGCAGTCGAGGGAGAGATTCCTGAGACCATGGACATTGATACCACGTCTGTCACAGGCAGACCTGGACATTATTGAGCGAAGCGGATTGACCTCGCTTCTGGATATGCCTCGGTTCACTGTGAACCGGGGATTGTTGACAGCATTGGCAGAGAGGTGGCACAGTGACACAAACACCTTTCATTTTGCCACAGGAGAGATGACAGTGACACCAGAGGACTGTTATCGCATCCTGCGCATTCTTGTGGTCGGAGCTATATTGCCCTATGAGCAGACGGAGGAGGGCGGCACAGAGGCACTGCGCCGGATTTTTCATGATGAGAGTGTCTGTGGTTATGAGATCCCGTGGCAGGAGTTCCTGGATCTGGATTATGCACCGCTGCCATCTGTATTGGCAGGATTTATTAGAGGATTCCTTTGTCCTGATCGCAGGTCAAAGGGATTTTCAGTGGGATGGGGGCTGGTTCTAGAGCAGATGGTTACTCAGGGACGGAGATTTGCATGGGGGTCAGCGATGTTGGCCCACCTTTACAGGAGTTTGCATGAGGTAGTATACCTCGGATATAGCAGTTTATCAGCAGGGGTGACCCTCTTACAGGTATGGTGTTGGGAGCACATTCCAGCAGCTAGGCCACTGGCAGACAGAGATAGGCCCGTAGGGGCGGCTTATGCCTATGGTTATAGAGGCCTAGTTGTCCAGCGTAAGCTGGGCAAACTAGAGCACTGGAGGAGGGTATTTGATGATATAGATACGGTCACCTGGAGACCGTATACAGATTGTGAGGTGTGGGCAGAGGATGGGATGGAGATGCCGTTCGTTTTCATGACGAGGTATCTGATCGGGAGGACTCCATTCGTTATAGAGCGGTTTTTGGTTACCCGAGTTTTGAGGCAGTTCGGGAGACAACAGGGGATTCCACAGGGGGCGTGCCTATACGCACAACGGCAGCAGGATGTGGCCGATTGGGGGCCGACCATTGACAGTGCCGTTGCTATTGAGGAGTTTACAGGGTTGGCCGGACAGATCTGGGACTATGCCCCAGAGATACAGGATGCTGGCATGACTGACAAGTTCGCTCGTTTATTTGCTGCTTGGACTGTGGCTAGGATCTCAGATCCAGAGGAGATGAGGCCAGCTTTTGATTCAGATGGAGAGGAGGGAGACGGGGGAGATGAGGGGGATGATGGGGATGATGGTGGAGATAGAGGGAGGAGGAGAGGCAGAGGTGTGCAGAGGGCAGTACGGCAGGGCCGGATTGAGAGGGGGAGGGGAGGATTGGCCATTGGAGCTGGGAGAGAGGGGAGAGTTACAGAGGTACTAGCGGCAGTGGGAGAAGAGGAGGAGGTGGGGAGACCAGTACAGAGGAGGAGGATAGATATACTCCCACCTCCCGTACCTAGGACAGGGCGAGTGGGGGGAGTGGCGCCAGCACAAGTACCACTACGGGTTCGAGTGCCGGGTCACGTAGAGGACGCTCAGATCCGGACTCTTCAGATCACTGTGCAGCAGCTGCAGGCACAGATTTTGACTTATCAGAGGCAGATTTCTCAGTTGACCACTGAGAGAGATACCGAGATGGAGCGGCGGGGTCGAGCAGAGGAGGCCTTGGCGACCATATAGAGAGCAGCGACGGGTGCTCCCTTGAGAGACACCCTGAGAGAGCTAACACGGAGTGTTCAGGAGGCTGCATATTACAGGCGTCACTATGAGGAGGCGGTTCCTAGAGAGCGGCGTGTTGAGAGCTTTGCACAGTCGAGATCGAGTCGATCTCGAACTGCTGGGACACGATCGGAGAGCCGTGGAGTGACAGGGCTAGCGGGACAGGACCCTCCTGCCGATCCGGGTGCAAGTGTTTCAGGAGCCAGACAGGATCCTCCTGGAGATCCAGGAGCAGGTGCATCAGGAGCTAGACCATCTCCATCAGGGGATAGTCATACTTGAGAGACATGGTCTCTATTGTATTTTGAGCATTGTATTCTTTGTACTGGACACAGTTTTGACACATTTGTAGATTTTGATCATTTTTTGAGAGATATATATATAGAGCACCATTTTTGACCGATGTGATGTGTTTATGGATGCATGTTTTATGTGTGCTACAGGATGTATGTTTTTATGTAATGTTGTGAGATGTATCTTGAAAATGAGATGTATGATTTTAATATGCTGCTACATGTAAGATAAGAATGTTTGTGAAAGGATGTAATAATGATGCAAAATGATATGTAAAAATGATGTAAGAATGATATGCAACTAATCGTAAAATGTTATGCAACTAATTGTAAAATGATATGCAACTAATTATTTTTGGATCATCTCTCATTCTGTATTTGCCATCCGATATAACCATTTAGTTGCTTTCTTTGTAAATATCATCATGGAGCTTTTCTTGATTTTTGGATATGTTGAAAATTTATACAAGCATAATGGTATAATTGAACCATAATGACCTGAGTAAAATTTACATGATTTTTATTTTTGCAAGATAGCACAAGCGTCAAGGTATAATTGAACCAGGACGACCTGAGTGCGTATTGCGTAAACATACAAGATTAGATCATTTATATGCGTGAAATGGAATCAGGCCTTCAGTGATATGGATCACGTCTCGAGGCAAATATCCACACAGTACAAGTGATCACCTCCCAGACAGAAGACTACGAAAATGTTGGAAGTTCCTCATGATCTCTGGCTTTGAAGCTTTTGATGAGATAAGGAGAAGATTCCAATTTATTTAAAAAGTTCAACATGCAAAATAATCAAGACTTTAATGCGATAATGCAACATTTTAGTACTTCAGAAAATCATCCATCCTTAAGTTTCTTGTGTATTGTTCGTGTTTTGGTTGTTTGTGATGAAGTGTGTTTGTTGGATGTCCTGTGTCTGAGGTTTTACAATAGTTGGAATGTCTTTGAATGTTTGCAAGTTTTTGAACAGTTTAATGCCCCTAGATGAGTGTTCGTCTGGATATGATTATGTACAGTGATTTCCAAGCCATGGTGAAATGCGACAAGAGAATAGATACAGATGGATAACTCAGGATAGTGACTACGCTAAGTATGTCCTGGATGGATAGATGCTAAGTGTCGGGCAATGGCCGATAGTGTTTTGATGAATAAACTGACATGGATATAGATAAAGGAGCCGGCCTTTCACAAGGGCGCCTGTTTACCAGGTTTTCACCATTTGTTTTTATTGTACTTTGTATTTTGACTTTTTCTGGATTTTTTATTTTTTTGTTTGTTTTTGGCGTTTTTCGTGCACTAGGCTACCTTAAGTATAGTACTTCTTTAGATGAATGCTGTTAGTTGGATCATCAAGCACATCTCCTTCAGAATTTGTTAGCTGATAGGCACCTGATCCATAGACTAAAATGATGACATAGGGACCCAACCAGTTAGGTTCAAATTTCCCTTTCTTTTCTCTATCTTGCTGGTTTCTTGGATTTTCTTTTAAGACTAGATCACCAACCTTGAAGTTACGAGGAATGACCTTATGATTGTAGCTCCTGCACATGCGTTGCTGATATGCTTTGAGATGAGTATAAGCATGTTGGCGTCTTTCATCTAATAGTTCCAATTCTTGCAGTCGGTTGACTCGATACTCTTCATCTGGAATCAAACCTTTCAAAGAGACTCTAAGAGATGGAATTTCTACCTCCAAGGGTAAAATAGCCTCTGATCCATATACTAAGGAATATGGTGTTGCCCCTGTAGGTGTGCGGATGCTAGTCCTGTAGGCCCAAAGAGCTAGATTGAGTTGTACATGCCAATCTTTGCCTGCATCATTCACCGTTTTCTTGAGGATTTTTAGGATCGTTTTGTTAGATGCTTCTGCCTGACCATTTCCTTGTGGATAGTATGGTGTAGAAAATCGATGCTGGATTTTGAATTTTTCACATAGTTCCTGCACATCTTGGTTTTTGAAAGGTCGTCCATTATCTGTGATGATTGAACTTGGAATACCATATCTGCAGATCAGATAATTTAGGATAAAAGAGGCAATTTGTTTCCCAGTCACTGTGGTCATGGGAACTGCTTCGATCCATTTGGTAAAGTATTCTGTTGCGGTTATGATGAACTTGTGTCCATTTGAAGATGAAGGATGTATTTTGCCTACCAGATCCAATCCCCACTGACAAAAGGGCCAGGATGTGGTAAATGGTTGCAGTTCCTGTGCTGGTGCATGTATCAGATTGCCATGGATTTGGCATTTAGGACATTTCTTGGCGAAATGATATGAGTCTTTCTCCATTGTAGGCCAGTAGTATCCCATTCGTAGAATCTTTTTAGCAAGAGTAGTGCCACTCGAATGTGTGCCACAAATACCTTCGTGAAGCTCGTGTAAAGTTGAATCAGAATCATTACGATCAAGACAACGAAGAAGAGTACCATCTAGACCTCGACGATATAAGGTATCAGCGGTAAGGGTGTAACGGGCAGCTTGTCGGATAAAGTTACGTTTTTGGTTACGGGATTGGTCAATGGGTAAGATATTATGCTTGAGGTAGTCGTATATTGGTCCATATAACGGAGAATCTGAACCAGTTAAGGCATATATAACATGGGATTCAGAGTGGTCATAGGCGGGGGAGAACAGTTGCTCTACCAAGAACTCATAACGACTCTGTTGTTCTGGAATTTGTAGTAATGAAGCGATCGTAGCCATTGCATCGGCTGCTTTGTTATTTAACCTTGGTATTTGTTCAAAGGTGATGTGCACAAAATACTGCTTGAAGTCATCCACCATCCGTTTATAGGGTAGTAGCTTATCATCCTTTGTCTGATAGTTGTTGTTGATCTGATTGATGACCAATTGTGAGTCTCCATAGACTTTTAATTCTGTGATTTTCCATTCGACAGCCATTTTGATGCCTATGACCAATGCTTCATATTCAGCCATATTATTTGTACATGGAAACATAAGCCTGTATGATCTCGGCATAGTGTGTCCTTCAGGGGTGATGAATAGAATGTCGGCCCCTGAACCATGTTGTGTATAGGATCCATCAAAGTATAGGGTCCATTGTTTGGAGGAGAGAGCAAAAACGTCCCTGTCTGGAAAGTCAATGTCCATGGTTTGTTTTCCTGGTAGCGGTGCTTCAGCCAGCTGATCTGCAATTGCTTGTCCTTTGATGGCTCGTCTTTCTGTGTAGTGGATGTCAAATTCACTGAGAATCATAACCCATTTAGCCAATCGGCCTGTGAGAGCTGCCTTGCTGAGTAGATACTTGAGAGGATCAATTTTGGCTACTAGCTTGATAGTGTGTGCTAGCATATAATGTCGGAACTTTTGAGATGCAAAAACAACTGTTAGGCAAGCCTTTTCAATGAATGTATAATTGAGCTCATAGCCATTCAATGTTCTACTGATGTAATATATGGCGCGTTCCTTTCCTTGTTGATCTTCTTGTGCCAATAATGCCCCCAGTGAAACATCTGTCGTTGATATATACAATATAAGAGGCTTTCCTGCAATTGGTGGTACTAGGACTGGTGGATTCATCAGGTACTGTTTAATTTGGTAAAAAGATTCTGCACATTTAGTCTCCCATTTTAATGGCACATTTTTGTGTAGCAAGTGGTTAAATGGCAGACTTTTATCTGCTAGTTGAGCGATGAATCGCTTGATTGATTGAAGTCGCCCTTGGAGAGATCGAAGTTGACTGATATTCTTTGGTGGTGGCATATCCATGATGGCTTGTACCTTTGCTGGATCAACTTCAATACCTTTAGCTGAGACGATGTAACCTAGTAACATGCCTGATGTAACCCCGAAGACACACTTCTTAGGGTTGAGTCGGACTTTGAATTTCTGCAATCGATCAAAGATCTTTGTTAGGATGCCAAGATGTTCAGCTCTGGTGAAAGATTTTGCTAGTAAATCATCCACATAGTCTTCCATGAATGTGTGCATCATATCATGAAATATTGTTGTCATTGCTCTTTGATAAGTGGCTCCGGCATTCTTTAAGCCAAAAGGCATAACATTCCAACAGTAAGTTCCCCAAGGACAGGTGAATGTTGTTTTGTCTTGATCTTCAGGAGCTATTTTGATTTGATTATAGCCTGAGAAACCGTCCATTAATGAGAGCATTGCATGGCCTACTGTGAGATCTACAATTATATCAATACTTGGGAGAGGAAAGTCATCCTTTGGGCAAGCTTTATTGACATCTCTGAAGTCGGTGCATATTCTGATACTACCATTTGGTTTTGAGACTGGAACAATGTTAGAAATCCATTCTGCATAGTCAATAGGTCGGATGAATCCGACATCTAATAATTTCTTTAATTCCGTTTTGACCATGAGTGCTATCTGTGGATTCATCTTTCGTAGTTTTTGCTTGACTGGCTTGACCCCCGCAGAGATGGACAAGTGATGCATGATTAGGTGTGGATCCACTCCAGGCATATCAGCATATGACCAGGCAAAGTTAATTTGTTGTCCTTTAAAGAAGATGATGAATGCCGATCTTTCCTCCTCTGTCAGAGATTCTGCAAGGTGAATGTTTCTGGCTGCTTCAGTGGTACCAATGTTGATTGATTGAGTGGGCTCAATCAATATGGGTGATCGTTCATGAAAATGTTCAGGAAGAGTGTCAAGTCTCCCGTCGTTAGGTGCCTGAAAAAGGTTTTCACCCTCAGATGCGTCCTTTATTTTTACTTTTTTGGGATCCATTGCTGCCATTGACTGGCTTTCAGCATTAGATTCATTATTTGATTCATTTTTGCGACTGAGAGACTTGGCACTCCCTGAAGAACAAACGTCGTTATGCGGTTCACTGGCAGAGCCTGTTTCGGGATTTACGGTACATAGGTAGTGGATAATAGATTCATCATCTGGAAAAATTAGGATATCATGAGTCTTAGGTTCAGTCCAGTCGATGAGATCAGGGAAGACAAGTGGTAAGGAATCATTGGGCGGGTCAAGTTCAGCTACTGTAAGTGTTAGAATAGAGTTATCATCGTGATGGGTCTTGTTTTTAAAGAAATTTAGGGTTTTATCGAGGTCTTAGATGGTATCATCTTCTACATAGACTTGTTCATAATATTTCTGTTCGCTTTCCTGAACGTCATAGATATGTTGTGGTCCAAATTTGAGAGGTCTATCTTCTGCGTTATGTTCTTCTTGAGAAATGGATATGAAATCAGTATCATCGGGGATATTTGTAGTAGTATCAGAGCAGGTACCCCATTCATATTCATTTGAATCTGTCTCATAGGCATCATCCCAAATTCTATCTGTGTTGTAGACAGGTATGTTGTATGGCGAAAATAAATCCTTGATGATAGATACTATTTTGACATTCTGTGTTGATTCTGTATCTGGTCCATCTTCTACATTCTGGATTTGTTCATATATTGTGCTTCCTCGGGGAGGAATGATGGGTGCTTGTGATGATAGGATTGGTTCTTGAGCCACTGGTGTGTGAATATGAGCCACTGCTGCAGATATGGCCTTCTTATGATTCAAAAGCTTTTCCTGATGTATCTTCTGATCTTGACGTTCTCTTGCCTTACGGATTGTTTCTGTTGATTCAAAGAGAGCTTCCTGCCATGATTCTTCTTTGTATTTCTTCTTTTCTTTCCATTGAGGTTTTGCATTTGTATGTGGCGGCCTTTTTAATAGGAAAATGAATTTAGAACCTAATCCTGCTTTATTTCTACTAGGTTGTGAAGGAAGATCTATAGGTTCAGTGACTCCTTCTTGGCGTTTCCCAATAGGTCCTTTACCACCATATCCCATTTGTTTCATGATCAAGTAGCCTTTTCCATACAGGTGTGTTGGTAGAACAATGTCTAGAGCGGCCGCTCTATTAGCTTCTTCTTCATCTTTGTATAGCCAGTTAAGAACATCTTTATCTTCTGATTCATGTGCTAGAGTCCCCAATTGGATGAAGGTACCATCAAATTTAGTTATGGGATGAGTTGCCAGATGTGTTGATAGAGTAGGTAAACCATGTGATCTAGGTGATGTTGGCAATCTGGTCAAACACAAAGGCTCCATAGAGTATTCGCCCATGCCTTGGTCTTTGATTTGCATTTTCTGTTTGAAATCTCCCCATAAGGAGTTGGATTTTACGGTTGGTGGATCAGATGTTGGAGACCGCTGCTTTTCTCTGTTATAAGGAACCAAACTGTCTTGGGCTGCCCCCATTGCATTGCAATGTTGAAATGGATTGTGATCAGCTGATATGGAGATTTCCTGTCCATCATAAGGAAATTTGACACACTGGTGGTATGTAGAAGGTACTGCTTGCATTTCATGTATCCAGGGTCGGCCTAATAAGATATTATAGGTGAGATCAATATCTAAAACTTGACATATAGTATCTTTTTGCACTGGTCCTACCTGAATAGGCAATATCACTGTTCCTTTAGAGGACCTTTCCTCATCATCATATGCTTTTATGGTAATCTTTTTACAAGGATCAATAGATTCTTCTGAGAAACCTAGTGCACGGATAAGCTTTAAAGTACATATATTAAGTCCGGCTCCTCCATCTATTAAGACTCTTTTGACATGGTGATTGCAAACAATGACTTCAATATGTAGAGGAGTATTATGCGGATGACTCAATGAAGTGTTATCATGCTCGGAGAAGGTGAGGTTATGAGACTCTGTCATGTGGGCCACCATAGCTTGAAATCTGTCTGTATCCAGATTTTGAGGTACATTTGTTTCTAAGAGTGCTTGCTCCGATATGTCTTTGTGTCTTGGAGATAGTTTCAACAATTCCAGGATAGATATCTGAGCCGGAGTCTTGCGCAGTTGATTAACTAAGTCGTATTGGATCTTTGGTGTGGTAGTTGGAGGTGCAGTATGTCCCTTCAAGACATATTTCTGAGTCCGGGTTGTTACATTGACAGATTCATGATCACGTTTATCTCGAATGGTTATAACATTGACTTGATGGTCTTCAGCTAATATGTGATTGATTGTGTTGTTGTAGATGTGATTAATACGAGCTCCGCGGGTATCATTTGAAGTGGATGCTCCATCTTTGTTATAATTTGGAAGAGGATCTTTGAAGGCTTCGTGATCATTATTTGTTTTGAGACCATCCACCGTTAAGTCACCTCGATCAATCATGTCTTGGATTATGTGTTTCAATCTCATGCACTCGTTTGTTCTATGACCTTTGTTTCGATGAAAATCACAATAGTGTGAATCATTCCACCAAGGTGGTTTGATTGGGGGTTCATAATTGTTGATTGGAGGTAAAGAAAGAACCTTGTTTGCTAATAGCTCTCTGAATGCGGACTCTAATGATTGGCCCAATGGTGTGAAGATACGCTTATGGAAATTGTTGGTGTTGTTGCGTGAATTGTTGTTAGGCCCTGGATTCAGGTTTTTGTTTTGATTATCGTTGGCATTGTTGGTATTGAGTTGTCCTTGAGCATTGTTTGGTGCATATGTGTTAGTACTGGGAGTAGTATTTTTAGGATTTTTTGTATTTTGAGTATTTCCTGATAAGGCAAGCACTGGTTGTTTAGATTTAGGATCATATGATTCATTGTTGCCTTCGTTTTTGTTTCGAGTCCAAAATCGAGTTTTGTCTAGATTGGTATTGTTTTGGTTATTGTAGTTTGATGAGTTCGTTCCTTCTTTGTAGAACTTGAGTGTTCCCTTTTTGACACAAGCTTCCTCTACTTGGATGCCATTTTTGATTAATTTGTCAAAAGATGGTATGCATTGAAGTTTGAGTCTGTAACTCATTTCCCCATTCAAGTTATCAATGAAGATTTCCATTTTCTCTTTTTCAGGAATATCTCGAGGATATCTTGATACCATGCGTCGCCAACGTTGAAGGAATAACATAAATGTTTCATTGTTCTTTTGTTTGGTGTTGCAGATATCTAACATGGTTATGGCATGTTGGATGTTGTAAGAATAATGGGTGATGAACTTGTTAACCAATTCGTCAAATGATCTAACAGGTGGTGTAATCTTGGATAACCATTCCATTGTTTGTCCTCCTAGGCTTCTTGGGAATAACCGCATCAGATAAGTGTCATTATGAGCAAATTCAAGGCTCATAGTGCAAAATTCTCGAACATGATCTCGAGGATCACCTTTCCCATCATATTTATCAAATTTGGGAATGTCTGAGTTTGGAGGAAAAGGTATCATGTTTAAGCTTCTGTCAAATGGATAAGGACAGATTTCGTTTATAGAGTACTGCACTGTTGTCCCTTGTTGCATATCGTGTATTTGTCTTTGCAACATTTGCATCTGTTGAGTAAGAGCAACCAAGGGCGCATTATCTTGCCGAGGGAAGAGTTCTTCCCTCGTATTTGTTCTCAACTGAAAAGGTGCAGTAAATGGTATGCGTTGTTCTGGGGTTTCAAATACAGGTACTCGCATTTCTGGTATATGTTGTTTTGGAATATGTTGTTCAGGTATGCGAGTCTCTTCTTCCCTTTGTTGTTCTTGATATGTGTATTGTTGAGATCCTGTTTGAAAGACGTTTGCGTCGAAATCTTCAGAAAGTTTGACACCTTTGCTTGTAAGCATGAGTAGATATTTTTCTTTATCATTTTCCATGAGTTTTTCAATGAGTTTTTGGAATGAAGGATTTTCTTGGCATTCCTGAAGAATTGCATCAGTAATTTCAGGATCTTCTGAGGATGGAACTTCAAAAGGATTTGATAATCTGCGATTCATACTTGATTCCGCGGTTGTCTCGCTTTGTTTGTTTCGTTGAGAGTGAGTGACAGGCATTTCAATAGAAACTTTCAGTGATGAAAGGAACAAAGCCCTCGTTGATGTTTTGCTCTGGCGTTGGTGGTTCTGATCTAGATGTGTTATATGTGATGCACTCGTCGGGTAGGAATGCTGGATTGATCTTTCCTCCGTGGTTTATCTTTTGATTAAAAGCAGACTTTTGACAGTATGCTCTTGTTTTCAGGGGTTCTTTGTCAAATTCGCTGGATTTGTTTTGGATATAACGTTTGACGTGATGAAGAAATACCCGATGGGATTTGAAGAGTTGACGATTGATGTATAAAAGTTTATTTCTCTTGATGAATTTGGAAAAGCTCGGTTGTTGTTTCTTCAACGTGATGTTGCGATAGAGGTTCTTTCTTTTCAGAATGACGTGATTAGTCATGCATGAGTGATCAATGATTTCCTTTGATTTGTTTTGGATTTAGTTGATTCTTGTTTTGAAAATTTCAAATCTTACTTTATCAGGATGAAGGTTTAGCTGCCCCTTCACGATAAAGCGTGTCAAATGATATGGATAAGAGTTTCCCGCTCTGGAAACTGGATTTGACAATTTGGAAAATTTCTAGACAAGTGTTTTTGAGATAAGATCCGTAAGATATTTAAAGGATTGAATTGACACTAATGATGAAAAGTTTCCGGATTATGATAGGAAAGACGTCCTCTAATGCTCGATTCGTTTTCAGATTTGGACAACCTTGTTTAACACAAATTTGACTTGAGAAATAGTTTTATGGCTTGTTTTTGTCACTTGAGTTTGATAAAAGACGTGTTTTGATGAAAAACTGTGTTTGAAATATTTTTGAGATTTTCAAAATTTTTGGTGTTTCCAACTCTCTGTTTTTCTCCTTTCTCTCACGCGCTAAAATAGGTGTTCAATGCGCTAGTAAATTTTCTCAATGCGCTAAAACTATTTACCCACGCGCTACTCTGCCCCTGGTTACGCGCTAAAATATTGATTCTGGAAAATTTTGTTTTGTTGACTGTGAAATATGTACGCGCTAGACTGTATTTTCCACGCACTGACTGGTTTGGCTAATGCGCTAAAACAGGAATTCGACGCGCTAAGCTATTTGTTCCACGCGCTAAAACAGGTTGTTTTGAAATTTGCTGTGAAGTTTTTTGGAGAATCACGCGCTACACTGTGACTTTCACGCGCTATATGTTTCTGTTAATGCGCTAAAAGATTCCTAACACGCGCTAAAATATGTTTTGTACGGGCTAAAAGATTGGTTTATGTTTTGCTTTTCAGTTGAAACGCTACTGTTTTTGTGGTACGCGCTATTTTATTCTGCAGATGCACTAAAATAACTGTTTGACGCGCTAATATGTTGTTCTTACGCGCTAAACTGCCCTGATTTTTCCTTTTGGTGTCTTTGTGATGTTTTTGACTTTTGTTGAGAGAATTTTTAAGTAGGATGGATGATTTTCTGAAATACAAAATGTAAGCACGGCACACAAAGTACAATCATTTCACTTAATCTAACATAAAGTGTATGTTCTGTCGAGGATGTGTTCAAATCCCCAATGTTTTAATAGGTTGGATACAAGATAAACACTTCAGAAAGACTCTTTATTCAAGGGTCATAAGCAACATCATAGCTCACTAGTCTCGATACTCCGTCAGCTCAAACAGTCGTGTCACCCCCTAGAGGGCGCCCGTTTTTTTGCCTTTTGCCAGAAGTTAACCCAAAGTGAATTGCTTCACAGTTGAGTAGTTATCTTGGGAGATATATGGTGAGTAATCTTGTGGGCGGATTCTTCCCCACCCTTGCACTATGATGTTACAAATGTTTGGATACTGACTCAGCTCAAAGTTTCTAATGCTAAGGTTTTTAATCAGGCTTCCCGTTCGGCCGTCAGTGATAAACTCCCTCAGGAGGCTTCCTAACCTTTAGAACAAAGGCTTTACGTATCTCAAGGATACTGGGGGAAGGCTAATCGCTGCGCGCAACCGTTGAAAAGGACTTTCGTCACTTTCCACATTTGATTATAGTGGGTTGGAATTCTTGGCGTCAAAGTCGTTCCCCACTTAGGTCGTTCCCTTCACACCGACCATAAACGGCTTTAAGAGTTGAGTGCAACTCCTCGGGAAGGCAGGCCTGCTAAAGGATTTATTGCTTGAATTAAAGAAAGCTTTAAGAGTGGTTTGGCTTTTTGGTCACCCAGTTAAGGGGAGAGCATATACCTTCCACTTTCGATACACAGCAAATAAGTTTGTTCGTTTTAACTTCCAAGACAATAATTTGCTAACTTCTAATTGGAGATGTTGCTCCAACAAGCATGGTGTTCTTTTTAACCCTTTATAGCAACAATTATCTAATCTATGGAAAATAGATCGTCAACAAAGCAAATTTCAATTTTCGAGGTCAACAAAAGAAAAAACGTTTTGCTTGTAAAAACAAATCTCCTCGCTTTTCCTGCAAGAAACTTGTTAAAAATCCTGCAAAAAGAAATTGGTTAGTTTGTTTCGGGGGACTTCCACAAGTGTAAAATTTTTTTTATTCGGTTACAAAATCTTTTTGTTGGTTTTGTTTGCGATGCGCTACAGAACAAACTGTACGCGCTACAATACTCGGTAAATGCGCTACTGTTCCGTTTTCGTGCGCTATTCTGTTTCCCGGATGCGCTACTCTGTGGTTCAGACGCGCTAATTTATGGTTTGGTTTTCCCGCGGTCTGTTATTCGGGAAATTTTGAATTTCAATGCGCTAACTGTCTGTTGAAATGCGCTGGAAGATGGAGTCTAAGCGCTAATATTTTGGGCCGATGCGCTAATCTATCAGGTAGACGCGCTGATCTGTGGTTTGGTTTTTCCGTAGTCTGTTGTCGGGAAATTTTGAATTTCAATGCGCTAACTGTCTGTTGACACACGCTGGAATATGGAGGAGAAGCGCTAAAACTTTGGGTCCATGCGCTAATATGTCAGGTAGACGCGCTGATCTGTGTTTCGCCGGCGTCGACACCTACAGGAAAATTTGTCAATAGTGTTATGCGCTAAGGGACAGTTTGAACGCGCTAAGACAGAAAGCCCACGCGCTAAACAGTAGGCTAGAAGCGCTAAACTGTTAGGCGGATGCGCTAAAATGTTTCTTAGACGCGCCAATTCTAGTTTCCCGCGTACCTGCAAAAGTCTTCAAATTCAAAAAACGATAGGTTATTGGGGTGCGTGCCCCACGGTGGGCGCCAGAGATGTATGTGGGAAAAATGGATTAATAAAACTAAATATGTGAAAAATTACGATAAATATCAATCCACACACACACACAGGACTTCTTGATGCAAGCTATGGAGTAATGTAGCATTACTCGACTTCCCAAGGAGGGTCCCATGGTTCTCTATCTCACAATGTCCCTCAAACCAATGTTTTGCTCTCAGATTACTGAGCAAAATGGTTTAGGGATGGCAAATATGAGAACGAGAGAGATTTTTAACTGATTTTAGTATGAGATGTGTTATAAGCTAGATATGATGATAGAAATGCAATAAACTAAATGATAAGATGACAGGGTTAGTATGAATACTATCCTAACATACTATATTTAGTCTATGATTGAACTAAAATGATAAATAAAGTAATCTAAACATGCATATTAGTCTAATTTATGATCTAAGAGAGGCTAAATGATGAGCATATAGATGATATGAAAGCTTGAAAGAATTTGAGCATAAGTATGATGCTTCAAATTTGAAAGATGATTGTTAAAAATGGAAGAATGGGAGCTCTATTTATAGCACAAACAGGGCAATGGATGGTCAGGATTGAAAGGTTCAATCAAGGGCCAAGTTTGAAAGTTGGGGATCCATGTGTACAATTTGCATCAATGAAATGATGACAAATGTCCACATAAGATTGGGTTGAAAGAAGAGGTTGGAGGCATTAAAGGCCTGAGAAGACCTCATGGTTATCTAAAGGCTAAGGGTCAAGTCTAAGTTAGGTTTACCCAATGAATTAGGATCTAATCCAAAGATAAACCTTTGTGCAAATGATTAAGAGATAATCATGGTCAAAGCATTAATGACCTGATGAGACCCTTGGGTTGGATAGAGGTTGAGTCAAAACAAATGTTTTAACCATGTGGGAGGGTTTGAAATAACCATTAATGGTTATTGGAGACTTTGGGGATTAAGTGGTTGAAGGTTGGAAGCCTTCAATGGTTTTCAAAGACTTTGGGGTTTTTGGTGGTTGAAGGTTGAAAACCTTCAATGGTTATCCAAGACTTTGGGCCATTTGAGAAGTGACCTCCCTTTACTTAGGGATGTGACAAAGTTTAGAGGGGGTTTAGGTTAATTAAAATTGGTTAGAAGATTCTAGAAGGGATTAGGAAGGGGTTTGGGATTTTGCAAGTGGATGGGGGATAATAGGATTTAATTGATTTAATTGATTTTCATTCAATTTGGTTGCAATTAAATAAATTTGATTTATTCAATTTAGGATAACTATTTAATTAAATTTGAATTTAATTAAAAGTGGCTAGGGGGATTTAATTGAATAAAATGATTTATTCATTAAATGGGTAGTGAATTTTATTTAGATAAATCGAGCAATTTACTTAATAAAATAGAAGAATGTGAATAATTTAATTAAACTGGATTTAATTAAATAGAAAAATGAACATAAAATATTCATTTAGGAATGTGGTCATTTTTATACGTCTACACATGGTTTCATATTTTTTTCCATTTCTACAATCCCTTGCATCACTTTTGTAACTAAATGGAGTGGGGCATATTATGTCATTGATATTTTATTTTATTATTAATTAAAAAGTAACGTTGACTAGGGCACTGACCCTTTAATATAGTTAGAGACTATCAACATCCCAAAAACAACAAACCCTATCAGGCAGGCAAACAAAGGGGCCTAAAAGACCAGAAACAAAACTAACCTGAATCAAGGAGGAATAGAAACATCCAAGCCTTGATTGGGGAAGGTTTGGGGAAGGGGGAAAGACATCCCCTTCCGCCTACAGCAAGCAACCATCCAAGCGATACTATCCTTAGGATCATCGAGGGAGAAATCGTTCAAAAGGGGGTTCGTGTGAAAAGGACTAGTAGAATCATCAACATGCTTCAAGGAAGTCGCAAAAGATTGAACAAGTACCACATCGGGTGCAGCACAAGTAGTTTCCAGAGGTATTGACATTTCTTTGTTTAAGAGTATGAGTGTAGTAATTATGTTAATGTCACTCCCATTTTCAAATAGGATCACCTTGTTGGTGTATAACTAAATCGAGCGAGGCATGTTATGTCACTGATATTTCTTTGTTTAAAAGTGCGAGTGTGGTAATTAAGTTTATGGTCACCCCCATTTTCAAATAGGTTCATATTGTTTTTTTGTTATCTTGTAGAGTCATTGTTTATATAATAAGTGGATCCATTTCACCTTTTCCTTTGCCTTATATTTATTTTGTTTTTTTTACATTTCAACCTATATTTGTAGTTAAATGTTTGACAAATGAGCTACTAATTTTATTTTTTTATTTTGCATGTTTCAAGATATAGTACTAAAAGTGAGAAACATGTATCAAATTGATATCCTTTTCTATATCATTTAGGAGTGTTTCAAATATTTTATTTTTCATATTGATTGATTGTTTTAATTTGACATTCATCTTCGTACTAGTTCACATTCATGTCAAAGTGTGGGACAAAATGAAATAGTAAAAATTACATGTCGTACTCTTTTTTTTTTTAATTTTTGGTCTTACATAAATGTGGGACAAAATGTAATAGTGAAAATTGCATGTCCTTCCCTTTCCCTTTTTCATTTTTAGACTTACATAAATGTAGGACAAAATGTAATAGCGAAAATTGCATGCCCTACATTTTTCTTTTTTGTTTTTGGAATTCTTAAGTGTGGTACAAAATGTAATAGTGAAAATCGCATGCTCTACACTTTTCTTTTCCAATTGGACTTACTTTCATCATGAATAGCGTACATGCATGGACATACTTTTTATCATCAGTTTAAATTCATTTTTGGATTCACTTTTATAATCATTTCAAATTGCATACCTTACATGCATCTTTTCATTTAATGATTAATGTATAGACAATTATGTTATATGGAAGTTGACAAATAGCACGAATCCAACTTGCTTCCATTTATACACATTCCCAACAATCAATTCTACTTCAAGTCATCTATTCCTTTCCTTGAGTCAAATTCACAAATTGTAACGACGACCCATCAACTTGGATAAAATTCAAATTTTAACTTGGGGGCCCTAACGCCTTTCTCAAACATCATATTATATGCACACTAATGTGTGAAAAATAATTAACTTGTGTGATTGTATCAAAGGTATCATATGCGTACTAATGTGTGAAAATAATTAACTTGTGTTTAGGTATTGTATCAAAGGCACACTAACTCATCTACATCCATCTAAACATTGAAATAAACATTTGAGTACACACTTTCATGATACAACCACATTATAACCAAAACGTCTATTTACATTAGCATTTAGACATCATTGCATGTTTGCATGTTATAATCTTTGATTATATATTGTTTGCTCAAATAACAAAGGTTTGGCCAAGGAAGAAGCCCCTAACCTAGTAAACTCAATAATGCCTATAAAGACCACCATTTTTTAAAATGCAAGTTGAAAATGATAAAGCCAACAATTTACAAACATCCAAATCAACAAAGCTCAAATCCATCTTTGCAAGGATAATTTCCACAATAATATAAATGAACCTAAATATCAAACACAACTTTCAAATTTATTAACGTTTGTCTGACATCGCAAAAAACTCTAATAAATTACAATTAATACAATACAATTTCATCATATTTTGAACTAGAAATTATTATTTGATTTCATATAATTTCTTGCATTTATTTCAATTCTATTATCAGTCACAACTCTATGATGATATAAATAGACAAATGTTTTGTCATTATGTAATTTACTGCATAATCCTATATTTATATCAGATATTTTATTGCCTATAAAAGTTGGATTTTTTCATCATTTCCATTCAGGACAAAATAAACAATTAATAACATCCAGTTAAAAAAGTATTAAACAATTCTACATAATTGACGCTTATTTCTAATTCTTCTCTATGCTGATGTATACACTATATTACGTAGGAGTTGTATACAATTCTACAGTCTCTTTGACGCCTCCATTTTGTGGCAGATTCAGTATTGAAATTCTGCATCTTTCTATGTTCAATGAGGTCATTATTTTTAATACAAAATCTTTTGTGTACTGTTTAATTCTATGTCCAATCAATTTGCAGCACAGCGTATTGAAGATAAGATTAGGAGGGTAAATACATATTGTCTCAGTATACAACAAAATGTTGCTATCAGAAGGTAAGACAAATTGGTCTCTTGTAATCCATCCAAACGTTTATGCCCGCCGCATTAAGCAACTGTAAACATCATTCAAATCTTGTCTTCCAATGAAAATCCTATAATCCACTGCAGTGTTTTCTAAGTTTTGTTGCAGTAGATGATATAGAATTTTCATAGTTCAAATAGAAATCCAAGTAACAGGAAAACAATAACTTCAAATAGTCTGAAAGAGATGGACGGTAGATTAATGTGAACTTAGACAAAACTTAAATTTTCTGCAGAAAAATTAAGAATGATAACTTCAGTCATGTCCACGTTATAAGAAATGAAAATAGTATGTTATGTTCTACAATACGAACTGAAAATTCATACCTATCCAGGAATAAGATAAAAAGATTCATGAATCTCAGAATAAAGATGCAAAGGTCCGTTGCACTTGACTTCACAATCACATATACCTAAAAAGGATCTAACAGTGAAAACTGAAATGTAGAAAATCAAGTGATAGTAAAATATGAGATTTGTGGAAGTCTGAAAGGTCTAAACAATTTATTTCCAATCCAACCAGCCTATGTGCAATCAAGAGTTTTTGAAATTGTTTGGCATCTGAAACCAAAATATAGAAGATCAGACAAGCAAACATACCACCATCCATCAGTTTCTAAGCAGGAAAACTGCAAATTTTCTGAACAGATAAAATTAAATCATAAAGCAAAGTATAAGTTTGCCCTCAAAGCATGCATTCATTAGAAAACAAGACTTGACTTTGCTGAGTTGAGCTACACTCCTCCAAGATTTTGTTGCAGAGATATCTCATGTTTGGCAGCAGCTGCTGCTGCAACTGCTCTAGGGCTGCTCCCACTGCTGCTATCCGACAGAGAAGCAAAGGTCTTCTGTAAAACACCAGTTGGGGATGCCATTCTTGGGCTGCCACGAGGGCTCAGTTCCCATCCATCACTCATCAAATTAAGCCCAGATGTCTTACACCCACCTCTAGGGGTTCCTCCTGCATTAGTGCTAGACTGTAAAACTTCTGCAAGAGGTCCTCCCACTGGGCTTTGCCATGTCACAGGGATCCAGTTATTGGTCTGCCTATGCCTGTCTTCATTCAGGAGGCCTAGTCCCATGCCCACACCAAGACCCATTTGAGTTGGGTCAAGTGGATCTTCCTCAGTCGATGATCTGGCTGCTGACATGGACAGTTTGAGGGAGGATAGGTTGATTTTTCCTCTGGGTGAAGTGGGGAAATCAGATATGGTCATGGGAAGGGATATGGAAAGCTGTGTGCTGTTTGAGGATCTTTCTTCCATGTCAGACCAGGAAATTGTTGTTGGATCTCTGGTTGTTCTTGGCCAGTCATCAAAGAAATGTCTCAGGGGTTGTCCTTCTGATGAATGGTCATTCCCAAATCCTGTACTTAAAAAGGAATGTTGATGTTGTTGATGCTGCTGATGCTGTTGTTGCTGTTGCTGCTGCTGTTGCTCTTGTAATTGCAAGTTCATCTGGTTGGCGTCAGGCATAAGACCAAAATCTTGGCCAAGGAGTGTACGAAGCTGTGGAGAACAGTATTGCAGCATGGAATTGTTGCTCAGTTTGGGATCTGTGTGCACCTTGGATGGCGGCATGAGACGCCAAGCATTATTCACTGATGAAAGCATTGCCAGACTGCTCATGGACTGTTGAGAATCCTGACCCAGGCCTTTTCCATCTGAGAAGAGCAATTGTTCATCCACATCTCCTTTCATCCAGTTCATGTATCTACAGGAAACGAGATCACTTAAATCCAAATCAAACCTTCATGAAAAAAAACGTTCTATAATATATAAAAACACAACCTTTTAAAGTCCTAGGAGCAATTCCAATGCACATCAAACTTCTTGTTTGCATCATTCATTGTTTTAGTTATTGAGCATATCCTAAGCCTAGCAAGAGATTACATAGACCAAAGACTAGCAAGACTGATGCGAATAGGAGTAAGAACATGCAAGGCCATTTCAAAGATTTCTAAACCCTATTCGTCACATGGTTCAGTAACATCTCTATTGAGTTTAGAATAATGCTTCTGGAAGAAACTGTGTTTTTTGAAACAGCATTTCGGATTGTACTCAGCAATACATTATTAGGAAGAGGAAGAAGGGTGTATATCATAGCAGAGGTGGTGGGATTCTTCAGCCCTAGGTGGTCAAGGTCAGAAGTTGGTACTGCTGTTTCTGCTCGTCTGGTTCCTGTAGTGACGAATCAATATATCCTCAGTTTCAACTTGCTCCATTGGAACACTTGAGAAAACTTTCTTTTTAGAACATGTATGGAATAATATATATCCTGGTACCGGGCAGCAATCAGCATGGTATTATGAACTACATTATATCAGCTACAGAAGAAAGTCTTAATTATCCTTGCTTGTATGCTTAAATTGTAAGAAGTTCAGATAAATTGGCTTCATCGTACGTTACTAGCAGCAGCACTTTTATATGCAGTGGTTAGATGCATTTTAATATTATTGAATAACATCATCAAAAAGCATGTGACTGAGTGACAAAGGAGTGAACATAGAAAAATGATGGGGATCAAGTCCCTCATTTATGTCACATGGTTGAGGGATCCTAAAACTCTCATTAACCAAGCATAAAGAAAATAAAGAAAACAAGATCGGCCAGAAATTATGAACGTCTGCATTGTACACTGCAAGCTTTGTGTGAAAGAGAAACCGGGCAGCACAGATTTTGACAATGAATGAAAGAGAGCGAATTTTTATGACGTTGACAAGATCAAGCAGTCTAAGAGACCAAGAGCTGCAATCTTAACACATTTTCAAATTCCTTTCAATGTCGAGTATCTTACTATGAATCGTTATCAAGAAACCAGCTGTTTCATTAAGCCTTGCCTCATCAAATATGCAGGTGCTTACATTGATTGTATCACATGCAGACATAACCAGCTGCATTGGCTGGCAGCCTTCGTTTTACTTCACTTTGCATTAAAAGGGTTTCTCAAGATGGAAGCACTATGATTATAAAGACGCCTTGAGCATTCAAACATTAGAGCTCAAAAATAAGGAACAGAAGGTACAGTGTGTTCATTACCCACTCTAAATGAAAGCAGACAACCATTTATGATGCAAACTGAAGAAAAAAAACACAATTAATACCTGTAGTCCTTGTTGGACATGGCAGATGTAGCACTTGCAGCACCAGAAGAAACCATGTGCAATGGAGGCTTGTTAAACTGGCTGCTAGAAACACCACCATTAATGGACATACTGCCTCCACTTCCAGAGAAACCCTTCATTCCCATTGGAGAGTTTGCAGTATGGCTGTTGATTGAAAATGGAGGACGCAGACTGGTAAAACTAGAACTACCAGTGCTGCTACGACCAGCTGCCAGGCTTATGGAGGAAGCCAAAGAAGACGAAGATGAATCGGGCCCTTCCAGAGTAGCAGTACTATTGTTACTAATATTACCGTTACTACTATTACTGATGGCAGTCTGACCTTCCACGAGCTTTCTTGAACGGGGTCGGCCTCTGTGCATGTGCCGCTCACAATACTTCTGGTCCGGAGCAACATCTCTGGAACAACGCCATTTCTTTCCATCTGTTCTCCGGCATCTCCCAGGCTCTGGATCCGTATTGTTTGCAAACCTCAAATTGAAAGAGCTCCACCCCACTGTATCACAACCAGAAAAAACCACAACATTATCAATTATACCATCAACAACAATGGCTGTGACACCCATTGTGTATAAATCATAGAACATATAATGGATGACACCCATTATCAATTATCTGCATTACAAAGAGGATAAATTATAGGCTATAACCCATATCACCAGCAATGGCTGAGACACCCATTGTTTATAAATCATAGAACATGTAATGGATGGCACCCAAAATTTATGTGCATTACACAGAGGCTAGATTATAGGCCATGTCCCATATCAGCCTCTCAGTACAAAAGATCAACAGAGATCATTTTGTCATCCAACATTGTAAAGAATGTCATTTCACAGGGTATGAATCATAAGTAATAGGCTGATAAGTTATCTGGATATTGCCTATTGGCTTGGAATTGAAAGTTGCCGTTGCAAGTCATCATTTGCTGCTGTTATTAGTGCAGGACTATTATGGACAGCTAATAAAGTATGTGTATTGAATTAAAATGACAAAACAGTAGATGAAGAGTCCCAAGAAAAATCTTACTGGTGGGATGACGTGGAGCAGAAAGAGCTGATAAACCAGTCAATTCAGTGAGGCTCTTCCGAATGGGCATAAGCAGGTCAGTAGGCACTTGTATACCGGCTGTCATGTACTTGAAAATCAAGGCTTGGTGTTCAAGCTCCTGCCACTGAGATGGTGTGAAGCAAAACCTGGATCCCTGTACAGCAGTACCATAACTGCCCATCCCCATGCCGATGCTGTTCATGCTTTCTCCTCTCCCCATAGACAATGGCAATCCTGCTTAAAAAACCCAAACATATATGAATCTAGCATAACAGGTATAATGAGTATATGTAAGTGTATACACATTCTGTGTACGTAAGTGCATACACAATAGATATATATCTCTACCATACCTGCAGTTTTGAAAGGGTAATAAGGCTGCTGGTGTTGCTGCATCAGAGAAGTCCTATCTGTATAAAACGCAAGCTCATTCTTGCACGAGGCATCAGTCTTAAACAAGACACCCCCATCAGTTGAATTGCTTGTACCATAGCCCAAATTATTCCTCATCATCTGCTGATGTTGATTGTGCATCTTGAGGTCAAATGGGAAGGAGTCAGTCCTGGCCAGCTTCATGGGATTCTGATTTTCTGCTGCTCTGTCATCATCGTCTCTGGACTTGCAGAAACCCATCTCTGGAACAGATCTGCAATGTTTCAAAGCAACATCTGCAGAACCAACGTCACTGTTATTGCTTCTATGTCGGTGATCATGTAATAAATTTGCCATTGCTGATCCTCCTCCTCCTCCTCCTCCTGAACCAAAACCTCCATCTCCTACCTGCCCAAAATCCATACCTGCAAACCACAGGCACTTCCCTCCCCTCCCCTACACAGCACACCCACAAAGCCCAGACTCCACTACCCTATTCCCCACCATTAGATTTCACAACATCTACTTCACCCACATACAAATTCTAATGAAAAAAAATGAAAGAACCCATTTTATCTCATCCCCCTTATCTCTCTCTGCAATTCTTGTACTCTCTGTTACAAGTTATGAAAAAAGAAGCAAGACTCAATTCCAAATACCGAATACTGTCAGCTCTTGTTTACAAATTAGAAGTTTTTTGGGTGATTACAAAATATAAGGAAGAAAAATAGTAAAGCACAGTGTAATAATTGCGGTATCTATCTATCTATGCATGGATGATGACAAATTTGACAATATACTTGATGCTCCCCCTCACCTAACCTTCTAACTAGGTAATGCCCTAATTAAAATAAGATTAGGGTTCTCACATTGATGACATAAGAACTAAAAACACTCAACGACACAAAGGTCTATCTGAGTATTTTAATATATAAAAACTAGAGTTTTGGAATGAAATAGCTAGTGTGTCACTGCCATTACAGTAGGGAACATTGTTGTGACCAAAGTTTTTTCGGCTGCACTTTCCCAATAGTATAACATTCGACAAAAGATTATTATTAAATTTGTCGGTGTCTTTTCCTTAAATTTCGCAATCCTATTAATTATATGAAAGGCAGGCAGCAGCTACATTGGTATTATCAAGAAAAAGAGAAATAGGTCTCCAAACTCAAGGAACTACATGTGCACCAGTTTTCAAGTCTTTCATTGCCTTTGCTGCCTTGAGATCAGACACTTCAATTCAAATAAACACTAGAATATAATTTATAGTTATCTCAACAAGATTCTCTTTGAAGTTTGTTCACCCATAACACACACTTTTAGGTAGCTTGCCTTGCATCCTCAATGATCATTTAGCCTTTTCTTTCTTTGTCTCTTCTTTTGCAGCTTCTGGTAAAAAACACACCCCGCCCCCCCATTACCCACTTTCGTTTTTATTTGCAACTTGCAACATTCTTCTTGAGTAGCATTCATTAATGATATTCTTTCTCTTTAAAAGAAGTGCTTTAAACTTACTATAATATGATGTATTGGGAAACCATCTAGGATGTCAACACCTACTGTCTTTATTTCATTTTAAGAAAATACCAAGTTTAAAGCCTGCCATAACAAGTTAATACTCTAAAAAGATCATAACACATTTTAATATGAAAGTGTTGTGCATATAAACCAAGTTTTAGAATGATAATAGAATGGTGTGCCATTTTAATATGAAAGTGTTGTGCATATAAACCAAGTTTTAGAATGATAATAGAATGGTGTGCCATTGCCAATTGCATCATCTTTTGAGTAAAGGCCACTTTTTATTCGGTTAAAGTTGTGTGTTCACTTGCACAATACTTTTATAACAGAATGCAAGTGCTCCTCCCTCATACAATCCCAAAATTTTGAGATAACCAAAGTTACAACTCAATGACACCTTTTGTATGTGAGTAAAGAGTGGGGAATGGGAAATTTCATTTTATATGTCATAAATACAGTAAAAGCTATTTTCACTTGCGTAAGCCTCGAGGAAATCAATCATATTTCTTTCCCATCACATGGCCTTGTTGGTATGTCAAGGATAGAACTAAATCAATTAGCAACTTTCATTTCTCTTAATAGAATATAATGTTAATTTATTATAGTAATAACTTTTGATTTTATTTTAGATTAATGAGGTTTAAAAGATGTGTTAAATTTGGAAGGATGAGAAGTTTATGTTTTTTTTTTAAAGAGGAGCGTTTTGATATATAGATATGGATAAATAACATAAGTTTGTGTAAATTTGGGTACCTCATTTTATACTATTCACCGATCTTATCACACAACATTTTATTCACCTACTAATCTTTTTTCTATCCTCACACATTGTATGCATTTGTCTCATCCTCTCATTTATTATTTCTATGCTTACAATTATTTTTAGACATATGTTATTCGATGTGATTTAGTCGTTTTTGTGGTCTCAAGACTAATTTATGGCCATGGGGTCATCCTTGCAGTTATATGGTCATCTTCATTACAATAGACTCAAGGCCCATCCTAATTTTTTTTTAAATCCAAATTTGGCCAACTTCTATCCTTTACCCTTCATACCTACGCCAACTAAACACAAGTTTGTGTGATATATTGCTATGCCATTATATTTAGAGGCATTTAATGCATCCATTCTAATTATTACAAATTAGATAAGTCAAATAATCAAGGAAACAATTTGGTGTTGTTGGCAATGGTGTGATGGTTAAGTTGTATTGTTGATGCTCTTGCCATCAAGGTTCAAACCCCATTGGGGTGTAATTGTTGAATGGTACCATATTGGGGATGAGGTACCCTATTTGTGACCTCATTGGTTCATACCTTTGGGTCAAAAATATTTACCCCTCTTTAAAAATAATAATCAAGGAATCAATTTACCTCTACACAATTCAATTGGTGCTCGGTGTTGTATCTAAATGAACACAACATCACCCAATTATTCTAGACTCATTTGTATGATAGAAGAGTGTTGTTTTTTATATTGTTTAAATTCAAAGGGTTGATTGAGGCACAATTCCCTATCACTCAATTGTATGACAACCTTACAAAGGTATTTATTGTTGAATATTCTAACGCACATGGCAACTGAGAGGGAAGGGGGCGAATCAATTGTATAAAATCTTTAATCTATTTGATCTGCAACAACTTAATTTTAACACATAATCCATAGAAAGATATGAACATGAAAAACTAGAGCACACCATACAAAATGAGACACCAGATTTTATGTGGAAAACCTCGTGAGGGGGAAAACCATAGAGAAGTTATTCTCAATATATGAAAACCTGATAGGGTGACGTTGGTTAAGGTGATTTTTACAAAGAACGACTCACTGCCAGGGGGCTCACTGCCAAAGTGCTCACTGCTGCTAGGATATGTTGTTGTCATTGATGTCAACATTCCTGTGATTTATTGCTCTGGTGCTTGCGAATTGGTTTATTGGGATTATGGTTTGGTGTATGGAGTATTTCTAGTATCATTATATTCTTTTGTATTGGTTTTGGTGATCCAAGAAGCTTAATTGATCATATCATATGATCCGATTTTGCAGTTTATTTTTTTGATCAGTGCTTCAAATGCAGAGTTCAGTATTTCCTCCAGTATATTATAGTGTGATCAGATCTTGAGCTGAGTCTTTGGGAGATTGTTTAGGATGGTCTTGTGTATCTTCAATTCAGATGGTTCGTGATTTGGTGCTCCACAAATTATCTTTCTTCGTGACTATTGTTGTTGTTCGAGTGTTCTTGAGTTTTAGACGTTGACAGATAAAGATTTGATAAGTGGTGTTGGTGTAGCTATTACTGATGATTCTAATGTGTTTGATGGTGTTTCCTAATTATGTCCTATTTTTTTGTATGATCTGCATTGATCGTTGTGCAAGTTGTTGGTGATTTTCGGTGATGTTCTTTGTGTTATGCGGTATTTTTGGTGGTGTAGCGTGTTGCGGTTGATCTTGGCATGATTTTCGATGGTGTTGCGTATTTGGAAATTTGAATTAGGTCCATGTTATGTTATGTATATCATTATATTGGTCTGGAGGTTGATCCTTGTATCATGTGATGTAATTTTATAATTGTGTGTTGAAAGTTTAGCCGACCTTGTTATCAAGGTTGATGAATTGTATAAATAGGTGATATTGTCATGCAATTTAGGTATCGAGGTTGTGTTTGCCTTATCAGAGAATAGTATATGTGCGAATAAGGATTCATCTTTCAGTGTGGTGTATTGAGCAAAGATTGGTGTTGCAGAGCAGACAATTGTGCTTAACCAGAATTGTCATTAGGCATTTGGAGATGCTATTATTGCAGTTCATTTCTTCTAAATTGTAGTCTGAATCTTGTTGTAAGTTAGTGAGACTTCCTTGAGGGTTGTATCCTTTTGGGTCATTATCTTTTGAGCAATGAGCTCTAAGAAATGTGTCTGAATGCATGTGCATTCCCCATTGTAATATTTACACATACTATTGTAGAGTATCATCATATTGTGGGTAGGTTCCCATCATGGTTTTTTTCTTAACCGGGTTTTCCATGTCAAAATCTTGGTGTTGGGTGTTGTGTTATCAATTTTATTATCTTTGTTATTGTTGCAGTTTATTAAATTTGTATTTGTGATTAAGTTTGTAGATCCGGTGAAAAATGATTCAGCCCCCCCTCTCAGTTTTCCTTCATTATTGTTGCTAACACTTACTACCAGAATGAAGAAGAATAAAAGAGAAAGAATCCACCACAGATGCACTTCTGCAACTATATGATCTGTAGATACCTTCAACTCTCTGCTTCTAGTAACTAGCACATGAAAGCTCACACTACTCAACACTTTTCACCAACTCAATATCAACCATCAAATAGTTGGGAAGATAGATCCTCTTTCATACACCTTCATTGCATTTCACTTTATTTCCACACACACACACACATCCACAACACCCAAGCATCACTATATATATCATCTTCACATACACAAAGTCTCCCAAGGTTGGCTAAGCAACTAGTCGAACACAATTCAAATAAGGTTGACACTAAACATTCCCGAAGTGGAAAAGAATGTAAAGTGGACCATAACACATCTCAACTAGGATCAAAATAATTATCAAACAAATTGTGCAACAATCCATAATCATCAGAGAAACAATGTGAAGTATAAACACCCGAGGTTGGCCAAACCTAGAGTAAACATCATTGAACTTGAAACCATGCTTTTGAAGCCCAAAAATGCATCCCAACTAAATAGAATGAAGCTAAGGACATTATCAACTTAACTCCAAAATTGCAATGCCAGAAACCATAACACAGAGAAATGAGGAGCATGCATTTCATACGAAAACGTTGCTAAACACTATCAAATATACTGGTAAACACAACTTCCTTGTCACAACAATCCAGAGCACCAAATCCATAATTTAACATCTCAAAACATATCTTAACAATATAGCCAAATTGCAATGATAGATATGCAACATAGAAGATATGCATAGCAAATCACTAAGAACAACTGGACAAAAAACTCAACAACACATACCAATCTAGTCACTAATGACAACCAAAGAATGTTGACATCAATGACAACACATAGGCAATAACTACTTATAAGCAGCTCATTTTGATCCACCTTGCAACATTTATAAATAGCACTAGCGCTTGGTGACACCAAAAAGTATGGAAGAAATTAATACATCTTAGAGGAAGCAAAGAAGAACAATATAAATATTATGTAGGTCAAATTTCCAATTTTAAGACAAGTTTACAATTATAAATTTGTCCTTAATAGTTGGATTTATCCTTGCATGTAGTCAACATAAAATTATAATTTTGAGGTCATAGATAGCTTGATATTAGTTATATCTTGATCCAAGACATACTAGATTGATATCTTATTCAGTTATTTTTCATTTTTGGTTATTGAGCTAAGTACATTTAATTTATATTTGCATTCCTCGTATTTACTTAATTAGCAATTGTCAATATCAAGTCAATTCAAATCGCATTTTATCTAGATGGATTTGTGCTTATGAGAGCATGGTATTAGATTAGCCTAGATAATATATTAAGAAAACCATATTCTATTTCATATTTTTGTTGATCTCGTCTAACACCACTTTGGAACCTTATTCTATGGTTTATAATTTTTATTTTTAGATTTAATATTACTATTTTTTTACACATATTTAGTGTTACCTAGGTTTTGGTCTTATTTGTATATATATTTAGGATTAGGGTTGGGTACACATAGTGAGTTAATTTTTTATCACACCTACCTACCCTAAGATGTCGTATTGTTATGGCCCCTATTAGGGTTTTTTCAATGGTTAATTTGCATGCCTTTATTTAATATTATGATATGTGTATATGATGGAATTGGGAATTCAAATATATTGTAAAACTAAATAAGATTCAACCACATAAAACCCTATTTCTACAAATAAATCCACCATACACCAATGAAGAACCTAGAACCATGCAAACAACAAATATAGAAATGTTACACCTTCACATGCTCATAGGGTTTGATCTCCATTGTTTCCTGTCTTCATTGATCTTGCTTGATATTGATTTTGTGCGCACAAGAGCTCAATAAAGAATGAATTGTGGTTGTGTAATTCGGAAAAGTGTAGATGCTTGATCGATTGATTTCTATATTGGAAGGATAAGGAAAGGATCCTCTTTTATAGAGAGTACCCTAAAAATGGAGGGCTAGGATTAAGAGGTGGAGGGATAAATGGTTGGCTTAGATTAGAGGGTAGCTATAGGAAATAGGAAAATATTAAGAGAGGTGATTAAAGGTGAAAATTAAGAGATGAATGACACTTGTCATGGAGAGGAAAAGCTAATGAATTGATTAAATAAATAAATATTTATTTGATTAATAGAAGAGATAGGGGCAATTAAATAAATAAAAAATGTTTATTTTCGAGAAAGGATAATTTAAATAAATAAAAATATTTATTTAAATGGGGGAAAGGCTAGAAGAGGATTTGTGATTTAATTAAATAATTAAAAGTTTATTTAATTAATAGAAGGCTTAGGCTAAGATAATTAAATAAATAAAAATATTTATTTTTATTGAGTTGTTTAGTACTTACCCCATACTTTTAGATGCTTAATTTATTTGTTCCCATATTCCATGCTGATCTCATTCCTTGTAACGGTCATCTAATAAGGATATTTCATGTGTTTTACTTGTTCTTGGACGTAACATTAGTGCACCCAAGTGGTAATATATTTATTACTTGTCATGGTAGTTTTATAGATTTGTGTGCTTTAAATGAATTTTCTCTTTCACATACACTGATGACACATGTTGTTTCTATGGGTTCTTACCCTTATTCACACAATGATATCTTATGCCTTGATGACACTTTATTGTATTCTTATGTTTATTTTATTGATGTTTCATTGGTTTCTCCTATATTATACAATGGTATTATGAGTCTTAGTTAGGAACATTTCCATCATGATCATGACAAAACTAGTCGCTATCTTCAAATGTGAGATCATTTTTACTTGCTAATTATCACAGGGGCTTCATTTAGTGAACCTGGGTTATATCACCTGCGTTCATGGCATACTAAAGAATCCCCCTATTTTCAAAAAATATTTCCCTAAACTCCTTTTGTTCCACCCCCTCCCAATACACAACCTGAATTAAAAGCCCCCCAATTTCCATAAAATATTGCATTTTTTCATAGCCCGAATTAAAAACCTCGACCTCTATTTTCACCGATAGGCAATATATTGCACCCTCATTTTTGGGATATTAAACCACCCAATATGAACGCATGTGATATTATATTGCCTATTTAGTGAAGCCCCCGTGCTAATTATATGCACATTAATTCAGTGATATTATAACATAAAAAATTGCATGCCCTTACAAATTCACTCTATGTTTTGTGTTCACTTTAGTGTTCATTCCCTCAATGTTCTTGTAGGCTAATGTTATCTGATACTCTATCTTTTCTCCTTCTAATGGTGTTTAGGCCTTGTTTTTTATGGTTTCTTTTATGTCATGTATATGTTATCTCTCTATTGTTCTATTTTCATTTCATTTTTTATCTTAGATTGTTCAAACACTAGCGGATCATGTTGGCATATGTGTGTTGCACTAGTATCCTATGATAATGTCATGTTTAGTAGTTATTTTCAATTACTTTTCCATAATTTATCACCTTCCCAAATAAATGAAAATAGCTTGAGATGATTCCAAATAGCTCATCAACCTCTTCCTTTTTCCTCATCTCTCTCTTTTAAATGGATTAAGGGAAGCCTCTTGGCATTCACTTGGAACTCTATGTTGGATATTAGAGTTGTTGGAATGTGTTGTTGTCATTGATGTCAACATATTCTCGTGTTCTTGTGCTTTGGTAGTGCAGAGAATTGGTTTGTTGCAGAGAGTTAGTTTGGTTGCAGATGTGTTGATGCAGATTAATGGGTTTTGAGATACTTGTCTCTAGTTGATTCAGTATGAGTTTTAGTGTTTTGAAAGATGATCTGATTGAGTTACGTGTTCCAGTGTGATGATTGGTTTTTATGTTGGTTATGTATTGTTGAGTTGTGATTTTTGGATTGTATTGCTCCATAATTGATTCTTTATGTTGTGCGGATTTTGGAGAGTGTTTGGGGTGTTCATCTGTGTCCTCAGTTCTAATGGTTCATGATTTGGAACTTCACAAACATATCTTTCAGTTTGTTGTTTCTTTTATTGAGCTCCGGATATGAAATAATGATAATTCTTGTTATCCAAGTTGTTGCGGTTGTTGTGAAGGAATTCATGTTGCTTGTTGATATTCTTCAATCATGTTCTATGTGTTTTGGTGGTCTGCGTTGATCATGGTGCGCGTTATTGAATATTTTATTGGTCCGGTGGTATTTTTTGTGTTATACAACTTTGTGGCCGACCCGATTGTTGTTGCGTGTTGCGGATGATCTTGGTGATATATTCGATGGTGTTGCATGTTCCAGGATTTGATTTGGGTCCATGCTATGTCCTTACCCACATTGTATTGGTCTGCATATGGATTTATGTATCGTGTGATGTAATTTTGTAATTAGGTCTTATGTGTTGAGTTGACCTTGAGGTTAAGGTTGATGATTTGTATAAATGAGTGTTGTAATAATGTAAGATGTGTATCTATGATATTTGAGAGTATTATATGTGTGAACAAGTGAATTAATCTTTTGGTG